>NC_135956.1:55785205-56395621 GCF_053455715.1 Rhinoraja longicauda | reverse complement strand
CAGCAAATTGGGAAACATTACAAAGCAAATAGAAAGGGTATAAAACTTTTAAATGTTATTTTTAACTATTGTAAACTTTGAACATCTTTTTTAAGCATTCTATGTAAGGATTTGGAATTAATGCAATGCCATTCACGATAAAAGTTGACCGATCTGAAATGTTAAACCAACTCCTCTCTTTACAGTCTTTTCAATTTCGAACATAGTTTTTCTGCACAGCATCTTCATGTTTTCATTTGCTTTTCAACACAAGAGAGCGTCCCTTTTTAAAATCATGGAATAATTCTTTAACAACAATTAGAACCTTTATGGCACTTCCCAAAATTCAGCACTAGACACTTTTCTTTGGTTTGGGAGGTTGTGGAATGCAAGGGGAGGGGGTGAGAGGTTACCATTGAGTCAAGGATGACCCATAATATTTGCTGAACATCTTTCATGTAAAGTCACTTGAAATCACTTTTTTGGTAAAGATTGCTCATCTTTTCACTGAAGTTTGTACTTCAGCTACTGGACAGTCTCACATGCAAGCAGAAAAAGTGAAAAGTTCAACCGATTCTATTAATTCAAGGCATTCTCGCCCCATCAGAAACTACTTTAAATAAAAATCAATTAAACGGTCCAAATCATTACGATACGATAGAACTTTATCCCAGGAGGGAAATTGATCTGCCAACAGTCATAAAAACACAAAATACATGAAAGTGACGAGTGGAATTAAAGTAACGAGTGGAAAGGCTTGGGGGATGTGCAATGATTTTGTGGGGGGGGGGGGAGTCAGTCAGTCTCAGTCTACCCCACGACAGAAGGGGGAGGAGTTGTAAAGTTTAATGGCCATAAGGAAGGATCTCCTGTGGTGTTCTGTCCTGCATCTTGGTGGAACTAATCTGTTGCTGAAGGTTCTCCTCAGGTTGACCAGTGTGTTATGGAGAGGGTGAGCTGTATTGCCCAGGATGCTCCGCAGTTTGAGGAGCTTCCTCCCCTCCAAGACCACCTCCCATGAATCCAACTCCGCCCCCCAGGACAGAGCCAGCCTTCCTGATGAGTTTGTTGATCCTTTTGGCGTCTGCAGCCTTCGTCCTGCTGCCCCAGCACGCAGCAGCGAAGAAGATGGCACTGGCTACGACCGATTGGTAGAACATCTGCAGCATCTTACTGCAGACGTTGAAGGAGTGGAACATTCTCAAAAAGTACAGCCTGCTCTGTCCCTTCTTGTACAGGGCCTTAGCGTTCCTGGACCAGTCCAGTTTACTGTCCCGGTACACTCCAAGGTATTTGTATTCCCTGGTAAACTGCACACCCATAACCATTGATGGAGACAGGGGTGTTCCTCTCCTCCTAAAGTCCACTATCAACTCCTTAGCCTTGTCGGTGTTGAGCTGCAGGTAATTCATTCAGGCCCGCCACTCAAAGTTATTGACTACACCTCTGTGTTTAGCTTCCCTCCCCTCTCTGATGCAGCCCACAATTGCAGTCATCTGAAAACTTCTGCAGATGGCAGGAGACATAGTTATGTCTGAAGTCCGAGGTGTAGATGGTAAACAGGAAGCGGGAGAAGACCGTCCCGTGTATTGCTCACCACCATGTCTGAGACACAGTTATGTAGCCTGACATATTGTGGTTGTCCAGTCAGGTAGTTGGTGATCCAGGACACGAGTGGAGCATCCACCCGCATCTTCGTCAGTTTGCTCCCTAGCAGTGCAGGCCGGATGGTGTTAAAAGCACTGGAGAAGTCAAAAATCATGACTCTCACAATGCTTCCCGACTTATCCAGGTGAGCATAGGAAAAATGGAGCAGGTGGATGATGGCATCCTCAACCCCCATCTTTGTTTGGTAAGCAAACTGCAGGGGGTCGAGGTAGGGTTTAACCAGGGGTTGTAGGTGGGTGAACACCAGCCTCTCCAGGGACTTCATGATGTGTGAAGTCAGCACCACCAGTCTGTAGTCATTGGAGGAGCTCGGGCACGTCCTCTTTGGTACAGGAACCACGCAAGATGTCTTCCACATCACATAAATTCAATGCCACAGCAGAAAACGACCAAAATTATTCATTGGTCTCATCTATATGGATCCTAGTTGCTGCGGCGTTATTATCACGAAAATCAAACAGAATTTGTAAGTCTCGCAACCAGAGTTTCAGAGCTAAATGTTAATTCTTCTAAACTGCAGCAGCAGTAGTAAATTGGGGCTAGCTTTCCTTTTCCATTTTCCTCTCATTTATGTATGTTAATGGATTAGGAATCCTCGCATTGGAAACTATAGTTTTTTTTAACATTATATTTCACATACTATTTATTGAGTCACTTTACTATACGTAGCAAATCCATGAAGTATTGAAACAAAGAATAGGCAGGGCTGCACCCGAATCGTTACCAAGACTATTTCAAATATTACGAGTAAAAAAATTGGTGAAAGCTGGGTGAAACATTTAAGGGATTGTCAACTTTAATTAAATAATATAACCTAAAATTGTACAATGCACAGCTAAATCTTCAACTACAAGAATAAAATTCATCAGCTAAAATTCCACATTTAGTTTCAAGGTTTATTAAAACAACTGCTAGGCATGCTATTAGCACCAACATAACGTTTGTTAACCACGTCACTCCAATCACCAAATTTCATTGGTAATAAACTACCAACCACCTCAATTATCTGGCAGTTAATGCTCAATATTGTACATGGAATTTAAAGGCTGCAATTTAATTCTTAAAATTAAAATTCCTTGTAATCTATCAACTTTGCTCATTGAATTTCAGGTCTTGTTCTCTCAAATCTGTAAACTGAACTGACCCTAAAGAAAATATTTGTAAATACTTCCACAGACTCAATTTGGCCCAACAGCGTGAAGTCCCCCTTTTAACCTTTCTCCATCATACAAAGTTGTTCTTTTCTGTATCAAATAAAGTTTCTATAACATTACCTGGGAGATTAATTCCTCTGGGATGACTGATGCTGGTATGACCGGTTGTGGCTGACTTCCAAGTAGTCCAGATCCTCGATCACGACCAGTACGTATCACTCTAGTCTGCCTCCGTGAATCCCTTGCCCCTGCGGATGATCTTCCCGAGGCCCCACCACTTACTCCAGAGCTCCAACGACTCCTGAATGTCAATTCATGAGATTTGTATTAGTTAAAACTAATCAAAAAGTACTTAGAAAGGGATGAAAGTAAAGAAACACAAAGATTCATAAAGAAACCTGTATACATTGAGAGATTTAAACATACAAACCACCGTCATTAAAAATGCTCCAGGAGCATTTAAAAAAATGTTTTAAATGATTTATTCCAAAATTAAATTCCATTACATTGGAATGGAAAGCAAAAAGCAAGAGGTTAAAATAATGCAATCTAGAACAGCCAACAAGTGCAAATGAATTTTAAGTATGAAATTCAAACATGCATTAAATAATGTGGAATTTGGTGCAGTGCTATCAGTTAATGGGTTTGTTATAACATTTCCATGTTTTAAAAATGCTAATTTGTACCCCATCATTAATGGGGAGGAAAGGTGTAAAGACTTTGACAGATCAGGAGATCTTTGTTTCAATAGTCTGCTTGCTATACATTTAAATTGTTTCCAGCCATGGAAAATAGATAATTTCCATGTAAAATACTCATCAAAAGAGCACATTCCTTCGGCGAGGGAAGCCTTAGTACTCTGTCTTAATGCCCCACTTGGCAAATATTTCAAAATTGCAGAAAAGTTCGTTTTCAGCATTTTCATAAACTTACTTTAATCTATTTACATAAAAATATTTGTAATTGTCTTCAGTTATGAAACTCTTCAGGTATGTAAGCAAATTTCCAAGACATTGGAGAATTGCACCATGTTTGAACCCATGATCACTTATCAGATGACATTCCAACTTCATTAAAAAATACTTCCTAGTAAGATTCTGTTTATAAATATGCGCTATTGGGACTCCCATTTTAGAATCCCAGTTTTCTGACAACTTTTGGCAGTTACAATATTCATTTTGGTCATTAATTTGACAAGTATACCCATTATTCCATTGTCACCTCAAATCCTATTTTCCCCCATCATCACACTTAATTGTGTGAATTATTAATGGATGCAGCCAATTATCTGCACATGAGCAGAATAAAGCATTAACTGCTCTGCAAATCTTTATGGTGAGTGGCAATGTTAGAAAAGCAGTCACAAGGATTCCCATTCATGCATTCAAAAGAATATGTTTCTGCAAGTACCATTTCATTGCCATAGTGTCTGCCTGAATTGTTAACACAGCATTTGGTAAAAGTTGACATGTAATATTTAACAGCAGAAAGCACATAGAGGGAAACCAAGCAGCCCACTTTAGCAGGAATGACAAATAGGATTCCTGAATGCATCATGGCATGCACTATGAATAACAGCTAAAATTTACAGCCAGCAATTTCAAAACAAGTTTTAACCACCCTAGCAATGCATATTTATTTGGCACATGGGCTGATTTGAAGGTCATGTTGACCTAAACCCTGCCAAAACTTACCCAAGGGGGTTGCCTGCCAGTCTGCCCAGAGTATCAGAACCAGACAGAAACCATGGGGAATCACTACTCCTGCCTGGCCTGGAAGTCCTTCCTGTGCCTGAACCACTGCTCAACTTTGAACTGGAAACAAAGATGGGAGATGGGTTACAACACAGGTATCCCAAGCCTCGCAGCTCAGGGACTTTACATTTTCTGTAACTGGTGAATGACCAGCCAGTGCAACACCCTTGGGCAATTTTTAGCGTTCAATATTTGTTCAGTTACTGCTAAGATTTAATAGATATACACAGTTTTGAGAATGGCTACAAATTTCCTGGGTGTCATTATGATTTTGTAAATTAAAATTCTTAAAATTGCACACATTTTTTAAAATGTTTTGTCTGTAAAACAATAATCTAGAAAAAGTATTACAATTTGGAATGTGCTTCATTTTCAAAGATTAATACAGAGCTACGCCTAATCAGTTCCAAATTTGGACGCAATAATATCAGCACTTTACAGCACTTAAGGAAAAAAGTACTTTTTATAAACAAAGGATTGCTAAATGGTTTTAGTAAATCACAACCAAACTAAACAGATCTGTGGTCAGATAGCACAAGAACTTAAAAAACTAGGCATTATTCATCATATTTTAAATCCACAAAAATAGATTAACCAGAAAGCATTTCTTCAAAACATGAAGAATAATGTATCTCATTTTCATACAAGTTGATAATCTGTTAAATGCTAAATTCAAAATACATTCAATTCACAAATTGTGTAGAAAATAAAAGCTGGACATAGTGAAGAATTTATTTCAATGCTTTTATGTACTTGAAATTGGAATGCTAGCAAAACGTCAGAACTGAATTTGTACACAAAGTCTTCAACTGCAAATTGCGTAAAAAAGAGAACAATAAAATAAATCAGCAGGCACAAATACTTACCCATCACTAGTATCTGGTTTTCCCAGTTCCAATCTATCTGGTTGAACAGCAAAGCTAATTCTACAGATACGGCCATCCTGGTATGATAAGGTTTGGTTTGTTAGGGAAGGAAAAGGAGAGAAAATATTCCAGCATGAAATAACATCAAATAATGTACCTCTAAACTTTAGAACATAAATGGCTTCTGTAGCAACTAAAAATAATTTAGTTTCTAACTACACATTAACAAAGTCCATAAGATAATTTTAAGTTAAATCAGCACAGGGACCCAGCATCAGTCAATATAGTGGCAGAGGAATAATCCAAAATTGCTGGATTTAGGTATACTCGTCTTATTGAATCCTTACACCAATCCTTTACATCAGAACGAACTCTTCCACTTTTCATTAAGATTTATGGCCTCTTTGCCATGCAAATTTTCTTTGTTCATCTCTTGATCAAGGCTCCCCCCCACCCAACCAAACCCCCATGGATTCCCTTCGATACCTTTACAGCAGGGGTATCAAACTACCGGGCCGCAGACCGCATCCAGCCCACGAAGGGGTACAATCCGGCACGCGGGATGATTTGGTGAAAAGCCAGCGCCGTTAGATTATACACAGAAAGTGAGCTACATGACCGCTTAAACTCGCAGGATTTATAAATTTTGCACAGAAGGAAAATGCAAGTCCGATCTGCAGCTGTCACCTCCCCACTCCACAGCTCCCGAGGGCGAGTAGAAGCTACGCCCACATCCGGCCATGCGGTAACACGGGCTGGAAGGGACTGCCGCTGGAGAAAGTGAGGAGTCTCAGCGTTGTTGTGGACACCAGGAAGTACCTGGGCTGTCGCCACAGAGACTGCCACCATGTACCCGAGGTAGACACAAAATTCTGGAGTAACTCAGTGGGTCAGGCAGCATCAAGTTAGGAGGAGGGGGAGTTCAACGAGATCTGGGTGTCCTAGTGCATCAGTCAATGAAAGGAAGCATGCAGGTACAGCAGGCAGTGAAGAAAGCCAATGGAATGTTGGCCTTCGTAACAAGAGGAGTTGAGTATAGGAGCAAAGAGGTCCTTCTACAGTTGTGCCGGGCCCTGGTGAGACCGCACCTGGAGTACTGTGTGCAGTTTTGGTCTCCAAATTTGAGGAAGGATATTCTTGCTATGGAGGGCGTGCAGCGTAGGTTCACTAGGTAAATTCCCGGAATGGCGGGACTGTCGTATGTTGAAAGGCTGGAGCGATTGGGCTTGTATACACTGGAATTTAGAAGGATGAGGGGGGATCTTATTGAAACATAAAAGATAATTAGGGGATTGGACACATTAGAGGCAGGAAACATGTTCCCAATGTTGGGGGAGTCCAGAACAAGGGGCCACAGTTTAAGAATAAGGAGTAGGCCATTTAGAACGGAGATGAGGAAGAACTTTTTCAGTCAGAGAGTGGTGAAGGTGTGGAATTCTCTGCCTCAGAAGGCAGTGGAGGCCAGTTCGTTGGATGCTTTCAAGAGAGAGCTGGATAGAGCTCTTAAGGATAGCGGAGTGAGGGGGTATGGGGAGAAGGCAGGAACGGGGTACTGATTGAGAGTGATTGAATGGCGGTGCTGGCTCGAAGGGCTGAATGGCCTACTCCTGCACCTATTGTCTATCTCTGGAGAGAAGGAATCGGCGATGTTCCGGGTCGAGACCCTTCTTCAGACTGAAGGGTCTCAACCTGAACCGCCACCCATTCCTTCTCTCCAGAGATGCTGCCTGACCCGCTGATTTACTCCAGAATTTTGAGTCTACATTCAATTTAGACCAGCGTCTGCAGTTTCTTTTCCTACCATGTACCTGAGACCCAGGTGAGTGTGTGGATAGAGGCTGGTGGGAAGTCACCACACTGTGAATGGGGCCGCAGTCAGCGATCCAAAATCTGAGCTGCTCTCCAAGGTGGGGGATCTGGGTTTGGGTTAAGGTTAGGTGGGATGTGAAGACGTGCTGGTAGGTATGCGGGAATGGGGAAGAGAAGGGAGAAGGTGGTGGTAAAGGGAGAGGGAGCAGATGAGGGAAGTGTTTTTAGGGATGAGGAAGGGGTGTTGGGGGGGGAGTAGATGGTAAAGAAAGGAAGTAGAGAGGGAGGGGTGAGGAAGGAAGCAGATGAGAAGGAATGGTGTTTAGGGATGAGGGAAGGGAGGGGATTTAGGGAAGAGGTAAGGATAAAGAGAGGATGAAGTAAGGGAGGGGAGTAGTTGGAAGGAAGTGGGGATGAGAGAAGGGATAATCTGAGGAAAGGGAGAGGGCAGGTGGGGAAGAAGGTGAGGGTAGAGAAGAACATGAGAGGTGAGGATGCGAGGGGAAGGAAGAAAGACATAAAGAGAAGGATGGGGAGCGGGGCCTTCATGTGAGATGATGGACAGACCATCTTTCACCATGCCAGGTAGCTGCTGTTTGGCTGTTCACCACCCAGCCAGCCCATTGTGGGCAAAACACTGTAGGAAGACTACAAGACAAGGGAACAGAATTAGGCCATTTAGCCCATCAAGTCAACTTTGCCATTCAACCATGGCTGGTCTATTTTCTCTCTCAACCACATTCTATTGTCTTCTTTCTCCCTGTAACCTAATCAAGACCCATCAATCTCTGCCTCAAAAATACCCAATGTCAGCCTCTGTCTGTAGCAATGAATTCCACAGATTCACCACCCATTCCTCCTCATCTCCATTTTGAATGTGTGACCTTTTATTCTGATGCTGTGACCTCTGGTCCTAGACTCCCCTATTACTGGAAACATTATTTCCACATCCACTCTATCTAGGGCCTAGATACCAATCATAAAAGTAATGCTTGCTAGGCAATCTTCTTCATAAGAAACGAAATTCGTAAAGTGAAACACTTTGTAATTATAGCAGTGACTGAGACGCATGAGAGCCGGTGCGTGGGTGAACAACTGTTCTGGCCCGCATGAAGTCGCATTTTGCCCATTCCGGCCCGTGACCTAAATCGAGTTTCACACCCCTGCTTTACAGCCTTCTTACAAGTACCAAGTTTACAAACTGTTTTCATTTTGCACACCTTTGCTACCAACCTGCAAATTAGGGGTTAATCACGTCAAAATACCCCTTCAAATAGACTCCGTCATGTCATTGATTCAGCAGACTTTTTGTATCCATCTCTCGTACATCAGCTCAGTTAAGATCTCAGTACAAATCAACATTTTGACTATGACAGAAGGCATTTAGTGGTTACGTCTTTGGCCTTTTAGGCATGTCTGACAGACACCCAGAGAAAACCTGTGTGGTCAAGATGATGCAAATTTCACATAGCAAATTTGGGATTGAAACTGGGTCACTGGAGCTCCAAGGCAGCAGCCCAACCAGCTGTGCCAATGTGCTGCCCTAACATTTACAGTAGAATTAACAAAAATGCACATTTATCTATAACAAAGTCCATGTTGGTAGGTTAATTCGCTGTTGTACATTACCCCAACTGTGTAGGAGAGTGAGAGAATTAATGGTAACTAGACCACGTGGACCCGTTGGGCCCAAACCGCTCCTGCAATGTTGCAGCACCCTCTCCTCCTCCTTCCTCTCCGCCCCCCCCCTTAATGTTGTGATACATAGATTTGTTCAATAGTTTAATATGACAGGCAAAAAAACATGCAAAAAGGCTGTTCAATTATGAATATACATTTACAGAGTGTACCAGTTTACTGATATCCCCCAAACATGTTTGACAATTCGTTTGAAAGGACATTCCACAAGGTAAAAGACATTGATAACTGAAGCTCCACTAATAATCTTCCATTCTGAATATTATATAGGTCCGGTCCCTATAAAATAATTTACAGTATTCTGGGCCAACAAAAATATGCAATGTTCTCCCTTTACTAAAGTTTTGATTACAAACAGCAAAAGCCCATCTTTGCAGAACAAATTTGTCAATTTGGCCCATTTAGGTACAGGTTGAACAGATTTTCCAGCACCCTCCATTCCGGAACCTTTCTGGATTATACACCCCTGGCCCACTAATGACACCCCCGTCGTGTCTCTAAAACTCGATGGTGCGCCAGAAACTTAAATAAAACACAGAAGGAATCAAATGAGTGGGAAATGGAATGATGTGAAGATAAAAGGGATGGAATTCAAATAATTTAATTGAGGAGATAATTAATCCGAACCGGTTCAACTTAATGGCGAGACCAGAGAACCAATGTGCCTATTTCAATGAAGTACAAGGAATACCAGCACAGTTGTTGACGAGTAAAGGGAGAGGGGCCACAGAAGCAGAATTAGAATATCAAATAATCAGATCGAATGGAATGGTTCTGCAAAGTTTTTACACAAATTGTATCTGGCCTTCCTGAAAAAGAATGGATCAAGACTAGCAACATATAGTGAATTGATGGAAATAAGCATATCCCCCTTTTATATTATGGACTAGAATGTCACGGTGGTATCAGCCTCTTTGAAATGCAGGTAGGGTTAGAAAGATGGTGACCGTGAGATGTGTGTTGCTTTAGGTGCCAGAAATGTCAGTTAATCTATTCAATGTGAAGGCCGGTGAAATGAAAGTTGACAACAAGGGAGATCTTCAATGTGGACAGGATTCACGAAACTGCCTTCATCAACAGGTTAATAGATGAGAGAGTAAACAGCTGCAAGTTCCTGGGTGTGCATATCTCTGAAGACCTGTCTTGGGCCCAGCACATTGATGCAATCACAATGGAAGCTCAGCAACACCTCTAATTCCTAAGATTCAGAATGTTACCAAATCCTCTATCGAACTTCTGCAGATGTGCATTAGAGGGCATGACTGGTTGCATCTCAGTCTGGTTAGGTAACTCAAGCGCCCGAGAACAAAGGAAGCTGCAGAAAGTGGTTGACATTGTCTGTCTGGAAAAGAAAGGTGGCTGCAAAAAGTGGTTAATATTGCCTGGTCCATCACAGATACTGACCGTATCACCATCTAAGGGGTCTACAGGAGATACTGCCTGAAGTAGGCAGCTAATATCATCAAAGACCCAAACTACCCTGACCATTCTGTCATCTCATTTTTACCATCAGGAAGATGGCATAGAAGCCTGAAAATGGTGACCTCCAGGTTCAAGAACAGCTTCTTCCCAGCAACCGTTGGGCTCTTGAACATTGCACAACACTAACTAGAACCCAACATCAGAAACAATGATCAATTACGGTCTTTGTTTGGTTGCATTCTTGACTCAATTGTTGAGAGGAAGGGATGAGAGCAGATGTATGAAAAAGTGGACGACGATTTGTCACCTAGCACTTTGATCTATTCCTCAATCACGCAAAAATATCTCCTCCCAATTCAAGCTTCTCTTTTCCCTTCAGTAAATCTGCATCTCATTACCCTGTAATGCTGCAATAAAGAAAACCTCAATTTTCATTTTACGTGGCATTTTATAGCCCTTTATATTCATAAGATTAACACATTAACATCATTGACATTAACATCATTGTTCCCTTTACTGGTGCTATTATCATGAAACAATTTTCCACTTTAAACATTTACCTCTCACCCTGTCATAGGCTTTGCACAATTCTCTGCATTTAAAAAATCTTCTACGCCTGTCTTTTCCCAGTTCTCATGCCCACTCTCTAAATTCTGGCTGTTCCACAGATCATTTTAAAAAAAGCATTTTAGAATTCTGCTTTAAGTAATCCATGATCGCAGTATAAAACCAATTGTTAAAGCGAAAGCACGGATAATAGGTCAGTGCAGAGGAATTCAGGGCATTGAGAGCAGTATATTAGTATGACTGAGCTATCCAAGAATTGGTTGACAATCTGCATTTAGTACGAGTAGGGGAGCACAATAATCAGTGTTGTGCTTCAACTACATCCAATCTATGTTAATGACTTAGATGAAAGGATCAAAATGTACCTTAGCCAAAATCACCGATAATACAAATAGTATATAGGAAAACTAGTTATGAAGAGGTCACAAATCTACAAATGGATACAAAATGCAAATGTTTGGTTGGCAAGCTTAAATCTGATGAATTGAGGCTTTGTTTAAATGAAATCTTAGCGTGCCGCTGTACACAAAGTGTCCTCACGCGTGAAATACCGATTAAGCAATTGTACAGAAAGTGATTAAGGCAAATTGATCATTTTTGAAGGAGGAATTAAAGAAAGGAAGTCTTGCTGTGAATGAGCAAGACAAAAATAAATCCACACCTAATGTGCTCTGGATCATTTTAATCTCCCGGTTTGTAGGGGAATATTCTTGCATTGGAGGCAATTCACAGAAGGTACAAGGACAATTCCAATCAAAAACTGAGCAGGTTGGAAGTGGAAGAATGACAGGAGACTATATATATTATTGAAATAAAAATTCTGTTGCAGCTTCATAGAGTACATGTATTTGTATATTATTGCCACATGTACCAAGATACAGTGAAAACTATTAATTCACTTTCTCATTTTACTTGCCAACTAAAAACATGGAGGATCAAAATAGCTGATGTGCCTACTCTGCTGCTGTGAAAGCCAAGAACAAATTCAGAACTATCAAGCTAATTGTGACCCGAGATACAAGCTGTGCAATATAAATGGTAAAGCAAACAGAACCAGAAACTACCACTGCAGAATTATGGCAAAAGATTTGAGTTAAAAGAAATGCCATGATACATTTTGAATGAGAGAATTTATGAGCCTACAATCAGGTTAATATTTCCGATTAGACATTGGTGAACTTTTATTTTCTGTTGTCATTACAAAGTTCAATACCAAGTACAACACGGTGGCGCAGTTGCTGCCTTACAGCGCCGGAGACCCGGGTTCGATCCCGACTACGGGTGCTGCCTGTGCAGAGTTTGTATGTTTTCCCCATGACCTGCATGGGTTTTCTCCGAGAACTTCAGTTTCCTCCCACACTCCAAAAACGTACAGGTTTGTAGGTTAATTGGATTGTTTAAAGTGTAAATTGTCCCTCGTGTGTGTAGGATGGTGTTAATGTGCGGGGATCGCTGGTCGGCGCGGACCCGGTGGGCCGAAGGGTCTGTTTCCGTGCTGTATCTCTAAACTAAACTAATAGCTTTAAGAACATGTTCTTACTTTATGATTTGTTTCAACCAATTCAGAAATATTTAAAACATACAAGTTATCACAATCATTTAATATACAATAAATATACAATACCTCCAGCAGAAATGCAGCATGGTTTGGTCCTACCACACACTGCTTAATTGTAGCCTGTTCCAAAACATTCAGAGGCGGATGACTGGAAAGAAAGTACAAAGTCACTCAACATTTAAGATAAAAGATTTTAAAATGTAATTACAACAGAAAATGCTGAAAATATTAAGATCTGGTGGCAACATTTGCTGAAAACCAGTTAATGTGCAGGTTAGTGATTTTCAAGCAGAAGTTCACATTTGCTCCTTTCCTGTCAATGACTACTTCCACCATATACTTCTCTGTCGCAAATTGGACACCCACACCAATTGACATAATCAATGTAACTTTGTATCTTGCAGCAAACGTGCACTCAAAGATAAAGCATTTGATTCTGGCTTCACCTCTAGTTCTGCATTGCTGTGCAGAATCATTCATAGTTATGGAGTGCGGAAACAGGCCATTCAGCCTGTCAGGCCCATGCTGACCGAGATATCCGTCTAAACTAATCCCATTTGCCTGCATTTGGCCCACATCACTCTAAACCTTCCCTATCCATGCACCTGTCTCATTTACTTCCCCCGACAGCTGGTTCCATATATCTACCACCGTTTGTGTGAAAAGGTTGCCCCTCAGATTCCTATAAAATCTTTCTTTCACCTTAAACCTATGCCCTCTTGTTCTTGATTTCCTTGCCCTGGGAAAAAGCCTCTGTGCATTCATCGCATCTATTCCCCCTTATGATTTTATATACCACTTTAGGTTCATCCCTCATCCTCCTGCCAAGGAATAAAGTCTTACCCTGCCCAACCTCTCCCTATAGCAGTGACCCTAGAGCCCTGGCAGCATCCTTGTAAATCTTCTCTGCACTCTATTCAGCCTAATGGCATATTTCCCACTGCAGGGTGACCAAACGCGAATACAATACATCAAGTGCAGCCTTCCCATCGTGTTGTATGACTATTACATAACGTCCCTATAGTATGCTCAATTCCCTGACTGATGAAGGCTAATGTGCCAAAAGCCTTCTTCACCATCCTAGTCAAGAGTCAAGTGTTTTATTGTCATATGTCCCAGATAGAACAAGGAAATTCTTACTTGCTGCAGCACAACAGAATATGTAAACCTGTGATGTCACTTTCTGCAAATTATATACTTGTACTCCAAGATCCTTCTGCTCTGCAACCCCCCTCAGGGAACTACGTTTCATTGGGAAGGACATGCCATGGTTTGACTTTCCAAAATGCAACACATCTGCATCAAGTTCCATTGGCCATTCCCCAGCTCACTTGCCCAGCTGATCAAGATCCTGCTGTAATCCTTGATGACCATCTTCACCGTCTACAATACCACCTATTTTCATGCAAACTTACTTATCATGTCTTGTACATTCTAATCTAAATAGTTGATTTTGATGACAAACAGCAAAGGGTCCAGCACCGATAACCTGGCACACCACCAGTCACAGGCCTCCAGCCCAAAAAACAATTTTCCTACCATAAAGCCAATTCTACATCCAGATTGCTAGCTCCCCCTTGATCCCATGTGATCTAATCTGCTGCATTAAATAAAGAATACATCTAGCACCCTTCCCTCGACGTTCTTGGTTACTACTTCAAAAAAACACAATCCATGAGACGTGACCACCCATACACAAAATCATGCTGACCATTCCTGATAAACCTGTCTTTTCAAATACATGTACATCTTATTTCTCAGAATCATTTTATACTCCTGCATTTATATGATTTATCCATGGCTAAATCAGATTAAGTCTTTGCCTTAAGTTTTTTTTGGAAACAGATATAATACAGGTGGGCAAAAATCTGTTTTCAATGAGCATCCACAATTTACCATTCAAGGTGGATCTGTTAAAATGGCAGAGTTGGCACTTCACTGGTCTCAATGAGATTTATTCAACATTTTAGGATTAGTGTCCATTATCAGGTCTACTACACAAAAAGGAAGGAATGAAAAATGCAGAAGGCAGCAGGTTCAAATGTCACTTGTGGACTTGAACAACTAAACTGATGCTTCAATCTAACATCACATCATCTAGATTTTGCTGGAGAAATCTCCAGTCAGAACAAAGCACAATTTCATTTAATAAATAGGCCTCCTAGATTCCAGTTTAAACATTAATTTTGCCTAATCTACTCACAAAGAGATTGCCCCAGATATTTCATAAACCAGTTTAGAAACTAAGGCTACCCTGCATTTGTGTAGGGCCAGGTATACCATCTTCACAAGTTTACTTGTGGTGCAATATTGTACAGATGTTTGAAACATGTATAAAACTTTCACAAAACCTTTGTCTTTGGACAATAAACATCTTTAGGAGTGTGCCATTACTTCCAGGCGCATCTTGGACTTGCACAGCAAACCCTAAAATTACACCAGGAATTGCAGCAAATCCAAATACACTGCCCTTTCTTATTTTAACTCCTCAATCCAACCACTATTTAATGGTAGAAAATTATGAATCCGTTTCCCTTGATATTATTTGCTTAGAGGTAACTGTTCTTTTCAGTGAATAGTTTTCTTAATGACCACCATGTGAGATTTTAGGCAGAAAAATATTTGAGTGGAGTCGCAATGCAGGAGGATTTGAGAGATTATTTGAACTTTTTGTATTGTTTCTATTGGGGTCAAAAAGAATGCAAAACATCTCACAAGGTTCCCACTCTAAACTCATTAAATCCACATCCACAAAGTCATCAGAAAATGAATCACAAGAGTGGGCCAGCAGCATTGGTCCAAGATAAAAATATGTGCAAACTTCTCGCTCTAATCAAGCAACTTCCAATTTAGCTACATGTCTTTGAAGCAGCCATTTGGATGCTACATAATCCAGTGGGTGTACTAAAACAAGGAGCAAAGCAAGTCTGCAAGGCAGTTGCATATTTAGACAACTGGGTGAAAACCTTTGGAAGCTTAATTTTGAAACATCCAAGCTATGGCTAGCTATTTGCATTTTGTGCAACAATGTGAATTTTTATAGAAGCTTTTCATGCAAAACTTCATCCAAAGACCCTCATATTTAGGCAGTTGTTTGGGATCAAGGATGTCTTGCTTTCACTATAATTTTGTGGGCTCTGTAATGGCTAATTAAGCCAATAAGGGAAACAGACTCTACAAATAGGGCAGGCTAGTGGGCAGATTGAGAAAGCGCACACCTTTAAGAGTTTCTTCTGTATCTCCAATGCGTGGTTCAAGGTTCTCCGTACCATTGCTAATAATCCTACTCCACTATCCCTGCTATCATGGGCCAGACGTTCCAATGAACCAGAGCGAATATTGCATTTCAAGGAAGCTTCAAGTATATCACCAAATCTTTTTTTCATGACATGTCAGGAATATATCATGACACATCGCCTGTCCATTCCTTCGACAGATGCTGCCTGATCCATTGAATTCCTCCACCACTTTATTTTTTTTGCTCGATTCCAGCATCTTAATTTCCGGGATGACTGTTTTTCCTGAAAACTTGCACTTTGTCCATCAAGGCTTGTGGGAGATCGCGGTTGCTAACCATTTTAACTTCCGCTCCCATTCCCATAAGGCCGACCTGTCTGTCCTTGGCCTCATCCATTGCCCAGAGTGATACCACACACAAACTGAAAGAACAGCACCTCGTATTCCATATTCTGCTTGGGTAGCTTATGACTCAACATCATCAACATTAAATCCTCCAATTTCAAGTAATTTCCTCTCCCCTGCTCCCACCCAGTTCCATGCACACTCAACCCGCCATCTCCGACCACCCCAGTCATACGGTTGTTTTCCACCTCCTTTGTATTCTCATTTCACACCCGCAACTCCCACATTTCCCTTTTATCCCCTTTCTTTCTCCTCCACATCCCTCTAGTGTTACATTTCACTCCTCTTTTTCTTCTCTTATCTGACAACTTTTTTTGACCTCCACCCTTTTGTCACTTAATCTACCCAAGTGCCAATCAATCCCCCCCCCCCCCCCCCCCCAAACTTGTATCCATCTATAACTTGCCAGGCTTTGTGCCACCCTTACTTGTCTTTTCCAGCTTTCTCTTCCATACTCCAATCAGTCTGAAGATTCCCCCACCGGAAACATAATTTTGGATCTACTACCCATGCAGAGTGCTTGCTGTACAGAAATCAACCTAAATCTCAAAGCAACTGAAATCCAATATGTCTTGCAATATTATCATAAGGAATAAAGTATAAATCAAAGTATTTTGTGCAATTTATCACCTTCCCGTAATCGGGCCCAGAGATAAACACAAAACATGTTTGAAATTCACCAATGCAAAGCCAACAAGTCCAACTAAAGACCAACTTAACTCAACATCAACTCTATCCTGGTCTTAGAGACAAAAGCAGGTTATGCAGCAACTGCAGATTTAGAAGCTCTGCTCAGTTCTCCGCATCAATACAACAATGGCTGTCTAATTAATATTATCCCCGCTATACCTTTATTTGGTAACAATGTTGGATTCTGTGCAGCCCAAGTTGCTAGTTTTAAAAGATAGTGTTGTTTAAATGATGAAATACTTCATTATTCACAAGATTAAAATTAGGGAACAAATGCTTCCACCAAGTGGTCCAGCTCCCCATCTGCAGATTGTTAAAAACACCCATCACGCCATGAGAATTTTACATGTATCTATGGAAGAGCATTTACTGTCACATCACATGCTTGTGAATTCTTAAAAGCGTTTTACATTTTAAATTATGGAACCAAATTGCAACTTCACAAGACAACTATTCCACAAAGAAAATATGCATTTTAACTATTTTAATAATGGTTCTTAACTGAGGCAAGAATATTGGACCAGGAGGAATTCTCTCAATGCCATTGTATGTTTTACATCTACCTAAACTAGTTTAGTGATACCATCAGCAACAATATGGTGTTTTTAGATAGTCATCTTCTTGAATTAACAACCTTGCTATTCCAGCATACAAACAATAGAGAAGTTACCAGGCAAAACCAAGTTAGAAACATTGTGCAGACCTCCCAACATTTGATTGTCCAAAATTCAGAATTTTACGTCAAAATTCATAATATGGCACGTAATGCAACCTTTCAAGAAAAAAAAGTATGCACGCCAAATGCGCATACGAGTTGTGCTATATTCATGTGCGAAAAACGACTATTATTTCCAATAGTCTGTAGTTCTTGGACGACATGTACAATGTCAGACCTATCATGAGTATATTCTGCTATTTATAGAAAGGTTATTGAACAGAAATACTTTACAACGCAAAGAAAAAATTGTTTTGTTTTGTTTTTTCTATTTTGCTTTTTCCTTACACATCCCAATTCTCTTTGAAGAAAGAGTTTCATTTAAAACTGCACATACCTAATTTCATTGAAGACATACTTGCTCCAGTGGTCTTCAACAGCAAATCACGACGGTTCATGTCGCCCCCACCCTCCCCCTAACCCCCCCCCACTCCCCTTCCTCCGCCCCCCCACCCCCACTCACCTCTCACCCAATCCCCCACTCCTCCACCCCTGCCCCTCTCCCCCCCCCCCCACATCCCCTCTCAACATCAGCAGGCCTCATGCTACGCGGCGGGGTGAAGCATGTGTTTTGCAGAAAAATCTGAGGCAAAAACAGAATGGCGGAAATGAAATAAGAAAGCGGAAAGGTTCCACCAAATTCGGACGGGTTAGGAGGTCTGCATTGTGGTGAATGCAGAAATCTTAAACTTTGGAACAATGCCGTTGGCAGAGTGGTATGGGTCTGTGGTATCCGTGACTAACTTAAGATATAGTTACCGATTAATATAATCAAATTTAATTTAAAATTTAATATCTTGATATCATATTCACTGCCAAAGACTGATTTCAAGCATTTAAGGTAAAACATTGGTTTGCTAACTTGATATAGAAAAATGTGCTTCTCTGAAATCGTCCTTATTAAGAGTTCCAAGAGATTCACCAATTAAAGGTAAATTAAACAAATAATCACAAACCCAAGTCCAGAACTACAAAAGTAAAGTACAGAACATTAAAGTGTCAGCAGATAGAAATGAACCCGGACGGAGTAGGCAACCTTTAGATTGTATTAATTGCCTATTCCCCAGTACAATAGATTACTGTGTAACAGATCAAAACATTATTCTTCCTATATTTCCAACATTTAATGAATATACTAAATTAATTCTACTCAGTTATATTTTACATTCAAAAGATAATTTTCTATCTTCTACGGAATAGGAAAAGATCCATTCAGAGAAATTTAATTCTACAAGAATCAAATGCTTACTTGGATTTGGCCAGACTAAAAACAAGCCATGAAGTAAACGATTTACCAGGCACAGCAGGAACTGAGTACAATGACAAAATTAAAATGGAAGTTAAATATTCACAATACCTGCTAAGATTGAATTTGTTGAGTTTTTCCGATACTTCTCGTAATCTGCAAAGAAACAAGTCCAGTTGAAGCAATGTAATAGTAATTTTTATTTCATTTGCGCATTAAAGGTTCTGTCATTCAGCTTTGGCTTGAATATGACCCGATATTGAACAATATAGTTACATCTGGTGAAGCACGAATCTTAGAACATTTCTACACTTCAAAATGATGTGAAATACTGCAGCTTTCTGTCGACCATAATCATGTTATTAAATCAGTGATAACGCCAAACAAATAATTTGCTTTTTTTGTGGAAATTTCAGTCTCAAATTTAAAATTATTTGAATTCTGGATAGCTTCAATGTAATATTGCTTTATTAAAACATATCTCACTGTTTGATCATCTTAGTAGTTAAGATTAAAAAAAGAAATGCATATGCTTTGCACATATTTACCCAAAGATAAACATTGTACTTTATAATTTACCTTTACAACTGCCATAAAAGGTTCTGATGCAGGTTCACAATACTGTTATGAAACAATCTGTGCCGTTGCACATTTAGATTCAACCTTTAATTTTTCCCTTATCAAATAAGGAGGTCGTTCGAACTATAACATAAATTGCCAGAACATCCTTCAAAAAAAAATTTGTAGCCGACACATAAATCACATAGCAACTCATTCAAATTCATTTAAAAACTAAATCTCAACATTTGGCGCCCACCTTCTCCCTGCTTGCAAGTTTTAACATTTTCAATCTGTTTTTTGTCCTAGCCATTTTCGGTGAAAATGCCAAATTCACAAATGCTATATTCTCCAATTATGCAGATGGAGTGGCATTCCCTCTCATCCATCCCAATCTGTCAGCAGCTTTAGACAATGATAAACGATCAACATTCTAGCTGAGAATTTGTTCCCTACCTACATGGCAATGGCCAAGAAAGCACACCAATGCCTCTGCTTCCTCAGAAGCTTGGGAAGTTTGGCATGTCACCAACAACCCTCATCAACTTCTCGCACTGTGGAAAGCCTTTTATCAGGATGCATCACTGTACGGTCACATAGTATTTTCTTTGACTGGATAGCACACAACAAAAAGCTTTTCACTGTACCTTAGTACACATGACAATAAAATATACTGAACTTGTTATTACCCATCTGAACAGACCGATTATAATCCCACCAGCATCATATTTCTTCTTGAGCAAAGCAACTTATAAAAATACTATTTTCATATCATTACCCTACTTTTCTGGCATCTATTGATTAATCCTTGCTCCAATGACCCAGTCTAAAATTTCCATAAATTGTAGCTTCGTCAGAATTTTGTAGCCCTTAATCACTGCTTGAATTAAATCCCATTCACATTGGCTGCTCTTGTTAATGGCTTTACTTGTTATCTCAAAGCTCCTCCAGCACTCATTTCTCCAGCTCTGGCATCATGCATTTTACACAATCTTGCCCCTCCCTGTAGGGTGAACCTGCTGTTTAACCATGACCTGAAATTCCTTCTCGAAATTTATTTTCTCAAGACATTGTTTGGGACCCAACCTGTGTCAATGATTGCTAATTATTCACCTATAAAATGTCTTTGAGCATTTCAATACATTAAAAATTCTAAAGTACTCCATGTGGAAAAGCTATTTTAAACCTGCAGCCAACAAACGGTCAATTGAGAAAAAGACTTTAGTATTAAATCACAAACAACAGTCACACTTCAACAAGTAGCATATATTTTGTTGTTGGGAAAAGAAACAGGTGACATTAGCAGGGAATGAGAAACTAATTGAACCATTTTATTTTCAGTCTTCCTTCAGCTTAATTTATTTGGACCAGCAATCTCCACATTGAAAGTCTAAGGGGCATAGTCAGAGACTCAGTTTACTCTCTCTGGTGTAGCACAGGTATATTTATTTGATAATAGAACAAATTAAGTACACATACTTAAACCCACAAATTGCAATGTTAACCTTTTTTTAGTCCAAATTAAAAATCAAATTTTATCAAGCATACTCTGTTGAATTAAGAGAATATGTGGATAAATTAGCTGTAATGCCTCCTAGTGTGTAATCAGTTGGGGGGGGGGGTGCAGAGGTTGATAAGAATGAGGGGAGAATTACAATTAAAATAGCATAACAGGATTAGTGTAAATGGGTGGCTGATGGCTGCTATGGATTTTAAGGACCTGTTTCTGCGCTGTCTGAAGAAGGGTCTCGACCCGAAACGTCACCCATTCCTTCTCCCCTGAGATGCTGCCTGACCTGCTGAGTTACTCCAGCATTTTGTGATACCTGTTTCTGCGCTATGTTCTTTTGAGAATCAAACTGAGTATACATCAAGTGGTTGGAGTACAAACTAGTGATAAGACATGTTCTTTTTCTTCAATATAATGATCGTAAGTAAACAGGGAACAGAAACTATGCAAATCATAAAACTTAAAAGTTAATCTTAAAATGATTCTTTTCCAAAGTAACATTAATTTCCTCACTAGAGAAAAACAAGCACAGTTGACATTGGTTTATCGCGTTGGAGTGAACTGTTTTGCGTGCTATCCCGGCAAATCATACAAGAGTTCGATCAGAGCATACACAAGTACAAGCAGTGCAAAAAGGAAACAGAGTGCGGAACATAGTGTTATAGCTACAGAGAAAGGGATACAAAAGCCACAATAAGGCAGGTTAATTATAAATTACATCCTTAATTTACAAGAGGTCATGGAAGAAACTGCTCTTGAATCTGGTGCTTTAAAATATTTGTGACTTCTGCCCCAAGGTAGAGGAGAGACGAGGGAATCACCACGGTACAAGTGGGCGTTGGTAAAGTTTCTTGCTTTCCCGAGGCAACGTCTCTTGTTTCTTGCTTTCCTGAGGCTTTCAAGAATGCCCCAGCACAATGGGGTAGGGCAAGTCTGAACGGCATTTATTTTAATGCAAGGAGTATTGGAAGCAAGGGGGATGAATTGAAGGTGTTACTGAACACATGGGAGTACGACATTGTTGCCATTACGGAAACATGGTTGAAGGAAGGGCAGGACTGGCAGCTCAATATTCCAGGATATAGAATCTTCAGGACAGAGAGCAGGGAAAAAGGGGAGGGGGTGTTGCAGTATTAATCAAAGAATCTATTTCTGCTGTAAGAAGGGATGACATATTAGCGGGTTCCTCAAATGAGGCTATTTGGGTGGAATTGAGAAATAGAAAAGGAGCATGCACCTTACTGGGTGTATACTACAGACCCCCAAACAGTCAGAGGGAAATAGAAGAACATATTTGTAGGCAAATCTCGGGGGTGTGTGAAAACAACAGGGTAGTAATAGTAGGGGATTTCAACTTCCCGAATATTGATTGGGATAGCCAAAGTGTCAAGGGCCCTGAGGATGCAGAGTTCCTAAGGGTCATCCAGGAGGGCTTTTTGAGCCAATATGTTGAAAGTCCAACAAGGGAGGGGGCGGTATTGGACTTAATCTTGGGAAATGAGGCCGGACAGGTGGCTGAAGTGTCAGTGGCAGAGCATTTTGGTGACAGTGATCACAATTCAGTGATATTTAAGGTGGTAATGGAAAAGGATAAAGAGGGACCAGAGGAAAGAGGAAAATTTCTAAATTGGGGCAAGGCCGATTTTAATCCGATAAGGCAGAAGTTGGCCCTGGTGGACTGGGATCAGCTTCTCGTGGGGAGGACCGCATCAGAACAGTGGGAGTCATTCAAAGGAATAATTGAAAAAGTACAGAGGAAGCATGTTCCCCTAAAGTTCAAGGGTGGGACAAACAAGTCCAAAGAACCTTGGATGTCGAACGATATAGTAGGATTGATTCGAGAAATAAAGGGGGGCTTTTGGAAGGCATAAAGAACTTAAGGCACAGACATCATTAGAGGAATACAGAAGGTGTAGGGCGGTTCTTAAAAAAGAAATTAGGATAGCAAAAAGGGGCCATGAGATAGCACTAGCGGGCAAAATAAAAGAAAATCCCAAAGTGTTCTATAAGTATATCAAGGGTAAGAGGATAACGAGGGAAAGAGTGGGGCCCATCAGGGACCATAGTGGAAAGCTGTGTGTGGAGCCAGAGGATGTAGGAGATGTTTTAAATGATTTTTTTGCATCTGTTTTTACGAGGGAGGAGGGCGATGCGGACTTAGAAATGGAGCAGGAGGGTTGTGATGTTCTTGAGCATATTGCTATTGACAGGGAGGCGGTGCTGGAGGCTCTGGCAGGCTTAAAAGTGGATAAGTCTCCGGGCCCTGGCGAGATGTATCCCAGGATGCTGAGAGAGGCAAGGGAGGAGATTGCGGGGGCTCTGGCACAAATTTTCAGAGCCTCTCTTGCAACAGGGGATGTACCGGAGGACTGGAGGATAGCTAATGTGGTGCCATTATTTAAAATGGGCAGTAAGGATAAACCTGGGAACTACAGGCCGGTGAGTCTGACATCGGTGGTGGGTAAGCTGGTAGAAAAGATTCTGAGGGACAGAATCAGTCTTCACTTGGAGGATTGAGGGTTAATTAAGGATAGTCAACATGGCTTTGTTAAGGGAAGGTCGTGTCTGACTAACTTGATTGAATTTTTTGAAGGGGTGACCAAGGAGGTAGATGGGGGTAGTGCAGTGGATGTGGTATACATGGATTTCAGTAAGGCTTTTGACAAGGTCCCACACAGGAGACTAGTCAAGAAGGTAAGAGCCCATGGGATCCAGGGCACCTTGGCAAAATGGATAAAAAACTGGCTTAGTGACAGAAGGCAGAGGGTGATGGTAGAAGGGTGCTTCTGTGACTGGAGGCCGGTGTCCAGTGGGGTGCCGCAGGGATCGGTGTTGGGTCCCTTACTGTTTGTAATCTACATAAATGATCTGGATGTGATCGGCAAGTTTGCAGATGACACAAAGGTAGGGGGGGTGGTGAATAGCGAGGAAGAGATCTGCAAGCTGCAGGAAGATATAGATGAGATGGTCAGATGGGCGGAGCAGTGGCAGATGGAATTTAATCCTGAAAAGTGCGAGGTGATGCACTTTGGCAGAAATAACTTGGAGAGGGAGTACACCATGAATGGAAGGACCCTAGGGAAGACAGGGGTACAGAGGGACCTTGGAGTACAGGTACACAAGTCCTTGAAGGCAGCAGGACAGGTGGACAGGGTGGTTAAAAAGGCATATGGGTTACTGGCCTTCATTAGCCGGGGCATCGAATATAAAAGTAGGGGGGTAATGATGGAATTGTACACAACACTGGTGAGGTCACAGCTGGAGTATTGTGTACAGTTCTGGTCACCACATTATAGAAAGGATGTGATAGCTTTGGAGAGGGTGCAGAGGAGATTCACCAGGATGCTGCCAGGGATGAAGGGCCTCGGCTATGAGGAGAGACTGAGCAGACTGGGGTTGTTTTCCCTGGAGCAGAGAAGGCTGAGAGGGGACATGATCGAGGTGTACAAGATCATGAGGGGCATAGATAAGGTAGATGGCGGGGAACTTCTTCCACTGGTGGAAGGTTCAACAATGAGGGGACATAGATATAGGGTAAGGGGAGGGAGGTTTCAGGGGGATGTGAGAAAGAACTTTTTCACCCAGAGGGTGGTTGGAGTCTGGAATTCACTACCTGGGGTGGTGGTGGAGGCGGGAACACTCACAACGTTTAAGAGGCATTTGGATGGGCACTTGAAATGCTACAACATTCAGGGCTACGGTCCAAATGCAGGAAAATGGGATTAAAATTAGAATGTGTTTGGTAACGGGCGGCACGGACACGATGGGCCGAAGGGCCTCTTTCTGTGCTGTAGGACTCTATGGTGAAAAGGTATGGATGGGTTTTCTTGGGGGGGGGGGGGAGAGAGGAGACATTTGCATTAATACTGATGCTGCGTCCACAATTCTATAATAATAATATAATATATTCCTTTATTCGTCCCACACCAGGGAAATTTACAATTCTATGCAGTTTCTTATAGTCTTGGGCAGAGTAGTTGCCATAGCATACTATGATGCATCCCAATTGGATGCTTTTTGTGACACACCTATAGAAATTGGTAATTCATTGAAGACATACCGATTTCTTTTAATTTTCTGAGGAAAAGGCATTGAAGGATGTAGAGGTTTTGCAGTGGATGCAGAAGTTTACCAGAATTAGATAGAAGGATTAGAGGATATTAGCTACACGACAGGTAGGACAAACTTGAGCATCGGAAGCTGTGGAGAGACTGACTACCATAGCTATCTAGACTATACTTCTTCCCACCATGCTTCCTGTAAAGACTATCCCCTACTCCCAATTTCTCCTTCTACGCCGCATCTGCGTCCAGGATGACATTTTCCATACCAGGTATTCGGCAATGTCCTCATTCTTTAGGATACAGGGGTTTACCTCTTCCATTATAGGAGGCTCTCATTAGGGTCTTCTCGATATCCCGCAGCTCCGCTCTTGCTCCCCCTCCGTCCATTCGTAACAAGGACAGAGTCCCCCTTATCATCACCTTCCACCCCATCAGTCGTCGCATACAGCATATTATCCTCCAACATTTTTGCCAACTCCAACGAGATCCCACTACTGGCCACATCTTCCCATCGCCACCCCTTTCTGCTTTCCTCAGAGACCGTTCCTTCCACAACTCGCTGGTCAACTCGTCGCTTCCCACCCAAACCATCCCCATCCCAGGTACTTTCCCCTGCACCCACAGATGCACACCTGTCCCTTTACCTTCTCCTCGCGACTCCATCCAAGGACCCCGACAGTCTTTCCAGGTGAGGCAGTGGTTCACTTGCACCTCCTCCAACATCATCTACTGTATCCACTGTTCCAGGTGTCACCTCCTGTACATTGGCAAGACCAAGCATAGGCTCGGCGATCGTTTCGCTGAACACCTCTGCTCAGTCCTCCTTAACCTACCTGATCTCCCAGTTCCTCAGCACTTTAACTCCCCCGCCCATTCCCAATCTGACCTTTCTGTCCTGGGCCTCCTCCATTGTCAGAGTGAGGCCCAGCGCAAATTGGATGTACGGCACCTCATATTTCGCTTGTGTAGCTTACACCCCAGCAGTATGAACATTGACCTCTAACTTCAAATAGCCCTTCCTCTCTCTCCATCCCCTCCCCTTCCCAGTTCTCCCACCAGTTTTACTGTCTCCGACTACATTCTATCTCTGTCCTGTCCACTCCCCTGACATCAGTCTGAAGAGGGGTCTCGACCCGAAATGTCACCCATTCCTTCTCCCAGATGAGAAAACATTTCTTCACACAGAGAGTGGTGAGTCTGTGGAATTCTCTGCCACAGAAGGTAGTTGAGGTCAGTTCATTGGCTATATTTAAGAGGGAGTTAGATGTGGCACTTGTGGCTAAAGGGATCAGGGGGTATGGAGAGAAGGCAGGTACAGGTTACTGAGCTGGATGATCAGCCATGATCATATTGAATGGCGGTGCAGGCTCGAATGGCCTACTCCTGCACCTATTTTCTATGTTTCTATGTTTCCAGTGATGCTGCCTATCCCGCTGAATTACTCCAGCATTTTTCGTCTACCTGTGGAGAGACCTGATTGACATATCTAAAATTATGAGGGGTATAGAAAGGATAGACAGTTGGATCTGTCTTCATGGTGGAAATGACAAAGACTAGAGAACATAGCTTTAACAGAGTATTGGGTGCCTGGAAAGAACTACCAGGGATGGTGAAGTAGGGAGATACCATAATAGAATTTAAGAGGCTTTTAGATAGGCACATGGATATGCTGGGAATGGAGTGATATGGATCACATGCAGACAGAGGAGACCTTATCAAACAAACTTGATCCATTGCAATTCACTCAGCGAGCTATGACAACGAACAGCAATCCTGAAAATGTTATGCCGTGTTACATGAAGTATGAACAGGTTCATTGGCAGACTAAACATGATTACTGCTTTATCACCTCTCTGGCTGTACAAAAACAAAATGTAGATTATCATTCCAAGTTATTCAGTTTAAAAACTAATGAACTTTGACCAAATCTCAGCTCTTAATTAAAATGTCAAATATTCACCCATTTCCTGGACTCTGAGGAGTTAAAATTATATTTTAAACTTCCTGTTTTGCAGTTTTGAGAATTTTTACAATGAGAATTAGTACTTCATGTCACCCTATTGCTTCACGTCAAAGCTTCCTAGAATTGGCATCTAAAGTAATCAATATTAGAAAATGACTGAAAGTGCTCCGAGATCAGTTGATCTTTGTAGGCAGTTTCCAAGGTCAGAGGCTACTGTCATCTCCAATTGCAAAAGTTGGGTAATACACTACATCAACTGTATGTCAACTGAGACCTCAAGTGCATAATTGTTTCATTATGTTTGTTAAAACTTTACTGATCAACAAATTAGCCCAGAAATACTGAAATGAGACTAAATCCCTGACCATTCCCATGAAACCTGTTTTCCTATGAAAATTTCTATAATCTAAACAAATTTTAAAATCTGCTCAAGAAGAATCCCTGTATTACAACTGCACAAAAACCAAACATACAGTCGTATAAAGGCAATGCCATAACACTGAGGTGAAGCAGAAGACCATGGGGGCATATAAAATGTAATTGGAGGATAAGAGACTAGTAATGAGTTTATGGTCAGCAAATAAACATGGGCAGCATACGAACTACTCTTAGTCACAATACTTGCATTCGCCTAGCAGCTTTCATGGCCATAGGATAAGTTTTACAACCAATAAGGTACATTCTTAATTGCAAACCACAACCAGTAAAGGTTGTGCATATATAACCACAACCTATAATTTGACACAAAAAAACTTTGGCCAAAGCCATAGATGCTTCAGAAGGTGGACTGCATGTGAAGTCTGAGGTTTAGTCAATGAATTGTGCACCATGGGTTAAATCAAAATAGAGACATCAACTAAAGCAGATTGAGACACAAACTAAATAGTTTAGTGCCAGTAATGTAATAAGATTAAAATGTAATAGTGTAAACATTAAGCACGTGTAAGTAAATTAATGGCAAAGGTAACGCTGAGCACTAACAACGTTATCCCATATTTAAATCTATGAAGATTTACCTTTTAACCTTCTGGTAGGTTCTCAGTTTATGCAAGACTAACCACATGCAAGATGCCACCACTGCAGTATTTTAATGTGTTCCCTCTGAACTACATATGAACTAATTAAAGTAATTTAATTCAGGTTTGATATTCTGGTTATTTTACTGCTACATTACATGAATTTAAGATTTAACGCATTTAACTATTTTTTGTCAAAAGTACAGTGAAATCTATGCTCTGTGATACTAATATCATGCTGCACGCCCTTCATTGAACAACACAAGATATATCACACGACACACTAGTTCATGTTCCACATCATTTCAAGCACTTTGCCTGTTAAATCTGTTGGCATCACCATAGTTAAACCATACTCTGAGCACTGCAAAACAGCAACGTTATTCTATTCCTGTTATTTCATCCACAAGACAATCTCCTCAGAATAAAGTAGCCCTCCCATACTTTGATGAACTGCCGAATACATGTGACAGCAGAAATCAGTCAACTAGAATACCATCAAAACACAGACTAAATACAAAAACCTTAATGTACCTCCCCCTCTCCAATTAGGAACACAAAGCCCAACTGTGGTCTTCGAAAGTATTTTTTCACCTGACAAAGCACGCACAGCAAAAAAAAAGCATTTTATAAATGTTCCAAATGGTAAGAATTTCTGATAAATAGGTCAAACTGCACATCGGTGTCCACATTAAAAGCAAAACAGCAACAAAAAAAAGCACATAATAAATAAATAAAAAATGGTGCATCTTTAAAGCTTCCCTATTTTAGATTTTGAAGTCTTGAAAGACAGAAAAAAAATTAAATAGAGCTTGTTAATAAATTATATATATACACACTTGTCAAATTGATTTTTAGTTTAAGAATTGTTATTTCATGCCCAATTCTGGTCCAGATTATTAATCCCTAAATTTAATCCTAACTATACTTTTAATGTGGACACCGATGTGCAATTTGACCTATTTATCAGAAATTTCTACCATTCGGAACATTTATAAAATGCATTACATCCTGGTGATCAAAGCGAGCATTTCATGTTAATTTATTGTAAACAGGATCAGACATTAAAGTCATGATTTAGAGTTCGTGACTTTACTGATTTACAGTTATGTGGATGAAATAATGGCAAACGTTAGCAATAACAAAAAAAAGCATTGAAAACATTATGATTTTTAAAGGAAAAATAAATTCCTTCATCTCCGTCGAGATATCACACGACAGAAGAATCTACACCTAATGGGAGGGTGAAGGCTGCTGGTAGTCAACATGGAGACATGAAGATTCCCGGCTCGTCAACCCGCCCGTCGAGATGTGAAACAATCGTTCTGCAAATGACGCATCGACTCACACAAATTCAATCCCCAGTCACTCTGGGATGGGCCCGACAGACTCTTCAGACTTCAATTCACCCTCACTCAAATATTGCACAAACATGTGCTTCGTGCGTCATGTCCCAATAAAATAAATTGCCAATTAAAGCACAGTGCTCTTTCTCCCCGCACCTACTCAACCCAACCCCGGGCCTCCCTGCATTGATCGCGATGAGAGCAATAGGCAGGCACAAGTCATTGTGCTCCAGCCCACTACTACAGCGGAGATACCGGAGCAATCCGCCTCTACCCGAAAACCTCTCGCCATCAATCCACCCGCCCCTCAAAGCCGCTTTGTCTCGTTTAACTTTTCGGCCTAGCCGCATCAGGCCGGGCCAGCTTCGGGGACCCACCTCGGCGCAAACCACCGCCTTCCCTTTGCCCCCCCCCCCCCCGTCCTCTGCTGCGAGCCCGGGCCCACGGCCTGCGTGGCCGCCGCTCACCTGTCGTTGAGCTGATCCTCGGTGCCCGGGAGCGGATGCACCACGAAGTGAATTGAAGTCATCGCCGGGTGGAAGGGAAGAGCAACCGGCCGAAGCCGCGCGGCGCTGGCGCTAGCCTGGGTCAGGGCAAGAGTCCAGAGTAAGGGCCCGGGCAGCGAGGGGAGTGAAACCAAATAAATAAATCAGTGATTTATGAAGTTAATTCCTTCGAAAAATTTTGAACCCCTCCCCGACGTTTGTAACCAAACGGCTTATTTCCTTTTTTTAGACACCCGCCGCTTCAGCAAGCAGCCGCCGCCATCTTACTGTTGATGAGCCCCAACAATAAAAGCCGACTCGGTATTGGCTGCGCTCGCCCCGCCGGCGGCCACATACAACGAGCTTCGCGATTGGTCGCCACGGGAGGCGAGTGAAGGGGCGGAAAGCGTTGGGTGCAGGTCAGGTGACGCGTGCGCGGACACGTGACTGCGGGTCAGCCGGGGGCCATTGTTTAGGAGGGCCACGTGACAGAAGGGGCGCCTTAAATAGCAACTTCAAGGCTTTCCAGCGCCTCACATGACTCGTTCATCTATCAAACATATGATTTGTTGAAGCAATCGCTTCTTAGCAAATGAGTGACAAAAGAACAATTTTTAAAACTTTTAATAGGGAAAAGAATAAAACGTTTTTGACATACTTCACGGAATTGTGGAGCACTAATGAGATATTTACCCGATTGAACCCTCAGTCTTTTTGAAGTAATTCGTCCTAATCTCCAGGCCTGCCTTATTTCCCTTAAGTAAACATTTGATCATTTGCAATTTTACTAAGTATTCATTCGGGTGAATATATTTGAAGCCCTATTATTGTGAACAGAGGGTTCCAAAAGTAAAGCACCTTTAATGTGCACTTAGTCTTCCCATAGCTTCAGTCATTCACTGATACCTTCTATTCATTATTCATAACATTATTCATCTCACTCAACCACTTTGTTATCTACCTCTTCTCAAAAATTCTTATCATTAGTAGAGAGCACAGCAATAATTTAATATTCCCTGACATTTTTTGCAATTCCCCACAATCTTGACAGTCACTTCCTCTAATAGTTGTGATTTGTCTTTAATTGTTCTCCTTTTTATTGCTCTGTAGTTAAAAGAATTCAAAGATTTGTGTGATATTATCACTGAATTTCACTCTGACTTGTCACATAAAATATTAAATTCAATATTTTGGGAAGTTTTCATGTTAGAACATAGAACATAGAAAATAGGTGCAGGAGTAGGCCATTCGACCCTTCGAGCCTGCACCGCCATTCAATATGATCATGGCTGATCATTCAGCTCAGTAGCCTGTACCTGCCTTCTCTCCATACCCCCTGATCCCTTTAGCAAAAAGGGCCACATCTAACTCCCTCTTAAATATAGCCAATGAACTGGCCTCAACTACCTTCTGTGGCAGAGAATTCCACAGACTCACCACTCTCTTTGTGAAGAAATGTTTTCTCATCTCGGTCCTAAAAGACTTCCCCCTTATCCTTAAGCTGTGACCCCTGGTTCTGGACTCCCCCAACATCGGGAACAATCTTCCCGCATCTAGCCTCTCCAACCCCTTAAGAATTTTATATGTTTCTATAAGATCCCCCCTCAGTCTTCTAAATTCCAGCGAGTACAAGCCCAGTCTATCTTGTCTTTCCTCATATGTAAGTCCCGCCATCCCAGGGATCAATCTGGTGAACCTTCTCTGTACTCCCTCTAAGGCAAGAACGTCTTTCCTCAGGTTAGGAGACCAAAACTGCACACAGTACTCCAGGTGCGGTCTCACCACGGCCCTGTACAACTGCAGCAGAACCTCCCTGCTCCTAAACTCAAATCCTCTTGCTATGAATGCCAACATACCATTCGCTTTCTTCACTGCCTGCTGCACCTGCATGCTTGCTTTCAATGACTGGTGCACCATGACACCCAGGTCACGTTGCATCTCCCCTTCTCCCAATCGGTCACCATTCAGGTAATACTCTGCTTTCCTGTTCTTGCCGCCAAAGTGGATAACCTCACATTTATCCACATTATATTGCATCTGCCATGCATTTGCCCACTCGCCTATGTTATTCCTTTGCTTTCCATATATCATGCTTAAGCTAATTCCATATACTTTTGTTCACAAAATGCTGGAGTAACTCAGCAGGTCAGGCAGCATCTCGGGAGAGAAGGAATGGGTGACGTTTCGGGTCGAGACCCTTCTTCAGACTGATGTCAGGGGGGCGGGACAAAGGAAGGATATAGGTGGAGACAGGAAGATAGAGGGAGATCTGGGAAGGGGGAGGGGAAGAGAGGGACAGAGGAACTATCTAAAGTTGGAGAAGTCGATGTTCATACCACTGGGCTGCAAGCTGCCCAGGCGAAATATGAGGTGCTGTTCCTCCAATTTCCGGTGGGCCTCACTACCGGCTACGGGAGTCAAGATCATCCCGTCAACGGAAGGTTAGAGCCCCCGACCGCTGGAGGACAAAGAAGGGAGAGATTGAACTTTTTTTTCACCTTCTATCACAGTGAGGAATGTGGAGGAGTCACTGTGGTGGATGTTCATGTTAAAATGTATTTTGTGTGTCCTGTTGCTTTTTATTGTTATGAATGTACGACAAATGAAGTTCCTCGTATGTTGCAAAACATACTTGGCTATTGTGATTGTGTGATTGTGTGATATGCACGGCTGCCGTTTGTTGATTACAGCTCTGCATTTAATACAATCATACCCAGCAGACTGGTCTCCAAGCTGTCCAACCTAGGCTTCGAACACAACATCTGCCATTGGATAAAGGACTTCCTAGTCAGTGAGGATGAGCCCCCACCACTCTCCCACTCTGTCACTCAGCACAGGGACTCCACAAGGCTGTGTGTTGAGCCCCCTCCTCTACTCTCTCTATACCTATGACTGTCTGAAGAAGTGTCTTGACCCGAAACGTCACCCATTCCTTCTCTCCTGAGATGCTGCTTGACCTGCTGAGTTACTCCAGCATTTTGTGAATAAATACCTTCAATTTGTACCAGCATCTGCAGTTATTTTCTTACACAACAAAACACAATCATTAAATTTGCAGACGACACGACAGTGGCGGTGCTGATCAGCGAGGGCAATGAGTCAGCTTACAGGGAGGAGGTACAGAGGCTAACAGGCTGGTGCTCAGAAAACAACTTGGCACTCAACACCAAAAAAACAAAAGAGCTCATCATCGACTTCAGGAAGAAGGCAGGATGACCATCCCCCACTGCACATAAACGGAGAAAGAGTGGATAGTCTCCATTCAGGTTCCTGGGCACCCACATCTCAGAAGATCTCGTGTGGTCAACCAACACAAACTCTCTGGTTAAGAAGGCACACAGAGGCTTCACTATCTTAAGAACACTCAGGAAAGTCAACTTGCCACAACAGCTACAAGAGTCCTTCTGCCGCTGCTCCATTGGGAGTCTCCTGATACATGGGATCCTGGTGTGGTATGGCAACAGTTCTGCGGCTGACAAGAAGGCTCTGCAGAGAGTCATCAACACAGCCCATAAGATCACCAACACACATCTGCCTGCCCTGGAAGACATCTATAGCTCCCGTTGCCTGCGGAAGGCATCGTGTATCCTAAAGGACCCATCTCAACCCACCCATCACTTGTTTGCCCTTCTGCCCTCAAGAAAGCGCTAACGGTCCATCAAAGCGTACACCACAAGACTAACAAACAGTTTCCACTCTAAGGCCATTACCACACTGAATGCTGCACTGAAAACACACCCCTCATAGACAATATTTACACTGTGCAATACCTATCTCTGTGCAATACTGATATATTCATTAATAATATTTATTTTTATAATACTAAGTAGACCAAGTGGACACATTGTGACCAAACCTCTCCTGCATTGGTGCAGCACCCTCTCCTCCCCCACTCTGGGCTGCATGGGGAAGGTGCTGAGCCAGCCGTGGAGAGGAGGGGGGGACGGGGGAGCCGAGAACAGGCTCAACGCCAGGCCTCGGCCTCCACCAACACCTGGCCTCACCGCCGCTGCTGCTGCTGCCACCTTTCCCCTTGGCCCACCTCAGACTTGCAGTTACCCAGTCACTTCGAGGCCCAGGCCAAGGCTCCGGCTGTTTCCCCGGGCACCAGGCATGGCTCTCCCGCCACTACGGAGCTGGCAAACCTGTCCCCAAGAGAAAGGCGGCCGAGCTCTGCTCATACCCGAGATCAACTGGCCCCAACTGCGCAAGTGCGAATGCGTTTGTTCTGCGCACGCGCTGATGTTGTGACCATCTTATGTAAGTACCAGATCAATGGGGCCCCAACTGCATGTGCGTGTTTTTTTAAACTTTAAAATGTGAATAACTTTAAAAATATAACACCAATTTGAATGAAACTTCATCCATAGCACCACAGGATGATGGCGAGTAAGGTGGACCTAAAATTGTCGCGCTACCATGCACCATTCTGGCTGTAGCTCAGGAACAAACAAACAAACAAGAGTTGTAGTATATAGATTCTGTGCAATATCTTACAGTGCATTCTGAAAGTTTTCAGACCCCTTCACATTTTCCACATTCTGTTACATTACAGCCTTATTTTTAAATGGATTAAATTCATTTTTTTAAATCATCAATCTACACACAATACCCCATAATAAAAAAACAAAAACAGGTGTTGAGTAATTTTTGCAAAGTAATTAAAAAGACATAACAGAAATATAACATTTACATAAGTATTCAGACACTTTACTCAGTACTTTGTTGAGGCACCTTTGACAGCGTTTAGAAGGATGAGGGGGGATCGTATTGAAACATATAAGATAATTAGGGGATTGGACACATTAGAGGCAGATAACATGTTCCCAATGTTGGGGGAGTCCAGAACAAGGGGCCACAGTTTAAGAATAAGGGGCAGGCCATTTAGAACGGAGATGAGGAAGAACTTTTTCAGTCAGAGGGTGGTGAAGGTGTGGAATTCTCTGCCTCAGAAGGCAGTGGAGGCCAGTTCGTTGGATGCTTTCAAGAGAGAGCTGGATAGAGCTCTTAAGGATAGCGGAGTGAGGGGGTATGGGGAGAAGGCAGGAACGGGGTACTGATTGAGAGTGATCAGCCATGATCGCATTGAATGGCGGTGCTGGCTCGAAGGGCTGAATGGCCTACTCCTGCACCTATTGTCTATTGTCTATTGTCTAAATCTTCTTGGGTATGACGCTACAAGCTTGGCACACCTGTATATGGGTGATTGGGCGAAGTGCAGGTCATTTCAAGCTCTGTCAGGTTGGATGGGGAGCGTCGATGCACAGCTATTTTCATGTTCCTCCAGAGATGTTTGATCAGGTTCAAGTCCGGGCTCTGGCTGGGCCACTCAAGGACATTCACAGACTTGTCACGAAGCCACTCCTGCATTGTCTTGGCTGTGTGCTTAGGGCCGTTGTCCTGTTGGAAGGTGAACCTCCGCCCTAGTCTGAGGTCCAGAACGCTCTGGAGCATGTTTTAATCAAGGATCTCTGTACTTTGCTCCGTTCATCTTTCCCTCAATTCTGACTAGTCTCCCAGTTCCTGCCGCTGAAAAAACATCCCCACAGCATGATGCTGCCACCACCATGCTTTACCATAGGTCTGGTATTGGCCAGATGATGAGCGGTGCTGCTTGGCATTCAGGCCAAAGAGTTCAATCTTAGTTTCATCAGACCATAGAATCTTGTTTCTCATGGTCTGAGAGTCCTTTAGGTGCCTTTTGGCAAACTCCAAGCGGGCTGTCATGTGCCTTTTACTGAGGAGAGGCTTTCGTCTGGCCACTCTACCGTAAAGGCCTGATTGGTGGAGTGCTGCAGATATAGTTGTCCTTCTGGAAGGTTCTCCCATCTTCACAAAGGAACTCTGTCAGCGTGACCATTGGGTTCTTGGTCACCTCCCTGACTAAGGCTCTTCTCCCCGATTGCTCAGTTTGGCCGGGCGGCCAGCTCTATGAAGAATCATGGTGGTTCCAAATTCTTCCATTTAAGAATGACGGAGGCCACTGTGCTCTTTGGGACCTGCAATGCTGCAGAAATTGTTTTATACCCTTCCCCAGATCTGCGTCTCTCACAATCCTGTTTCGGAGGTCTACGGACAATTCCTTCGTCTTCATGGCTTGGTTTTTGCTCTGTCACACTGTCAACTATGGGACCTTATAAGGACACGTATGTGCCTTTCCAAATCATGTTCAATCAATTTAATATACCACTGTAGAAACATCTCCAATTCTACTCCAATGTAGAAACATCTCAAGGATAATCAATGGAAACAGGATGAAAATAACCTCAATTTTGAGTGTCATAGCAAAGGGTCTGAATACTTATGTAAATGTAATTATTTCAGTTATTTCTGTTTAATAACTTTGCAAAAATTTCTCAACACCTGTTTTCGCTTCTTCATTCTGGGGTATTGTGTGTAGATTGATGATACAATTTTTTTTTTAATCCATTTTAAAATAAGGCTGTAGCGTAACAAAATGTTGAAAAAGTGAAGGGGTCTGAATACTTTCTGAATGCACTGTATATTCTGACAAGGTGCAATATCTTATATTCTGATAAGGGTGCATACGTAGGCATAATGTTAATGCGTGTGTGAATCTGTGTGTATGTATAACAGTGTGCGCACAAAGTGTATGAAGTTTTTATTTTCCTCACTCTTTTACTGTTATTTTATTGTTATTTTTTCTCTTGCACATTTGAGCTCCGGTCAGGCAGTGCGCCTGAATTTAATTGTATGCACCATTACAATGACAATAAAGAAATTTGATTTCATTACGATTTTCCATAAATTGAACCCTTGACAAAAATTGTTGTTTTACACATTTTGTGAATATTTAAATTTTATTTTCTCACCGATATTTTATGGGAGCAAATTTTTATTTTTTATCTTAATTTTTTTGTCAGTAATTTGTGAATTCCAGAAGAGTGAACTTCCATTTTCTGAACGGCCATAATGCCGAATTTCACTATCGTACGTATATGCAATGGTAGAACGTCAGAACAGACATAGAGCCATTTTGATCTTTTGCAAGAACAAGGTGATAAAGGTCCCACATTCCCAAAATCTCTTCACACATCTGCATCTATCTTTGCTTTAAGTGTTAAAATAAATGTTCCTGAAAAAGTTCTGATACTTTCTTAGCAATCATAAGTTCATAAATGATAGGAGAAAAATTAGGCCATTCGGCCCATTAAGTCTGCTCCTGCATTTAATCATGGCTGATCTATCTCTCCCTCCTAACCCCATTCACCTGCCTTCTCCCCATAATCCCTGCCATCCTTCAAGGGTTATGGGGAGAAGGCAGGAGAATAGGGTTGAGTGGGAAAAATGGGATGAGTGTAGGGCCCAGGAGGTTGTGTTCCTTTTTACCAATCCATATCACGATTTTCCACAATTTAAACCTTGTGCGTCAGCTGTGGCAGTGGACAAACTGCAGTCGATCAAGGCTGCTTGGTAGGCTGGAGATAATGTGTGCCATAACCAGGTTCTCAAAGCACTTCATGATGGTGGATGTCAAGACCACTGGATGGTGGTCAATAAGGAATGAGATCTTGCTTTTATTTGGCACGGGATGCTGGCACACAGCCTTCACAACTTATGCTCATGGCAGCAGGAAGCAATGTCTACTGCTCCCCTCACCCCAATCATGGAGTCCGTAGCATCTTCTCGAAAAGTCTCCGTCACTTGTCAGTCCATGCTAATTTGCCCAGTTATTACAGGTTAGCCATACCACCATTTTTAAATGACCTAAGAAATTTTTGGGTCCCTCCGTGCCCATTCACTTCCCCACCTTTATAACTTTCTCCAGTCCCTGAGCGTCAGAGAACGATGCATTCTACTAATTCCAACAACTTGGACATCTCTGTGCAGGGGCGGCACTATGGCGCAGCAGTAGAGTTGTTGCCTTACAATGCCAGAGACCCAGGATTGATCCTGACCACAGTTGCTGTACAGAGTTTGTACATTTTCCCCGTGACTGCGTGGGTTTCCCCTAGGTGCTCCGGGTTACCTCCTACACTCCAAACATGTACAGGTTTGTAGGTCAATTGGCTTCAGTAAAAATTGTAAATTGTCTTTCATGTGTAGGGTAGTGCTAGTGTATGCGTATCACTGGTCAGCGTGGACTTGGTGTGCCAAAGGGCCTATTTCCGCGCTGTATCTCTACATTAAACTAAACTCTGATTTAAATTGCTTAATCATTAGCAATATATGGTAGTTTAACACTTTTAATTATTTTAAGTAATTTTTAAAGAGTCATTTTTTAATTTTTAAACATCTCTTAATCGTTTTTATCTTCTTTTAAATTCTTTATAAATCTTTAATGTTTCTGCCTTAAAGATACCTTGAAACTCTTCTTCTTGTGTTTGAGACAGCAGAAATGAAGCTGCTTCTGTTTCTGCTGTCTCTGTTTGTTATCATTTGCCTGACTGAGGTCAGTTGATAGTACTCACCACGGGGAGGTCGACAACATGAGCCCCACCTTGAAACATTTAATCTTTCTGGCAGCTGACAAAAGCTTCCAAAGGAGTTTCACGGGTGGGGCTTGTGCTGCACCCTCTCCCTCCTCCCAACCCAATGTCATTCCATTCTTTAGTAAGACAATCCTTCCATATTTGGCTGAGCAGCAATCACAGGTGGTAACCACAGGCAGTAACCCATTGTTGTAAAATCTAGGCCTCATATTCCATATCTTTCAATACTCACTTAAAATACATAAAGTAATTGCAATGCATTTATTGCTGTTTGGGATCTTTACTACAGGAGGGTGTTCCAAATAAATTATTTTCCATTCTAAGTGGAATCAAAAGTCCAAAGAATCTATTGTTGTTATTTAAAGAATTGCCTAGCAATTAAATCACTTCCATCACTGATGCTATTCAGTTACGGGTCAGCTCTACTGCCCACTAAATTTCAGATCACTCTCTTTGACTTGTTATACAAGAAGGGTCAAATAAAAATGGGGTTGGGGCAGAGGTTAATCTATAGATTAGAAACATCTCAAAACTTATCACAAGATTTAAACCCTTCCATGTGACACGCTGTCTCAGTTGCTTCCCATGTTCTGGCAGAGTCACAGATAACTGAGTTGTAAGAATATTACTGTAATCTTCTCTTGTGAATTCTGTTGAAATATCTTAATTTAAGATGCATAATTATGTTCTCAATTTACATTACTGGGCTCCCTTTCTATTTACTTTTTAGATATCCTGCAGGATTTTCCTTGTTTTAGATGTGTCCAAGGAATGTCTTACTCCTTGTATGGTCATAGAACTTAGACCAATATTCTACGCTTACCTCATTTTCCTGTCAGCAGTCCCAGGTTTAACTTTTCCATTCTCCTACTTCTTATGCGTTTATTCCACCCAGAGTTCATTCCAAACCCATTTTATCTTCTCATAGTTTTTTTATATTTTCCTTATGTTTGCTTTAAACCCCATAATCAACTATTTAAAGTTTCATGCTTTACTCGGCATTCAGTATTTCAGTTTGAAACTGGAGCTGGGGAATGTGATACCCGTTTTTTAGGCATTCTGGGCCGATGCTCAACATAAGTCCCTTGAATATTCAAATTAGGATCCCAGCAGAAATTAGACTGTGATGAGTGGGGGAAAATTTCAGCAGGCTTGCTAATCAAAAGCATTTATAAATATTGTTTTCCTCATATATTGAAAACTCCTTCCTATGGGGGTGGGAAGAGGAGAGGCTTATCCTGGTTTTGTAGAAATTGCATTTTCAATCCCTTCACTTCCCCCAACCCTCTGATCCATTCTTGGATATGAACTCACAATCCTTTCCACTTCAACTATTGTTCATTTATTCAATCACAGGACATGGACATTGCTGACAAGGCCATTCTTTATTGAAAATACCTATTTGCCCCTGATTAAGGGCCAACCACATTATTTGCTCTGAAGTCACAGCGGCCAGATCAGGTAAGAATGACCAACCTCTTTCCTGAAGAACATGAGTGAACCAAATGTGTTTTTATGACTACTGAGTAGTTATTTCTGCAGCAAGCTTTTTTTAAAATAAGAAATTCATGATTACATAATTACTTGAAATGAATTCCTCCAGCATGTGATTCAAATTCATGTCCTACAACTAAGGCTCCAGAACTCGAAACAGTCGTCCAGCAACTTAACCACTGTGCTGCAGTATCCACCTTCATTCATTTTAGGAGAATTAATACTGCACTATTCTGAAAGTAAGCATGCAGATGCAGCAGGCACTGAAAAAAAGCATGTAGGTACAGCAGGCAGTGAAAAAAACAAACGGCACGTTGACCTTCATAGCGAGACGATTTGAGTATAGGAGCAAGGAGGTCCTACTGTAGTTGTAGAGAGTCCTGGTGAGAGCATACCTGGAGTATTGTGTGCAGTTTTGGTTTCCAAATTTGAGGAAGGACATTCTTGCTATTGAGGGAGTGCAGTGTAAGTTCACCAGGTTAATTGCCGGGATGGCGGAACTGACATATGAGGGAAGAATGGAGCGACTGGGCCAATGGATTCACTGGAATTCAGAAAGATCAGAGGGGATCATATAGAAACATATAAAATTCTTAAGGGATTGGACAGGCTAGATGCAGGAAAATTGTTCCTGATATTGGAGGAGTCCTGACCCAGGGGTCACAGTTTAAAAATAAGGGGTAGGCCATTTAGCATTGAGATGAGGAAAAACCATTTCACCCAGAGAGTTGTGAATCTGTGGAATTCTCTGTCACAGAAGGCAGTGGAGGCCAAATCACTGGATGTTTTCAAGAGAGAGTTAGATATAGCTCTTAGGGCTAACGGAATCAAGGGATATGGGGAGAAAGCAGGAACGGGATATTGATTTTGGATGATCAGCTGGCTTGAAGGGCTGAATGGCCTACTCCTGTACCTATTTTCAATATTTCTATTTTTCTACATAAACCTACCTGTTTTTGAAAATGGGAATAATAACCTTTCCCTTGTAATCAGAATACAGTCCTTATAGGCTTGTAGCATAAAAAATATAATACCAGCTGGTCATTTATCCACCCTCTACTGCAGTTCCAATTGTAATATAAAAACATCTATTAACAATTTATGTGGCATTCCCTATTTAAGCAGAATTTTAGTTTAGTTTTGAGATACAGCGTGGAAACATCGGCCCATCGAGTCTGCACCGACCAGCGATCCCCTGCACATTAACACTATCCTACACACACTAGGGACAACTTACATTTATACCAAGCCAATTAACCTACTAAGCTGTGTGTCTTTGGAGTGTTGGAGGAAACCAAAGATCTCAGAGAAAACCCACACGGTCACGGGGAGAACGTACAAACCTCGTACAGACGGCACCTGGCGTCATATCGAACACGGGTCTCCGGCGCTGTAAGCGCTGTAAGGCAGCAACTCTACCGCTGCGCCACTGTGTCGTTCATTAAGAAGAAAATATTAAAAGGCTTTGGCAAAATCAGTAAATAATTCCGCTCAATGATTTATTGCACTTAATTATTCCTTTTTAAATGAAAATTTCATCTATACTTTGGTTTAGTCAAGTCAAGTCAAGTCAATTTTATTTGGATAGCACATTTAAAAACAACCCACGTTGACCAAAGTGCTGTACATCAGTTCAGGTACTAAGAAACGAACATACAACGGCACACAAACATAACAGCACATACAAAAACAGTTCACAGCGCCCCCTCAGAGGGCCTCAAACGGGCTTGCCCCCCCCCACTATATCAAGTAGAAATAGGTTTTGAGCCTGGACTTAAAGGAGTCGATGGAGGGGGCAGTTCTGATGGGGAGAGGGATGCTGTTCCACAGTCTAGGAGCTGCAACCGCAAAAGCGTGGTCACCCCTGAGCTTAAGCCTAGACCGCGGGATAGTGAGTAGCCCCAAGTCGGCTGACCTGAGGGACCTGGAGATAGAGTGGTGGGTTAGAAGATTTTTGATATAGTGGGGGGGGGCAAGCCCGTTTAGGGGTTAAACCTGCCTTTTCCTTGAAACTCTCTTTCAATTATAAAAGCTCAAACCACTCATGGCTGCTTTTCCTCTCTGGGCTCTGCATGATGAGTTGTGTGTGAGAGGAGGCCTAAGCATAGTGTTAATGGCTAAGACACAATAGTCCTCCCCCAAATGTGCCTTCATTGCTGCTCCCACCAAACTTGCCATTTCATAATCCCTTTTTCTGTAGATGGATATCCAATTACATAGCCTGGTCAGATAATTTGCAACTCTAAAGAAAGAAAATGTTTATCCAACCTCATACATTTGACTTGTTACTCATGATGTTTTGACAGATATTTCAAGATCATCTAATGGGATCAGATGACCCATTTTCTTTTCCATTCTCCGATATCTTATGCACTTGTTCCACACATCAATCATTCCAAATCTACAGTATTATACCTTCCAAGGGATATTTTATTTTCCTTACATTTGCTTTAAACTCTCAAATTCAAATGGGATTTGATCCTATTCCATCAAATGAAGAACTTGGTGAGAGCCTTGAATTGTGAGAGCTCTGGCTCTGCTCTCGTTTCTGACAAAGCATCAGCCAGGTTTTTATAAAAGAGGATCCATAAGCTAAAGCTCACTTCTGTAGAGGATCAGGGCGAGGAGGAAGAGGAAGAACATTCACCTGTGAATCATAGTCCAAAATGGCAGCACTGCCCTAGCAGTTGCGGCTTACTTGCGGTCCGTTTGTCTTTGTGTTTTTGTTGTTTTTTTTGTCTTAATTGTAGATGTGATGTCGTGTTTTTGTGGTTGTGTACTATGTGTGGGGGGGAGGGGGGGGAACTGTAAAATTGTAAATTTGTCTCTTCCGAACGGAGACCCGACCTTTGTTTTTTGGGTCGGGTCTCCGTTCCTGCTGCGGCCTACCATCGGCCAAACTCCTGGAGCTGGCGGCCTCCAGGGCTCTGGTTCGCAGAGCCCGCGGACTGGACTCACCATCAGCGGAGTCGATCGGACTCACCATCAGCGGAGCCGGCTGTCTCCGGAGGCTGCGGTAGCGGCTGCGACTCGCCTTCGGCTTGGGCCGCGTGGATGCCGACATCGGGAGCTCTGGCAGCGGCAGCGTGTTCACCCGCCCCGGATCGCAGGGCTTGGGTCGGCCCGCCGCGGACATTTCACCGTCCGGTGCGGCCTGAAATAGGCCGCGGGATTTTTCTCTGCTCGGCTGGGGCTTCAATGTCGGGAGCCATGACCACCCCGACGTGCAGCGGCAGCGTGTTTGCCCGCCCTGGATTGCGAGGCTTGGGTCGGCCCGCTGCGGACCTTTCACCGTCCGGCGCGGCCTGGAACGTGGCAACGACACCAGCCTGACCGCGGGAGAAGACGGCAGGGGAAGAGAAAAGACATTCTGGCCTTCCATCACAGTGAGGAGGTGACTGGAGGAGACTCACTGTGATGGATGTTTCTTTTTTTTGTGTTGGTTGGGGTTGTGTAATTTGGTTATTTTACTGCTTTTATTGTTGGACTGTGGGTGACTAAATTTTGTCCAAAAAAATTGTTTTTTGGATGACAAATAAAGATATCCTGAATCCTGAATAGTCATATCGCACAGAAACAGGCCCCATTCGACCATGCCAACCAATCCTTGGGCTTCCCTTCTCCAATATGCCCCACTTCCAGATTCCTGCTGAAACTGAGCCACATAACGATGCAACTGCGACCCGAATCCTGGAAGATCCTCTTCCATTTCATCTGCATATTTATGCTGACTCTGATCCTATCAGCACTGATCCAGAGGTTTTTTTTTCGGAATACCTGGCAAATCCAAGATAACAGTGTAGGTTTGGAAATAATACCGAACACACAGCCAATCCACATCTTCCATACTGTATCTGGGAAACAACAGTTTTCATGGGTGACAAAATTCCCATCTTTTCTCAAGGGATAATGATATAATTAGATTCAGTAAAGATTGTGATCAACCTATAGTTTTACACAGCTAATTTTGTACACAGGCTCCCAAGGACATAAGAATGTCAGGAGCAGAAGACCATATGACTCAATTAATGTCAGCATCACCAGTGCCTTAATCTCTTGTTCTGTAGATTAATATCCAACAAATACATATGCATCACCGAATTATCTTTTTAATTAACACTGGATTAAAAAATATTTTTCCAACTCCCCTACACCTTTGACTTGTTTCCCTGTGATATTTAACAGATATTTCTGGGTCATCTCGAGGGATCCACAGTCAAGAGACAGCTCCTCCTTCTTCGAGACCCTGAAAAGAGTCTTTTGATTTCTGAAAGAGTAAGGTGCAAAATTTCTTTCTACTTGTCCAGACGACATGGCCTGCGAAATGAGTTCTTGAAAAGTTTGATAAACATTGTCTGAAGGATCGTATTGAATTTAGTTTCCTCCTTATTCTGTTGTAGTGAATAAACTGATCAATGACGATGGAGATTGCAATACAATACAATACAATTGTATTCCCAATCTCGATGTACCCCTGTACAATGACAATAAAGATATATTGTATTGTATTGTATTGTATTGTATGGAAATAACTTAAGTAGTTACATTATTAGCTAGCATAGACACAATGGATGCAGTGATGTCCCTTGGATGTCCATGTCTTTCCATTTTATTAGGGCTCCCAAATGCCAGACCTGGTCATATGCTGTCTTGCTGTCAAGGCCAGCCACTCTCAACTTTGCTCTGCAATTCACTCTTTGGTCCATGTTTATATTAACTGAAGCCGAATAATTCTGGTAATACCGAAGCTGGACATCGGGGAGCGGGTTATTGACGAGTGCAACTTGCTAATAAAATTGGTTTTGTCCTGTTTTGTGAACAGAGCATAGCTGGACAATTTTCAATTTTCCATATTGTAAGTTAAATTATAATGTTGTACCTCCATTGGAGCAATGTGACTAGGCATGCATCTTGTTCTGGAGTGGAAATCTTCAGTCCAACACCTGGGATGTTGTGCTGGTCCCATAGAACTTGGTATATCTAGTGTTCTCACCCATTTCACTACATTATGTGAAATGAACCGATTTACTTGAGGATTAACTTATGTGATGATTGGATGTTAGATGAAAGTCAGGGTAGATCATCCACTCACCATCTGGCTGAAAATGGCTATAAATGCTCTGTGTGTCTAGTGCCTGCATGTTGGGTATCATCATCATAGAGCATGTGGATGTTCTTGGAGCCTCTTAATTATCTAGCGTTCACAACTGGATGTGATAGCACAGCAGAACTTTGAACTGATTATTTGGCTGTTGGATTGATTAACCCTGACAATTGCATCTCATTTTTGCTGTTTAAGATCAGGATGCTGTATAGGACGCTGAAGTTGTTCACAATCACCTTCAATGATGCAGGTGAGGGCAGTAAGTATAATATATTCAGATTTACTAATGATGAAAACTGGGTGGAATGTGATGAGTGTGCTGAGAGTCTTCAGAGTTAGAGTCTACCTGAATGTAAAACGGTAACTAGAACACAATGTGGAAACATTGGAAGTCATCCACTTTAGTAAAAAGAAATCAAAATGCAGGGTGTTTTTAAAGTGATGGCTATTACACGCCTACATTAATATATTATGTCTAAGGGGGCTAAAGGAAGCCCCAGAGACAAAGAAAAATACACAACTCTGCTTTTAGTTTACTTGAATCATCAAATGATCACAAAGAGTGCAAGGATGGCCACTTAGTAAGACCACCGATCAAACATATTAGCTGTAATTATCTCTTTGGTTAGATTGCGGTTTGACTACCCGATGTCACAGTGTATCCTGCCTCGCTCTTTCCAATGGTGCCATGAAAACTGCTGAGTAAATTGTTTAAAATTAATTTTCTAAATGTGAGTTTAATTAGATATAAATTAATTAGATCCAGAAGCACCGTTTGAACTTGAGATGGAGATTTATCCCAGTCTCTTGGCCAATATTCTCTCCCCCCCTCCCTCCCTGTAATGTACAAGATCCCCCAATTTCATATCAATGCAAACCTTTACTTATATTCATCCTCTATTAATTAATCCATATCAAACATATCAAAAGAATAAAAACATACAGGTTCAAAACTTTTCTGTTTTGTCAAGGATAATACACTCACCACGCATACTGTGTCTCTCATTACTCACACACAAAATCTTAAGAAGTTATTGCCTCCAAACAGTTAGCCTCATAAAGAATAGTAGAAAAAACAATTGATTATTTTGCATATTAAATTTATCAATGTCATATTTTGTTGTTGAAAACTATGAATACGAATCTATTTTCTTTTTAATCTGCGCTGTGGGAGGCACAGATCTCAACCCAGAGGACTGATTACGCAAGTGCTGTGATTAGTGGTTCCATTATTTTCCACATAGAAATCGCACTATTATTTCATCTTAGTCAGTATAACTTGTGGTTCCAAGAGAGTAATTAGTCTTGAACAGTAAGAAATCAATGAAGGACTAAATACCAGGATCCTTTGTAGTTACCCCCAGGGGAATGATTAAATCAACACGAGTTGAAATTATTCAGTCATGTTCTTATTACTGGAACATTAAGCATACGACAAGGAATTCATTAATTGTATTGTAAATATATTATTAACAGTTTTGTAATATCATTATAAATAAATCCATCTCCGATCGCAGTTTTGAGATTCATAATTTAAATCGTAAGTTATCTATCCTTTGTCTTTTAAGGTGAAGATGTGACGTAACTAGATTTGATTAATTGCAATAAATTAAGTGCAAGGGCTTGAAATTTGGTCTCATACTTTATTTATGTTTATTATATATTTTGCAGTTAAATTATGCTGTGAAATTGTTTACAAAATACACTCATCATTTTTTTAAATACATGTTGTATATAATGTGATTTTGAATTGTGCATTTCTGTTACTATGAAGGTCCTGTGCACAAATGATGGTTGACAGGCAGCAATAGTGTCTATTGGACTGCAGCTTATGCCTGATGTCATTTCTACAATAATGAAGCTTGAAAATGTGATGCCAAAATGTCATGGGTCATGAATAGGAAACCAGATGAAATCGTGAAAGTCGCTCCCTTGTAACCTGGAACAAATGTGGTAATCTTTTACAATGCATTTAATGCGTGGTTTAGTTCCCTGCCAAGTCACTGCGGGACACCATGCACCGCACAGCCTTAGCTAGTTTTGGGAAAAAGACCTTGAAGACACACGATTGGTTTGAGGCCAAGTCGACCGAGATGACTCCCATCATCAAAGCCATGTGCACTGCCCTAACCAAGTACAAGCGGTCAGCCAATGAGAAGAACCTGCAGATCCTCAGGGCTGCCAGGAACAAGGCTCAGCAGACTGCCAGGCATTGCGCCAATGAGTACTGGACACAGCTTAGTGAGGACATCCAGACGGCCGCCACAACCGGGAACATCAGGGGAATGTACGATGGCATTAAGAAAGCACTTAAGAAAGTCCAGAGCAAGACAGTCCCCCTCAAATCCTCCACTGGGGAAGTAATCACAGACAAATGCCAGCAGATGGAGAGATGGGTGGAACACTACTCCGACCTCTACTCGAGAGAGAACACGGTGTCCCCCTCAGCCCAACGCCATCGAGTGCCTGCCGCCCATGGACGAGTTAGACGGGGAGCCAACAGTAGAAGAGCTCAGCAAGGCCATTGACAGCCTGGCCTCAGGTAAGGGCCCAGGCAGCGACGGGATTCCCCCTGACCTGATCAAGCACTGCAAGACTACCTTACTGCTTCCTTTGCATGAAGTCCTCTGCCAGTGCTGGCAAGAAGGAGCTGTACCGCAGGACATGAGGGATGCCACGATCATTACCCTCTACAAGAGCAAGGGCGAGAGAAGCGACTGCAACAACTACAGAGGCATCTCCCTCCTCAACATCGTCAGCAAGGTCTTTGCTCGGGTCATCTTGATCCGCCTGCAGAAGCTGGCAGTACGTGTCTACCCAGAATCACAGTGTGGTTTCCGAGCTGGAAGGTCAACAGTAGACATGGTCTTTTCCCTTGTGTTGCTTTCCCCCGTGTGTTGCTTTCATTGACCTCACCAAGGTGTTCAATTTCGTCAACAGAGATGGCCGATTCAAGGCTCTCCCAAAGATCGGCTGCCCACCAAAATTGCAGAGCATGATAGAATCCTTCCACATCAACACGAAGGGGACAGTGCAATGCAGTTCAATGGCAGCTTCTCGGAGCCCTTCGACATCCGCAATGGCGACAAACAAGGCTGCGTCCTCGCTTTCACACTCTTTGGGATTTTCTTCGCTCTGCTCCTGAAACATGCCTTCGGCACCGCAACAGAGGTGATCTACCTGCCTACTAGATCAGACGGCAAGCTCTTCAACCTCACCCGCCTACGAGCTAAGACAAAAGTACGTGAAGCTCTCATCAGAGACATGTTGTTCGCTGATGACGCAGCAGTTGGGTCCCATACGCAGCAGGAACTACAGTCACTGAGGAACTGCTTCTATCGGGCTTGCAAGGACTTCGGGCTGACCATATTGTCTATTAGCCTGAAGAAAACAAAGGTCCTGGGGCAGGATACAGAGGCACCGCCTGTCATCACCATCAACGACTACGAACTCAATGCCATCCGTCCGTTTAGGTACCTCAGCTCCACCATCACTGACAACCTCTCCTTGGACACAGAGATTGACAAGAGGATCGGGAAGGCAGCCACAACTCTCGCTCGCCTCACAACTAGAGTGTGGACGAACCCAAAGCTGACAATGAAGACAAAGATAGCAGTCTATAATGCCTGTGTCAACAGCACGCTGCTGTATCTCAGAGAGTGGTGAAGGCTATGGTGAACTTCGTCATCAATTCTGCACTAGGACAGTGGGCACCAACCTTTCTGTGGAAAATCATTGCAAAGTCCTAATGTAACAGCCCCAGGATTGAATAGGCTGCTAGTATTCATTGCAATGGAGACTAACCACACATCCACAAATTTTGCCTTCCAGAACCAGCAGAATTTTTTGAAAAATATTTTTTAAATGCTCACAAATTTTGAATGGCCTATTTTGTCATTTTAGTTTTACTCTTATTTTGTTTTTATTCTTATTAGCCATCTTATGGAGCTTATTTTCAGCTTTTCTCCCTTCAACATTACCTCATTTCAAACTTGTCCTGTTTGGCTGTGAGATGGCCCAGTTATGCCAAACTTGCCTGGTAAATCTTAATGTCCTAGTTTTTATTTGACCAGAGGTTTTATCACAGCTGCACAATTTACATTGCTATGCAAGATGGTACATATAAGGATAGGTTTCATTCTGAAAAGACAGGCACTAACAGGAGATTGCACAAACATGCAGAACATATTAAGAAAGACTAGTTGTAAGACAATGAAAACAGACCCACATTTTATCTCTATCTTCGATTTGAACCAGCATCTGCAGTTATTTTCCTACAAAACATATTCTTTCCTACACATGAGCAAACCAATGACATTGTCCTCTCCCAGGCCAACTTCCCCAACATTGAGGCTCCCATTGCACTCGGCCAACCTCATTGAGCCGCCCTCAACATTGGCATGTCCGACCCCAGATTCCCAAAACAACCACTCTATTGTCATGTGAAACGATTACCTTAAAAAAATGAAACATTCCTAATGAACCTTGGGAATTGACTGCTTAAAGTGAAGAAGGAGCTTTGAGAACGTCCAGACCATGCATCAGGTGTAAACAGTGGAAGGAGCAGAATATCTCACTGATTATCCATCTGGTACCAACTGCTCCATTCTGAGGAAGAGCCCATGGTCTTTACATTGGTTTCATCTGGTACCTCAGAATCCACAGAGTCAGTCATCCTCAAACTAAGGCACTGCCTGAGAAAAAGAAGCCATGCTATCTATATGAATTAATTACCAGACAACATTCACCATGGACTAAAACACAGCTAATAACATCTGAGACACACAAGTGTCAGGAACTGAACATCTCCAAGACAAAGGTTAAGTACTTACCCTTGACATGACTTAACTATGTCAATCAGCTGGTGTGATTCCAGCTCAAGAACTACCACACTGTTTGTCACCAGCTGCCAGCATTTAAAACAGCAAGTGCCACTGACTCTGCTGTCTGATTAATTTGATTGGAACTGAGACAAACTGGGCTGCAATCATACTAAACCAGCTTCTGCGAGTAATTGCAGAGCAGGCAGCAGGTGCATCACTGACATTGAATTAAAAAGGACATACCGACAGATCACTTAAAATGTAAAGCAGTGGATAGTTATGCATTTGAATCACATGCAGTCATGGGTTGCATTTGAATGCAGCAACCTGTATGATTGCCTGAGCATCAGCACTGAAGGAGAATGGGAATATCTCACTGCAGACAATGCAGCAGACTCAGATATCTGCTGGGCAAAACAGCAGACCAATTATTTATTCAATCTGATTTTTAAAAGTGTACGCGCAGAGATAAGAATCAATTCATGTTATTAGCTAAATATTGCAGTTGCTGATGGCGATCGACTATCACAATTCTTCCGCTGTTTCAATGGAGACATGAACTAGTTTATTTTAACTGGGTTAATGCGTCTTTCAAGCCTGCAGGCAGATGGATCTTAAATGAATATGTTAGCATTTGTTGATTAATAATCCAAGATACCTTCCAATTTATAACATGTGAAGTTTGCAATTCGCCATGCGAGTTGACACCCATCATTTTTCTAACTGGTTAACAATCTGAACCAATCTAAAATTCCACTGTGAACTGGCGAGTAGTTTACATGCCGGCACATTATCTGCTTACATACACAAAAAAACATCAGCACTTGTAATTTTGTAAAATGTCTCTGGCAAGAATGCCCAGATTTTATGCAGGCGTAAAATGGTAAAATCAAAGAGAAGTTCTTTGAGTTTAAATCTAATTTTCAAGTCTTAAAAAAATTGAATCATTTATCATAATTTCAGATTGCCTTGAATTGTATTGATTGACTGGGTAGGGCTGCTTTGAAGGATTGTCTCCTGAAACTGTGGCCTTATTATGAAATATTAAAATGATTTCAGTTGACCAAAGTGCAGGAAAAAGCCAGTTTGCAATCAATATTGCACATCGCAGGGGCATAGCGCTGCTGAGGAGAATGCTGTAAACTTGCAATGACTTTGAATAGGTTACCTCAACAATAACAGTCCAATGGATTGGCAACATTCAAGGATGCCAGCCCTGATACTTGTGAATGTAAAATTCCTTTGTTTATTTTGTATCTACTGGACAGAGATGCGAGTGGGTCAGCTTCTCGTTAATGTAGAAACAAGAAACTGCAGATGCTGGAATCTTGCGCAAAATACAAAGCTCTGGAGTAACTCAGTAGGCCAGGTAGCATCTTTGGAGGGCATGGATAGGTAACATTTTGGGTGGGACCCTTCGTCAGTTTCAAATTAATGATGTAGGCCTACATCTTTGTGCCCTTTTGGTCTTGCTCAGCAAACAATAAGAACGGAGAGGAGGATTGGTAAGATTAGCATTGGATAGCACAGCTACCAAAAGAGTAATGCATACATTTGTTTTGTATCTTATCACGTTAAAATATCTCCTATGTAATAATTTAGTTCTAAGTGTCTTATTTGTCAATCAACTTTCTGTCACTGATTTAAAAATTCAATTAACTCAAGTTAATCTAAGACGAAATGAAGAGGTAACAGATTTGGGGCAGCAAAGTAGTACAGTGGTAAGGTTGCAGCCTCACAGTGCCAGAGACCCAGGTTCGATCCTGAGGACTGGTGCTGTCTGTACGGAGTTTGTATGTTCTCCCTATGACCGCGTGGGTTTTCTCCGGATGCTCCAGTTTCCTCCCACATTCCAGACATAGGGTTTGTAGGTTGATTGGCTTCTGTAAATTGTCTCAAGTATGTATAATAAGAATGAATGTATGGGTGATCATTGGTCTGTGCAGATTCAGTGGAACCATGGAAAGGATGGCTCCAGCAATTTCTTCCTTCCCCAAATAATTGTAACACTTGGCATCTTCCGTTAAGCATTTGTCATTATTTTGGAGTGAGTCATTTTTCAGATTTGTACAATAATTCATATATGTTAAAAAATATCCCTCCTCTGTGGAATGAAAAAAACAGTTGGGAATAAAACGGCTTGCTCTGATATCTACATACTAAAACTCTCGTTTGTTTGTTTGTTTGTTCCTGACTACAGCCAAAACGGAACGCGATTCTGCGATCACAGTTTGGATGCATGTGTTGAGTCGATATTAATAAGTCCATTCCTCTGTGACATAGACTCATAGAGTTGTACAAAACAGGCCCTTCAGCTCATTCCAGACATGGTCAACCTTCTGAGTAACTCTCAGTCTTTCCGCTGACTGGTTAGCGGGCTACAAAAGCATTTCAATGTACCTCAGGACACATGACAATAACCTAAACTGAACTGAACTGAAAAGTTACCACTGAGGTTTAGTTTAGTTTAGTTTAGTATTGTCATGTACCAAGGTGAAGTCGAGTGAAAAGCTTTTGTTTGCGTCCAATCCAGTCAAAGGAAAGACTGCACACGAATACAATCATGCTGTCCACAGTGCATGGATAAAGGGTAGACATTTTGTTCAAGATAAAGTCCAACAAAGTCCAATTAAAGATAGTTCAAAGGTCTCCAGTGAGGTGGACACGACCACACTCTAGATGATGAGAGGACCGCTCAGTTTCCTGATAACAGCAGGGAAGAAACAGTTTCTGAATGTGGAAGGATGCATTTTCAAACTTCTGTATCTCTTGCCTGATGAGAGAGGGGGGAAGTGGGAGTGACCGGATTGATACTGGTCCTTAATTATGCTGGTGGCCTTGCTGAGGTGGCGTGAAGTGGAGATGGAGTCAATGGAAGGGTTTGTCCACAACTTTCTTCAATTATTTGCAGTCTTCGATGGAGCTGTTCCCAAACCATGCTGTGATTCATTCCAATATGTTGCATCTGGACCATTTGGTGCGGGTTGCTGGGAATATGCTGAACTTCCTAAGCCTTCTAAGGAAGTAGAGGCATTGGAGTGCTTTCTTGGCCATTGCTTCGATGTGGCTGGTCCAGGACAAATTGCTGCTCCCACCCTATGGAACTCACTACCCCAAACCGTCAGAGACTCCTCCACACTCACCTCATTCAAAACATCTCTGAAGTCTCACCTGTTCAGTACTGCCTTCAACCACTGAAGGTCACCTCACCTGTCTCCTTTCTCTGTTCCTTTACTTATTTATCTATTTATTCACTTCCCTATGTTCTCTAAATCCCTGTAAAGCGTCTTTGAGTATATGAAAAGCGCTATATAAATGTAATGCATTATTATTATTATTATTATTTATTCCTAGGAACGTGACATTTTTGACCATCTCTACTACAGCGCCATCAAAGTTTGTGGTTGTTTCGTGTCCAAAACTGGATGATATTCAAGGTCTAAGCAAAAATGTATCCATTCCCCTCCTAGACATATTCCACTGACATCTGATCTGATCAGAATAATGTACTGAAAATAAACATGATGAGTTCCAGCAAGTGCACTGAAAAGAGAAATCAACAAGTTCTCATTCAATGAAGAGTGTGCACAGTACGAGGAAATTCAATCCACTGATTTCCCAGAAGTGGCTCAACTTCTGTGGAGAACCTCAAAGTCTCCTACTAGCATCCTCTTGAGGAAAGGTAGTTCAGGGAGTTTATAGAACAGCAAACCTCAGTTCATTTCAAAGCAGTTTACTGAGTTTATTTACAGTTTACTGAGTTCATTTCAAAGCACTGTAAATGCTGGACTTTATAGCCTAATTGCATTTATAAGACTGAAACCGATGGATCTATCTCTCTCTGCCTTACACAATACTTTATGCTGCTCTCTATTCATCTGGTCGTTTCCAGCAGTATACAATGATAAATATGCTCTTCAAACCAAATATGGGCAATGCCATTTCTCATAGGTATTTATTACTGTGTTTTTCAAAGGCTTTCTGTAGTACTGGCATTGACATTTTTGTTTACAAATCCCTTTTTCTAATAAATTTCTGTACATTACAAAATTCTGTACATTACAAAATCTGTGGGATTAATTATTTTTTTTGGAGACACTGCAAAAATCTGGACCAATAATTAAATGCTTCCTATACTGTGTTCATAGCCACATGTTATAAACACATACCTCAGAAGCACTGTGCAAATGTAACATTTAAATTTCCTACACAGCCTATGATGTGGTCTCGCAAGTGAGTTTGCCATTTTATTGCCAATTATGCACTGCGCACTTACGCCACAGATAGCAACAAAGAGATTTTAACAACCGTCGATTTAAAAACCAGGGATAAGAGAATTGCCCTGGCATAAATGGCTAAAGAAGCTGGAAATGTGTTTAGCGGAGTTTTAGAAGAATAAGACATGATTTTATCAAAACAATTCATCCACGGTGTACTTTGAGCTTGCTGTCCTTAGAATCAGTCTGAAGAAGGGTTCCGACCCATAACCCATCTGACCATTCCCTCCACAGATGGTGTGTGACCAGTTGAGTTCCTCCAACACTTTTTATTTTGCTACTTTGTATTGTTCATCCACTTGGTGGCAGCACTGAACCACACAATGTGTTAGTTTGTGTAAGAAGGAACTGCAAATGCTGGTTTAAACCAAAGATAGACACAAAAAGCTGGAGTAACTCAGCAGGACAGGCAGCATCTCCGGGGAGAAGGAATGGGTGACGTTTCGGGTCGAGACTCTTCTTAGTTACCTGTGTTACTTGTGCGATGGAAAACTCTGGTGTCAAAGATGGGGATATTTAGAAATTAATCTGCCATAGAGTCCAATTCTTCACGAAGATAGGGTCTGTTTGGTGCTGATTTAATAGCTTGTTCTGTTGGCATGTGTGAGGGATAGAAATAAAAAGGTCCTAATTAAGGTTTTGCTCTCAGCAGCTCTGATGCTGATCCAGGCTGGGAGTGGGCATCAGAAATAGTCTCTCCCACTGTAATTTTCCATGCATTAAATGGATGGAATGTGAAAGGGGGGATCTGATAGATAAATTCCTAATATTCACTTCCAGCCTGAATTGAGGAGCTCTGAATGGTTAACCTATACTTGGCTTTTCCATCAGCGGCAAACCCCACAAACTGGATTGGACGCCTGAAATGGGCCCCATCAGCACTTAGATTCACACATACAGAATGGCCAGTTACGAGTCCCTATGAAAGAGAAATCCAGTACAGAAGGTAAACTGATATTCCTGCTGAACATATTTAGAAGAGGCTTTACAATGTTCTATTCCTGAAACAAAATCTCAAATCTCCTGCACGTATCTTCCAGTTTGATATTCAGGCTTCCAAAATTGGCCGTAACTGCAAAAGCTCTCTCTGCAGTGGTTGACTGCAAAAGACTGACCATGCTGTTTGAACATAATTCAGACCATTGACAATGAGATTCAGTGGCAGAATTTCCCTGAGTAGAGTATTGGCTGTTAGTCAGACTTGTCCTTAAATGGTTTTTTGAGTTTATAAACATTTTGCACGTTGTTGTAAGTGCTGCTGAAATTGGGCAATTATGCGCTGATTGAACAGGGAAGCAGTTGTGCACCTCCTTAACAAACCAGACATAAAAACTCAGATATGAACAAGATCCAATATATCATACTGGCTGAATACAAAGGGAAGGAGAAATAATGAAGGAAAATGGGTAAAATGTTTGAAAAAATAATTTGATATTTGTTCTGTAAGGGGCATGAATATGCAGGGAATGGAGGGATATGAATTATGTGCAGTCAGAAGGGATTAGTTTCAGTGCAGTTTTATGTTTTAATCTCATAGGTTATCACTGGTGACATATGGAAGAGAACAGTGAGACAGCCCAATGAGAAAGTGTGCTTTTAATAGTCAATCTTTGGTTCTATTAGCAGTAATGAGCAATTGTGGGAGCGGCAGGTTGCCTCGTCATATCAGGTCACCTAAACCAAATGATCTCACCCACCCCCATAACTCAGCTAAATTAGTAATGCTGTTTGTACTGAGTGATCTCACCGCACCACAGCTAATTATCAGAAACAGTTGCCCATCTGCCCTACCAATCCCTTCCACTAACATCAGTAGTCAGTCCTTGTATTGAATGATCTCAACCTGTTGCTCATTTAACATCAGTAACTGGCCCGCATTGAGCAATCTCATCTCATTAATCTAATATCAGTAATAGCCGTTGTATACCAAGTGATTTCACCCACCACACAGCTAACATCAGTAACAGAGTCCCCAACAGCTTTCTAGCAGCACTCACCCACCAATGACCTGCTTGCTGCTGCCCAGCCAGGTTTGCCAATCTAAACCTCTCACAGCCTTGGTCTAGACATGGACCAAAGAATTAAACCTCAACAATGGAACACTGTGGACCACCTCACCATGGACTCCTCTTTTTCGTGATTGTGTTATGCATTAGTTTCTTCTTTTTCCCTCAAGCTTTTTTCTTAATACTGTTTTGTGATATATATGCAAGTTATGTATAAATTATGTTTTTTGTGTGTTTGTTAGTTTACGTGTCTGTGATACTGCTGCAAGCAAGATATTCTTTGTATCTGTACCTCACCATACTTGGCATTTGACAATAAACTTGACTTAAGTTGAATTTACTTATTATCCGTAACCACTTCATTATCACACAAATTGTAATGTCATTAAGAGAGTTAGATAGAGGTCTCGGGGCTAGTGGAATCAAGGGATATGGGGAGAAGGCAGGCAACACAGGTTACTGATTGTAGATGATCAGCCATGATCACAATGAATGGTGGTGCTGGCTCAAAGGGCCAAATGGCCTCCTCTTGCACCTATTTTCTAGGTTTCTAGGTTTCTATGTCATTAACAAAAACAGTGTAGCCAGCACCCATCCCTGTGGCACACTACCAGTCTCGGGCCTCCAATGCGAATAACAATCCTCCAATACCTTAATCTGGCACTTGCACCAAGCCATTTTTGTGTCAAATGGGCTAGCTCATCCTGGATCCCATATGGTTTAATTTAGTTTAGAGATACAGCATGGACACATGCCCTTCTGCCCACCGAGTCCACGTCAACCAAGGAAACGCCATATCCTACATACTAGGGACAATTTGCAGAAGTAAATTAACCTACAAACTTGCACTTCTTTGGAATGTGGCAGGAAACTGGAGCAGCCAGAGAAAACCCATGCAGTCACAGGGAGAACATACAAACTCTGTTGATAGCACATAGTCAGGATCGAACCCGGGTCTCTGGTGCTGTAAGGCAGCAACTCTACCCTTACACCACTGTGCCGCCCCAAAACTTGGTCTAACCCACCAGACTAGCTTATCACGCAGGATGTTGTCAAAGGCCTTGCTAATGTCCATGTAGACAATGTCTCCAACTCTGTCCTCATTAGTCCTCTTGCTCAAACCCCTGAGACATGATTGAAACGCATTGAGCAATGCTAACTATCCCTAATCAGTCCTTACCTTTCCAAATGCAGATAGATATGTCTTTCAAAACCCCCTCCAGTAACTTTATCACCACTAATGTTAGACTCTCCAGCCTATAGTTCTCTGGTTTGATCTTGCAGTGCTTCTATAAGAATGGTACATTAGACAATAGGTGCAGGAGGAGGCCATTCGGCCCTTCGAGCCAGCACCGCCATTCAATGTGATCATGGCTGATCATTCTCAATCAGTACCCCGTTCCTGCCTTCTCCCCATAGCCTCTCTGTCCCCCCATCCCGCACCCCGGCTTCAAACAGTACCTGACCCGTGCTTAATGATTATACATATGGCTGCCCGGGCCCCAGCAATTTATTTCCTAGCTATCCATAATGTCCTCGTCTCCTCATGGTCCCCAGGGATTTATTCATCTGTACATTTCAAAAGATCTTTGTTCTCTTCCTCAAATTCCTTCATTTCCGTGACCCTCTCCATGATAAATATAGACAAACAGATTTTGTCCCTCTCCTGGGACTCCATACCTTGATAGACACAAAACCAGCATCTGCAGTTCCTTCCTACACACTCCGTACATTGATCCTTGAGAAGACCTAATTTCGCCCTAGTAACATTTTTACTCTTAATAAACTTAGAGAATCTGCTGGGATTTTATCTGCCAAAGAAACATCATGCCCTCTTTCCCCCCATCCCTCACAGATGCCTCATTTTCCCGACCCAGTGCTACAATATCCCGCATCAACCAAGGTTCCCTAATGCTGACAGCTTCGCTCTAACTGGAACATGCTGGCTCTAACTTTCCCCACCTCACTTTTAATAGTCTTCCAGTTGCCAAATTTCCCTTTATGCACAACATCTTTTCCCAACCAATCTTTGCAAGTTCCTGCCTAATGCCTTAAAGATTAGTCTTCGCCCAATTTAGCTTTTTCTATAACTATTTAAAAACTAATAGAATTCTGGTCACTGATACTAAAGACATCAGCCCTGCCTCATTTCCCAATAGAAGGGTTTGAGTTGCTCCCCTTCTGGTAGGGCCTTATGTACATCACTTGAAAAAATCTTCTGGACACTTAACAAATTCCACCCCATCCATGCTTAGAACACTACAATGGTGTCCATCAATATTCGGGAAGTTAAAATCACTTACTACTACAATCCTATTATTTTTTCAACTAACTATCTCCCAACATATTTCCACCTCTAATTGCCACTATGAGTGGGCCTCTAGTACAAACAATCCCATCAAGGTGACAACCCCCTTCTTATTTTTAGGTCCCATCTACAAAGAATCACTAGATGATCCCTCATTTCCCCCCTCCTTTACTCTCTCTACACCAACAACTGTACCTCCACAGACTCCTCTGTCAAGCTCCTCAAGTTTGCGCATGATTCTACCCTGATTGGACTGATCCAGGATGGGGAGGAATCTGCCTACAGATGGGAAGTGACACAGCTGGCGTACTGGTGCCATCGCAACAACCTGGAGCTCAATGCTCTCAAGACAGTGGAACTAATTGTAGACTTTCGAAGAGATCCCCCTCCCCTCCCCCCACTCACCATCAACAACACCATAGGCACATCTGTGGAGTCATTTAAGTTCCTTGGAACCATCATCTCCAGGGACCTTAAATGGGGGGTCACCATCGACTCCACAGTCAAAATGGCCCAGCTTCCTCATACGAGTGAGCTCCATTTATTTTGCAGGTTCTCCAAATAGGACGATGCAGTGCTTGTTGGTCCTGGCGATATGTGTCATTGTTGAAACTCTTCAGGGATGTTCTAAAAGAGACTTTGTATCTCTTTTTCTGCCCACCACATGATTGTGTGCCATCAGTCATTTCTCCAGAAAGTGGTTGCTTTGATATTCTATATTTATAAGAGAACATGTTGGTCTGCTAGCACAATGCATGTTAAAAAGGACAAGTACAGATTATTTTGTATTTCTGGTATGTATTTTTATGAATGAAGTATATTTTTCAAATAACAAGTTCATTCATTTTCTTAATTACATCCACACTTGGAGAATCAGGCACCGATTTAATCGCCTTTATCCCTTTCCTCCTTACATCTCTTTGCATTCCAACCCGATTACTCAACACCCAGATCTGTTCCTGTCATCAAAAGCGTATAATGGTACAAGTTGTTGGATATCCCAGGAACTACCCCACCGCCCAAAAGGAACGTACACCGATTGTACGTTTAGTTCAGCCCATCCTGGCTGGCTACATACCAATCATGGTATTAACTGATTACTTAAGTATCCAATCAAGTTAATAACTAGGCTTTATGTGGCTGCAGGAAATCTGGGCCATCTAATGTTTACCAGACTCCTCAACAACCATCATTGAGCTTTAACAATGAATCCTGATCTTTAAGTTTTCCTTATCTCAATTGTTCTGCCTTTGTGTTGTTGAGAGAAATTCTACTGAGTTGTAACCACAGAGTGCAGTCAAGGCTCAGAGTTTTCCATTTTATATCACAATACATGGTTAGAGGAAGATTGTTTCCTATGATCTATCCCCAAAAAGATTGTTGATAAAACAAATATGCAAAATCATTGCAGCTGAATCATAAAACAAGTGCACTATTAAGTAAATGCTCTGAGAGCAAGCAACAGATAAGGTACAGCATGTTCTAACAGTTAATGCACCAAAAGGACTGTCCTTGCAGAAGTTATTCTATTCAAAATACTGCCACAGGACACAAAGGAATGAGACTGAACTCCAAAATGTAGATTGGAGGATGCCCCTAAAGCAACATAGACAGTTGCTAATTGCAACAGAGAGGAACCCCTTCTTTAGAGGAAGCAATGTGCTCTATATCAAGCAAAAGAAGTTCAGTAACCAAGTAGATTATTAAACAACATTGTGATAACAGTATGAAATAAATAAGTAGTCACATAAGTATTATAAAACATATAAATGTATACAGTGAAATGTATAAATTTAAGTGTAGCAGTAGTTATATCCCCGTATTTGTGCAAGGTCTATGACAAACTTCCATCTTTGCAGAGAAAAAGGACAGCAATTTTCATCCAAAACAAAACTTGTTACATTTGCAAATTTGAATAAAATATTCACAAAAATAACTAGCTCGAGTACTCGCCCATGTCAAATTTTAATCAGCGTGTGGACAAACAATGGTCTTCCAGCCCTATAGCCATAACTTCATAAAGCAAAGATAAATATTGGGGCAAACATTTGTGGCAGGCACTGTGACCTGCTACAGTTGCCTGTTCCGTGATGCCCAATATTCAGCATCAGAACATTTGGCTGCACTTATAAATGATGATTAAAGCAATCCCACCTATTGCACAAATGGAAATTTCTACCCCCCATGTCCCCAACATAATGCAAAAAGTAAGTATATGGTGCTATAGTGTCCTTCCCTGATGCTCAGTCTCAGCCTCTCTCAAACAGGGTCCCACATGCTCTTCAGCTTTCCCTATTAGCCTTTCCATTCGCTGCCATGTGTAGATCTTGATACTTCACTTCTCTTTTCCTCCTTTCACTGCTGAGGAATTGCACATTGTTATATAGCAACCAGTAGATACTCCTGTCCTCTGCCATGCTCTGCTCACAAGCACTTCAAACAGGCCTAGGGTACAAGCAAGTACGCCCATCAGCAGTCTGCAGCTTCTGTCTTGAATGGATGTGGCGAGAGATGGTGATCAACTATTGCAGTATGCTCACCATTAAAAGACACCTTAGTTGCCACCTTCCCAAGATTTGCACTGTGCTTCTGTGCACATGGAAGCTGCAATTTCCAGAGGGTGAAACATTCTATCCGTACAAATTTCATGTATTTCTGTAATCTCTGTTTGGCATGCTATGCTATGCTTACATTTATGCATAAACATTTACCAGGTATATACATAATACATAAAAACTTGCATTATTTCAGTTCCATCATTTCTAGGATTATGGAACTACGGTTCCCATGAGGTGACATTTGCACTGGTTGATGTTAATGTGACTTCTGGGGCCACATGGATCACAGAGCAGATACTGGAGAGATGACATTGTTCAGCTTGCTCACTTCCATCTGCCAGTTCGGAAGTTTATTAGCAGAGAGGTGACGCCGAGCGTGCTTTGTCAAGTGATCGCTCCTCATGAATCGCCGTTCGCACATTGGGCACACAAACTTCTTTTCGCCCGTGTGAGTCCTGCGATGTCGGGAGAGCTCATCAGATCGTGCAAATTTCCTATCACAATCTTCCCAATTGCAACTGAAAGGTTTCTCACCTGTAACAGGATTCACAGCTTTATTTAAAATATATATTGGATACAACATGTCGAATCACAACATCAATTTTACCCTCGAACTGTAAAAGAAAAATACACATAACAAATAAAAATATATTACCACCCTGCTTCTATTTACTCTGCAGCAATCCTTAATTACCATGTTATGAGACTACAACATTTGGTTGGTTTAATCTCTGATTTTCTGGGAAATAATGACCTACACGGTAACAGAAGGTAATCTGAGGATTAAGAAAAGAACAAAGAGACAAGGAGATGGGCACCACTGTACTGAGGCACTGATGCTTTCCCAGAGGCAGTAGCGGCCCACCATTATTAATCTCCCAGTCCACAATCAGTGGAGTTTCAAGAACATCTCACTTCACTAAACTCAATTCAACTTCCAGGAAACAAAACAGTTTGATGGCATATTATATGCTCTGAAAGTGCACTTTCCATACCTGTGTGAGTCCTCATGTGGGCCTTCAGATGAGAACTTTTGAAGTAGGTTTTCCCACAGCCTGGGTGAAGACAGATGTGGCTGCGCTGTCGAGACACATCAATCTGTGCTACTATCTTCTGCACCGGTGGCATGATCCCTGGGGCAGGTGCAATGGGAGAGAGTTTGGTACCATAGAGGCTGGTGACCTGCGGCTTTATGTGCTTGATTGCAGGCTGTGGCACGACAAACATCAAGGTACCCTTTGAGACCGGAGTTCCCATGAACACAAGAGGAGCAGGGCTCAAGGCCGGGTGTTTACCAGTGTTGGGGATTACAGCAGTTACAACAGGGCTGCTTGTAGTGACTGGAAGCACTTGGCAGATGACAGGCAGCGGCGAGATACTGGAAGTGACTTGAGGCAGGACCATCAATGAATTCTGCCGAATATGGGCGTCTACAGGAAGCTGGCTCCTTGAAAAGAAGGATTGTACTGCGACTAGTGTGGAATTCATGGTTGAAGCTAAGCTTTGGTTTTGACTTTTATCTTCTTTTGGTCCTTTATTGGTTTCATTTACTGGTTTGATAGAAGAAATCAGTTCCTCCGATATACAGTTTCTCTTTTTACTGTCATTACTTTCCATTAATTCCTCTTCATTTCCACCCAATGCAACTGTCCCGTGTATTGCTTGCTGACTAGCAGACACCTGGGCCATCCCAACTGGACAAGATCCATCTGTACAGGGCAAGATGTCAGCAGTGTGACGAATAACACTTGTGGCTTGGGAACGTTGGCTCGTGGCTACATTGGTCGGAATTGGAGTCCTGACATACATTGCATCGGTGGACACACTCACTGATATTGCCGCAACCTTGCTGGTGTGCCCGGATAAAGGAGCTCCCAATTTAGGTACAGTGGAAGGGAATTTCATTTTAGGATGAACCACTTGAGATGCCTCAAAAGTAGGACTATACGGTGGGGTTAAACACTAGAAACAAAGAAAACAAGAGTTGGAGTTCACCCATTCCTTTTAATACATTGTACATCTTACTTTTCCATACCAGTTTTAATTTAAAACAGAACAGTGCAGCACTGAGGAAGTTCTGCATTCATTGATGCGGACAGACAGTTGAGATATTAACTTAAGGCATTGTCTATCCATTCAGATGGACACTGAAAATTCTTGAGAATGTAAATGGACAAGTGGAGCCCTGACTTCCTGACTAGAATACATCCAATGCTACAAACTGCTCCTGGTTATTCATCTCACTGGTGCTTGTGGTACTTGTTGTACTCCGTGATTGTGCCTTAGAGCAATGAACCATCTGTGAAGCATTTGGAATTTATGATGTAAAAGGTGCTTCAACAAAGCTAATCCCTCTTTCTTTGCTGTTTCATTTCTCCCCTTTTCTTCAATGGGTGCATCCTGAAAGCAGGGAAACCACAGCTTTAAAGGAGCAAGCAGTGTTGGATACCTCTGCCTTCTTCATGCACAAATTAAATAAGTATTTAGGAACTGCTGGTCAAGCCTGATCCTGATGTCCCCATGGTACTTATTTTCCATTCCCCATGTATTGGGACAGAGGGTAATTATATTGTCAACCACTGATAGTCTGCGCTGTTCTCTGTTTTAATGGCTCAATGCATCCCAGATACCGAATTTACTCAATAAGCTATTGAAAAGACCATTTTTCACTAGCTGTATCAACTCTTCTTAATAGTTTTAATTGTAGCAATTGTTACTTACAAATAGGGGCAATGCATGGAAATCCTTCGAGCAGGACAGTAAACTATCTTCGGATTCCTCAGACATATCGGAGGCTGGTGTCAGTGGTCTCAGCTCAGTGTGCCTTCTGGCATCTGACTTCCAGCTGTAGCTCATCGACATGAGTGCTTCGACCGCCTCAATGTCCCCTTGCTCTGTTCTGCTGCCCCAGCAATACTCATTGTCCTGGCACACTCGGAAACCCGTCTCCATTATTCCTTCCTGTTGATGGAAAAACAAAGAGTTCTGGTTTAACCGAGGATGTAGATTAATGATTCTTTTTTCCTAACATTTTACTCAAATAATACAAATAATTCGAGCCCAGATTGGTCTGCTCAGCATCTCTGTACATGGTGCAGCAGGATGAACTAGATGTACTGGTCTTACACAAAACCAGGTGACTAACAACAAATAAATCAATGTTGAGATCTGAATCTTATTTAATCCTGTCAAAAATTTAAAATCAATGCAGCATTCCTCTCCATCTCCTCCTCCTGCTACCAAAACAAACTTCCCATATCCTCCACTCTGTCTGTTCAGTTACTTTTCCTTGCCCCCAAACTGACCTAAATTGTAAAAGCTATTCAGCAAATGCTATTCTTCTCAATCTATATATATATATATATAATATATATATATATATATATTACTCATCTTGTTTGTTTGTGTGTGTATATTTCTGTATTTATATTTATATTTTGTTGTCGTTCTGGAAATACAGCCAAAACGGTACACGATAGGGGCTTATGGCTCGAAGGGCCGAATGGCCTCCTCCTGCACCTATTGTCTATTGATAGCGCGACAATTTTAGGCCCACCTTACTCACAATTGTCCTGGGGTTCAAATTAATATTCTATTTACATTTTTTTCCACTTTTTAATCTTTCAAAATCACTTTTTAAAGTTAAACTAATCACTTTTCCTCTCCTGTAGCCGTCACCCGCGTATGACGTCACAATGGGAACCCAACAGACTCACGTGTTCGATGTCACAATAGGAACCCAAAGCGTCCGCGCCTGCGCAGTAGGGGCCCATTGATATGATACTTACGTAAGCTGGCCGCCGGATCCCTGCGTGCGCAGAACAAACGGGTCCGCACCTGTGCAATTGGGACCCGTTGATATGATGCTTACGTAAGATGGTCGTCGGATCCACACGTGCGCCGTTGGGGGAGGGTTGCCGCTCGGAGGGGGGCGGGGCAAGCCCGAGTGATGGGAGTCGCCGCCAATGAGGGGGGTGTTGTCACAAGAGCATCAGGGGAGGGGGGGAGAGCATGGGAGGGATGGAGTGGGTGAGTTGGGGGGGGAGGGAGGGAGTGGGTGAGATGGAGTGGGAGATGGGGGGATGGAGTGAGGGAGGGGATGGATTGGGCGAATGGGGGGCAGGGAGGGGGGGTGGAGTGGGTGGGTAGGGAGTGTCGGAGAGCTCCTAAGAGTGGAGGGTGGGGGGGTTGAGGGGAGGGGATAAGGGTGGTTGAGGGGGAATGGAGTGGGTGAGAGGCGGAAGGGGTTGAAAACGAGGGTTGAGGGGGGATGGAGTGGGTGAGTGGGGGGGAGGGAGGAAGGGGAGGGTGTTACATCAATGCAGGAGAGCTTTGGGCCCAACGGAATGCCGCCAGATCCACAAGTGCTCGGTTGGAGGAGGGTTGTCATTTTGTGTTCAGCTCCGGCACGTGCGCAGTTAGGGGAGGGTTGCCATTTTGTATTCAGCTCCGATCTCACGCTCGACGCCTGATTGGTTCGGGTCCCACGTGGGGGGAGCGCCGGAACTCCCCGTTCTAATTGGTCGCCGGCAAGTTCTCATTTGCTCCTGCCGCTCAGCCCCACGAGGGGTCCATTGATTGGCTACGACCTCCCACTCGACGCCCGATTGGCCCGGGTCCCCACGTCGGGTCAAATGATTGGCTCCAACCACCCGCTCGACACCTGATTGGTCCGGGTCCCACATGGTGGGAGCGGTTTCTTCCCGCTCAAAGCAACTGCCATCGCAGTCGAGCTGACGCTGCTGTTGAATGAGGGCACAGTCTCGAGGATCCCCAAGAGAGGATTTTAACCATAAAAAGCAAAAACCTTCCAGATAAAATGTATTTTATTTTTAAGGAAAAAACGCCATTTATTTTAAAGGAAAAACACGATTTTCATTGAGATTAATTTTATTTTAAAAAAAGAGCGATTTATTTGTAAAGAAATAACATGATTTTCAGTAGGATTTATTTTAATTTAAAGAGGAAAAGTCAATTTTCATCTGATACTTCCATTCCCATTGATAATTGATAACTGAAATTGTGTTTAGGTTCTTTTAAACAACAAACGCGATTTTCATTGAAATTTATTTCATTTTAAAAAAAGCTTGAACCTTACCCGAACCCTGAATTTAAAAAAAAGAAATTTGATCTAATACTTCCGTTTTAATTAATAACTGAAATTGTGTATAGGTTATTTTACAGAACAAATGTTCATTGAGATTAATTTTTTTTTTTTTAAAGCCATTTATTTTAAAGAAAAAACACGATTTTCCCATGTCACAATGGGAACCCAATGAGGAATGGGCCCAACGGGTCCACTTGGTCTAGTAAAAGATAAAAGTTCATCACAATATCCAACTTTGAAGAGTTAATTTGGGCTCCTTTTCCCCTCTAAATATCACCCACTGCAGTCTTTTGTCTCAGTTATACATTATTAATACCCATTGTTCTAAGCCCCATAGCAGAAGTGTCCAAGTCGCGGGGCTGGAAACTGGAAGTGTCCTGAGTTAATTCTGCTACCACCATCGTCTACTGTACAAGTGAGGCTCCCACTGATTGTCGCCGGAAGCTTGCGCCCTTTTCAGGACGAACGATGACAGTAATGTAACATCTGAATGACGGACAAGAAAGAAAGACCCATTGTTCTACAAATCCATCTGAGTTTATTCAGTCTTCAGCACCAGTCCACTCAATCCCAGCACTTTCCCCATAACTCTAAATCACCTTCACCAAACCAACAAGAATACATTTAAGAAGGATTGAGATAGAAATAAAGGCAAGTTCTGTTTGCATTGCATTTCCTGATAATATTCTCTGCCACAGAAGGCAGTGGAGGCCAATTCACTGTATGTTTTCAGGAGAGAGTAAGATTTAGCTCCTAGGGCTAACGGAATATAGGGATATGGGGAAAAAGCTGATTTTGGATGATCAGCCACACTAGATTTGCTTACCTATCGTTATAGGCTCATGTTCATTATCAGAAATCTAAAATCCTTATACTCATACATCACATGTTCTAGCCCTACTGTTGCTATGTTGCGTCTTCTGGTCTCTAGCTGGTCTCTCGCTCTCTCAGCCCTTTTCAGCGGGGTTCCCGCCCAGTCAACTGCGTTTACTACTACTCTCATCACCTTTAAAATCCTCCTCAAAAATTGTCTATTGATCCACGGTTTTGAACATCTGCTAACTCCTGTGGTATCAATTAATGTTAATTTCTATTGTTATTGTCTAAATATTGCCCTGTTCATATAATTATGCCATTGGAAATGCAGCATTGTCAATTAACTTTAATACGCTAATGTTCTGTGCAATTTAATTCCATCAGATAATCACACCAGTGCCAGTCTAGGTTTGCAACAACAAAACGGTACTGTTGAATGTTTTTAATCAACACAAAAAATTCTACAGCAATGTATAATGACAAGTATTGCTCAGTTGATTTTTTAAATGAAATAATTTGTTCTAACTTGGTTTTACACAATTTGAGGAAGAAAAAAGGAGAATGTCAGAGGATGTAGTCTTTGATGAAGAAGAGCTATTAAATCAAGGACACAAAAGTAATTTAGCCCTGATTTCAGAATTAAAGTCATTTTTACGTAATAGGTTAATCTTTATATTATTTATGGCTTGGTTGTGCCAAGTGCAAAGCAAATGCTAAGCTGATTTGGGTGAAGCACAGTTCAGCATTTTGAGGAACTGGAAGAAACAAAGCATTGCTAGGGATGAGGCATAATTATACAGTGGCTAGGTTACATAGACAATTTATATTATAATCATGGACAAAGTGGGGGGAAATATTGGCTGAAATTTTGTATCACAGAAGAATTTTGTATTAACTCATTATCACTTCAGTCACAAGTTACATAATAATGATGAAATGAACCAGGAGAACCAAATTAAAGATTTTATTTATTTATGTTTTAAAAGCATTACAGAATGTAAATCAATAGAACTACTGAAATACAACATACTTAAAGCATCTCTATTTAATTAAAATGTTAAGTGATTGGTTTTGTTTAGAAGAGATTAGTAGCTACATTCTGAAACTGATATGCATTTACCTCAATAAAGCCAATGCAGTTTAAAAAGAGAATTCAAGTTACCCACAATTCTGTTTCATAATTTGAAAATGATGGGACTGCCTTCCCTTTTCTAAATTTAGAAATCTCTCTGTCAGTCGGAAGCTAGTATACAGAGCTCAGTGCATAAATCTTACATGCTTGTATAGCCCTTGACTAATTCACAAATGTGGTTGCATGTACAACTGCTGCAAACAATGTTCAAATTAGTTTGGTGTAAATCTTATGCTTCTGAGAATCTATTGAGACACAAGGAACTGCATATGTTGGGATCTTGAGTAAAACAGAAAGTGCTGGAGTAACTCAGCAGGTCAGGCAGCATCTCCGGAGGGAATGGACAGGCAACATTTCAGGTCAGGACCCTTCTTCAGATTGAATCACTTTGTGTTTTACTCTGGAAAACAAAACTTGTGTGATTGCACATGTGGGATAAAGGTGACCAACTGATCAATGATACGTCTACTTTTGACCAATGAACTTTCCATTGAAAGTGATTTTAATAAAAAGCAACCCTCAGGCAGTAAGTCAATAATTTGTGTTGAGCCATCGGCAGGGCCTGGCTGTACCCACATACAAAAAAATATACCAACGATCTGAAAAATTAAAATCCCTTTAACAGATCTCCCAACATTTGATTTTACAAATTCATCATTTTGATGTCCAAAATTCAGAATTTCACATCAAAATTCCTAATATGGCACGTAATGAAGCTTTTCAGCAAAAAAAAGTATGCACGCCAAATGCGCATACACGTTGCGCTGCATTCATGTGTGAAAAACGACTATTATTTCCAACAGTCTGTCGTTCTTGGGCTGCTTGCACAATGTCAGGCCTATTATAAGTATATTCTGCTATTTAGAGAAAGGTTATTGAACAGAGATACTTTTTGCAACACAAAGAAAAATTTGTTTTTATTTGTGTTTTCTATTTTGCTTTTTCCTTACACATCCCAATTCTCTTGGTATTGAATAAAAAAACAATGGTCATAAAATGTATGATTAAGTTATCAAGAAAGAGTTGATATATGCGAATCGACCAAGCATACGGAAGTACTTGTTGAAGTAAATTCACACATTAATTGATAATCAGCCCAAAAAAGGTGGTAATTGGCTTTTCCGCTGTGTTTTATATTTTAACCCCGTCTTAGTTTATTAAGATAGTTATATAATCTTGCACTTATGTTTAAAATTTAATCATTACAGTTCCACCATTGATTTTCTGGCTCTCTTGGTTCCAGAGCTTTGCTGGTTTATCCAGCCGGCCAAGGAAGTCGGCTATGGGTATAGATGTGTTGGCTTCAGCTGGGCTGGAGTTCCAGAGCCCCAGCCGCAGGTTGCAAATTCAACCCACCGATCGGCCATGGAAGTCCTGATGAGGTCGAGATTGGCTGCCTTGCCCAGCCTAGGTGCCACATTTTCAGGGAGACTTCCAGGGCGGGGGGGAATTTCTCCCGAAACCCCCTAGTGACCGAAATGACAAATTGGCCATGGAAGTCCCGATGAGGTCGAGATTGGCTGCCTTGCCCAGCCTAGGTGCCACATTTTCGGGGAGACTTCCAGGGCAGGGGGATTTCTCGCAGAACCCCTAGCGATCTCTAGCGGCCGAACTGACAAATTGCAATTACCGACTGTTTTGCAGAAAAATGTGAGGCGAAATCGGAATGGTGGAAATGAAATAAGAAAGCAGAAACTTTCCACCAAATTCGGAAGGGTTGGGAGGGGTGCTTTAATCCCAACCTTGCAGAAAATATATTCTTTTAAAATAAAATTGCATGGGGAAAAGACTTGTGCATTTAGGAATATTTCTCAAATGAACTCCAGTTGATTAGCTCTTTATCACATAGCAATTATGCCTGATAATATTTTTGACTTATTCTCAGGTCTCGGTACTGTTTAGAAAGCGTACTTTTAAAATGTCTTAACTAAATCTCAATCTACTTACAGAGACACTCAAACGCAGCAATATTAGTCACAGGTAAAAGGGAACCTACCAATGTACAACTACATTGTTCGTGCCTTCATGCTCTGGGATTTTAACGAACCGCGCACAAAACAAATATTTAGCTGCACAACCAGGAAAGGGAAGTACATCAAAACAGTTACACAGCATCAGCATTCTTTCTCAGTCACAAGACTGTAAATTCATTCTTTGGACTTGTGCTCCAGTGCAGAATTGAGAAGGTGCTCTACTACAAATGGCATGCCTTTTGCATGCAGCACGAATCCAAGTCCAATTCAGCTCCCTCACATAGTTGTGAAAGATGCCAAGGGTCTACATTGAAGTAGAGCTGGGGAATCAACAATGTTGGACACAAATCCTACATTACAATTGATCAGATTTCAAAAGTACTCAATTGATTGTGAGGTGCTTTGGGAAATTCTGAAGTAATGTTTAAAAGGACCATACTTTTCAGTCCTACTCAGATACACCCCTCACCTTTGTTCCAACAACACTGCGATGATTGCATCGGCATGGTTTCCTGCTCTCATCCTGAAATGGGAGCATTGCAGCTGTCATGACCCTTCTTTTCCGTGACCCGCCACCCTCCTCTTTGATCATGGAGAACAGAATGACAACCAGTATTAGCTCACCGACTCCCACAGCACTTTGATTTCCACCCACACCACCCTAACAGCCTCCTGCATTAACTATTCTATTCTCAATTTCTTATGATGCCACGTTCCATACCAGCACTTCAGAGATGGCCTCGATTTCTCTCAATATAGGACTCCACTGCATTGATCGACAACTATGTGCCTAATTTGTTCCTTCTCCTGATTTTTTGTTAACACTCATTCGCCACCCTCACAAAACCTTGACAAACTTTTCCCTGTCCTCATCTTCCATTTTATATATCATATTCATCAGTATATCGAAGGTGAGCCCACTATCATGCACCTCTCCAATCGCACCATTGTTCGTCCTCCCAATATTCCTAAGGGGAACTTTCTTTAAATCTGCACTGCCTACTCCTTAATCAATCTCAATATCTCCTCCTCCCCTTCTGACTGCACCTATTCATGCAAGCTCCTTTAATTTCCTCAGGCGCCAAAATGTTCTTTCAAGGTTAAATTGACATTTATTTGCATTTCTCGCAAATATTCAAAGCTTCTGATTCACTTGATGGAAGACCCAATACTGATTAGGTGACCACTTTGTGGAAATTTCCATTCAGTCTGCCTGATCCAGGGATGCCACTATCTCTTGGCTTCCTACACTACTCTAATGAAACTGAATGCGAGCTTGAACAAGGACAGCTCATCTTTCAACTGGGTATATATCAGTCTTTCAGATTCCACACTGGCTTAGTAATTTCATACCATAACCCAATGCCCTTAAATTTCTGCCTATGGCAGCTTTAGGCATAATCATATTTACTCACTTTGCAGTTGTTTTTTGTTCCTTTATTTGCTCCATTTTGTCTATGATCAACATCCCCATTGTAATTTAATCTCACCACCTTTCCCAACACAGACTTTATCTTTAGTCATTTCCCGTCACCCCTTCCCTTCCTGATTCTGCATATATTTAAAACCTACAAATCTTTCATGAGAACTTGGAAGAAGGTTAACCTGAAACTTTAACTCTCCCCAAAAGTGCTAAAGATTGCAAGCATATGCTCTTTCTAAAATCATCTTCTGACAACCACTCAAATTTGTCCTAAACCATTAATGTAGAAAATACCCGCAACTGCTCACTCATTTGGTGGTGGGAAAAACAATATGTAAGAATAAATGGGAAGATGCATGTTGTGCCTGGAAGGAAAACAATAGGAGGGGAAAACGGAGGGGATAGTGGGGATCCATTGAGCAAGGGCATGAGTAGGATAAACATAGCACAATGGGTCAATAAGCATTAGGTAACCTTTGACCATCAGTAGCCTAAAGCATGTCAAAGTTTACATTTAGGAAAATAAATCTAGTTTGACAAAAACATCAATGATGGTAGTTGAAAGACCAAGGACATGTGGGTGAACAATTAGAAAAAAGGCATTCTTGGTGAGAGAGGTATTACGATCAGCACCGTGGGAATGGTCGAGAAGAAGGCAGACCAAGTGTTCAGAGTTTATGAAAAAGGCTATAAAACAATGACTAGACTGTAAGGAAACCAGCTGTATCTTTGGATGACATAGTGGAAGTTGAAAGAGATGGAAGGGAGGATGAATTCTAAGGTAGTCCAAGCCCAAGGAATGAGTAAAGAATGGTGCTGTTAAAGATGAAGTGTCTGCAACCAGGTAACTTGGAACTGTACCAGGAAGTTATAGTACCACAGTACCTAGCCAGCTGTGTCAAACAGTGTCGCAATCTACAAAGGATAAATTATTATGGTCAACGTGACACGATGGTACGAAACACAAAAAATTCAGTGCTGAACATCCAAAGTTTTAGAGTATCAAATTCATAAATTGTTGATACCTGGGGAGGGGGTGGTTTGGGTGGGAAGGAATGAGTTATCCAGGGAGTTGCAGTGGGAACGGTCTCTGCAGAAGGCGGAAAAGGGTGGAGATGGGAAAATGTGGCTAGTGGTGGGATCCCGTTGGAGGTGGAGGAAATCTCAGAGGATTATGTGTTGTATGCGACGGCTGATGGGGTGGAAGGTAAGGACTAGATGCAGAATGCATTATTTTGATATATTTGTGCGGAAAGTAAGTACCATTGGTGATTATTTTTTATAAAAGGACTGGACAAGCTAGATGCAGGATTTTTTTTCCAATGTTGGGGAAGTCCAGAACCAGGGGACACAGTCTAAGAATAAAAGGGAGGCCATTTAAAACTGAGGTGAGAAGAAACTTTTTCAACCAGAGAGTTGTGAATTTTGTGGAATTCTCTGCCACAGAAGGCAGTGGAGGCCAATTCACTGGATGAATTTAAAAAAGAGTTAGACAGAGTTCTGGGGCCAGTGGAATCAAGGGTTATGGGGAGAAGGCAGGCACAGGTTACTGATTGTACATGATCAGCCATGATCACAATGAATAGTGGTGCTGGCTCAAAGAGCCAAATGGCCTCCTCCTGCACCTATTTTCTATGTTACCATGTTTGTCACATTCACTTGTGGATCAGCGAAAACTTGCAATTCAGAAGAAATCACATCTCTGCCAGATAAAAAAGAGCAAGTTAGCCTAACCCACCCTCTTGCTTCAGGTATGTAAATCTGCAAGCAGTAGTATTCAAAGTAGTCATAAAGCACAGAAACAGGCCCTTTGGTCCATGATGTTCATGCCAATCATTGAGTATTCATCTACACAAATCCCATTTTACAGTGTTTTGTCCAAAGTTTTCTACATCTTAGTGGTTCAAGTGCTTTTGTAGATAAATCTTAAAAATTGTGGCAGTGTCTCAGGCAGTGCATTTCAGATTCCAACCACTCTCTGGCTGCAAGACCATCTTCCTCTGTTCCCCTCTAATCCCTTCACCCCATAGCATACATCTATGCCCGCTGACCTCCTTCAATCACTTCTGTTCCAGGGAAGACAATCCCAGCCTCTTTGCTCAATATTCCCAGTTCCATAGATCTCCTCTGCACCTTGAATATAGACACAAAAAGCTGGAGTACTTCAGCGGGACAGGCAGCATCTCTGGAGAGAAGGAATGGTCGAGACCCTTCTTCAGACTGGTTAGGGATAAGGGAAACAAGAAATATAGATGGTGATGTGGAGAGATAAAGAACAATGAATGAAAGATGTGCAAAAAAGTAACGATGATAAAGGAAACAGGCCATTCATTGTAAGCTGTTTGTAGGGTGAAAATGACTTGGGTGGGGGAGGGATAGAGAGGGTGGGGGAGGGATAGAGAGGGTGGGGGAGGGATAGAGAGGGAATGCCAGGGCTACCTGAAGTGAGAGAAATCAATATTCATACCACTGGGCTGCAAGCTGCCCAAGCGAAATATGAGATGCTGTTCCTCCAATTTGCGTTTAGCCTCACTCTGACAATGGAGGAGACTGAGGACAGAAAGGTCTGTGTAGGAATGGAAAGGAGAAGTAAAGTGTCCAGCAACTGGGACATTAGGTTGGTTCAGGCTGGCTGAGCGAAGGTGTTCCATGAAACGATCGCCCAGTCTGCGTTTGGTCTCGCCAATGTATAAGAGTCCACATCTTGAACAACGGATACATTAGATGAGGTTGGAGGAAGGGCAAGTGAACCTCTGCCTAACCTTAAAGGACTGTCGGGGTCCCTGGACAGAGTCGAGGGAGGAGGTATAGCGACAGATGTTGCATCTTCTGCGGTTGCTCGGGGAAGATACCTGGGGAGGGGGTGGTTTGGGTGGGAAGGAATGAGTTATCCAGGGAGTTGCAGTGGGAACGGTCTCTGCAGAAGGCAGAAAGGGGTGGAGATGGGAAAATGTGGCTAGTGGTGGGATCCCGTTGGAGGTGGAGGAAATCTCAGAGGATTATGTGTTGTATGCGACGGCTGATGGGGTGGAAGGTAAGGACTAGGAGGACTCTGTCTCTGTTGCGACTAGGGGGAGGGGATACAAGGGCAGAGCTGCGGGGTACTGAGGAGATCTTAGTGAGGGCCTCATCTATGATGGGAAAGGGGAACCCCCATTCCCTAAAGAATGACATCTTGGATGTCTCCATGATTCACATCATGGAACACCTTCGCTCAGCCCGCCTGAACCAACTTTATCTCCCAGTTCCAGGACACTTTAATTCTCCTTCCCATATTATCTCAATGGTGTTAGGTTAGGTAAGGGGGAAGTGCAGCAAGACCTGGGTGTCCTTGTACACCAGTCACTGAAAGTTGGCGTGCAGGTACAACAGGCAGTGAAGAAAGCTAATGGCATGTTGGCCTTCATAACGAGAGGATTTCAGTATAGGAGTAAAGAGGTTCTTCTGCAGTTGATTAGGGCCCTGGTAAGACCACATCTGGAGTATTGTGTACAGTTTTGGTCTCCTAATTTGAGGAAGGACATCCTTGTAATTGAGGCAGTGCAGTGTAGGTTCACGAGATTGATCCCTGGGATGGCAGGACTGTCATATGAGGAAAAATTGAAAAGACTAGGCTTCTATTCACTGGAGTTTAGAAGGATGAGAGGGAATCTTATAGAAACATATAAAATTATAAAAAGGACTGGACAAGCGAGATACAGGAAAAATGTTCCCAATGTTGGGCGAGTCCAGGACCAGGGGCCACAGTCTTAGAATAAAGGGGAGGCCATTTAAAACTGAGGTGAGTAGGAACTTTTTCACCCAGAGAGTTGTGAATTTGTGGAATTCTCTGCCACAGAGGGCAGTGGAGGCCAAATCACTGGATGAATTTAAGAGAGAGTTAGATAGAGCTCTAGGGGCTAGTGGAATCAAGGGATATGGGGAGAAGGCAGGCACGGGTTATTGATTGTGAACGATCAACCATGATCACAATGAATGGCGGAGCTGGCTCGAAGGGCCTCCTCCTGCACTTATTTTCTATGTTTCTATGTTCTAGTATGGAACACTTCACCTTCGGCACAGATGCGGCATAGACGGGGGAATTGGGAGTAAGGGATAGACTCTTTGCAGGACGCAGGGTGGGAAGAAGTGTAGTCAAGATAGTTGTGGGAGTCAGTGGGTTTGTAATAGATGTCAGCCAATAGTCTATTTCCTATGATGGAGACTGTGAGATCAAGAAAGGGGTGATGGTCCAAGTAAATTTGAGTGCAGGATGACACCTTCTCCAGTGCAGTTATATTTTTCCCATTCCCTGGTCATCGGCAATTTATGCAGTAATCTACTATGGGGAAATGTTTCTCATTATCTCCCCTATCTAGGTCTCTCGTCAATTTAGATACCTCTATTAAGTCATCCCTACGCCTTCTCTGCTCCAAGTAAATCAAACCTAGCCTATCCAGACACTCCTCATAACTGAAATGCTCGAACCTAGATAACATTCGGGTGAATATTCTCCATATTCACCTTAGTGCAATCAGTGTGTGGTGAACAGAACAGTATTCCTTCTGAAGCATAACCAACATTATATAAAGTTGCACCATAACCTCCGTGCTTTTATATTCTATACCCTGTCATATGCCTCGTCATCATCTGTATTTGCTCCTTCAGGGATCGATAGGCTTAAACTTCGAGCTCCCCCTGTTCTTCGTCTTCTCCTACAATCCTACCATTCATTGTATATTACCGCATTATTGGTTCTTCCAAAACGCTCTTAAATGTTAAGGATTACTGCCTCTATTGTCCTTTTAGGCAGTATACTCCAAGCTTCTAGCACTCTCTGCAATATTATTTTCTCCCCTCCCCACTGATTCTTGAACCTATTACTTGAAATCCATATCCCCTGATTATTAACTCTTCTTATTAAAAAAAAATGGTTCCCTCCTGCCTTATCATGACAACTCTTAATTGTGTGCACTCAAATAAACTTCTCCCTCACCCTCTTCCGTTCCAGGGAAAGCAACCCCAGCCTATTTGCTAAAATTTCACAGTTCTAGCAATCTTCACAACAGCAGCTCTAGTGCAATCATATCTTTCCCATTTCATAGTCATCAGTAATTTATGAAATGCTCAAGTTATGGTCTAATTGGTATTGCAGGTTCTAGCATTACCTTTGTGCTCTTATGTTCTGTGCCCCAGTTATAAAGCAAAGCAAAGTTATAGGAAGCAGCATAACAGAGAACACCCTTATCTATGGGCTGTTCCCAGGAATGCATGCTGAGCCAAACATCAACTGCTGACAGAAGAACATCAACTCAGTGAAAGATATAAAATAAAAACAGAAAATGCTGGAAATGCTCAGCAGGTCAGATCGTATCTGTGGGAAGATAAACAGAGTTAATGTTTCAGATCGAAGACGTTTCGTCAGCATCTTCAATTTTCATTTACTCAATGAAAGATATACTTTGGTTTGCCTGAAATGTATTTATATTCCAGTGTAAGGTGACGTTCGTGAGAGAAGACACAAAAGACTGTAGATACTAGTTTCTAGAGCAAAAAAGCAAACTGCTGGAGTAACTCAACCACAGGGTCTCACAGAACTCCTGTCAGAGTGGGAATACTTTGCAGAGATTTCAAAATGGGGCAGTAAAATTGAGGCACAAGAGACTGCAGATGCTGGAATCTCAAGAAAGTTGTTAAAGAATAGACCTCTCCTTACATGTATCGACCCATCCATCACTTGCCGGCTCTTGCTCCATCCTTCCCCTCACCCGTCTCCTAGCTAATTCCTGGACACTTCAGTTTTGAATAAAGTCCTGACCCGAAACGTCATTCGTCCATTTCCCTCCATGGATGCTACCCCACCTGCTGAGTTGGTTGAGCAGTTTGTTTATTATCCACAAGTGAATACTGCTGTCTGGTACATTCCAAGATGCAAAAGAACATGCCGAGAGATGCACTGAAGCTTGGTGCAGACACCACAAAGAGTTTGTGGGGTGTGCAGGAAGGGCCAGTCTAGGGTCCACTGGCCTCCGAGGAGCTGCATCCTGTATAACAGCCTCTCAAATATCATATCATATATATACAGCCGGAAACAGGCCTTTTCGGCCGACCAAGTCCGTGCCGCCCAGCGATCCCCGTACACTAACACTATCCTACACCCACTAGGGACAATTTTTTTTACATTTACCCAGCCAATTAACCTACATACCTGTACGTCTTAAATACTTAATGGAGATATTGTTTACAGTGGAAAATGAACCATTGAAACTTTCTAAGAGAATGTATTGGTTGTACTGATTATATTGCATTTTCTGTATAAGGCACATTTATGAATAAGGTATATTTTCAAATAAAAGTATTAAAGAAAGAGTCTTTTAAACCACGTTGATTCAGCAATTAATTTTAAGGATCCGAGTATGCAGTCCGCACCTCGGTACCCTCCCATTTATGCTATGAAATATTTTACCCCTGTTCCCCTCCCCAAATTAACGCCCTCACTCTTCCTCTACCTTACCCTGCAAGCATTTTACGTTATATGGCTTATTAGGAGCCCCTAATTATCAACTTCCCTTTGCAGCGTTTTAACACAAAGTTAATGATTTGGCTTTTATTTCAGATTTATGTCCGTTACGGAGATCTGGGTTAATACTTAGGTTCCTAGAGAGAGTGTAAAAAATGTAGATGTCCACGCAGGTACTGTACTCTTCGGCAGCAATCTCCTCACTCACCAACAAGAATCCAACCTGATGAGCCGAGCCCTGCCCAGCCCCAGCCCCCGCCCCAGCGTCTGCGGGAGCGGCGGAGTTAGCGCAGATTGGAGCCCACGTGAAGGCTGCGTGCTGAGCCGTGCGCGAACTTGAACCAGTCACCGCGGCAACCTTTCACCCACTTTCAGACAAGCTCCAACGCATACTTCCCTCCCCCGGACAAACAGACAGAAAATGGGCAGCGGCGTCACTTGCATCAGTGCAAAGGATTCGTAGGGAAAACCCAGCACTGAATGCTGCAAACTATTGTACAAGATTGCAGGGGGGAAACATCCCCTTATTGACGAGTTTAAACCTGGAACCGGCATTCGGTAGTCGTGCATTCAATTGAAAACAAACTCCAGTTTATTCCCATTGAGACCGGGTGGATGAGAAGAAGGGATGAAATCACTAAGCAATTTTTAAAATGAACGAATACAAGGACATTCCTGCTCAGAAGGTCTGTGTTAGCAATTGGAGAAACCCACAGCTGCTTCGTTAGAATGAAACATTTACATAAAAGTTCTCTAAAAGCCTACATAACAGACGCGTTTTCACCAGCGTCACCAGCAATGAGTGAAAATATTTTTGATTCAGCCAAGAAAAGCGGCACTGTGCAACAAGATGAAAAGTACCAAATAGATTAACTGAACATTAACGTATAAGAAAATAACTGCAGATGCTGGTACAAATCGAAGGTATTTATTCACAAAATGCTGGAGTAACTCAGCAGGTCAGGCAGCATCTCGGGAGAGAAGGAATGGGTGACGTTTCGGGTCGAAACCCTTCTTCAGTCTGAGATGCTGCCTGACCTGCTGAGTTACTCCAGCATTTTGTGAATAAATACCTTCGAACTGAACATTAATCCCCGGGGAAGAAAACTCACAAAACAGATCAAGGGTATTGGATGGGAGGGGTTGGACTCGCTTTATTCTACTCAGAAAGGAGAGATACTCACACGCAGCAGCCTAAGCGTTGTCTTTCGCCGGCGAAGCTGACAAAGACAGCGCCGTGTCCGTGCACACAGTCAGTGTGTGTTGCCACTTTCGCAGCTGTTGACACCGGCCGCTCGCGCCCTAGCCCGGCCCGGGTTCCATTCAGGTGGAGCGCGCGGAGGCGGGGGCGGCGCCGCCACTGGGCCCGGCCAATCGGACGGATAGGTGTGCAGCGTGGCGGCCAATGCAAGGGCGCGGGCTGCGTGATCAGCGGCTGGCGGCTGGCATGACAGGGCGGTGGGGACGACGCTGCTGCTCTGCCTCTTTGCCTCCCGGGGGCCGTGCGAGCCCCCGTGTGGGCTCTTGCCACAGACCTGAGTCACAAACACCACGCTCACTCGGAGCACTTCCCCAGACTCACCAGTCACCATGCATCAACACCGAAGCAAGTAAACAACCGCAAATAACAAAAAGCAAGCAAAAAGTCTGATTGAACATTTAGACGTGCAGGGAATCAGAACTTTCCTCATGTGTAGGAAGGAACTGCAGATGCTGGTTTAAATGCAGTTCTTAAATTGCATTGGTATGAAGCGAATGTGGCTCTGGAGAAAGAAAATTCAAGGATAATCGGGAAAGGTTTAGATAAATTGACATTGTAACCTCAAAATTAAGACAGGAAGCTTTATTTTCCAGAGCTAGGTGGGTGCAAATCACTTTTATTTTCATAATAGAAAGCAATAGCCAACCGAAGATCGACACAAAAAGCTGGAGTAAGTCAGCGGGTCAGGCAGCATCTCTGGAGAGAAGGAATGGGTGATGTTTCGGGTCGAGACCCTTCTTCGGATGTCTGAAGAGGGGTCTCGACCGGAAAAGTCACCCATTCCTTCTCTCCTGAGATGCTGCCTGTCCCGTTGTTCCTCCAGCTTTTTGTATCTATCTTCAGAACTTTCTTAAATTGCATTGGTATGAAGCGAATGTGGCTCTGGAGAAAGAAAATTCAAGGATAATCGAGAAAGGTTTAGATAAATTGACATTGTAACCTCAAAATTAAGACAGGAAGCTTTATTTTCCAGAGCTACGTGGGTGCAAATCACTTTTATTTTCATAATAGAAAGCAAAAGCCAACTGGGTCACTCTGGAACATCAAAAAGGTTGTGAAGGACCCTTAGAAACAAAGAACCACAAATCCTGGTTTACAAAAAAAGACACCAAGTGCCGGAGTAACTTAGCGGGTCAGGCAGCATCTCTGGAGAACATGGGTTGGTGACGTTTCTGGTGGAGAACCTTCTTCAGATTCTTGCTTCAGACCCTTGCTTTTCAGTTGCCATCCACTCCACCATGTTCCAGGCCTATCCGGTTTCCAGCTACAGGATCTCTCTTGCCCCATTGCTGGCCAGACTTTTTTTAAATCGTATCCAAAAGGCAGGGAAACAGGCCTTATGGCCCAACCCGCCCATCCTGACCAAGATGTCCCATCTAAGCTCGTTCCATGTGCCCATGCTCGATCCATATCCCTCTGAACCTTTCCTATCTCATTTCCTATTTGATGAAAAATTCCTATTTCCGATTTGATGATTGGCTTTGTAGGAATCAGAGAGATGTGCAATTATGCTTCTGAAACAGAGGTGCTGACCAATAATATTATTGTCAAGGGAGCTTTAGGGAGAGTGACCATAAAACTATAGTATTTTATCTATGGATTTGAACAATGCACAATTAGGGCCTTTAATGTAGCAAATGGAGATAAAAGATGCAAGTGTTTAATTGTCATATGCATCGGGTCAGAACGATGAAACTCTTACTTCCTGCAGCTTTAAAGGCATATTGAAGCCACAACATGACAAATAAAAAGTAATGCAATAACTTATCAGTTATACTAGGTAACCAGACAATAACAGTGCAAGATGAAATACACATAGTGCAACCTAATACAAAGTCCATAGTAGTTTCGTACTGAAGTAGGCTACAGTTAGGGTTGTGAAGGGTGCTTCAAGAACCTAATTATTGATGCAAAGAAACTGTTCTTGAACCTGGAGGTCACAGTTCTCAGGCTTCTGTACCATCTTCCCAATGATAGCCATGAGATGAGAGCATGGCCAGGGTGGTGGAGGTCTTTGATGATGTTAGCTGTCTTCTTGATTCATCACTTCCTGTCGACCCCTTCAATGGTGGGGAGGTCAATACCTGTGATGAAGGATAATTGCCACCATTTTTTGCAGCACCCTTCACTCTTGGTCTTTCGAGTTATCAAACCAGGCCGTGATGCAACCAGTCAGTACACCCTCCACAATAACTGCAGAAATTCGGTAGAGTATTCGGTGACATGCTGAATTTCCTATTCTTCTGAGGATGTAATAATAATAATAATAATAATAATGCATTACATTTATATAGCGCTTTTCAAACACTCAAAGACGCTTTACAGGGATTACTAGAACATAGAGAAGTGAATAAATAGATAAATAAGTAAACGAACAGAAAAAGGAGACAGAAGGTGAGGTGACGGTCAGTGGTTGAAGGCAGTGCTGAACAGGTGAGACTTCAGTGATGTTTTGAATGTGGTGAGTGAGGAGGAGTCTCTGACGGTTTGGGGTAGTGAGTTCCATAGGGTGGGAGCAGCGATGGAGAAAGCCCTGTCCCCCCAGGATCTGAGTTTGGTCCGGATGGGGGGACACAGGAGATTGGCAGCAGCAGAGCGGAGGGTGCAGGTGGGAGTGTGCCTGTGGAGGAGGTCAGTCAGGTAGGATGGGGCCAGGTTATGGAGGGCTTTGTAGGTCATGAGGAGGATTTTGTACTGGATTCTCTGGGGGATGGGGAGCCAGTGGAGTTTGTAAAGGACGGGGGTGATATGGTCACGGATCGGGGAGTGGGTGAGTAGATGGGCAGCGGAGTTTTGAATGTATTGAAGTTTACTGATGATTTTTGAGGGTGAGCCATAGAGGAGGCTGTTGCAGTAGTCCAGACGGGAGATGATGAAGGCGTGGATGAGGGTTTCTGCAGCTGTGGAGGAGAGGGATGGACGGAGACGGGCAATGTTTTTGAGGTGGAAGAAGGCTGTCTTTGTGATGTGTTTGATGTGTTTGTCGAAGGAGAGGGTTTGATCAAAGATGATTCCAAGATTCCGGATGTGAGGGGAGGTGGATACTGGGAGACCATCAATATTGAGGATGAAGTTTTGGGTGGATTTGGTGAGCGTTTTTGGACCAATGATGATGATTTCAGATTTGTTGCAGTTGAGTTTGAGGAAATTTGATTGAAGCCAAGATTTTATTTCAGTGATGCAGTTTGTCAGTGTAGAGTGTGTGGTGGTGGAGATTGACTTGGTGGAGATGAGGAGCTGGATATCATCGGCGAAGCAGTGGAAGTTGAGACCATGACGGCGGATTAATTGACCAAGGGGGAACAGGTAGAGGATGAAGAGGAGGGGGCCAAGGACTGAGCCTTGGGGGACACCTTGGGGGAGGGGAGCGGTGGGGGATTTACAGTTGTTAATGGAGATGAACTGGTGCCTGTCAGAGAGGTAAGATTTAAACCAGGATAGGGCTGTGCCGGTGATGTTAAAGGAGGAGAGATGTTGACTCTCTTCACTGCCATTCCACTGATGAAAACAAATACATGATCTCTCAGGTTTCCCTTCTATATTAGGAGATTTAACTGTGTTTGATTGGGAGTGTACGTGTGACAATGGATGGGCAAAGGTTAGCATTTAAAGAAATAGTGCACGAGTTGCAAACAAATATATCTTCCTTTTAGGCAGAAAATCACAAAAGGAAAATGATTACTCAGTAGCTGATTAGATAAATTATAGTATAAGAAAATAACTGCAGATGCTGGTACAAATCGAGGGTATTTATTCACAAAATGCTGGAGTAACTCAGCAGGTTAGGCAGCATCTCGGGAGAGAAGGAATGGGAACATTTCGGGTCGAGACCCTTCTTCAGACTGATGTCAGGGGGACGGGACAAAGGAAGGATATAGGTAGAGACAGGAAGATAGAGGGAGGTCTGGGAAGGAGGAGGGGAAGAGAGGGACAGAGGAACTATCTAAAGTTGGAGAAGTCGATGTTCATACCACTGGGCTGCAGGCTGCCCAGGCGAAATATGAGGTGCTGTTCCTTCAATTTCCGGTGGGCCTCACTATGGCACTGGAGGAGGCCCATGTTACAAAGGTCAGACTGGGAATGGGAGGGGGAGTTGAAGTGCTCGGCCACCGGGAGATCAATTTGGTCAATGCGGACCTAGCGCAGGTGTTGAGCGAAGTGATTGCCGAGCCTGTGCTTGGTTTCGCCGATGTAAATAAGTTGACATCTAGAGCAGTGGATACAATAGATGAGGTTGGAGGAGGTGCAGGTGAACCTTTGTCTCACCTGGAAAGACTGTTTGGGTCCTTGGATGGAGTTGAGGGGGGAGGTAAAGGGACAGGTGTTGCATCTCGTGCATTTGCTGGGGAAAGTGCCCGGGGATGGGGTGGTTTGGGTAGGAAGGGACGAGTGGACCAGGGAGTTACGGAGGGAACGGTCTCTGCGGAACGCAGAGAGGGGAGGGGATGGGAAGATATGGCCAGTGGTGGGGTCCCGTTGTAGGTGACGGAAATGTTGGCGGATGATTTGTTGGATCCGCTGGCTGGTGGGGTGGAAGGTGAGAACGAGGGGGATTCTGTCCTTGTTGCGAGTGGGGGGAGGGGGAGCAAGAGCGGAGCTGCGGGATGTAGAAGAGACCCGAGTGAGAGCCTCATCTATAATGGAAGAGGGGAAATTATAGTGTTAAATTAAAAGAAGTTTTATAGTTATACCAGAATTAGAAGGGGACTGACATTGGGAACATTCTGGAATTCAACAAAGGAAAACGAGGAAATTAATATGCAAAAGCAAGAAAGAATATGAGGCCACACAGGTAAGAAACATAAAAGTAGAAGAACTTTTATCAGTATTTAAAAAGTGAAGCCAATTATGAGCCTTACAAGCAGAGAACAGAGAATTTACAATGAAGATAAGAAAATGGTAGAGGAACTAAACTGTTAATTTGCCTCTGTCTTTATGCAAGGATACACACAAAACCTACTGGACATGTCAGAGAGTCATGAATCTAGCGAGTATGAGGACTGAAGGAACTAAGTAATGGTCAAAAAATAGAACGAGAGATTCTGTGAGCTTGTGAGCTAATAATCTCCAGGATCTCGTGATCTACATCGCAGAGTTTTGAAAGCGATGGTAGATACACAAGTTATCATCTTCCAAGGTTCTGCCTCTGGTCTCTGCTTGTAAAGGGCTCATACTTGGCTTCACTTTTAAAGTATTTATAAAAGTTCCCATGATTTGGAGAGTTGCAAATGTGGCCCCACTATTTAAGAAAAGAGTAAAAAGAAAAACTACTGACGCATGACAGTGGTCAGGGGAGTGCAAATTATAATGAAGTCTTTTATGTTGAAAATATTAAACAAAAACAATGGGATTGAGCAGAGGAAGTCCTGTTGGAAATGTATAGGGTCTCAGTGAGATTGCACTAGTGTACAATTTTGGATTACTAGCCTAACAAAGGATGTGCTTGCCATTGAAGAATTGTGGTAGCTGGTTCTAAAGATGGTGATTTTGCCAATATGAAGAGAGATTGAATAGACTGTGTGTTTTTTTTCTCCTACGTATAGAAGAATGAGAAAAAATCTAATTGAACATTCTTTAATGGCTTGACAGTCTAGATGCATGAACGGGGCAGGCCATGTAGGACTGAGATGAGAAGAGGTTTCTTCACTGAGAGGGTGGTGAAGCTGTAGAATTCTCTACCGTGGATGCGTCTGGAAGCTCAGTCACTGTCAATTTAAAGGAAAATCAGGAATCTCTAGGATTTCTAGCTCTGTTGGTGAAGGATGAAATTCAATCCCTTGGGAGTGGTGACATAGGGAGTGACGATGTAGAATCACTGTGGATAAAATTGTAAAGGTAAGAAGACACTAATGGGAGTTATCTACAGGCCCCCAAACAGTAGGTCAGATATAGGGTGTAAGATGCAGCAGGAGTTAAAGCTGGCATGTAACAAAGGTAATGCCACTGTGGTTATTGGGGATTTCAATATGCAGGTAGACTGGGAAAATCAGGTTGGTTTTGGACCCCAAGAAAGGGAGTTTGTAGAGTGCCTCCGAGATGGATTCTTGGAGCAACTTGTACTGGAGCCTACCAGAGAGAAGGCAATTCTGGATTTAGTATTGTCCACTGAACCAGATAAGGGAACTCAAGGTAAAGGAACTGCTTGGAGGTAGTGACCATAATACGATTAGTTTTAATCTGTAATTTGAGAGAGAGAAGGTTAAATCAGAAGTGTCAATGTTGCAGTTGAACAAAGGGGACTATGAAGGCATGAGAGAGGAGCTGGCCAAGGTTGCATGGAAAAGGATCCTAGCAGGAATTACGGTGGAACAGCAATGGCAGGAATATTTGGGCATAATACAGAAGATGCAGGATCATTTCATTCCAAAGAGGAAAAAAAATTCCAAGGGGAGGAAGAGGCAACCATGGCTGACAAGGGAAGTTAGGGATGGAATAGAACTAAAAGAAAAGATGTATAACATAGCAAAGAGTAGCGGAAAGCCATAGGATTGGGCAACTTTCAAAGGACAACAGAAGGTAACAAAAAGGGCAATACAGGCTGAAAAGGTGAAGTACGAGGGTAAGCTGGCGAAGAATATAAAGAAGGATGGTATAAGCTTCTTTGGGTATGTTAAGAGAAAAAGATTTGTAAAGACAAATGTGGGTCCCTTGAAGGCAGACACGGGTGAAATTATTATGGGTAACAAGGAAATGGCAGAAGAGTTGAACAGGTACTTCGGATCTGTCTTCACGAAGGAAGAAACAAACAATCTCCCAGATATACTCGAGGACAAAGGATCTAGGGAGACAGAGGAACTGAAATAAATTTGCATTTGGCGAGAAATAGTATTGGGTAGACTGATGGGACTGAAGGCTGATAAATCCTCAGGGCCTGATGGTCTGCATCCCATCGTGGACGCATTGGTGATCATTTTCCAATGTTCTATAGATTCAGGATCAGTTTCTGTGGATTGGAGGGTAGCTAATGTTATCCTACTTTTCATGAAAGGAGCGAGAGAGAGAAAACGGGGAATTATAAACCAGTTAGCCTGACATCGGTGGTGGGGAAGATGCTGGAGTCAATTACGAAAGAGGTAATAACAACGCATTTGGATGGCAGTAAAAGGATTGGTCCAAGTCAGCATGGATTTATGAAGGGGAAATCCTGCTTGACTAATCTTCTGGAATTTTTTGAGGATGTGACAAGTAAGATGGATGAAGGAGAGGCAGTGGATGTAGTGTATCTAGAGTTTCAGAAAGCCTTTGATAAGGTCCGACACGGGAGATTAGTGTGAGTAAAATTAGAGCACATGGTATTGGGGGTAGAGTACTGACATGGATAGAGAATTGGTTGGCAGACAGGAAGCAAAGAGTAGGAATAAACAGGTCCTTTTCAGAATGGCAGGCAGTGGAGAGTGGAGTGCCGCAAGGCTTGGTGCTGAGGCCGCAACTATTTACAATATATGTTAATGATTTGGATGATGGAATTAGAAGTAACACTAGCAAGTTTGCGGATGACACAAAGCTGGGTGGCAGTGTGAACTGCGAAGAGGATGTTAGGAGGTTGCAGGATGACTGGGACAGGTTGAGTGAGTGGGCAGATGCATAGCAGATGCAGTATAATGTAGATAAATGTGAGGTTATCCACTTTGGCGGCAAAAACAAGGAGGCAGATTATTATCTCAATGGTGTCAGATTAGGTAAGGGGGAAGTGCAATGAGACCTGGGTGTCCTTGTACACCAGTCATTGAAAGTAAGCATGCAGGTACAGCAGGCAGTGAAGAAAGCAAATGGCGTGTGGGCCTTCATAATGAGGGGATTTGAGTATAGGAGTAAAGAGGTGCAGTTGTATAGGGCCCTGGTGAGACCAATTCTGGAGTATTGTGTGCAGTTTTGGTCTCCTAATTTGAGCAAGCACGTCCTTGCTATCGAGGCAGTGCAGCGTAGGATCATGAGGTTAATCCCTGGGATGGCAGGACTGTCATATGAGGAAAGATTGGAAAGACTGGGCTTGTATTCACTGGAATTTAGAAGGATGAGAGGGGATCTTATAGAGACATATAAAATTATAAAAGGACTGGACAAGCTAGATGCAGGAAAAATGTTCCCAATGTTGGGGGAGCCCAGAACCAGAGGCCACAGTCTAAGAATAAAGGGGAGGCCATTTAAAACTGAGGTGAGAAGAAACTTTTTCACCCAGAGTTGTGAATTTGTGGAATTCTCTGCCACAGAAGGCAGTGGAGGCAAATTCACTGAATGAATTTAAAAGAGTGTTAGATAGAGCTCTTGGGGCTAGTGGAATCAAGGGATATGGGGAGAAGGCAGGCACAGGTTACTGATTGTGGATGATCAGCCATGATCACAATGAATGGTTGTGCTGGCTCAAAGGGCCAAATGGCCTCCTCCTGCACCTATTTTCTATGTTTCTATGTTTAACTAAGGCAGTTAACAGATGTGGGGAAGTGCTGAACATGAGTTCAGCATGGTTTTAGAGAATGATGAGCAGGCTTGAATGGCCAACGGACCCATTCTAATCGTGTTTCTTATGTCTTTATGTATTCAAAGAATTCCAATAGATTAATTAAACATGATTTTTTTTTTCATGGATCCTTATCAACTCTGCTCAATCATTATTATTTTCTAAGTGTCTTAATACAATATCCCCGATATTTTCCAGCATTTTTGGCAACCAACAATGTCAGAATATCAAGTTAATGGTTCCCTGTTTTCTCTCATCCTCCTCCCTTACCTCTAATGGCAGGAATCAATGGAATTTTGGAAGCTGATAATCAGAGCATCCACTTCCAAAATGTCATCATATACACCAACAACGGAACAATGCAATTATTATTTGCAGCGGTGCAACAGGCCTTAAAGGCAATACACTGATAAAATATAATAAACAAAAAAACAATAAATTAGCAATTACGGTGGCGCAGCGATAGAGTTGTTGTCTTACAGCACTTGCAGCACCAGAGACCTGGGTTCAAACCCAACTACGGGTGCTGTCTGTACAGTTTTACATTTTCCCCGTAACTGCGTGGATTTTCTCCGAGATCGGTTTCCTCCCACACTCCAAAGACATACAGGTTTGTAGGTTACTTGGCTTGGTATAAGTGTAAATTGTTCTAGTGTGTGTAGGATAGCGTTAATGTGCGGGGATCACTGGTTGGCACGGACACGGTAGGCCGAAGAGCCTGTTTCCTTGCTATATCTCTAAACTAAAAATAAAATAAACAATACTTGTGCAAAAAGCCTGCCGTCGTTAATGCAAGTAAAGACAGTCCATAGAAGTTCATTGTTGAAGCTAGTATTGTGTGGTTGATGTTCAAGAGCCTGATGATTGCTGGGAAGAAGCTATTCTTGAACCCGGTAATCAAGCTTTTCAGGCTCCTATACTTTCTTCCGAATATGAAATGAGAGCATGGCCAGTGACGTGTCCTTGATGATATTGGTTGCCTTTTTGAGACAGCACGTTCAAAAGATTCCTTTGATTGGGCGGGGGGGGGGGGGGGGGGGTTCAGTACCTGTGATGGAGTCGACCATTCTCTGTAATCTTCATTCCTGGATATTCGAGTTGCTGAACTAGATCTTGATGCAACTAGTCAGTATGCTCTCTACCATACACCTGTAGACATTCAAGAGTATTCGTCGACATACTAAATCTCCTCAATATTTTAAGAACGTAGACGCGTTGATGGGCATTTGTAATTCCATCAATGTGCTGGGCCCAGGACAGATATTCAGAGATGTGCATGCCTAGCAACTTGAAGTTGTTGTCTCTCGCCAGCACCAACCCATCGATAAAGACAAGTTTGTGGATCCTCAGTGTAATTTGTGTTCACTCGCTGTCTTAGCATATTATATTATTTTGTATCTTGTTGTATTATTTTTGGACACTTGGGGGTTGTTGTGAGATGAATACATATATGGGCATAATGGGGTGGGAGGAGGCAGAATTAGGAGTATATTTGGGAATGCAGAGATAGGAGGGGCAGACGCGGAGAAGCTATGGTGAGATACAGTCCTTACCAGATCTATGACGAGAGAAATACAAATTTGTTTGTATTACTACTTCAATAAACGACTAATTAAACTGAAACTTCATGAAGATCTCCCTGTTGTCGATATGCGTCAAAATCGATCACTCCAGCCTCTGTGAAATGGTGGTAAGCGGAAAGGACTTTCTTGTAATGACTGAAGTTGCCACTACACTCAGCTTTCCCCTTCTAAAGTTAACTGTCAATTCCTTGGTCTTGCGGATGTTCATAGCAAGATTGCTGTTCTGGCACCATTCAATCAGAATTTAAATCTCGCTCATGTACTCCGACTCATCATTACAAGTTAGTCATCCAACAAGAGCCATTTCTTTCAAAACTTTGAAATGCAGATCATCTATTGGAATTTGTCATAAACTAATCTCAAACCTGTCAGCTGAAAGTACTTCCCTCTGTACCCTGGTGTATAAGCCTGGCAATATATATTGAATTGGTCATATGGAATGGATGTTATCTGCACACTAATACCTGCCCCCTTAAATTTATAAACTGCTCTCTATCGCCCTGGATGAATACATTGTTATTTATTCACCTGGGTTTGTGTGTTTTGTGTACTACTCATTAACTCCCTGTCTCAATAAATTGCTCTCTACTCACTGGCTGCATATGCTGCCTTCTATACTTCCGCATGCATTTAAGACTGTGTCCCTTGATAAATGTATTGTGCTCTGTCCCCCAGCTGCCTATACTGCTCTCTATGCACAGCATTTATGTTGTGGCCTCTGCAGAATGTCTCCGTGTATGTCTATCTACCCCTCTGCTGTATGTACATTTCCATGGTATTGATTCATTTTTGTTACTCGTATATCACGATAGTGAAAAATTTGGCTTGCGTGCTATCCAGTCAAATCATACCACATATGAGTACAATTAAAGATAAACAAGTACAAGCAGTGTAAAGAAAAAAAATAATCAGAGAGCAGAATATATAGTGTTACACCGTTATAGTGTTACAGCCACAATCGGCTGGTATCTGTGTGATTATCTTGGGACATTAACTTGGTCTGGCTACTTATCTCCCTGGCTGTGGATACCTCATTCTATTCAATGAGCTGAATGGACAATCTGCACCCCTAATGGATGTGCTGCTCTTTGTTCCCCAGGCTGACAATTTCCCCAAGTTCTCACCTTTACATAGTCCATCTCTGACTCTTCTCTTCCCACAGTGCAAAGGATGATCCAGGTGAAACAATGATTCACTTGCACTTCTTCCAATCTAGTGTACTGTGTTCGATGCTCACAATTAGATCTCCTCTATATCTGAGAAATAAACACAGATTGGGTAACCAGTTTGTGGAGAATCTGTGTTCAGTTCATCAGGGAAACCGAGCTTCGAGTCTCCTGCCACTTGAATTCACCATCCCACTCCCCTTCTGACCTTCCCTTTCGCCTTCTGCATTGAGATCCAATGCTAGCTCTAGGAACAGCATCTTATATTGTGCTGGGGCACATCTTCAACTTTAGATAATATACCTTTTCATTCTGTGTGCATCGGAACTGACCACTTCTGTCTGCCACCATATTGGTTGTTTTCAATTTAATTTTTATACCGTTTAGAATTGGGAATCACCTTGAACTGTTTGCGAAGACACGCCAGCAAATTTCCATTTGCTCTGCAATGTGCAAATAAGGTTGAATTTCAGTTATGTGTTATTATTGATCAAAGGCAGACTTACATGTATTTCATTCCTTTCAAATGTAATGCGTGGTGCTTTCAGTGGAGCTGCTGTCTCATGGCTCCAGTGCCCCAAGTTTGATCCTAACCACCAGTACTGTCCGTGTGTAATTTGCACTCTCACTGTTGGGCATGTCCTACAACCTTTCAGTGAGCAATGTATTACTCAGACAACGAAGCTTATCCTGACTTTAACTGCCACGTAAACTAACAGAATCATAGACCCAGACAGCATGGAAATAGGCCCTTCAGCCCAACTTGTCTATGCCAACCAAGATGTTTCAAATAAGCTAGTACCATTTGCTTGTATTTGGCCCATATCCCTCTCAATCTTTCCTATCTATGTGTCTTAAGTGTTTTTTTAAATGCGATCACAGTATCTGCCTCAACTACCTCCTCTGGCAGCTCGTCCATAAACCCACCACCTTCTGAGTGAAAAAGCTGCCCTCTCAGTTTTGTATTAAATCTTGCTCCTACCGCCTTAAACAGATGTCCTCTTTGTTTTTGATTTGCTTACCCTGGGTGAAAGACTTTGTGCAGCTTGCTTCTCCTCTTTCCCAGTTCTGATAGTCTTGGATCTGAGTGTCCCTAGCATTTACTTTTTTTATTCCTGCTCCGTCCCCCAGTTGTATCTACTGCTAACACACTCTCTCTCCCTCTACTCCTCCCCCTCTCCTCCCTCCCTACTTGCCCGCAGCTGTCTATCACACTGGCTACATGAAATTGCCAGCATGCCCCTTTTGCATTTGCACAAACGCTCATTAATTGTTCATTATCCCTCAGGCTGCCTTCATTGACTTGCTCATCCTCTGGCAGTGTGCAGTGCTCACTATTCCTCTGGTTGGATTTACACATCTCCATGTTCCTGGCGACATCTACCACCCTATTGTATTCCACCTGGTTGTATGCAATGTTGTCAGTATTCAGATCTGCAAACATTGGTCTCCGTTCTCTTGCTACGTACACTGCTTTCTTACTTCATGACTTCCTCAGTCTCTTTGGCTGCGTACTCTGCTCTGTCCCAGTGGCTGCACTGACAAAGATCAGCAAACATAATTCTGAGACCCCTACAAACAAAAATTAGGAAATTATAATAAGGAACAAAGATAGGACAGAACAATTGAACATATTGGTTCTGTCTTTACAAAATAGGACACAGGTAATCGCCAAGAGATGTTTGGAGACCACAAGTGCAGAGAGGAAGAAACTGGAGGAAATTGCAATTGTAAAGAAAGAGTTTTGGGGAAATTAATGCGGCTAAAGGTAGACAAATCCTGAGAGTCTGATAATCTATATCCCAAAGTACTAAAGAAAGTGACTCTGGAAATAGTCAACAATTGATGGTGATCTTCCAAAGACTCTGGAGATGGTTGGACCTGTTATTCATAGTATATATGAATGATTATGTGAGTGATCTAAATATTTGTAAGTTTGCAGTCAACACAAATTTGGTGCTGAGGATGGGGAGCTGTGAGAAGGATGCAAAAAGATTACAATGTGATTTGAACAAGTTGGATGAATGGGAATATGCACGACTGATGCCGTTTAACATGAATATTTGTGAGGTTTTCCACTTTGTTTCCAAAAACAGAAAGACAGATATTACTTAAAATAGTGATAGATTGCAAAAAGGGAAGGTGCAGCAAGACCAGGGTTCTTGTACACCAATCGCTGAAAGCAGGTGTTCAGGTATACCAAGCATTTGGGAATGCAAATCTTATGTTGGCCTTCAATGCAAGAACATTTAAGTACAAGAACAAAGAAGGTTCACAGGGCCCTGGAGTAACTCAGATGGAGTTCAGTTATAAATCAGTTTAGTTTATTGTCACGTGTACCGAGGTACAATGAAAAGCTTTTGTTGCTTCTGGGCCAGTTGCTCTTCACAGGTTTACCCTCAAGAAGGCCCATCTAATCTCTGCTAGTCACCCCGGGGAGATGCACATTGGAGTCTGAAGGGCCAGGTGCCTTGGTTTTAAAGAAATACCTCCCCCAAATCCTGTTGCGCATCTTTCAGTGGCCATCATTCTCAAGAAATGTAACTTGTTCAGGCATGCAAATGAAATAGAGGCTGGACATTCTGTGCAGAATGACTCCCCAAAGATTTTTATTCACAAAATGCTGGAGTAACTCAACAGGTCAGTTTGAACTCTACGACCCCCAAAGATTTTTTATCGTCCATAAGGCAGATTATGAATATAATGGAATACTCTTTGCTGCACCACCAGCTACAAACACATGAAAAAGCAGCTATCATCCAACACAAAGGAAATATTCACTCCCTCTACCGGGCACAGTGACCTCAGATGAAAAATCCCCCTCTCCAAGCAGGACAACGCCAAGCCGCACCATCATCTCTCGCAGATGGACGGATGCCACTAAATGTAGGTATAAGAGAACTCTCAGCACCTAGTCTTTCCTCCGGTCTTTCCATCACCTTTGGAAACTTTTATTGCTGTTTATCAACATGAGGACCAAAGTTGTGCCAATGGAAGTCAAATAAGCCATTATGAGACTGAGAAACAAGAATAAAACTGTTAGAGACATCAGCCAAACCTTAGGCTTACTAAAATCAACTGTTTGGAACATTAAGAAGAGAGCACTGGTGAGCTTACTAATTGCAAAGGACTGGTAGGCCAAGGAAGACCTCCACAGCTGATGACAGATTTTTTTCTATAATAAAGAAAAATCCCCAAACACGTGTCCGACAGATCAGAAACACTCTTCAGGAGTCAGGTGTGGATTTGTCAATGACTACTGTCCGCAGAAGACTTCATAAACAGAAAGGATGATCAGCCATGATCACATTGAATGGCGGTGCTGCTTCAAAGGGCCGAATGACCGACTCTTGCACCTATTGTCTATAAATACAGAGGCTACACTGCAAGATGCAAACCACCGGTTAGCCATCAAAATACGATGGCCAGGTTAGTTTGCCAAGTACTTAAAAGAGCAACACAGCTGTGTCTTGTGGACAGATGAGACGAAGATTAACTTATATCAGCAAGAGCAAAGTATAGAGTAGAGAAGGAACTGCCCAACATCCAAAGCATACCACTTCATCTGTGAGGTGTTATGGCCTGGTTCTGAAGCCGTACCTTCAGTATGGCTGCTGAAGGTACTGGTTCACTTATCTTCATTGATGATACAACTGCTGATCTTAGTAGCATAATGAATTCACAAGTGTTTTGACACATCCTATCTGCTTAAGTTCAAACAAATGCCTCAAAACTCATTGGCCGGCAGTTCATTCTACAGCAAGATAATGATCCCAAACATACTGCTAAAGCACCAAAGGAGTTTTTCAAAGCTAAAAAATGGTCAATTCTTGAGTGGCCGAGTCAAGACTGAACCAATTGAGCATGCCTTTTATATACTGAAGAGAAAACTGAAGGGTACTAGCCCCCAAAACAAGCATAAGCAAAAGATGGCTGTAATACAGGCCTGGCAAAGCATCACCAGAGAAGACACCCAGCAACTGGCGATGTCCATGAATCACAGACTTCAAACAGTCATTGCATGCAAAGGATATGCAACAAAATACTAAACATGACCACTTTCATTTACATTACATTGCTGTGTCCCAAACATCATGGTGCCCTGAAATGGGGGGACGACGACGACGACTATGTATAAACACTGCTGTAATTTCTACATGGTGAAACCAAAATGTATAAAAATGGCCTTTATTAAAATCTAACAATGTGTACTGTAACCACATGTGATTTTTTTCTATTACAAATCTCAAATTGTGGAGTACAGAGGCAAATAAATAAATAATGGGTCTTTGTCCCAAACATTATGGAGGGCACTGTATTTCTGTGAAAAATACATCCTGACACTTCTTAAATTGGAAGAAATCTCACAAAGTCTAAAGGGATTAATGATCGTCAAACATCTTAATTTCAAAAATTGCTGGCGCTAACCTACAAGAATATTTTTGGGCAGATTATGTTGCAGTTTAATTTGTTAGATTAAGGCTCTAAAATGTACAATTTGCAAAATAATCTTATCAGTATTAATTGCTGAGTTAGTTGCAGCTTTTAAGATTGAAGCTTTTAAAAGTGTACTGTATAACATCTTTTCTCTGAGAAACAAAAGAGCCTACATTCAAATTCATTTCAGCATATTTTCATAATATTCTATCCAATGTTTTCATCAACCTGAATTATATTTCTACTATTCAACATTTCCATGATTGAATTGACTTTAAAAGTTGTGCAGGAAGGAACTACAGATGCTAGTTTACAAAGATAGACACAAAATGCCGGGACAGGCAGCATCTCCAAAGAGAAGGAATGGATGACTTTTTGGGTCAAGAGTAGGGTCTCGACCCAAGATTTATAAGTTGTTTAGCTTACACAAAGTGCAGTTGCTGAAGCAGTCTTTTGATGTGGTACAAGTGCAATTTCAAAAGCATGCCTATAAAATAGAATTCCTTAAAAGGAGAGTCATTCTATGGCATCCTTCAAAGTATTCATGTACAATTATATGTCTGATTGCAGGATAGTGTTGCCTAATCTTTTACAATTATAAAAAAATTAAGGAAAACAAGGCTTAAATGCGTGGAAGAGCCGATTGTCTTCTTCAAATGACTCGTAGATCAATGTTCAAGACGTGGCACAAGAACTCAAAATTGCACTTTGCTTCCCTCGAATACCCTCTGCTTCCTTCCATGGAGCCAATTTGCTATCCATCCAGCTATCTCTCCTTGGATCCCATGCGATCTAACCTTCCAGAGCAGCCTACCATGCGGAACCTTGTTACTCCAACTTTTTGTGTCTATCTTTAATCTAACAAATTAAACCAGCATCTGCAGTTCCTTCCTACACACTGGCTATAAGTATCTAATGTGTAGAAGCCTGCAATTTCAAGTATACCAAGGCTTGGATTTTTTAGTTTGGAAAGGATTAATATTTCATCTGCAGTCAACTTAATAATTGTGAATGCGGGTCACAAAAAACATCCAGAAAAATAGCTCTGCACTTACAGCTTTTAAACACAGCAGTAAAAATCTCAGATAAAGTAGTAAGAAGTCAAGCCTACCGTCTACAAAGGTAAACACCAAGATGTCTATATATAAAAATATGTTTTATCAAAGCAAGTATACAAGTGCTTAAGAATACCTTAAGCAGAACATGTAGGCCAGCTTGGATTCTTATCTGCTGTTTGTGGTTGCTTTACATTTATCCAATTCCATTAACAAGAAAAATCATAAGAGGAACTTAAGTTTTCAGTTCGCACAGCCTTTCAGGTAGTGCTTTGTGCAGCAATAATTTAAAATGAGCAGTAGATTTCAGATTTCTGTTATTCAACAAGCTTTGGCATATTCTGCTTTTAAACAGCGCTCAATTAACAAAGAGCCAAAATGAAGCTATATAATTTTATTGGAAATCAATAACAGGGACAATAGATCATATAAAGTTTGCTGCAATTTTACATTTATTAAACTACAGAATGAAGCACATATTTTACACATCCTAAACATTTTACACATCAAATCTTTCAGGTTATTCTGTTAAATGGGTAAATGAAAACCTCAAGACATCTATAACAAGAATATCTGTATAAAAATTGTGAATATGTAAACTGTTTAAGCAGGGAACCTTGTGAAAGGTTTCCACCTCTTCCAAGTCATCCATTTTGTTGCATATTTTATTGTTGGTTTGTGGGGGGAAAGGGAGGGGGGAGAAAGTAAAAAGTTACATCAACTCACAGGCTTCATTTCAGATGGTTAAAATGTTAATTTTTTCCACATGACCACTTGTAGTTATTCTAGCCGATTTCTGCCTGGTCCCGATTAACTATTTCAAGTGTTCAAGTTAAAATTTTAACAAAAATTAAGAAAGCAGGCTTGTTCCACTGGTTTCCTTCCATGTTGGAATGTCAACCAGACATGCGACTGAACAGAACTGCAATTCCATAACTTAAGCACTGATGCCAGACAAACTAGTAGCTGGAAAACCACCTTCCCGGCTGAACTGAAAACAAGAAGACACACACGAGGAGTTCTTCACAGATGTTTCCAAGGTTAAACCAACTTCCTGCATCCAACACCTGAGACAAGAGAAAATCCATCAAAGATGAACATATTAAAAAAGGCACACTTATTGCTGAATTTCAGCATGGTGATTAGTTATTAATGCTGTGGATTATCTTTACGATAATTTAACAAGGCTAATTTTGAGTTACTCACCAATCGCTTGTTGACATCACACAGTAAATGGGCAACTTCTGGAGCTCATTAAAAGTAGACTGCTTCAATGTGTATGCTCCCATGTTTTCAAAGATGATCCAATCACCGACACTTAATTCTGGTAGAAGACAATGCTCCACAACCCGATCAAGCCCATCACAGGATGGTCCCCACAGGCTACTGGCAAATACTGGCTCTCCTGAAACAGGTTTCTAATAGAGAAACGAGTATATCAGAATGATTTTTCAGCTACAATTATCCCATATTTACCCAGAAAGCATGCTTGAAATAACTTAAACCAAGAGTATCTGCAAAGATAATCTTGTATATGACTAAGAGTGTGCTAAATGAATAGCAGCCTTCCAGTACTTTTACTTCATAGAGGTCTTGCATTCCGAGGCTGTCAGTACTCTCATTATATCAACCTGTTTCAAGTTCACATTTTATATTAATGCTGTACTAGACTATATTTATATTTAATATCAATGTTTCACTGTAAGATGCTCCCTGCCTTACGATGCTTCGATCTACGATGTTTCGACTTTGCGATGGTGCAAACGGCAGCGACCCGTAGCGAGCCACAGCTCACTTCCGGCCACGTGATCAGGTGTATTAAATGCATTTCGACTTACGATATTTTCCGTTTCCGATGGGTTTCTCGGAACGTAACCCCCATCATGTTGAGGAGCACCTGTACTTAATATTTTAGAAAATTACATAAAATTACTTTTTTTACTGATGTTCTTCATAAAATCATTAACCCACCTTGTGAAGAATTGGAATAGCATTCGCAGTTCGATACAGATTCTTAACAAAAGAGCCGTAAACACCATCACTTATGTAATACATGAAGAATGGTTCATCATTCATGGACGAAACTAAGGGATGAAGAAATTATAATTAATATTCTGCAGTCAATTTTATTAATTCTGCAGTCAATTTTATTAATTCATGTTTAGTTTAATAAAAGTCACAGAAGACTGGAGATCAGTAGATTTGAACAATATCCTTCCAAAGAAGTCAAATTCAATCCAGATTGACAGGATGACTGTCCAATAGTCATCAACTTTACAAAGGATAAGGTTTAAAAGGAAAGTTTAGAAAATGTTTTCAGGACTTAGTATTAAGAAGATTTGTTGCAGAAAACACAAATAGTGCGTGAATTCAAAAAGTGTTAACTCTGAGCCCTACTTCAAAAATACCACAAATACACAATGAGAGAGGAGAAGAAAAACAGGACGAGGCTCGGAAAGACTTCTTTCAGACTGGTGAATGCCAGGGACTGTCTTTTTGGTAGTGAATGGGGCACAAATCATTTGAGATCAGTAAAGGCATTTAAGAAATTGTAGACTTAATTGTAGAATTAAGAAACAGGGGCTAAATTAGGTGACTGGCATCCTTAAATCTTTTGAAGTTTTTAAAATGGGTTCAATCTGCTTCCTTGAGTGTCACAAATCTGCAGGGGGGAAAACAAAATCAAAAAAATGTGAAACTTCAACAGACTAAAAATACGGGCAGTGGTGTAACTGGGAGTGAATTATTGAAGACAGAGTACACATTTAGGTTGATAATAAAAGTACACTTTTGATGAAAAATAGAATTCTACTCAAAAACTAATGCTACATTCAATCTATATTTTATGTTAATCAAGGTTGGGTGCTTAGCTTTTTCTAGCATATAAAACCAAAAAGCACTAATTGAAACATATACAAACCAAACTAATTATCAGACTGCTGTCAACCACTGGGATAGCATTACGGACATCTTCGGAATATGTTGTATAATTATCATTTGAATGAATAAATGGAGCAAATTGCATATTGTTCAACTAACAATGACACCCAGTGGAAATACTTGTGATTACCTTCAAACTCATCCTGTGAATCTCTTGCAAGAGTCTTCTTGGCTACTATGTTAACTGCTAGAGTGAATGCCGAATTCACATAGTAGCTACCGGGTTCAGCAATAATTTTAATACCACTTTCCGATGGGAAGTAAATTTCAAGGAGTGGAGTAATGGCATCAAAGAACTAGAAATGGAGAAAAATAATGAAAACACAATCACTTACACATTATATTAATCCATAGGTTGCTTAATAATCCTCTAAAAATAGTCATTACTTTAAGAACAAACCCATCACTATTATTTGCGCATCATTAAATTATTACATTTCATTTTACATGCAAGGTTTGTGCAATCAGCTAAGATGTCCAAATCTCCTATTCAGAGGTTTATTTTTAAGTAGTTTATTAGTTTTTTCCAAATCTATGAGAAATATTAGGTACACTTCCAAGACATTTGATGAAATAAGTAGCAGTGGAGTGAAGGGCAGTCCAGACGTTTTCCAATACTTAATCACGAGCAAAGATTTTGAGTTTGGGGAAATTACTATTATATAAAATTATACATGCAGGATATTTTATCCCAAATTTGGAATGTTAAAACAAAGATTGTCCATACCTTTTCAAGCTGCAATTCACCATCTGTTCCAGAAAACCCACCTCCAATGTCCAGCAGATTCATGCCAAAACCAAGCTCTTTCTGTAACAGTAAACATGAAGAATTAGGAAGTTAATCAATTTTCCTTTCAAACAATATTGGACAATCACAGTGGATTAGCTTAAATTTGATCAAAATTAAAATCTAAAGGCAAGGATAAGTTGAATTGTTCGGCAGCTAATTGTACAATGGTCACGACCGGGAAATATGTTCCAATCTGACTCTTCAGAACAAAGAAGTAGGAATCATACATACATCACATGCTACCATGTTCACTATATTTTAATGTATCAAATTCTGATATATACCTTGAAAGCCAAATAGATGACCCATAAGCCATCAATTTACAATGACCATATTTTGTAATTCAATAGCAATCATTTATTGAGCAGCACCCTCTACTGTTTAAATTCTGCACTGTGAACAGCATACTTCAAATTGTTTATTGTCAAGATAGATTGTTTAAAAAAAATGCACAAATTAACAGGATACTTACAGCCATATCAAAGACACATCGAGCATCAGCTAATGCATGCAGATAAGTCTCTATATTGCTGTTTGAACTTGAAACATAAAACCTGTTGAAAAAAAATAAAAATTGAATTTGCTGTCATTGTTCCAATCATTCACTCATTTTTGCAAGCCTATCAATTAGATATTACAGTACATAACCTAGATATCTCATTTAGATATTTATTAGCCTATATATATTTTTAATAAAATTAAACATGTTAAATTATTAAAGTGCCCTGGCTAACTTGAACTCTTTTTACAGATAAACATAGCACAAAAAGTAAGGAATTTTGTGTTTGGTAGATTATTTCTTTGTTGTAACAATGCTTCTTGGCAATAAATCTTTTCCCGTTGGAAAGCCTGTTTATTTCCCTTTTAAATGGTGCCACATTTGTAAGGAACATGCATTTGTGGGATGAGCAGCAGAGCTGAGTATGTGGGTTGCGCCCATGAAAAATCTGCCAAATCTTCTCTGCCAATGCCAAACAGCTTATTCTGCCATTGACTCTTGTTCGGTGTTGTTTGGTGGATTGGATGATTGAAGTCTGAAGAAACAAGACATATTGGCAATTTAACAATTTATTCATTTAATAAACAGGAGCCTCAGTAGCGTGTGGAAGAACCATACACAGCCACAACAGCCTGGCACCTCCTCCTCATGCTGGTCACCAGCCTGGTCACACACTGTTGTGGGATGGCATCCCATTCTTCAACCAGCATTTGTCGCAAGTCAGCCAACGTGGTTGTGTTGGTCACTCTGGCACGAACAGCACACCCAAGCTGATCCCACAAGTGTTCAATGGGGTTGAGGTCAGGACTGCTGGCAGGCCATTCCATCCTCTCAACTCCCAAATTCTGGAGGTAGTCTCTGAGAAACCCTGCTCTGTGGGGGCGAGCATTGTCATCTTGGAGGATAGAGTTCAGTCCCAGACTGTGGAGATATGGGATTGCCACTGGTTGCAGAATCTCATCTCGATATCTCTCTGCATTGAGATTGCCTCCAATGATGACAAGCCTCGTTTTTCCAGTGAGGGAGATGCCGCCCCACACCATCACACTGTCTCCACCAAAAGATGTTACTCTATCGGTGCAGCAATCAGCATAGCGTTCTCCGCGTCTTCTCCACACTTTGACTCTATGATCCAACTGCCGTAGGCAGAATCTGGACTCATCGCTGAACATAACGTTCCTCCACATGTTCAGGTTCCAGTGCACGTGTTGCCGACACCAGTGCAAACGGGCCTGACGGTGAAGGGCAGTCATGGCAGGCCTCCTGGCAGCCCTATGAGACCGGAGATCGGCTGCGTGCAGTCTGTTCCGAATTGTCTGGGCAGAGAGCCGTCGGCCATATCGTCCTGTAAACCTTGACTGCAAATCTGTAGAAGACAGCCTACGGTTCCTAAGTGCTGACAGGGTGAGGAAACGGTCTTCTTCGGGTGTCGTCTTCTTGGGACGCCCACTTCGCGGCCTGTCTCTGACATCCCCCGTTATATGGAACTTGGCCTTTGGAGATGGTACTAGGGCTCACTCCAAATAATGCCACAACTTGGTTTTGCGGAACACCAGCTTGAAGTTGCCCTATCGCACGGGCCCTATCCAGGTCCTTGGAGCAGACACCTACTGACCACTGTAGCAGGGCCCATGCTCACAGATGCTGCCAATCAGGTGCCAATCAGGCACCTGATTGTCAGCACCTGGGGGTACCAGAAGCTCAAAACAAGAGTCAATAGCAACAGCAGAATAAGCTGTTTGGCATTGGCAGAGAAGATTTGGCAAATTTTTCATGGGCGCAACCCATATACTCAGCTCTGCTGCTCATCCCACAAATGCATGTTCCTTACAAATGTGGCACCATTTAAAAGGGAAATAAACAGGCTTTCCAACGGTATAAGATTTATTGCCAAGAAGCATTGTTACAACAAAGAAACAATCTACCAAACACAAATTTCCTTACTTTTTGTGCTATGTTTATTTTACCACTGTCCTAGGCACTCGTCTCCCATCTTCTGCAACTCAAAACTTGTTTTCATGCTTTCCCAGTAATGACCAAGGGTCATTATGAAAACAACCTTATGATAATTCTCAATACCAGCCTTTCGCAAAGATACGATCTCAGCTCCTCACTATAGTCCCGCTACACTTACGACAATGCAGCCAAATTCTGCTCTAACTCCATTTACAGGTTTGCAGGTGAACCACCATAGTGGGCCAGATCTCAAACAATGACTCAATGTAGTACAAGAAGATAAAAAGAGCTGAGTAAGAGATCAAGACAACCACTCCCTCAATGTCAACAAGACGAAGGAACTAGTTATTGATCTCCAGAAAAGAGGTGGTATACTCATCCCAGTCGGCATCAATGGTGAAGTGGAGATAGTTGAGAGCTTCAACTTTGTAAATATCACCCACAATTTGACCTGGACCAACCACATTGAAGGCACAGCCAAGAAAGTGTTTTGCCATGTCTCCAACAACTCTTTCCAACTTCCACAGATGTACCACATATTGGGATGCATCACAATTCAGGTTGAGAACAGCTCTGAACAAAACTATAAGAAGTTGCAGTTGTGGAAGCAGCCCAAAACAGTCTCCCCACGTCCCAATCGACTCCATCTACACTTTACACTGTCTTGGGAAAGTAGCCTTGAAAGTAACCTAGGTTACACCAGTCATTCCTCCTTCTCCCCTCTCCCATCTGACAAAAGATACAAAAGCTTAAAAGTATGTACCACCAGATTCAGATGAAATGCGTAGGAAGGAACTGCAGATGTTAGTTTACACCAAAGATAGACACAAAATGCTGGAGTAACTCAGTGGGACAGGCAGCATCTCTGGAGAGAAAGAATGGACGACGTTTCAGGTTGAGACCCTTCTTCAGACAGAGTCCGGGGAGAGGGAAGCTAGAGATATGGAGGGTACTCGGGTGTGAAAAGGACAGATCAAAGGAAATGTACAATGGTTTAATTATGGCTGAGGGGAAGGTGACAACAAGGCATAGAAACAGTAAAACTGATCAGGAGGACAGTGAAACTTGTCGAGTATTCGGGTGGGAGAGGGACAGCAAAGGTTACTTGAAGTTGGAGAAATCAATATTCATACCGCTGAGTTGTAAGCTGCCCAAGTGAAATATGAGGTGCGGTTCCTCCAGATTCAGAAAGAGCATCTTCCCCACTATTCAGATTACTTGACAGTCCCCTCATAAATTGAGTCGTCTCTATCTTCCAACCTACCTAATTGCCACCTTTGTACTTTGTTAATCTGCACTCTCTTCCAAACTGTAATGCTATAATGTCGTAGCACAAAATTCTGCACTCTGACATTTTTCTCTTTCCATTAGATTTTGACTGGTGTATGGTTTGATTGTACTTAACGTATGAATTGATTGGATAGCACACTAAGTTTGTCATGGTACAAAAGACAATAAAAAACCTAATAACACCAATGCTAGACTCCATGTGGATAACAAAAATAAGGAAGCTATCACCAATGCCACTTGCAGTATGACTGCAATGACGTACAGTGGTCACTCCTGTGAGTCACACAACAGCTTCTGTCCAAGTTTCATCTTAATGACATAATCTGCAGAATATAAATATTATAGATCTTGGCTCTGGCTGCAAACTGGCTATATTCCAGATCACTGGTGATGAGACGTGAATTAGCCAAGATAGACTGGCAATTGATTCTTAAAGGGTTGACGGTGGATATGCAATGGAAGGCATTTAAAGACCGCATGGATGAACTACAACAATTGTTCATCCCAGTTTGGCAAAAGAATAAACCAGGGAAGGTAGTGCATCCGTGGCTAACAAGGGAGATTAGGGATAGTATCAAAACAAAAGATGAAGCGTACAAATTAGCAAGAAAAAGCAGCCTACCAGAGGACTGGGAGAAATTCAGAGTCCAGCAGAGGAGGACAAAGGGCTTAATTAGGAAAGGGAAAATAGATTATGAAAGAAAACTGGCAGGGAACATAAAAACTGACTGCAAAAGTTTTTATAGATATGTGAAGAGAAAAAGATTAGTTAAAACAAATGTAGGTCCCTTGCAGTCAGAAACAGGTGAATTGATCATGGGGAACAAGGACATGGCAGACCAATTGAATAACTACTTTGGATCTGTCTTCACTAAGGAAGACATAAATAATCTGCCGGAAATAGCAGGGGACCGGGGGTCAAATGAGATGGAGGAACTGAGTGAAATCCAGGTTAGTCGGGAAGTGGTGTTAGGTAAATTGAATGGATTAAAGGCCGATAAATCCCCAGGGCCAGATAGGCTGCATCCCAGAGTGCTTAAGGAGGTAGCCCCAGAAATAGTGGATGCATTAGTGATAATTTTTCAAAACTCTTTGGATTCTGGAGTAGTTCCTGAGGATTGGAGGGTAGCTAATGTAACCCCACTTTTCAAAAAGGGAGGGAGAGAGAAAACGGGGAATTACAGACCAGTTAGTCTAACATCGGTAGTGGGGAAAATGCTAGTCAGTTATTAAGGATGGGATAGCAGCACATTTGGAAAGTGGTGAAATCATTGGACAAAGTCAGCATGGATTTATGAAAGGTAAATCATGTCTGACGAATCTTATAGAATTTTTCGAGGATGTAACTAGTAGAGTGGATAAGGGAGAACCAGTGGATGTGTTATATCTGGACTTCCAGAAGGCTTTCGATAAGGTCCCACATAAGAGATTAGTATGCAAACTTAAAGCACACGGTATTGTGGGTTCAGTATTGATGTGGATAGAGAACTGGCTGGCAGACAGGAAGCAAAGAGTAGGAATAAACGGGTCCTTTTCAGAATGGCAGGCAGTGACTAGTGGGGTACCGCAAGGCTCAGTGCTGGGACCCCAGCTATTTACAATATATATTAATGATTTGGACGAGGGAATTGAATGCAACATCTTCAAGTTTGCGGATGACACGAAGCTGGGGGGCAGTGTTAGCTGTGAGGAGGATGCTAGGAGGCTGCAACGCGACTTGGATAGGTTAGGTGAGTGGGCAAATGCATGGCAGATGCAGTATAATGTGGATAAATGTGAGGTTATCCACTTTGGTGGCAAGAACAGGAAAGCAGACTATTATCTGAATGTTGGCCGATTAGGAGAAGGGGAGATGCAGCGAGACCTGGGTGTCGTGGTGCACCAGTCATTGAAAGTAGGCATGCAGGTGCAGCAGGCAGTGAAGAAAGCGAATGGTATGTTGGCATTCATAGCGAGGGGATTTGAGTATAGGACCAGGGAGGTTCTGCTGCAGTTGTACAGGGCATTGGTGAGACCACACCTGGAGTATTGCGTACAGTTTTGGTCTCCTAATCTGAGGAAAGACATTCTTGCCATAAAGGGAGTACAGAGAAGGTTCACCAGATTGATTCATGGGATGGCAGGACTTTCATATGAAGAAAGACTGGATAGACTCGGCTTGTACTCGCTGGAATTTAGACGATTGAGGGGGGGATCTTATAGAAACTTACAAAATTCTTAAGGGGTTGGACAGGCTAGATGCAGGAAGATTGTTCCCGATGTTGGGGAAGTCCAGAACAAGGGGTCAGTTTAAGGATAAGGGGGAAGTCTTTTAGGACCGAGATGAGAAAGTTTTTTTTCACACAGAGTGGTGAATCTGTGGAATTCTCTGCCACAGAAGGTAGTTGAGGCCAGTTCATTGGCTATATTTAAGAGGGAGTTAGATGTGGCCCTTGTGGCTAAAGGGATCAGGGGGTATGGAGAGAAGGCAGGTACAGGATACTGAGTTGGATGATCAGCCATGATCATATTGAATGGCGGTGCAGGCTCGAAGGGCCGAATGGCCTACTCCTGCACCTATTTTCTATGTTTCTCTGATCCTAGACATAATTCCTACCAACGACTCTGGCCATACACCGGCCCATAATCACAACTATTGACATTTTACTTCTTGCCAGTACAAAACATCAAATACAATTATCAAAAGTGTAGGAAGGAACCTCGGATGCTGGTTTAAACTGAAGATAGACAAAAAACTGAAGCTAGATCCTTCTTCAGTCTAAAGAAGGGCCACGACCCAAAACGTCACCCATTCCTTCTCTCCAGAGATGCTGCCTCTGTCCTGCTGAGTTACTCCAGCATTTTGTGTCTATCTACAATTATTTAAAGAGTGGTTAACAAGAACAATGTACAAATCTCTCTATTATTGCAATGTTATAAATCAAGCTGCATGTGGAAATTTAATTTGAATTTATTTTCAGATGTTCACCAAAATTTACAAAATATTCTCATTAAATTAAGCTAAGACTTTTCTTTCTCGAAACGCAATAGTTTTTCCTATGTTACCAAAACTAGAATATTTTCAAATGCCATTTATCGCATCAAAACCACCATTTTCAATGACACTTCTGTACCAGGCACCAAGTAAACAAATGAGCTATGCTCTTCCTCCCCCCCCCCCACCCACCCCCCCCCCACTCCTTGGAACAATTATTTAGTATTTCCCAGTCTCAGTTACATTGTTATCTATGAACTCACATTTCCAAACTCATTTAACTTTTTTTAAATGGCAAGCATGATCAGACCGAAATGGGGGAAATAATGTATTTTTATACTAAAGATGCAGTTTCACTTAAGAGGAAAAGCAAAACCTTCCAAATTGAAAACTACATAACATAGCTCTGTGCAAATGTATCCATTCATTTCCCTTCCTCACTTTGTACATTTAGAACATTCACACTCCTGGCACTGGAAAGATAACTTGCAACCCTTTAGAGTTGGTCAAAAACAAGAATGCATGGGACAGGTACAGGCAGCTGAGATCGTGCATCCCTGGAGGAGTTTCAGGAACTAAGGAGTAAACCGAAAAATGAGATCAGAAGGGCAAAAAGGGGCCAGGAGATAGCTCTGGGAGGTAGCATTAAGGAAAATCCCGAAAGATTTTATAAATACATAAGGGGAAGGGTAACTAGAGAGAGAGTGGGACCTCTCAGGAATCAAAGCGGTCACCTCTGTGTGGAGCCACCGGAGATGAGCAAGGTCCTCAATGAGTATTTCTCCTCTGTATTTACCAAGAAGAAAGACAATAGGACTGAGGAACTTGGGGCAGTCAATGGAAGTTCCTTGAGAGCAGTCGGTGTTACTGTTGAAGAAGTACTGAAGGTACTATCGTGTATGAAGGGAGACAAATCTCCAGGGCCTGATCAGAAATATCTGAGGATATTGCGGGAAATTAGAGAGGAAATTGTGGGAGCCTTGGTTGAAATTTGAGTCATCCTTAAATACAGGAGAGGCGCCGGAAGACTGGAAGGTAGCAAATGTTGTGCCTCCTTTCAAGAAGGGCTGCAGGGAAAATGTTGGAAACCATAGGTTGGTGAACGGAACATCTGTAGTTGGAAAGTTTCAAGAGAGTATTCTGATGGATAGGTTATACAGGCATTTGGATGGGCAATGGCTGATTAGGGATAGCCAGCATGGTTTTGTACGTGGGAGGTCGTGTCTCACAAATCTGAAAGATTTTTTTGAAGACATGACCAAAAAGGTCGATGAGGGCAGAGCTGTAGATGTTGTGCACATGGATTTCAGTAAGGCATTCGACAAGGTAGGCTGCTCTGGAAGGTTAGGTCGCATGGGATTCAAGGGGAGATAGTTGAACGGATTGCAAATTGGCTCCATGGAAGGAAGCAGAGGTGGAAGGAACCTCCATGGTGGAAGGTTGCTTCTCGGACTGAAGGCCTGTGACTAATGGTGTACCCCAGGGTTCGGTGCTGGGCCCGTTACTGTTTGTTATCTACATCAATGATTTGGATGAGAACATTAGCAAGATTAGCAAGTTTGCTGATGATAAAAGTGAGTGGTTTTGCAGATAGTGAAGATGGTTGTGAAAGATTACAGCAGGATCTGGATCGATTGGCCAGGTGGGCTGAGGAATGGTTGATGGAATTTAATACAGAGAAGTGTGAGGTGTTGCATTTTGGGACATCTAATAGGGGCAGGACCGCACAGTGAATGGTAGGCCTCTGGGGAGTGTGGTAGAGCAGAGGGATCGAGGAGTGCACGTGCATGGTTCCTTGAAGGTCAAGTCGCAGGTAGATAAAGTGTCAAAAAGGCTTTTGGCACATTGGCCTTCATCAGTCAGAGCACTGAGAATAGAAATTGGGAGGTCATGTCGCAGTTGTATAAGACGTTGGTGAGACGACATTTAGAATATTGTGTTCAGTTCTGGGCACCATGTTATAGGAAAGATATTTTCAAGCTTGAAAGGGTTCAGAAAAGATTTACGAGGATGTTGCCAGGACTAGAGGGTGTGAGCTATAGGGAAAGGTTGAGTAGACTAGGTCTCTATTCCTTGGAAATTAAAAAAACAAAAACACTACTCACCTTACACCAATCACCTGAATCCCTAGTTCTTTGGCAGATTCCAAAAGCTGTCTGCAGTTCTTCAATGTAGCTCCAAACTTCATACCAATCACATTTTCTTCATTTGAATCAGCAGTTGCAATGTCTACCAAGAGCCTAAGAGAAGAGGAAGATGATTGGGGCATAGTTGGTTTACATCATCATATGTGTAGCTTGAAGACTGTCAGAAGTATGAAGATTATGTTGGCAGAAGCTTCCACTTTCAAGGTCTGAATCTGAACCTAAATAAAAACAAATCCTGCGCAGGAGAGAAAACTGATGATTAGGGCCTAGATGTGTTGCTACACGTAAAAGGACATGGAGGAGAAAAATAATGTAGTAAGCCAAGACTCAATTGTTTCATCAAAAGAGTTGACTGGACACTGTAACAAAAGAATTGAAAAACAATAGTGCACTTAAGCCAATCAAGTCTAATTCTAACATCAAATAGCAAAACCCTTGCTCGGTATACTATACTATAATTACCAAATCAAACACTTGTAATCACATTATTAATGATCTATCTATCCATATCATCGCACCTAGTATTACAATTATTCTCAGCTACTTGACTAAGATGGCAATATAATGAGCCATTCCTATCTCAAAGTTCAGGCATGTGGGGAAGTAGTCCATTCCAATCAGCTGCCCATATTCCTGACAGAAGGCTAGAACATGTACTGTCAGTCAGACTGAAATCTGTAGTTTTCCACCAATGTGAAGGTAACAAGATGCTACTTGTGGTGTCGGGGAATGAATGCCAACTTTGAAGATACCTGTCCTCCAGTACCTTGTCCGTGGAATTTCATCGCAGCATGTTTGGGAAAAATACTCTTTCTAACCCTTTCTGCCTTTGGTTTATGCTTTGAATGCTATAGACAAAATTTGGCAGATCCTTTTGACAGAGTGTAATATTATAAAACTTTTCAAGCCACCAAAATGCACATTAATAGATGCAGTATTGTGGAGCAACCCACTTTTCAATTCTAGCATTGTAGCAAATCAGCTACAAACAGGCTACAGTTATATAGAAGCATCAGACATCCAATGAAACTGTCAAATCCGTACAGTACAGGTATTTTGAAGTAGGCCGAGCATCAACTTTACAATCAATTTCTTTCTAGGCAATACATTTAATTTTAATTCAGTTTCATAGGGATGAACATCATCAAATAAAGCTAGTGTTGGAAAATATGTCTTCTGCTCCACTTGTTTCATATTCAAAAAGCTGCTGACATCGCAGGAACAGTGGGGCTGGAGTTCAGCAAGTACTTTACAGGGTTAGTCATGTTTCCTGTGTTCTTCCACCTGACATGATTTTTACTGCTTGTAACCACCAATATGTAAAGTCGTTAACTGCCCTGCAGCAAGTTAGGGCAATATTTTGGGTGGTATGGTATCCAACAAGTTAATTTATATCTAATTAAAGACTTTGTATTGGCCTTTTTTTAAAACTTTATTTTGTGAAAATTAACGGCCAATCTTCCAGACAATATTTGTACAAGATTTAAATATTTCAAACCAAGGAACTTGTTTAAATATGTGACAATCATTTATAGCCAAAGCATTTTCAATCTCCCACTGCTATTTATCTCAGTTCCAATTTCCCTCCTGGGATGAATAACATTTATTATATCGTATATCAACGTGATCAGGGTTTAAAAAAAATAAAACTTTAGTCTGGATTTCTTGCCTTTTACCAATAATAGGAAGGTCCACAGTGCTCTATAAAAACTTGAAATGATCCAATTCAAAAACAGCCCATCGAAAAGGCAGTTTTTAAAGCAATTGTTTAATGCGATAACGCAATGTTCGTATATAGAATGCTCACAAAATCTAGAAAATATTTACAAAAAATGTTCAAGCTTAGTGAATGTTGAACTTCTTGGATATGTAAAGCATTATTTGATAATCCTTAAATACTTTACTGTATATAATAATTTGGGAGGCAAGATATAGGTGACTTCAAGTGACACAGCTCCTCAAAAAAAGGGAGTTCATTTGTGTCTGAAGTCAAAGCCAGAGAAATATTTGAAAGAATATATTAATCACTTTTATTTTAAAATCTGACAGTTTAATTGCGAACGTGACAAGTGTTTGAACAGTTAATGCTACAAGTATACGAAGGAAAAATAATATTCTCGTTTATGCTAAAGATTGGGCTACTGAATATTTTGGTTTTGGTCAGCTTTACACACTTACTTGGCACTGGGATGATTACGTGCAATTTTCAGAAGTTCAGCCTCGTTATCGCAACTCATGATATTTATTCCCTTTTTGGCTGCATACTTAATCTGGGAAACCTGCTTGCATGGGTTGATGTAGATAATATTGTCAGATGTAACACCCAAGCTTTGCACAAGTGTTATTTCATTCTGTGTGAGGAAATATACATGATCAGACTAGCGCATTATTATTTATTAGTAAATTACATGATTTTAATTGTAATTTAATTTACATTTATAAAGAACAATTCAGAACTATGAAATTAAAGCAAGAGAATGTGAACTCAAACTATAGCAACAATCACCTTATTTGCGCAGGCAAAACCTGTTCCAAGAGCTGCCAGAACTTCAATTACAGATTGACTGCTGTTACACTTGACAGAGTAAAATGGTTTCACATGCGTCATCACGTTCTGCCATCGTATGTTCTTCTTCATAACATTCCCAAGATCAGCAACAAAAAAGGCATTCCTTTCTGTTTGCTACAATTGATAACAAAAATATTAGTTTCTAGATGAACTCTATGCTAATGTGGCTTCAGTTATTTACAACAAAATTTCAGCTGACATTTTTCAGAGCAATAGTTGGAAACAAAAAAAACTAATGCCACCAATCCTGATTGACTAATTTACTGGAGAAGCTCAGCCATAAACATGATGATCATAACCAAATTTGTTTCCCAAACCGTGTTGAAATAGTTGGTTTATGCAAACTAATTGAATCCTATCCAGGGAACACTCTTAAAATGAGGGTGTGATTGCCAGACTACAACAGGATTTCAGATAAATTGTCTCCTGGAAGCAACCATGATTACCAAACTTGATAGAGAATAAAGGAGAGATTTACATACAACATTTAAATGGGCAGCTAGTTAAATTTGTTTTAGATAGAATGCTGCCACTTGATAGTAATGCCACTTGGCACTGGTGCAAATCAGACATTGAGGCCAGGATGTCTAAATCATGGTGTTATCAATTTTCTGCCTGTTCAGAATGCACCAAGAATGACATCTCTATGCACTTATCTTACAATGAGAGAAAATGCAAGAGGAAGTTTAAAATCTCTTCAATAAACAATATTTTTTAAATAGTAATTCTAAACGTATATATATCCTCAACTACTGTGAATGAACAAAAAGATTTCTAGTTTAAAAAATTAAAAATCTGCCCAAATCCACTTTTCAAACAAAATTTAAAAAAAAAATAAAATAATAAATGTTATTTGTCATATGTAGGTTGGCACAGGGTCAACGGTACAATGAAATGTATTTGACAAGACAACGGATCACCTCAGCAGTAATATTCCAAGGATAAATAAGATTTTAAAAATGACATTAGTAAGGTAAAAAGACAATATTAAAAATAGGTAAAAAGACAATATTAAAAATAATCAACATATATGATTTGAAATGTGTTTATGAGTTCAGAAGCCTGACGGCCTGATGGTAGAAACTGTTCTTAAGTCTGGTGGTACGCGCAGCCATACTCCTGTATCGTCTGCCTGACGGTAACAAGAACAGCCTGCATGCTGGGTGGCTGTGGTCCTTGATGCTGCGTGCCTTCCGCAGGCACCGCCGGTAGAAAATGTCCCGAATGGCCGGGAGACAGTTGTCAGTGATGTGCTGTGCTGTGCTGTGCCGTCTTCACCACTCTCTGCAGTGATTTGTGGCTGTGGGCAGAACAGTTCCCGTACCAGACTGTAATGCAGCCCGTCAGCAGGCTCTCGATGGTGCATCTGTAGAAGCTTGTGAGGATGCTGGCATTCATGCCAAACTTCCTCATTCTTCTCAGGAAAAAGAGCCGCTGGTGGGCCTTCTTTGTTATTGTGTCCGTGTGCAGTGTCCAGGAAAGGTCCTCAGTGATGTGCACACCGAGGAACTTAAAGCCACTGACCCTTTCAACCTCAGCATCACCGATGTGGATGGGGAGGTGTCCACTCCCCCGCTGTCTCCTGTAGTCCACGATCATCTCTTTAGTTTTGCTGACATTGAGAGAAAGTTATTTTCCTGGCACCAGCTGTTTAGTGCCTTTACCTCCTCTCTGTAGGCCGTCTCATTGTTGTCTGTGATGAGGCCAAGATGGTCGTGTCGTCAGCGAACGTTAGGATGATGTTTGAGCTGTGCTTAGCAGTAGTCGTGTGTGAACAGGGAGTACAGGAGAGGACTGAGCACAGCCCTGTGGTGTGCCTGTGTTGAGGATCAGTGAGGAAGAGGTGTGGCTGCCAATTCTCACCACCTGGGTCCTGCCCGTCAGGAAATCGAATATCCATCCGCAGATGGAGGTCTCCAGTCCAAGATCAAGGAGCTTGGGGAAGAGTTTTGAGGGAATAATAGTCAATAAAGCTGTAGTCAATAAAGAGCATTCTCACATATGTATTACCTTTGTCCAGGTGGGTGAGCGCAGTATGTATTGCCATGGCGATGGCATCATCCGTGGCCCTGTTTGGTCTATATGCAAACTGAAGAGGGTCCAATGTGTCAGGGAGAGAGGAGCAGATGTGAGTTTTGACTAGTCACTCGAAGCACTTCATGACCGATGTCAGTGCGACAGGACGGTAGTCATTTAAACAGGAGGTTACTGGTTTATTTGGAACAGGAACGATGATGGATGCTTTGAAGGAGGGGTGGACCACAGAATGACTCAAAATAGGTTGAGGATGTTGGTAAACACCTCTGCCAGTTGATCAGCACACGCTCTGAGGGCCCGCCCTGGAATACCATCCGGTCCTGGAGCTTTGCGGTCGTTGACCTTTTTGAAGGACCACCTCACGTCTGCCGTTTGCAAGGACAGTGTGGTAGTCCCCCTGCACACCTGTGGACTCATGGTGGGCGCTGTGTTGCCTGCATCAAACTGGTCGTAAAAGGTGTTAAGCTCGTCCGAGAGCGATGCAGTAGGCTGAACAGTGCTCCTGTTTTTCCCTTTGTAGTCTGTGATGCAGCGTAATCCACTCCACATGCGTCTGGAGTCCGAGCTGTAGTAGTTAGATTTCACTTTGTTTCTGTAGTCTCTCTTGGCGTTCCTGATGGACTTCCGGAGGTCATATCTTGTAGGCGTTGAGGTCGCCTGAGTTGAAGGCAGTAGTCCGTGCTTTAAGTTTAGCACGGATTTCCCATCCGACCGAGGGTTTCTGATTTGGGTAAGTGCAGATGGTGGCTTTTGGAACCACATCATCGATGCACTTGCTTATGTAACCTAAGAGAGTCTGTGTATTCGTTGATATTGCCTTCTGCTGCATCTTCAAACATATGTGTCAAAGCAGTCCTGTAAGGCCTCATCAACCTCATTGTTCCATTTATATATAACCCTGGAAACAGGTTTTCCTGTTTTAGTTTCTGCCTGTATACAATACAATACATCTTTATTGTCATTGTACAAGGGTACAATGAGATTGGGAATGCACCTTCCATACAATGCAATAAATTAATTAGCTAATCAGTATAAATTTATACAACCCAGTGAAACAAAATTAGAAACAGATTTAAAACAGTATAAAGGTCAAGTAGGTCTGTGCCAGTTCACTGTGCGATGTGACCATCAGGCTCAGCAGGACCAGTTCATGGCAGCTATGGCCCTGGGGATGAAGCTGTTCCTGAGTCTGGAGGTGCGGGCGTAGAAGGCCTTGTAGCGTCTGCCCGATGGTAGAATTTCGAACAGACTATTGCAGGGGTGTGAGGAGTCTTTATGAATGCTGGTGGCTTTTCTGAGGCATCGTGTGTTGTAGATATCCTCCAAGGCTGGTAGCAGTAGAATGGAACAGTGATCTGCCTTACCAAAAGCAGGGCGAGGGAGGGTCTTATAACAGTCTCTGAATGGGGTGTAACAATGGTCCAGGGTCTGCTCTCCCCCAGTGGGAAAAGTGATGTGTTAGAAGTATTTTGGGAGAACCTTCTTCATATTGGCTCTGTTGAAGTCTCCCAGAACAATGAACGCAGCCTCAGGATGGGAGTTCTACAGCTCATTTACAATCCCATACAGTTCGTCCAGAGCTAGAGATTTATCAGCCTGTGGGGGGATGTAAGCAGCAGTAAGGAGGACTGAACTGAACTCTCTGGTGAGGTAGAAAGGTCTAGCTTTAATGGTCAACAGCTCCAGAACCGGGGAGCAGTGTAGTTAAAACGCAGACATCCATGGCCCACGAAGAGTTAACCATAAAGCACACTCCCTCTCCTCTCGACTTGCCTGAGTCCTTCGTTCTGTCTTGTCGGTAGACGGAAAAACTCTCCGGAGTGACAGCACAGTCGGGTACGCTGGTCTCCAGCCACGTCTCCGTGAACGCCAGAACACAGCAGTTCTTAATGTCTCGATGGTGTTCGATCCGTGCACGTAACTCATCTAATTTATTGTCCAGGGATTGCACATTAGCTAACAGAATGCTGGGCAGAGGGGGTTTGTTACTTCTTCGCCGGCTTCTGCACAGACCGCCAGCACGCTTCTCTGTTAACATGTGTGTGCCTACAACAACTGGGACTTGAAAATGGCACCAAACTGGCAACGCTGTATACTGTATTAGTGGACTACTGCTATATCTGAGATGCCTATCTAATATGTATCTAAGTGCTTATGCACAGTGATACGTACTGAACTGCATACCAAAATCTATTTCACTGTACCTCACTCAGTACATGTGACAAATAAAATACCATATTACCCATATGACTGACGTATTTTTCTGGTAGTATATAAAGTTTCCAAGTTTCAAAAGATTGCTTTAACGATAGATTTTTATGGACAAAAGGCATAACTATATAACTGACAATGGCTTATATCAAATTAGGAATGGATGTTAACATTTCAGATCTTCTTCAATAAACATACCATTAAAATATATATTTATTATAGACAATAGGTGCAGGAGGAGGCCATTCGGCCCTTCGAGCCAGCACCGCCATTCAATGTGATCATGGCTGATCATTCTCAATCAATACCCCGTTCCTGCCTTCTCCCCATACCCCCTGACTCCACTATCCTTAAGAGCTCTATCTAGCTCTCTCTTGAATGCATTCAGAGAATTGGCCTCCACTGCCTTCTGAGGCAGAGAATTCCACAGATTTACCCCTTATTCTTAAACTGTGGCCCCTTGTTCTGAACTCCCCCAACATTGGGAACATGTTTCCTGCCTCTAACGTGTCCAACCCCTTAATAATCGTATACGTTTCGATAAGATCTCTCATCCTTCTAAATCCCAGTGTATACAAGCCTAGTCTTTCAACATACGACAGTCCCGCCATTCCGGGAATTAACCTAGTAAACCTACGCTGCATGCCCTATTAGATTCTATTGCAGGGAGAACAAATCTTACTTGAAATTTAAAATGCCACCTATGCATTGAATACACAGAGTAATTCAATCAAAAGCCAAAGGCAGAATCTTTTTTCCCCTTCTAATCCACACCATTAAGTGCAGGCAATTCTGCACTGACACAATTTTCCATATGAATTTTATATAACGTGATTGATAAATGAAGGAACATCACTTGTATTACACAGACCAAATTGGTTATTACACAATTTCAATTGAGATCTAGAAAACTAATTCAGAGTAGCTTTGGAAAATGGCAAGCAGAAGAAAAAGTTCTGTTGGAAAAAAAACCCTCCCCAGTGATCAGACATCATATCGGTTTCACTGCAAGCGGTCATTAATATTGACAAGCAATTGTTTATTTTCACACTAATGCAATGATTATCTATTTAGTAATGTAACATCCACTTTTTCGGGGGGTATTTTTAGCTTGTAGTAACAAAAATAAGCATAGCTATTAAAAATCTTGTTTCTCAAAAACCTGCAGGGGGGAAAAAATGGGTACTGGAATTCCCTAACCCTGTTACCCATTGACACAGTTGTTTTAATTATACAGATACCAGCGATTGTAGACGCTGGAAGCTTGAGCAAAGATTCTGATCTTCAGACTGAAGAATGGACCAAACCTGAAATAGAGCGTGCCCATTTACCTTGAAATATGCTGTGTGGTCTACAGAGTTGCACAATCAGTTTGATCTTATAACCCAATTTTTTAATATGCAGGGCTCCTTAGAAAACCAATTATCGCATTAAAGCAGAACTGGCCGTACTTGTTTATCGAACCATAAAGCACATGTTCACACCAGCTCTTTGCCCCTTGTATTCCCCGGATTCAAATAATGATCCAACTTTCCCAACCACTCACTCTAGCCATGCATTTATATTCTTGGTAACTGGCTTTTGCTAAAACAAACTATTTAAAAATGTCTTCTTCAGGATTTCCTCAGCCTTTGTTGCTTCTGTTAAATATATCATCCCAAATTTCTTCTCATAAGTATATTCCTTACTATTGTGGATGAAATATTACTTGTAGTCCAGTGATAAAGTTATAATGAGACTTTGTTCAACCAATACCAGAAAAATACCAGCGAAAATAGGTTACCTTCTTAAACTAGGATAGACAGAGACTCTGATTAATAACTAGCAAATATTAATACCACAGCACACTATGAGCATTAATGGACATACCATCATTTAAATCCACCTCTCTTGTCCCTTATATTTGTGGTTTTAAGACTTGTTATTCACAAGTGTTTTCCCCATCCCAACCAAAGTTTTGGTGGGCCCGGCTCCAAGTACTCACAACACAATTAACATTCTCATCCAGACTCTGATGAACAAGGAGGTACAGAACCTGCTGAGGGCACGCAACAATGCCTTTAAATCTGGTGACACTTCAGCATACAGTGTTGCCAGGTCAAACCTGAACAAAGGTATTAAAAGGGCCAAAGACACCCACAGGCAACGGGTGGAAGACCACTTCAACACCACGGACACCAGAAGCATGTGGCAGGGTGTCAGGGACATCACTGGCTACAAGAGCAGCCCTGCCTGCCCCCACAGCGATATGGCACTGACCAACGAGCTTAACACCTTCTTTGCCCGCTTTGAAACTGGCAAAACCACCTTGAGTGAAAGAACCCCAGCCGAGGCGGTGGGACAGGTCTTGCAACTGAGCACACAGGAGGTACAACGCGCTCTGCAAAGGGTCAACCCACGCAAGGCTGCAGGACCGGATGGAGTTCAAGGAAGGGTACTGAAGGACTGTGCTGAACAGCTGGCTGAGGTATTCACCAGGATCTTTAACCTGTCATTATCTCTGGCTACGGTCCCCAAGTGCCTGAAGTCGGCTATCATAGTTCCGGTGCCGAAAAAAGCCAAGATCTCCAACCTGAACGACTACCGCCCGGTTGCCCTAACGCCGATAGTCATGAAGTGCTTTGAGAGGCTGGTCCTCTCACAAATCAAATCCAGCATCCCTGACTCACTGGACCCACATCAATTTGCATACAGGGCAAATAGATCCACAGAGGACGCCATCTCTCTGGCTCTTCACACTGTCCTGACTCACCTAGAGAGACAGGGCACGTACGTGAGGATGCTATTCATAGACTATAGCTCCGCCTTCAACACGGTCATCCCCACCAAGCTCATCACCAAACTCCACCAGCTAGGCCTCAGCTCGTCATTATGTGACTGGATCCTGGACTTCCTGCTGGAACGACCGCAGGCAGTGAGAATGGGCCCACACCTGTCCTCCACTATCACCCTGAGTACCGGCACACCACAGGGCTGTGTTCTGAGCCCCATGCTCTACTCCCTCTTCACACACGACTGTGTTCCTGCATTCGACACCAACACCATTGTCAAGTTTGCAGACGACACAACGGTGATCGGGCTTATCACCAACGGGGATGAAACAAACTATAGAGCGGAGGTGCAGAACCTGGCGGACTGGTGCTCGGATAACAACCTGTCCCTAAATACCACCAAGACCAAGGAGCTGATCATCAACTTCCGTAGGTCACATAACGGGGAATATGCCCCGATCTCTATCAACGGGGACAGTGTGGAGAGAGTGTCCAGCTTCAAGTTTCTGGGCACTCACATTTCGGAGGACCTAACATGGTCCAATAACACTGCTGCGCTGGTCAAGAAGGCACAACAAAGACTGTTCTACTTAAGAACACTGAAAAAGTCTGGTCTACCCCAACAGCTGCTGACGACCTTCTACCGCTGCACCATAGAGAGCATCCTAACGCATGGCATCCCTGTGTGGTACCTCAGCTGCACGGAGGCAGAAAGGAAAGCTCTACAGCGGCTAGTCCATAGAGCTCAGAGGGCCGTCGGAACACAGCTACCAGACTTGGAGGGCATCTACAACACACGATGCCTCAGAAAAGCCAACAGCATCCACAAAGACTCTTCACACCCCTGCAACAGTCTGTTCGAACTCTTTCCATCGGGCAGACGATACAAGGCCTTCTACGCCCGCACCTCCAGACTCAGGAACAGCTTCATCCCCAGGGCCATAGCTGCTATGAACCGGTCCTGCTGAGCCGGATGGCCACAACGCATAGATCAACTTGCACTTTACCCTGTCTAAAACTGTTACAATTGTTTCGTTTCGTTGGGTTGCTGTTGTCTAAATTACTTAAATTATTGCATCGTATGGGAGGCGCATTCCCAATCTCGTTGTACCCCTGGGTACAATGACAATAAAGATATATTGTATTGTATTGTATTGTGCGGATTGCTACTTTTAAGAAATCATCTCTGAACTAAGAACCTTACTTCTGGTCAAGTAACCCACGATGCATTGTGGTAATGCTTCATTCACAATTGCTTATATCATATCATATATATACAGCCGGAAACAGGCCTTTTCGGCCCTCCAAGTCCGTGCCGCCCAGCGATCCCCGTACATTAACACTATCCTACACCCACTAGGGACAATTTTTACATTTACCCAGCCAATTAACCTACATACCTGTACGTCTTTGGAGTGTGGGAGGAAACCGAAGATCTCGGAGAAAACCCACGCAGGTCACGGGGAGAACGTACAAACTCCTTACAGTACAGCACCCGTAGTCAGGATCGAACCTGAGTCTCCGGCGCTGCATTCGCTGTAAAGCAGCAACTCTACCGCTGCGCTACCTTGCCGCCCTTAGCTTAAATTACATTCACAACTTTATAGTACAGAGCACATGGTTAAAACTGAACCTGTAGTTAGCAATTGTATACACTAAATATCAAAAAAGTCTCATTAACACAAAGAGGATGGTGCTCATGATCCTAGCAATCTTTTGCCTACATCCGCAGCACTCCCACACAAAACTATACCTGATACTTACTTATCCCCATTGATACTTCTCCAAGGATTGCCCTATAGTTTTTAATCTTTATTTCTTTAAAATTTACTTTGTAAAATCTATCAGCTAATCATTGCCATGTTACAGCACAAATAAGTAGTGATGTACTGTTACTCTGCCCTGGTGCCTGATAAAAAAAGGGTTTCAATTAGGGTTCTTACAGTACAGGAGATCTTTCAGCTCATCATACCCAAATCTTCCAAACAACATTCCCGTTGGCTCTATTCCTCCACAATTTTATTTTAAATATCCAAATCCTTTACGAAAGCTATGATTAAAGTTGCTCACACCACTTTAAGATATTGCATTTATGATTGCTGCATTAGAAAATTAACCAGTGCTTCTATACCTGCTATTTTCTCTGCAGCTCGCCTCCGACATCCATTTGCATTGAAACTCAGAAGTCACAGGTCAGATTTGGAGCAATTGGCTGCCTATTCAGCCAATGGACTCCTTAGAGGTACTAAGATGTATTAACTAACAGAAAAAACATGACTGTATTCATTTTTAGTGATTAGCATTTGCTTGAAGGGGCAAATGCACACAAGCAGTTCACTTGTTTTACTTTCTTAATTTTTAGTATTTTAATGTGCTTTTATTGAGCCTATTGGGGTTTATAAAAGCCTCTTGACTGACAGTTAGTGAATAAACAGTTCAAAGTGAAGCATCCAATAGCAGTTGACAGCCCACTGATTTTGAAGGTCAACACTTTGTTACAAAGGGTCAGCTCTGCTTGCCCTCTGTATCGGTAACATGCTGATTTAAGTGGGAGGCTGCTGCATATGCCAAGTTTTTGGAGCTAGATGGATCCTGGTTGATTAATATTCTTAAATTGTTGTCCTCTGTCAGTACTTTTGTTGAGGGGAAGAAAGTGCACCCACAACACGCCTCACAGCTGCAAGGATCCTGTTTCAATCGTATTCTTGCTCGCTATCTGTGTGGAGTTTGCACATTGACTGGAGGTTTTCCCCAGGTACTGCATTTTCCTCTGATGTCACAAAGACCTAGTATGAATTCCCCATGTAGAAGTGTTGCAAACGAATTAAGTGGGAGCTGATAGACAAGCAAGATAAAAATAGGTTGCAGGAATATAGGAAAAAAAGCAGAGGGAATGCTTTTTGAGCTGGCAAGAGCCCAATGAGCTCGGTAGCCTCCTCCTGCATCTAGCGCTATGCGAAAAAGATGCTGGGATATACCAAATCTTCCGTTTGTTGCAGAGGTAAATTAAAAGACTGCACCAAAATCTTTAAACTCACATGATTGATCTGTACCGTAACACGATCCACCAGTCATGGTTATCTTATAGGAACTCAGCAAATAGCAATATCAAATTTTAAAATGAAGTAGTATCTACAACTTTGATAAATCGTTCCACATTTCTAATACTGCTCATGTTTTCAAACTACTTTATTAAATAGTTTAACTCTGGTTTTAAATTTTGTCTTGTCCTAGATTTTCTTCTCATCAATGGAATTTTCTTTCTACTTCACTGTCTCTCTATTTAAACCATGTCGTGGAGATGCAAATTACACGCTCATCAGTTGAAACTTATCTGTGCAATATTTTGATGATTCTTCACCATGCCCTGTCAATGCCAATGTTCTTTTGGAGATGTAGTCTGAGAATTACACACAGCATTTCATATGAAATTCAGTCAGGGCTTTGGGGCTGTACCAAAACTACACTATGCCACCAATCAATAAGATGAATTATTCATTAGCTTCAAGCGATGTGCACTTACACAATATTTTGTTTGGACCCAACTACTATATTTTCATGTTCTTTGCAAATTGATCCAATATTTTTGGACTTCCTAGCTTTTCATCTATTTTTTGATGCAAAAACGAACAAACATCCATTTTGTAATCAATTGAAGGGCCCACACCACCCTCACTTATCCTTCATTTAATTACTAAAACCATTTGCTGATTTTGACATCCTTATAATTCTTTCTATTTACATTCAGTTTGCAGCATATGAAAATGTTGCCATCCTTTGATTTTCTCTGTATATCTCAGGCAACAGGATTTACACTATTCTTTGTCCTTTTAAACTGTCATGTCACCTCCTTTGACAACAAAGCAGTTTAAATTCAGTACATTTTTTACCTTTAGAAGTAATAGCCTGTCTGCACATTACGCTATTTTTTGAATACCTCCCATTGTTCAATTATAATTTTACCCAATAACAACATTAACCAGATCAATGGCAGTCAGCTTGCAAAAAAAAAAAAGTGTATCGAAATCTAGAAACTTCAAGATTCTTCTTTTCAAGCTGAATCAAATTTGACCATAACCATACAAATGTCTGCCTCATCATCATTTACTAGACATCACAGTATAGGCATTCACTTGAATACATTGGTAGCACTTTTATCAGTTTGAACATTATGGATTAGAAACATTATGCAACATTTATAAATTGAAACAGTTAATTAATCTATCTGGTCACACAATCAGCAAAGCTTCCCACATTACATCATTTAATCCGAGCAAGATATCTTTTTATTCCTTTCTCTTATGTATTTATCCAATTTCCTTTAAATGTGTACTTGCACTTTGTTTCTCAGTTTGGTAGCAAGTTCCACAATTAAAGCACACAGTGCATAAAAATTGAAGTGTGTACATTTTAACAATACCTTGAGAAACAAACATTTTCAAACTGGGAATTTGGATAGCCGCTTGTTCTGTGACTTGATTAGATATTAATACAGTATATAATACAATGTTGAGTAACATTGTCACTGCATCAAAATAAATAGGTTAGCTTTGCATGAACCTCACAAATGCTCATACTCTGAATCTTATGTCAAGTCAAGTTTATTTGTATAGCACATTTAAAAATAACCCACGTTGACCAAAGTGCTGTACATCAGTTCAGGTACTAAGAACGAACATACAATGGCACAAACATAACAGCACATACATAAACAGTTCACAGCGCCCCCCTCAGAGGGCCTCAAACGCTAGGGAGTAGAAATAGGTTTTGTGCCTGGACTTAAAGGAGTCGATGGAGGGGGCAGTTCTGATGGGGAGAGGGATGCTGTTCCACAGTCGAGGAGCTGCAACCGCAAAAGCGCGGTGACCCCTGAGCTTAAGCTTAGACCGCGGGATAGTCAGTAGCCCCAAGTTGGCCGACCCGAGGGACCTGGCGATAGAGTGGTGGGTTAGAAGATTTTTGATATGGGGGAGGGGGGGAAGAGGGGCAAGCCCGTTTAGGGCTTTGTATGTGAATAGGAGGAGCTTGAAGTTGATTCTGTACTGTACTGGGAGCCAGTGGAGAGAGTACAGTTAGATGAATTAATAACATTACAGAATTGAAGGTGTAAACATCCCACCTAGAAGGATTTAAAAAAAAAATTAATACAAAGAATGTTAAAGACAGACCATCCAAATCTCTGGCTTAGATATAATGCTTGATACACTGAAACAAGGCCATAGATTTTTTCAATTAGAAACTATGGATTTTTGTAATTGGCTGGCACCATGAGGGTGCTGAATTGTCAGGATCGCAGGATAGCTCTATTCTTTTGTCTCATATGAATCTGCACATTCAACTGTATTAAAATATTCTTACCTCAAGTGTATGATCACGAATATGGTTGTCAATAACATCATCAAGTGTGGTTTTTTCTTCCAGAAGGTCAAAGGGGTAGGTTTCTTCAAGTCCAACAAATCCTTTCATCATTGGGTGATCCACAAAGCCAACGCTTCTAAACCAAACACCAAGTGAAGGTCCTCACCGAGCCTTCAATATCGGGGTTTTAAAATATGCAACAAACTGCAAAAGGAAAAAAAAATCTTCTATTACTAAGCATCTTAGACCGTCTCTAAAATAAGTGACAACATCAAAAAACATTTTCAGAAACCCAGAGATATTAGTTATCCTGAACGTTTCACTGACTCTTATTTTCTGCAACATTTGCCATATAATTCCTTCATTGTTCAAAACATGTTTACTAATTTGCCATGAGCTTTTTAGTACAAGTTCCTATTTTTCACCAAGTATTGGTTTAGGTTCATAATGTATAGGGCTTATTGTATGTCATTCACTGATATTATTTTCTACACAATGAATAGACTCATGTTTAGACCATGTGCAGGGCAAAGAATGTTGGCAAAACAATAAACAGTCTCTAAATAAACATACTTGCAATTTACTTGCACATGTCAACTGATGAAAACATCAAATATTTGATTTTACAGAAATGTACATATCCCAGACAAACTACAGAAAATGAACAAAATATATATTTTTTAATTATTATTTTTGTAGGCAGGGTGTAATACTTCCATTCATACTGACATTTTACATTTGATTGCAGATGGCAAAAATATATTAATGACAAGTTTTAACAGATACAAATCACAATGGATCCCAACTGGGAAACAAGAAATCTAGGTACAATATAGGCTGATTTAAGAACTTCGATAGATGCATAACAGAAAGTATACCGAAGGGTTACATCATAGCTTGGTTTTGGACAGCTCTGCCCAAGATCGCAAGAAACTGCAGAGTTGTAGATGTAGCCAAATCCATCACACAACCAGCCTTTCTCCCCATCAACTTCATCTATACCATGCTGCCTCAGGAAAGCAGTCAATATAACGAAGGACCACCCACAGCCTTGTCATTTTCTTTTGTCCACTCTCTGTCAAGCAGAAGATACAAAATCCTGAGAGCACAAACACCTTATTCCAGAACAGTTTCGTCTCCGGTGTTATCACTCTTGAATGAACCTCTCATATACCAAAGATGTATTCTCTGCCTCTCAATCTAGTTCGGTGTGGCCATTGAAATTTATAAAAAATCTGGACTTTTGTGGTTCTAACAACATATTAGTTTGGTTTAGTTTATTGTCACCTGTACCAAGGTGGAGTGATCCGTTGTACTCATATATGAATAAGATCAACCTAAAATCAAAAATTGCTGGGGTCGCATGTCAGGTATTATCTGCTGACAATGTAAAGCAGAACTCATGTTTTGGGTCAACGAACTTTCACAACCTTCTCGATGACTAAATATGCTAAATTCATTGAGTAATTTCCAAAATGTTCTATTCCTCTTTTATTTGGTATTGCTAGTTCCCACTGGCCACCCACCAACTGCAACCATTACAAATGTTCTATATGCAGAACCACCTCAAACGATGACAAACTTTTTCTTGCATTTAGCCCATTTTGTCTTTGTTAGTTGAAAACAAGTTGCTCAAATGTATCTCCCTTTTCAGAAGTTAGTCGCCCTGCAGGTTACAACTCTTCCAAGTACACATGGTATCATTTACATCTAACAAATATTTATATGCGAAACGCTGGAGTAACTCAGCGGGCCAGGCAGCATCTCTGGAGAGAGGGAATGGGTGACATTGACCTTTCTGTCCTAAGCCTCCTCCATTGTCAGAGTGAGGCTAATTGCAATTGGAGGAACAGCATCTCAAATTTCGCTTGGGCAGTTTACAACCCAGTGGTATGAATATTGATTTCTCTAACTTCAAATAATCCCTGTATTCCCTCTCCCTCCATCCCTCCCCCATCCAAGTCGCACCAGGTTCCCATTCTCACCTAGCAAACAGCTAACAAAGGCCCATTTCCTTTATCATTGTTACTTTTTTGCATATCTTTCATTCACTCTTCTGAAGGGTCTTGACCGGAAACATCACCCATTCCTTCTCTCCAGAGATGCTGCCTGTCCCACTGAGTTACTCTAGTATTTTGTATCTATCTTCGGTTTAAACCAGCATCTGCAATTCCTTCCTACACATAACAAATATTTATGTTTCGCACTGCTTTTCAGACACATGCTACCTGGTGATATTTCATTGTCTCATCTTCACTTTCGAATGATTATTTTAAATCTGATCACTGATCTTTAATTCCTCGCAGATACTATTAGGTTTTATGGCTGTGGTGGTGGACTGAGCAAAAGAACGGTGCTGGTGAGTGGATTGGGGCCTTGCATCTCGTGCCCTTGGAGATGCGTCGGTGGTTCCAACATTGGTTATAGGAGGTGCCCTGGTGCACAGAGGCTGAGCGATAGCTGTGTGAGCCGAGGGTTGGTGTGTATGCGGGTTGATGTGTCCTGATCGAGGTGTTGGTGGAGTGGGACGCTGGAGACAACCCGGGACTCAATTGGATCAATCACCGCTCCAAGTGGCTGAGTATGTGGATTGAACACAGCCTGCAGTGACAAAGAGCGGCAGAACTTCGACAACACCATCTGGCAAAGTTGACCCCTGTAACTCCAACCCAGTACTGCTTCCTACGACAACAGGCCTGATGACTTATGTACTGCCTCAGTATAATCTATTACTCTTACTCTTGTACTTGTGCTTAAGTAAAGCAAGAATTTTACTGAACTACATGCTAAAAAGGAATTTCACTGTACCTAGGTAGATGTGACAATAAAGTACCATTAAATTGAATTGGTTCCCATATGTATCCTTCTGAGTCCCTCAATTTTACAGAACTCCACGTATCCTCAGAGCCCCTGATTACTTAGTAGTTCCTAAATAATCTGGTATTTTTAACTGACTGTTCAGCTCGAGCCATAATTTGTCCGTCAAAAATAAACTATTTTCTGCCCTTTTTAAGCAGAACAATGTTAGGAACTCTTCAATCCTCTGGTGCCATCAGTAGCCAGAAGAAAGGGAAGATTGCAGTTAGGGCTTGCATAATTTCCTCACCAGCCTGAGCTTTCACCCAGTGATGGCCAATAATCCATTTCCAAAAGTTGCCAAATCCCATACAAAATCCTCTTAGGTTGATCCCACCCTATATTTCATTCACTGTTCTCAACTTCAGCATTGGTGTCATCCCCTTCTTGAGTGAAGATGTTCACAAAACATTAAGAACCGTGGATATGTCATCGCCCTCCATGCTCACTCTTTTTGGTTCTGAATATGGCAGCCTAGTTTCTTAGTTATTGTTTGCTTTTCAGAAACATCTTTGAATTCTTTGTCTTTAACTGGATAATATTTTTCATACTTTCCTCTTTCCTTTTAATTTCATTTCAAGTTTACGTGCACTTCTAGGTTTTCTGTTGGTTCTTCAACTAACCAACACAAGATTTTTTGACTTATCTCACCCTCTCTGCACTTCGTCATCCAGGCGGGCTCTTGATTTGGCAGTGCCACCCTACTTCTTTGCGAAAACATGTTTATCCCTACAGAAAAAAAATTTACTAACAGAATTTTCAAACACACAAAATCATACTGATTGCTTTGATCATACAAGGATTCACTCACCAAATTCCACAATCCCATTCGGGATTAATGGCACATTCTCACCAAGATGATAGATTTATACTATTTACCCTACTTTACAAATTTTTCTATGGCCTTGTCAAACCTCATCATTGGAATCCTTGTGCTGTAACTCCCCTCTCTGTCCCCATTCATACTTCCAAAAACAGACCTCACCCAATCCTCCAAATTCTTGATCGAGCTCTCAATCAGGTTCCTCCCTCAAGGTTCTGTTTGTTGGTCTCAAAACCCCCAAATTGTCTTTCATTGTCATGTTAGCCTCCCCTCCCATTGGCCTCAAATGCAAGATCCACCATATTCTTTCCGTCCTTATTACAATATTGTCACGCAATTCCCTGTAACAAAATATGAAAATGCACGTTTTAACTAATGGGGATTTGAATTATTAAAAGAAGTTTGGAATGAGTCATCTCCTTGCTGCTACATGTAGTATTGCACAAATGGAATGTGACAGAATGCACATTTTAAAAAGTACCTATCACTCATTGTCTTTTTATTAAACTGTTATGCTGGTATATCAACGCAAGGTCTATTCAGCACACAAGACCACAATTATTTGCATTCCAAAACTGATTTAACAGTAACTTAGCTCTCTATTTAACATTTTATGCAGCAATCTATAGCCATAGCCGAAATTCAAATTTGACTTGAGTCACAAATATCATGCCCCACCAAAGAAAAACACATTACAACCCAATTTCTCAAGCTCACCATCACTGAGCAAATTACATGAACAAAAATTTGACTCGTGCTTCCAAGGTAAATATTAAAAACTGATTTTCCTTTAGTTTAGGTTGGTTTGGAGATACAGCGCGGAAACAGGCCATTCGGCCCACCGAGTCCGCACCGACCTGCGATCCCCGCACATTAACACCATCCTACATACACTAGGGACAATTTACACTTATACCATGCCAATTAACCTACAAACCTGTACTTCTTTGGGGTGATGACAAAAATCCCACAACTGTCAATTACAAAATGCAAGATCAATTTAGTCAAAAGAACATTAGTTGCTTTCACTCAGACCAAGTGCTCCAGAGAATACAGTATGAAAGGCTATTATCAGCTGACTTAGCAATCAACTCCCAACATTATCCACTTCAAATTTAACATGCATGTAAATTCTTTTCTAGTCGAGCAATATGGTTGAAATAAAATTTTAAAAGTTATTTTTACTTAACTCTAGCAAGACTTACATGGACAAGTTGGGAGATGGAACACCACCACTATCAGCTGGGGTCCCAAGGAGGCTCGGCGTTAAAGTCGAACTGTTCTCGGTAGAGTGCTATTCCCAGACCTTCTGGATAACTGTTATACACCCGAACAGAAATTTTGCCCTGTAAAAAGAATGATAATAATACATTAATAAATGCTGATAGCCAAGTAAATTTAAATTGGTTCAAAACACTGCCATTATCCAGACTAGTACCTGAACTACAAATTCCAGTAAAAAAAACACAGCAAAAATCATGGTCAAGTGAGCACATGGTGAATCATTGTCCTAACCTCCATTAATTTATTTTTGATTTGTTGATTAGCATGAGACAAACAATTGTCTGATAATTTCTCAAGACAAATAATTTGCCAAAATCAATTGTACCAAATTTCACATCAGTTTTGGAATAGAAAATTATTTCCTTCCTCAAAGATTTACCTGTCAACTAGGAAGTTGAAAGCAGGAAATGTCTACTCGTATTCATGTATCATGTTGGGGTCTGAACTGTTCAGCATACAAGTAATTTGGACGAGCAAGACGTTTATGTTAAATGGAAGCACAAGTAAGTTTCATAAGAATATAAAGTTAAAGCACCATTTAAGAGAGGTTTAATGGACAAAACTAACAGGTGCAGATCAGTGAGATCCAAGGAAAAACTAGAATATATCAAATTCACCTGAACTATCTCCTGACACCTCTCTCGATATCTATCTACATCACAGGGAACAGGCTATTGACTGACATCTACAACAAACTTACTGACTCCCAGTTATCTGGACTCCACCTCCTCCCACTGCCTCTTGCAAATATGCTATTCCCTACTCTCAATTCCTGTCTCCATCGCATCTGCACCCAAAATCAGGCTTTCCGACAAGGACAGAACAGAAATAAGCTAAACACCAGAGATGTCCTCATTCTTTAGTGAACCTTGTTTTCAACCCACCAGTCATAAAGAGATCCCTCACCCACGTCTCCACCATCCCATAGTTCTGCTGTATTCATCCTTCCTGCAAATGCAAAAGGATAGAGTTCCCTGGTCCTCACCTTTCACCCTCCAAAATGATCCAACCATTAGTCACATCTCCGATCCCCACCCTCCAGAGACCATTCTCTTCGCAACTCTTTGATTCACTCATCCCTTCCCACCCAAAGCACCCCCTTCCCAGGTATTTTCCTGTGCAATCATAGGAGATGCAACACAGGTCCCTATACATCCTCCATGACCGACACCCAGAGACCCCGGCAATCCATCATGGTGTGACAGAGGTTCACATGCACTTCCTCTAATCTCACGTACTGAATCCAGTGTTCTCAATGTGTACATCGGTGAGATCAAGTGTAGACTTGGCAACCATTTTGGCAAACACTTGCACAAGACCTCGGAGAACTCCAGATTGCTAACCTCTTCACTCTCCTTGCTGGAACCCTGGATGACCTTGCACCGTTTCTCCACTCCCCTACATTCCTTCCTCTGGCTACACAATTTACAACTTTTCTATCCCCGAGCTTCACAATTTGCAACTCTATCCTTTGGGCTCACACCTGTTCTTTCAAGTTTTATGCCATCTCCACCCCGCAATCATTCCGAAAAAAGGTCCCAACCTTAAACATCACCTATCCATGTTCTCCAGAGATGCTGCCTGACTCACCAAATTACTCCAGCGTTTTGTGTCTTGCTTTGGAATATATTCATGGCAAGAAATCAAATGGAGTCATAGAATGATACAGTGTGGAAACAGGCCCTTTGGCTTAACTTGCCCACACCGGCCAACATGTCCCAGCTACACTAGTCCCACCTACCCACGCTTGGTTCATATCCCTCCAAACCTGTCCTATCCATTTGGGTATTTGTCTAACTGTTTCTTAAATGTTGGAATAGACCCTGGCTCAACTACCTCCTTTGGTTCCACACCCCAACACCCTATGTGTGAAAAGGTTACCCCTCAGATTCCTATTAAATCTTTTCCTGTTCACCGTAAACCTCTGTCCTCGATTCACCTACTCTGTGCAAGACCCTGTGCATCTACCCAATCTATTCCTCTCCCGATTTTATACACCTCAATAAGATCACCTTCCTCCCATACTGCAGCGCGCCGCAGAGGCTCTGGCAGAGGGTCCAACAAAATGGCCGTCGCCCGCAGCAGGAGAAATGCCGCTGAGGTCAGTGCCTTCTCCCTGTCCACTCAATTCCTCCCTGTCGACTAAATTTCGTGCAATGGTGAAGCTCTAAACCATAAATCTCACACTCGGTTTCTAAATTTAGGGTAAAGAACTGCAATTTCCATTTTATTCTTATTTGTGAAGATGGATGGAAAGAAAAACTTGGTAATGCAGACTTCTGATAAGGGCTTGTCTTCCAGATCAAATGTAAATTTCAAACATGTTTTTATCTGAATTTGATTAATAAGAGTCAAGGTGACGTGATTGGACACAGTAAGACGGAATGCATAGCAGAATCCAAATGATTAATTTGGAAGTTGTAATGCATTCAGTCTTAATGCATACCAATCACGAGTCATCTCGACTTATTGGTAACACTTTTTGCCTTAATGATGAAGGCTAAGTACTACTTCAGTACAGCCTTGACCCCATAAACTTGGCAATACTGAGAAAATTCTGGATTGTTGAAGGTATTATTTATCACATGCAACATTAAACCAAGTTGATAGTTATAAGAGACTCAATGTTCAAAGAATAGTCCAATTTTCTGTCATCATCAACGAGTATTCAATGCGCTCTACCGAATTTTATCAATCTGCTATAAAAATGCTGCCTTCTTATGAAAAAGAAAGGCCTCACCTTGCAAAATTCAACAAATCTGCTGTAAACAGATTCTTTATTTTGCTATAAGACCATGTAGAAAGGTGACATAACAGCCACACAAAGGCATGCATTCTCATCAGTAGGGTATCCAGGGTATGGCATGTGCCCTGGGCGCCACTTGAAGGGGAGCGCCACAGAGCAGTTTCTATTAAAGTCAGACAAGCCATCCTCGGATAGTGAAAAAATAATTTTCTTCAGATGCATGATCTGTCTTTGATTATCATGAGTGAGAAGCACTAGGCTAGCCAGATAACTTCCTTCAATTTAGTGGAATGCCATCAACTTGTGCAACTGTACAATTATTCAAACTAATGAGACACGCCAAAATATTGCAGACTCCAAGACTACCATAGCTACAAGAGTATTACGGCGTTTCTGATTCCGACTCAATCTCTAAAAGTGATCGGCGTACTGATTCCAAAAATCAGTTCTTGGCTGATTCCATTAGACCACCTGCAGTCTCCTTTTCATCTATTGTCTAATCCCGCATTCCGCTACCACATGACTTCACTCTCCCTTTTGGCCTGAGTCCATTCAGCGCTATTATCCGATCCCATTATCTCTTCTTGCATTTTGCGCAAGCGGATACCACAGTACAAGAGAGTCAGAAACCATCTCAACTCCGAACCGATCCCCGTTCCCTCAAGGTCTTGCTACACTCTTCTCTGAAATGTCCCATCATTTCCCGCGGTTCAGCCCACAGTTTTCTACGGCCATTTGCTAATGTGACCAAATTTCTCTCTCCTTTGCCGCCTGTTGACACTCCTCGCCCACCTATCGTTATTTCCTCTATCACATGTTTTCATTCCCCTATGCTCCAATTTGACTACGGACCATGATCTCTGCCGGGCTTCCCAGCTTCTGTCCACTCCCTCCACCACTTTTCTGTTTAGGTTTACTCTTGTCATGGGGGACAGGAAAAATTCTTTCTCATGCTATCCAATCAGATCGGGTAATACTATACATCAATCCAATCAAGGCAAGCTCAACTACAATATGTAGGGCAAAGGGGAAGATACAAAGTGCAGAATATAGTTCCCAACATTGTAGTGTATCGTTTGCATAGACAGTGAAATGTCCGCAATGGGGGTAGAGGTGAATCGGACAATACCCTAGTTTATGGAAAGTCGGCTGGCAACAGGGGCGCAATTTCAGTGCTTGCCATAGATGCTATTTTCCCTCGATACGCCCCTGGTTCTCAATCCCTTAGTATGAAGTCTACACTCACATCTGTGTGGCCAAATTGAGCTCGAATGCCATCTAAAAGTTTGTAGATCACACCCATGTGGTGGTCTGGATCATGAATAATGATGAGACAGAGTTCCGGAAAGAGACATAGAGTAACATGGGGTCAGGATAACAACCTCTCCCTGAATATCAACAAGACAAAAGGAGCTAGTTATCAACTTCAGGAAGCATGGTGACATGCATGGTTTGATCTACACCAATGGTGCTGAAGTGGCAATGGTTGAGAGCTTCAAATTACTTGATGTAAATATTACTCATGATTTGTTGTGGACCAACCACAATGAAGCAACAGACAAGAAGACACTCATGCCTCTACTTCCTCAAGAGACTGAGGAAATTTGGCATGTCTCCAATGACATACACAAACATCTATAGATGCACCATAGAAATATAGTCAGGTTGCACCACAGCTTGGTTTGGGAACAACTCTGCCCAAAACTGGATGAAATTGCAGTTGTGGATGTTGCCCAGCCCATAACACAGACCAGACTCCTCACCACTGACTTCACGCTGCCTCAGGAAATCAGTCACCATTATTCAAAAACGTTCCCCATCTTTTCCCCCCTCTCCTGTCGGGCAGAAGATACAAAGCTTTAAAGTGCAGACGACCAGACTCAGGAACAGCTTCATTTCCTGTTATCAGGCTTCTGAACGGTTGTTCCATATGCTAGGGTACAACTCAATATTCCTCTCTCGTTGCAGATATTGAACTTTGCCTCTGTTGTGCTGTTGGAACTGTTGTGCTATAATGCTGCGAACTATATTATGCATTCTGCATCCTTCCCTTTGCTCTACCTATTGCACTTGAGTTAGGCATGTGAGTGAAGTAAAAAAAGAGGACAAGATCCGAGCGCTTGCGCGAGGCGTGCAACGGGCGTCAAAAATGTACACACAAAATTACCCGTTTCAAGCCTCTTTTAGTGTATTTCAAAGTAAAAACAGACATTACAAAATAATGTGAATATGTCACTGTACCCTAATAACATTTAAGTAAATTTGCACATTAATTGATAATCAGCCCAAAAAGGTGGTAATTGGCTTTTCTGTTGGGTTTTATATTTTAACCCTGCCTTAATTAGTTTAGTTATATAATCTTGCACTTAAATTTAATATTTACTCATTACAGTTCTACCACTGATTTTTTGGCACTCTTGGTTCCAGAGCTATGCTGGTTTATCCAGCAGGTCAAGCACATCGGCTATGGGGATAGATTTGCTGGCTCCAGCTGGGCTGGAGTTCCAGAGCCCCAGCCGCAGGTTGCAAATTCAACCCACTGATCGGCCGTGGAAAACCCGATGAGGTCGAGATTGACTGCCATGCCCAGCCTAGGTGCCACATTTTTGGGGAGACTTCCAGGGCGTGTGGGGGGGGGGGGGATTTCTCTCGGAACCCCGAGCTACCTCTAGCGGAACCCTAGTGTTCATTACAAGTCTATACATTGGGTTTTTTTTTCTTTCTTTTTTCCTACTTCTTCTTGCGTTTGAGGCAGCAGAAATTATGTAACGCCCTCCAGGTGCTGTAACCAGCAGAAATTATGTAACGCCCTCCAGGCGCTGTAGCCAGTGCAATGTGCTGTTGTCGAGGGTCGTGAGGTCTACCCCTCCACCAGGGGGACGGAAGACAGTGCAGTCGAAAATGCCGTGCTGCGCTGTTTGCTGGTCTGCTCCACACATGCAGGCTGCTGATGAACGCAACCCCCAGCGATGCATGTTGGCATTGAACCGGCCGACCCCTGTGCGGAGCAGGTTCAGGGCGACCCACTCTTTGCGGGGCATGTCCGAGCCGGGTGGGGCTGTGATGTTTGGTGCGACAGTGAATTGAGGAGGTCGCGATGCCTGTTCCCAGCTGGTTTTCCATGCTCCTAGTATGTTGAAACCAGAGCCACAGAGGGTCACTGCATGACGGGAGAAAGGGTGACGAGATGACAGGCGTTGAGGTCCCAGTGGCTGTGAATCCTGGGTGATGTGGTGCAAAGGATGTTTGGCGTCCGATGGGGCCTTGCACACCAGCCTATGAAGAACTCTCTGCGAAGCTTGGCGGGTGCGATACCTGCGAGATCCGTCGAAGTAGGTCGTAGGCAGCCAGTGATGATCCGCATGGTATCGTTGAGGGTGGCGTCTAGCTTGCTGGTATAAGCGCTGCGGCACCATGCTGGGGCGGCGTACTCAGCGGCACTGTACACGAGTGCAAGAGCACTGGTTCGAAGAGTAGATGTCCTGGCACCCGATGACGATCCGGCCAAGCAATGCAGGAGGTTGTTCCGTGCCGAAACTTTAGAACGGAGAACTTCAAGGTGTTGCTTGTAGGTCAGCTGCCGATCTAGTTTCACCCCGAGATATGTAGGAAATGGGTTGTAGGGTAGGGGTGACCCATTGAGAGTGACGGTTAGCTGGCGTTGAGCTTCCTTGTTGTTCAGATGAAAGGCCGTTGTGACGGTTTTTGCCATATTCAGTTTTAGTCTCCAGGTCTTAAGGTAGCCGCGACAAGTTCCATATCCGCCGAGAGCACATCCTCCACATTTGACCAACTCTTGTCCGAGTGCAGTAGGGCCAAGTCATCTGCGTATCCATACTGGCGCGAGGTCGTGCGTGGCAGATCGCTGATATAGAGATTGAAGAGCACGGGGGCCAGTACCGAGCCTTGGGGGACTCCGTTTCTTAGGCGTCGCAGTCGGCTAGATTGTCCGTCGAAGGTCTTGAGTACAAAACTGCGGTTGGCAAGGAACCGCACTAAATGACGGTCAGGGATGGTTCAGAGGAGCTTCAAGATCAAGCTCTAGTGCCACACAGTATCATAAGCGGCGGTGAGGTCCACAAGTGTGATGCCTGCCTTGTGACCCTATTCGAAACTGTCTTCGATGTCATTGGTCAGCTTGACTATTTGGTGGGTGGTGCAGCGTCCACGCCGAATCCGGCTTGTTCAGCGGGTAGTTGAGGGTCAACGATTGGATCGAGCCGGGCCAGGAGAAGCCGTTCGAGGAGCTTGTACGGGACACAGAGGAGTGAGATGGGCCGGTAGTTCCTTGGGTTGTCCTCAGGCTTGTTTGGTTTTGGTAGCGCAATGACGGTGTCTTTCCGCCAGATCTTCAGAATGGACTGACCTTGAGGCAAGAGGAGTAGGGCTCATGTTGTCGACCTCCTCGTGGTGTGCCCTTTCGTCAACTGACCCCAGTCAGTCGAACGACAACAGAGACAGCAGAAGCAAAAAAAAAGCTTGCAGCCCAAATGCAACCTCAGTCGCTGCAGCTTGGAACCAACCCGGAGCATGCGGCGCCCTTCTTAGGGCGGGCACCTACGGATGTCGAACCGGATGGCATCACACTGCTGCAGCTGAATGTGGAAGGCCTCACCAAGGCAAAGACCACCATCATTGAACATCTGTTACAGACCCACAAAGTCACTGCAATCCTGCTCTAAGAGACTCACAAAAGTGACAGCTCCCACCTGAAGATCCCTGGTTATAACCTGGCTGCCCACACTGAGAGCGACACCCACGGGGTTGCCACTTTTGTAAGGAACACAGCAAAATGGAAAGCGATTGCAACGTCCCCTCCTGACTCCGACGTGGAATGGGCGGCAACGCAAGTCGAAGGTGTCACTGTCATCAATGTATACAAGCCACCTTCTACCAGGCTTCACAAAGACTCCATCCCCGCCTTTGGTTTGCCCTGCATGTACGCTGGAGACTTTAATTGCCACAGCACCACCTGGGGCTACCGTTCAACTAACCCAGATGGCGCTGCACTAGAAGACTAGGCCTCAGCTACTGGCATTCAACTCCTGTACGACCCAAAACAACCAGACAGCTATCCGCTTCGGCAGGTGAACACGACTACCAACCCTGACTTGGGTTTTGCGAACCTGAATGGACCATCCCCACACCGTATCACCCTGGATCACTTCCCGAAATCACAACATCGTCCATCTCTGATTATCCCGAACAACCCCATTGAGCCGGTCCTAACCAAACCTGCGAAGTGGTGGAATTTTCGCAAGGCCAGGTGGGACCAGTTCACGTCCGGTGGACCTCTGGATCGATAGCCTTCCCACCCCCACCAACCTGGACAATGCCTACTCAGCCCTCTGCAAGCTCCTCATCAGGGCAGCAAAGAGTTCCATTCCTCGCGGCTATCATCGCCGGTACATCCCCACACGGGACGAAGAGTGTGACGCATGTTACGATGCATTCCTGTACGCTGAACCTGGCGAAGAGGCTGCCTCCAAGGCTGCGGAACTGACAAACTGCCTTGACAAGAAGCACAGAGAGTGGTGGGAAGAGACAGTCCAAGGAATCGGCTTCACACACTCCAGTAGGGTGGCGTGGAAGACCATCAATCGCCTCACTGGTCGAAGTACCCGCCCAAAGCATTGCCCTGTCACGGCCAACTCCATCGCCCACCAGTTCCTGCCCAATGGCCACTCTAAAGACACGGACAAGAACCATATTCGTTCTGTCAATCAGGAATCCACTAATCTTTGGAAAGCTCCAGGCGCTGATGGGCACCTGTCAGCACCGTTTTCCTCTGCAGAACTTTCTTCTGTCATCTCTCAACTGAAATGTGGAAAAGCTCAGGGTCCTGATAACATCCCCCCAGAATTCCTGAAACACTGCGGTCCTAAATGCCTGGCCTGGCTCCGTGGGTTTTACTCCTCTTGCCTTTCTTTTTTCCGATCCAATTTCTCCGTTTATTTGGCAAAGTGAAAAACGCGGAAACCATGCAAAAAACGCGGAAAATGGATTTTAAAACTGCGGAAATCCGTGGAAACTTCACATGCCTGTTGAGTGTGGCTTGATTATATTTCTGAATAGTATTTATCCGATTTGGATTAGATTGAATGTAAAATAAAGCTTTTCACTGTACCTCAGTACACTTGACAATAATAAACATAAACCTAATCTCTGCACCCATCTCATAGCCACCTAGCGTTTTGCCAGTAAACTAGATTTTAAGTAAACTGCTGTTGTCCCAGCATTGATCCCAGTGCCACTTTCCTATTCACAGCCTCTGCGTCACCATTACTGTTTGAAGTCGAATATACACTCTGCACAATATTTCCTGCCCCTTCCCATTTTATACCTCAACCTAATCTAATTCTTGATTTTCTAAGCTAATTAAGTTATTTAATAATAATAATAATAATAATGCATTTTATTTATATAGCGCTTTTCATATACTCAAAGACGCTTTACAAAGATTTTGAGAACATAGGGAAATTAATAAATAGATAAATAAGTAAATAAATAAATGAACAGAGAAAGGAGACAGAAGGTGAGGTGACCTTCAGTGGTTGAAGGCAGTACTGAACAGGTGAGACTTCAGTGATGTTTTGAATGTGGTGAGTGTGGAGGAGTCTCTAACGGTTTGGGGTAGTGAGTTCCATAGGGTGGGAGCAGCGATGGAGAAAGCCCTGTCCCCCCAGGATCTGAGTTTGGTCCGGATGTGGGGGGATAGGAGATTGGCAGCGGCAGAGCGGAGGGTGCAGGTGGGAGTGTGCCTGTGGAGGAGGTCGGTCAGGTAGGATGGGGCCAGGTTATGGAGGGCTTTGTATGTTATGAGGAGGATTTTGTACTGGATTCTCTGGGGGATGGGGAGCCAGTGGAGTTTATAAAGGACGGGGGTGATATGGTCACGGATCGAGGTGTGTGTGAGTAGACGGGCAGCGGAGTTTTGAATGTATTGAAGTTTATTGATGATTTTTGAGGGTGCGCCATAGAGGAGGCTGTTGCAGTAGTCCAGACGGTGATGAAGGCGTGGATGAGGGTTTCTGCAGCTGTGGAGGAGAGGGATGGACGGAGACGGGCAATGTTTTTGAGGTGGAAGAAGGCTGTCTTTGTGATGTGTTTGATGTGTTTGTCGAAGGAGAGGGTTTGATCAAGGATGATTCCAAGATTCCGGATGTGAGGTGAGGTGGATACTGGGAGACCATCAATGTTGAGGATGAAGTTTTGGGTGGATTTGGTGAGCGTTTTTGGACCAATGATGATGATTTCAGATTTGTTGCAATTGAGTTTGAGGAAGTTTGATTGAAGCCAAGATTTTATTTCACTGATGCAGTTTGTCAGTGTAGAGTGTGTGGTGGGGGAGATTGACTTGGTGGAGATGAGGAGCTGGATATCATCGGCGAAGCAGTGGAAGTTGAGACCATGACGGCGGATTAATTGACCAAGGGGGAACAGGTAGAGGATGAAGAGGAGGGGGCCAAGGACTGAGCCTTGGGGGACACCTTGGGGGAGAGGAGCGGTGGGGGATTTACAGTTGTTAATGGAGATGAACTGGTGTCTGTCAGAGAGGTAAGATTTGAACCAGGATAGGGCTGTGCCGGTGATGTTAAGGGAGGTTTCAAGTCGGGTGAGGAGAATGGAGTGATTTATGGTGTCAAATTCCTCTCATATTACCTTTACCCATTCATATCTTCTATGTGCAGAACTCAAGACTATTTGCTATAATGCCATTGAGTTTTTGATTTTTTTACCCTCAATTTACAAAAGCATTTTTGCTATAATCAAGGGTGCACCACTCCTTAGCATATAGTATTTTGTATACACTATAGTGTTGTCAACATAGACATTACAGTTGTTATGATTTATTAAAATTTTATGCATCCTTCAAAGCTATTTTTTAAAAAACGAGCAATTTTAATGAATGCACCCACTTTCATCATAACTATTTAAAACTCAGCAGAATACATTTTTGTGGAAGAACAAGAAATATTAATTTTCTGTGAATCTTAGTAACATTATATCATTGGCAGTATCACCAATCTTTCATGCTTTCAGAATAAAACACAGCCTGTCATCCCTGGAAGTCCATTACAAAGGGTGTAGGACTTAATCACCGAGTTTTATAATAATACAATAAAAAACAAGATTATTATGGGAAGACTTGAGAGAATATGAAAGGGTAATGAATGTTCTGGTCCAAACTTTAAGAAACGTGCAAAACCAAACATCTGGTTAATGAGACAGCAAATGCATATACTACGGGAGAAAACATTCCTAATCAGTTAAAACAAAACCAGCATGGAAGGTGGATATTCTCCTAAACATAAACAAGTGCTTAATTCAAAAGAGTGCCCTTTTAAAAGATGCCCTCACCTGCATTCATCTCAAGAGACAAGAAGACTACTCCAGGCTTTGAGACAGCCCTCCAAAAAAAAATCTATTCTCTCCTGACAAACAAAGCTTAAGTCTTTTGGAGAATTGGGGCTCAAAGGGGCTTCTACTTAGGGGGCATAATATTCTAACAAAAACACTAGTTGACAGCACTGCTCCTTCAAACTTGTATTTTTTTTTCTTCTCACCCTCCTCAAACTGTCTTGCACAAAGAATAACCTTGATGATAAAGCCTCGCTTATCAATCTCACATCATAAATAGCTGGAACCATCTGGGTAGGATTTTTGCCCTCAACACTTTGCGTTATGGAGCGATACAGTGTGGAAACAGGCCCTTCGGCCCAACTTGCCCACACTGGCCAACATGTCCCACTACACATGTCCCACCTGCCACATTTGGTCCAAATCCTTCCAAACCTGTCCTATCCATGTACCTATCTAACTGTTTCTTAAATGTTGGGATAGTCCCGTCTCAACTTCCTCCCCTGCCAGCTTGTTTCATATACGCACTATCTTTTATGGGAAAAAGTTACCCTTCAGATTCCTCTTAAATCTTTTCCCCTTCACTTCAAACCTATGTCCTATGGTCCTCGATTCACCTACTCTGGGCAAGAGACTATGTGCATCTACCCGATCTATTCCTCTCATGATCTTATACACCTCTATAAGATCACCCCATCCTCCTGCGCTCCAAGGAATAGAGTCCCAGCCTACTCAACCTCCTCCTATATTTCAGACCCTCTAGTCCAGGCAACATCTTCGTACATCTTCTCTGTACTCTTTCTAATTCATTCTAACAACCAGGGATCAGGCGTTATTGCTACGTTCAAGACTTGCTTCTTGTTATGCCTAATGAGATATGCCATTTCAGAGCAAAAGGTACAAAATCGAAACGGCTAAGTAAGTGCATGTCAGTGAAGCTTGGGACGACAAACCCCATGCTGCCTGGACCATATATAATCAGAATGTATATGACTTCAGTTGTCACAAATTGCTCAGATCTGTTAAAATCTGAGTAGAGATCGCAAGAGGACTAAGCCACCAACACAACATCACCACCAAAACAGCTCACTGTGAAAAAGCCTTAGAAACCATTTCCCAAATTGAACTAGTGATAGCCATTTTAAAGACAACAATCCTACAGCATGAAATGTGGTCATATGACAGAAAATACTTAGCGTTTATTAATGAAGGATTGTTTAGATTTCCAGTGGCATCTACTTTAAGGCTCATGAAAAGTTATTTGAAGAATCCTCACCATCTACACTGCAAATTGCAAAGCCGAGATTCAAAACAAGCAAACTCCATTAATATGTACAAAGGAACTGCAGATGCTGGTTTAAACTGAAGACAGGCACAAAAAGCTGGAGTAACTCAGTGGGACAGGCAGCATCTCTGGAGAGAAGGAATGGGTGACGTTTCAGGTCGAAACCCTTTTTCAGACTGGTTAGGGATATGTGAAACAAGAAATGCAGACGATGATGTGGAGCGATAAAGAACAATGAATGAAAGATAATGCCAATTATAATGACAGTTCGTTTGAAAGTATGTCAGTGGGTGCATTAGAAACTTGGAAGAGTTAAATGTGCAATATTCTAGAATTCAAAGGATACTTGTCTGGCATTAAGATTTGGTATTGCACAGCATGGAAGCAGTTCTGTGCCAATCATCGTACCAATTTCTCCAAATCAACACTAATCCTATTTTATTCCCCCTGATTCTATCACTCACTTACACACCAATGCAATTTACAATCTCCAATTTAACAACCTACACAGCACGGGCTGAGATATGTGGAGGAAAAATATATCACAGGAAGTGTGTTAAATTCTGCCAGAGATCAGAGTGAACCCAGGTTATTGGAGCAGTGGGACAACAGCTCTACTCCGGCCACTGTGTTAGCCAATTGTGAAAAGTACAAAACTATGCAAAAATATTTAACACCTACTGCACAATGACAGTACCAGCAATCGACTACTTTCAGAATAAAAAGTTATATTTAACACGTAGCAAGATTTTGAAAGGGTAAATTGTAAATTATAATGAATCCCCTCATAGAAGATATTACAATTTAGTATCCATGTACATATATTTCCATTGAGGGGAAGGGAACACTAACTAAAATGAAATGAGCCCAGTTTCTAGGTTTCTTTAATCCATATGTAAACTGGACTTCAGTTATACTGCCTGCTTGGAAATTCAGGTTGAATAGTAAGTGTATTTTAAACTGCTAATTACACTATGTTATCATGATGTGACACACCCAATTTGCTTAAGAGTAAAGTCTATTTGACGAGCCTCAGGTCAATTCAACTGCTATTTGTCTGTGCTGTCACTGGCACAGCTCATCCACTGACTTCTCCTCCCTTATATGGCAAATGCATTTGAAATTGTTTCCCGTTAACGTCAATTCAGCAATTCCAAATAGTGTGTACTAATAGTCCATTTCAACCAAAATCATCTTCAATCGTTTGTTTGCACGAGGACATTAAGTCTCATGTCTAAATTCAATGAGATCATGGCTGATTGCCCTTTGCCCAGGTTCAGATAACAAAAATCAATCACTTTCCGATTTAAAAATCATTGACCAGACATCAATTGCTGCAAATTTTTATTCTCTGTGTATAGATATGCAAACTTTACTCCGACAGTCCTGGTTCTCTTTGTTTATCCTACACTTCCTGGTCCTTACCAGGGGTTTTCTCTCAATTCCCTTTAGTACTTACTTATTATAATTCATTCCCTAACTTTTTCAGTTTGTGTCTACTCTTCAAACTCTAACCCTAGAAATCCAGTCTTCATTCTGTCAATTTTTTACATTTCACTTTCAAGAATAATTTTTCTAAGGTGTTCTGTCCAAAATTACTCAAAATCCTCTGTTTGGTTTGAGACTTCATTCCCCTTGTACTTGGGTTTTCTCAAAGGGGGCCAGCACTGTGTATATCTGTCAAGTGCCTAACCACAGCCTGACATAACTGACCTTATGTTTGTTTGAATCAAGCTCGAAATTAAAAAAATGCTATGTCCTTGGGTTACTAGGACGTAGCTTTTTATAAATACATTTTAAAAATCATTGCCTCTGGATGGTATTACATTACAGTCTGGCAGTAGTTTGTGTATCCACGATAAGGGTTCTGCGGACTTGAGTCTGACTTGAGGGAGTATGGAATTGGAAGTTATTAATTGGGTGCAGTTTAGGAGCCAAGGGCAATGCATTCCGTAAAGTTCACAGGAAACTGTCAAATCGGTAGAACATCAAACTGAAGTAACAGTGCTTTTCTCAATGGTATAACCTGTAACCTGCTCCCAATGTGACCAAGTGACATGCATAAGGTTTGGATATCGAAAGAAATAAAGTTCTCCAGGATTAGTTCGGTTTAATTTGTTCTCCCCAATAGATCACTATGCCACAACAATTAGTGGGCTATGGACTTTCCAATTTTTAGATCACTCTTAATTCTGTATTTTCACCATTTAGAAAATTTGTAATTATATTCTCCAAAGTAGGTGACTTCATATTTTGCTTATTATAAAATGTAGACATGCAGGACTCTATTCCATGATTCAACTAATTACAAATATGATGAATAGTTGTAGCCAGCATTGGCAACATCCTGCTCAATTGAGTTTGTATCAATTTATCCCCACTCCAAGTTCTGACCTATCAATGTAACATTAACAAAACTGAAACCATACTTTTCTTCTGCTTGTAATATTTATTTTAATTGTCACCCACTGATTTAACATTTGTACAATCACATTAAAGAGCAAACAAAAAAAGGCCACTTTCCTGGACGATGACATGGAATTACTCCAGTTGAGGTGTGAGATGTGGTAGGGTAAACAATGTGCAACGTTTAGAATGCAGTAACTTCTGCACCATCAAACTAAAACAAAATACACAAATTTACCTGAAACATTTACGAAAGCTCTGAGTAACTTGACTCGTTGACAATATTAAAAATGATCTTTGGTTGCTTAGCTGGCCCGGCACTGACTGTGCATCCTGCATCCCCGGCTCCGCTCCGCCTGTCCCGCTTCACTATTATTACCACAGGCGCAGCCGGCGCTATTGTCCACACGCAACAATAGCATCAATCTGACCCGTGCCGGCCCCAACCGGAACATTTTGACCACCAACTATTATTTCAGACTAAGAATAACAGGCGCACACTTTCCAATCATATCGTACCGGCGCGCCTTTTTCAAACCCAGAAACGGATGGGCGGGGGAGAAATTCAAACAACACATACAATTAAACTATTATAATTCATTGGAACTAAAAGCTATTTTTATATCAATTATCGGTGTGTTTATGGGTTTCTATCTAAAGGTTTAACGTACTAATGAGATATAGGGAAGATTTTTTTAGAACGATAATATTGGGAACTAAAAAAGTTGAAGGGTAGGGGTGAATATTATCTATTTGCCTTTCCTCCCAAAAAGAGACCTGGCTTCAATTGTAGGGAAATTTCCCATCGGCAATTACAAACAATCGGAGTAGGAAAAGCTATAATTCAAAAAACATTAAAACATGGCTCAAAGTTTCCATCGTTCCCGTTATTTCGAAACCATGACATGTCCCAGCTTGTATTTTATGTTATTTTCCTTTCGGGGAAGGGGTTGGATTATATGAATGCATACAAGGCTCTGGAGGACGCCAACCCAGCTCCCGGGTCGAAGCGGCCGCCTTTAACTAGCGATTCACGGGGACAGGTGTTGCGGCAACTCGCCCCAGACAAGAGGGCGGGTGGGCGGCCATCACTGCGCCACTTGTCATTGTAACGCAGTTGAGGACAGTGGCAGCCCTGCTGAGCAGCAACCACATCCAATAGATATATGTACACCGGGGTCCTTTCACAGTGGGTCCTTTCACGGTCAGTACTACTATCACGCCCCGGTTCACTACTTGTGACAGAAACGAGGAACGCAATGGAGGCCTGCAAACCACCCCTTCCCGTGGAATTCATTCAGGCAGGCAATCCTTCAGACCAACACGTTGTGCCGCCTGCAAAAGTTGAGACGAATTACATGGCGATGTAGGAATGTTTTGTTTTTTTTAAACAATTGGCCCACTTTTTAAAAAAAAGTAAGATTCCGTTTCGAGCTGCTGCCAGTGGCGGCGGCGCTCTGGGTGAAACGGCGACCTCCAACGTTAGGGTCTGGCTGACGCGTTTGGACTGACAGCCTGTGGGCGAACCAAAGGCGGGCGGGCGGGCGCGCTGCGATCCGAGCCGGAGAGGCGGGCGGCGTCGCAATGGACACCGGGATTCCCAAGCTCGCCGGAGCTTCGTGAGGCATCCAAGGCCGAGCGGCTGCTCATTGAGTCCCGGGCTCCTTCCACCATGTCCTCGCCTGCCGGCGTAACAATACTCCGCCCCCGCATCACCCAGCCCCGCTCCGTGATCCAGAACCCGATCTAAACACGACGGAGCTCTTTGTCGACACAGACACCATTCTGAATGGAGAGTTTACACATATCAGAAACATGGCATCTTGGCGTTCAGAGACAGAGAAAAAAAATCATAATGTACTTACGCGAGATAACGGCCCAAATGATTCGGTAAAACGTCTTCTCTTTTTAGGCGGAATTTTTAAAATGTAATAGGGCAACACTCAAGAGAAAAATGACAACTGCCCTTTGCCATAAAAGCTTGTCCCGGCTGAAAAGAGGAAGAAGCGACGCATACAATCTTTCATCGACAACGGACAGCGTGTAAAAGGAGCAGCCGCCCGCCCAGCACACGCTTTTAAAGCCTCGGTCTCGTACCCGGATGCTGATGCCACCTCCTCCACCAAGGTCCTGGTTACCACAACAACCGCCCGCCTGCCTGCGCCGTCCGTCCGTCGGGCCAGCAGCGGGCTAACCTTGCCTCTGAGTCCCACTCAAGGGCTGCCACTGACGCCAGCCTCGAAAAATACGTAGGTATGTTCAGTGATGGCTTGGGCGCCGGAGTGTCTTCACGCCATCACGCTCAGCAGCCGGACGAGGACGCGGGGTGGGATTTTCCTGCATTCGTGCCGCGGGGTAAAAACTGGTATTAGGGAGCGAAATTGATTTCTTCGAGGATTAATGCTATTTTTCTTGATACGTGAACCGTGTCCCGGTTTCCCTATGTACATAATTAAGTTTCATAAAATTATGAATCATTATTTAAATTATTTAGCGGAATTCCTATTATTTACAAAAGGTTTCGACTCGAAACGTCACCTATCCATGTTCTGCAGAGATGCTGCCCGACCCGCTGAGTTACTTCAGCATTTTGTGTCCTTTAGTGTAAGCCAGCATCTGCAGTTCCTTGTTTTTAAAATAATTATTGTGTGTATTTTCAGTATACCGCATACATCTTCAACATAAATGCAGGAAATATCATCAGCCACGGTCAGACTTTTTGACTTCACAAAAGAGTTTTTAAGTCCATTGATTGAGCGGGACTGTAGAACATACTTAACAAATATGATTGGCCACTCTTGGTTAGTTTGTTTCTGGATGATATGCACGCTGTGATCTCATCTGACATGTCCATAACAGACCCACTGCCCATGCGGACGAGTATTGTGCACGCTCCCAGTGCGTTTCTTAGTCTTTCTGTTTACCGTACTGCATCCTTTCTCCAGCTGGAGTGGTACTGTTCCGTGGGACAAATGATAAACTTCAACATGTTTCACCTCTCTTAAGGAACCAAAGTCATCCCAGTATGCACACATTTTGGGATTAAACTCCATGTCATTGGTGAATTACTGAAACATGATGGAATTTGCCTTGTTCTTAAGATCTACAAAACAATGACTTCCTTTGAGATTCAATATTCCATCCAGTCTGCCAGCACAGCAAGTGGGTGTCTGAGAAGATTAAGATCTCAAACAGGGCGCAAAAATAAATCTACTTGGCAGCAATGGACCACCACTCTCCTGAGGCTTTTGATACCTGAACTCCCTAAAGCATGCAGCTCAAATCAGTGGCGTTATTTCTTCAATACAGCCTCCACAAATTTCTCCAAATTCATTGGCAGGCAGAATAAACCACAGGCAATTGCCTCTTTCTGGCCAACATTCTCACCATTGCGCTCCTAAATTCTCTGACACAAGCCTGATGCCAGACTCATGAAACCGGTTTGATATTCTGAATTCTGTCCCAGCAAGATATAATTAGGTAATGGAGTAATAGATCGAATGATATTCCCAAAGTTTCTTTGAAACATAATCTTTATACTAAAACTCTTATTTGTTTTTTGTTTGTTCCTGAACTGCAGCAAAAATGGTACACGATAGCGCGACAATTTTAGGCCCACCTTACTCACCATCGTCCCTTTGGTGCTAATGGAAGAAGTTTCATTGAAATTGGTGTTATATTTTTTAAGTTATTCACTTTTTAAAGTTTAAATCTATCTCCTGGGGGGGGGGGGGGGGGGGAGAGGAGGGAGGATAAGGGGGTTTGAGGGGGAAGGAGGGGAGGAGAGGGTGCTGCACCAATGCAGGAGAGGTTTGAGCCCAACGGGTCCACGTGGTCTAGGATACGCTAAAATTCATCAATACTCAAACTGGAGATTGAGGAGGACTAATGATACCACTGAGAACCTTGAATATATCTGTGAGTGCACCACCTTGCAGAATATTTATCTGCCCTCACTGTTAAGCCCTGATCTACCTGTGGCAGTCTTTGATACCACATTGATCTTCATTAGCCACCTACAAAACCAGAGTAGAAGCAAGTCATCTTGATCCCAAGGAACTGCCTAAGAAATATATGGATGCACATGTTTCTGTTCTCACATAAGTCGTTACTAATCATCTGTATTTCATTCGGTACATATTAATTAGCTGGTCCTCTGTGAATTTTGTATGTGCTTTATGTAAATGACTTTTTAACTATGTTACCTCATTATTAATACTCTTGAACATTGAGTACATTGAGATCTGGTTGTTCTAAGTATTTAGAACACTATGCCTTTTCTCTTAACCAAAATTGATATATGGGGTTGTTCATTGCCATCAATCCAAATTAATTAACAAAAGAAACTGCCTTTTTATTCTTTTGTTACAATTAATAGAAACCAAATCAAAAAAGCAAAGATTACGTATCAAGTTAAACATTATTCTTTGCATCCATGTGACACATTCATGTTAACAAGATTCATGGAATCTAAAAGGCAAACTCTGAGAAGTACACAAAGAATTAGATTTTAAAAAAGATTGGCTTTATGGTTTAAAATTGATGATGATTGTGTTCCTTCTCAATATAGCTTCCGTTGTTCTGGTTAGTATTTGGATTTGCAAGGTATTTGATGTATCTATTGCAAATATGATGCCCTTCTAGAATGTTTGGTCCTTGTACCTAGGGCAATGCATGCTTCGTCTTATAGATGCAGACCAAATAAATATGCAAATTATCAATTGCTTTTATTTTGGTCAACATTTTAAGGTGTTTTTTTGTTTCAATCTCATTCCAGTCACTTTGTACCCAGTGCATTTTTGAGTGGGAACCAAGTGTTTAATTTTTTTTTAATTGCCCCATTAAAATGGATTATTCAGCGATTATTATTATTAAAGGCAATCTGCAGTTTAAATTAAGATATGCACCTTAAGTTTGCATTTGTAACTTTGATACTGAATAGATATTGAAGATAGGTGTCAAGCAAGACTCCATAATTGTTCCAAAAGAGTTCTCCATGTTTTTTTATTACAGTTGTGCACTCCTGCTGAAGTGCAAATGTTGTAAATTTATATATTTCTAATTTTGACACTTTTCTTATCCGTTGCAAGTGGCCCACGCAATCCTTTCTGCTGCAAAATTGTAAACTTCACTGGCCCAGTAGATCTATCTTTCACCTCTTCCGATATATCGTTTAACTGGTCCTGAGAATAAAATTTAAAGTCACAATGAAAAATAAAGTGTTGGAAATACTGAGCAAGTTTGTCAGAATCTGTGAAGAATTAAACCGATTAATGGGTCAAATTTTGCTGGATCTAACTCACCCATGGCTATCACAGCTTCCCCAAACCTGCCTTGTTCAGATGTAGAAGGCCATTTAAAATTGACCTTGGACAAGTTTGCAAAGTTCCTGTCTGACTTTGAAGTTGATGTACGTTCTGATCTATTGAATTTGATGTATGTTATTCATTAAAGTAATCACAATTCTTAATTATTAAAAAAAACACCTAGCGATAATACAAAAATCTTCAACTAAAGTATAGTAATTAAACAAACCTTTTTGCCTCCTAATCCACTGGCCCAATAATCCTAATGTTATTGGTCTTCCAGACCAGGCAAGTGTGGGTGAGTAGTGACAGCTGTGGGTGACCTAGCGTGGGATGGTGAAACAATTCATGAGTGTATTACTCGGAATCCTAGAATGATTTGGTTCTGGAATGCAGTAGTGTGGATCGAGACTTAAATCTCAACAGCTAAAGCTGCTGGTTCCAGTTAGAACCACTGCTTAGCAATGTTCTCCTATTTTGAGTATGTATCTCTTCATCGGAACCATGTTTTTTTTCTTTGTGTTGCTGACTATATCCCTTTGTATTTTCAGAACTAACAACGTTACTTTTGTTTTTCTTGTTGGCCCATTCTAATCTCACCCCACTTTGTTGACAACACTGAGTTCAGGTGTTCACTAATTTTTGCTTCCATGTCCCTTATCTGACAGTTTACTTCACTCTTCAAACGCTGTTAAATTATTACTGGTGTACAATATCTTTAACTCAATATAACATTTTCTAAACTAATAAACACCAAGTTCTGACAATTTATGAACTCGAAGACTATATATTCTTAAATCAGTTACTTAAATCACTTCAAGGTCCTGGGTGTTAACATCTCGGGTGAGCTGTCCAGGGTCCAGCACATGGATATAATCACAATGAAGGCACATCAGCAACTCCACTTTCATAGAAGTGTAAAGAAATTTGGCATATAGCTGAATAGGGTGGCACAGTGGTGCAGCTGGTAGAGCTTCTGCCTCACAGCGCCAGGGACCCTTGTTCGATCCTGACCTCAGGTGTTGTCTGTATGGAGTTTGCTCTGTCTCCCTCTCATCTGTGAGAGTTTCCTCTGGTTGCTCCAGTTGGTGAGACCGCATCTGGAGTATTGTGTACAGTTTTGGTCTCCTAATCTGAGGAAAGACATTCTAGCCTTAGAGGGAGTACAGAGAAGGTTCACCAGATTGATCCCTGGGATGGCAGGACTTTCATATGAAGAAAGACTGGATAGACTAGGCTTATACTCGCTGGAATTTAGAAGACTGAGGGGGGATCTTAGAGAAACATAAAATTCTTAAGGGGTTGGAGAGGCTAGATGCGGGAAGATTGTTCCCGATGTTGGGGAAGTCCAGAACCAGGGGTCACAGCTTAAGGATAAGGGGGAAATCTTTTAGGACCGAGATGAGAAAACATTTCTTCACACAGAGAGTGGTGAGTCTCTGGAATTCTCTGCCACAGAAGGTAGTTGAGGCCAGTTCATTGGCTATATTTAAGAGGGAGTTAGATGTGGCCCTTGTGGCTAAAGGGATCAGGGGATATGGAGAGAAGGCAGGTACAGGTTACTGAGCTGGATGATCAGCCATGATCATATTGAATGGCGGTGCAGGCTCGAAGGGCCGAATGGCCTACTCCTGCACCTATTTTCTATGTTTCTGTTTCTATGTTTCTTCCCACATGTCAAAGATATGTATGTTTGTAGGTTAATCGGCCTCTAAATTGTCCCAAATGTGTAGGGAGTGGATGCAAAAGTGGGATAACATCGAACTCGTGTGAACAGGTGATCATTAGTCAGCTTGGACATAGTGGGCCAAAGAGCCTGTTTCCATGTTATATGAAATAGTGTGAAAAAATACTATTTAGTTTATTACCATGTCCCATCTTTTAGTTTTTACCTTTGTAGATTATTGCACTTCAAAATCAGGTTGTTTAAAATGTATTCATGTTTTCTGCTTCTAATATCTTTTCAGACAGTGATTTTTCTGACCCCCACTATTCTTTGGGGAAAATATTTTTCCCCACCTTCCCTCTAATCTTTCTACCATTTACCTTGAATGTTTTACTTTAGTTATCAACTTATCTGTTGGGTGTTATCGGGAGGACCCGGCGTGGGGGACCGCTGTGAGGGAGAACAATGGACAATTGGGGAGGGGGGAGAACAAAGGACAATGGTGACCTGGCGTGGGGGAACCGCTGGGGGTAGAGAACAAAAGGAGGAGCCGGCGTGCTTTGTTACTTTGTCAGTGCGATAGGTGGCTGCTATTCGTATACATTGGGTATGCAAGCAAAAAAATGTTGCCGAGTCACATGTTACAATAAAGTATAAAGTATTCCATTCCATATAGTGTCTTCCCATTTACCATGTCTAGGCTTCTTATAACTTTGTAGAGCTCTATGAAACCTATCTTTCTGCACCTCTGTTGAAACTAAATGTCCAGCTGAGCTAACTTTGTAATTGAAATTCTACAGCCCAAGCCACATCTTGAATCTCTACTACACTCTATAATGCCATCACACATAGTACTTTGGCCTTGACTAGATAGTGTCTTGCCTATTTGCAGCATGATCCCCATGCTTATGTACTCTATGACAGCACAGAATTGAAGATTTATTGGTTCCAGTCCTCTGTTCAGAATCTTACCATTTGCTCTTCCCAAATATATTCCCTTATCTCACTCTTCTCTGGACTGGATTAAGTTCCATTTGGTTCTTTTTTGTGCACTGGACCAGCCCTGATCATATAATTGTATCATACAATTCTTTATCTCTCTATCTATATATATATAGATAGATTAGATTACTAAAACTGTCATCTTGTATGTATGTTTGTTCCCGAAAGACAGCCAAAATGGTACACGATAGCGCAACAATTTTAGGGCCACCTAACTCACCATTCGCCTGCAGTGTGCAGTATCAACTTTTGTTATATTTTAAAAGTAATTCACTTTGTAAACTTTAATAAACTTTATACTGTGAATGGAACAAGTCATTTTGATCTATTACTTCTGTGTTCGGCATCACAATGGGAACCCAAGTGGTCACATATGAGATTGCCATTTTGAGATCGTCATTTTGATCTAATAGTGTCACAACGGGCGAGGGTTGCCGGGCCCGGCAGCTGCGCAGCGCCCGTCCCGGCATACCCCGCGCCAGACCTTCCTCTCGTGGTGCAGTGCGGTGGCAGAAAGGACAAAGAAGATGGCTGCCGGCAGGCCAAACATGGGTCAGCACCTTGCAGCCGCTCTTCTGCTGCTGGCCGCTGCGATAAACGCCCGGGGCCAGGCTGAGTGGCTCCCTCCCCCCTTTCCTCTCCCGCCTCGCCCCCGGGGAAGACACCCCAGCCGCCACAGCCTCGGATATACCCTGGGATCTTGCTATGTACTTTTGGAGTGGGGGAGGGGAGGGGAGTGTGCTAGACGAATGCAGGAGAGATATGGACCCATGGGTCATCTCGTATATTACTAAAACTCTCATGTTGTATGTGTGTATGTATGTTCCTGAAATACAGCCAAAATGGTACACGATAGCGCAACAATTTTAGGGCCACCTTACCATTCGCCTGCGATGTGCAGTATCAAATTTTGTTATTTTAAAAGTAATTCACTTTATAAACTTTAATAAACTTTACACTGTGAATGGGACAAGTTTCACCGGTTCAGCAGCCGCGCCTGCACAGTACGCTCCCACTTGCCGGGCCCATCAGCCGCGTCTGCGCAGTTGGGGGAGGGTTGCCGGGCCTGATATCCGCACGTGCGTAGTTGGGGGAAGGTTGCCAGGCCCTGCGATGGCGCGCCTGTGCAGGAGCGCTGGGAGGACCGGCACCCGTCCCGGCGTACCTTGTGCCTGACCTTCCTCCTGTGGTGCAGCGCGGCGGCAGAGCAAAATTCAAAGAAGATAGCCGCCGGCAGGATGAACATGGGGCAGCGCCTTGTGGCCGCTCTCCTGCTGCTGTCCGCCGCAATGGCCGCCCGGGACCAGGGAGAGTGGCTCCCTCTCCCCTTTCCTCTCCCCCCTTGTCTGCCCCTGGCCCTGGAGCTATCACAACGGGAACCCAATGGGTTCACGGGTTGTGTTTCGTTCAAATTGTTGCACTATCGTGTACTAGCCTGAGGTCCTGGCTATAATTTGTAAGCTGCTATTTACTTTTCCTTTAATGAGGTTAGCAAGATATTGTTGAATTGTTCTAAGATTGAGTTTATGTTCCCTTTCCCAGCACGATGTATAGATTGTGCAGAAAGATCATTGTAGTTTTGGTGTGCAATTCCAACTGCAACCACCTGCAACTATTTGTTGGCCATTGTAGCTCCACAGAACGAAGCCATAGGAAATCTTGCAAAGGTGGAAACAGTGACAGCATGAATGGAAGTTAGGTCAAGCCAAGCAGAGGCCTTTCCATTATCCTAGCTGCTTCTCTTTGATCTTGACTTCTAATAATTGTCTCCCTGGAAAACATGAGAAAGCTGATGGCCCTTCTTTGGTTGAGAGAGTGTTTTTAGACTGCCCAATACACGGTATGGTGACCACTAGATGCAATTGATAACTTTTAGAAAATACTTGTTCCATCAGTGTCATGCCTAGAATTCCAGCCTGGTTTTGTTCAAAAAGCATACACGCATTTCCTCCTGCAAACTTTCTCATTACATAGCCTGCACACGTGCATGCATACATGCACATGTATCCATAACTTGATCAAGTGCTGGGATAAAGCCATTAATATCTGGATGATGCTAGTATTATTGGGATGTCTGTTTACCATCTTCAAATTAATAAAACTCAATTTTACGGTTTTTATTTGTTTCTGAGACTGAGCCAATTTTAGATCCACCAAGTCACTTTTCTTTGATTCCATTCCCTTATACATAATTAAGTTAATCTATTTTTGAAGGTGCAGAGTAATTGTTATGCATTTTAAACAATTTTCCCCCATCATTGACAATGTACTAAGTTTTCTCCAGATCTATTTTTGGAATTAGCAAATTGTATAGCATCTACTTGTGATTTGAAGATCACAAGTAATTATGAATGAGGTTTGATTCATTTAAGTTCATCCACCCAGCATGGTCCTAAAGTTTCTCCATGGTAGCCTTCATTTGCTTCTTAAACAGATCTGGGGGTTTTGCAGATTGTTTTTTTTTCTCTTGGATTCCACCCCATTTCAATTGTATTACTTGGTTAATTTCGGTAAAGAAATTCCAGGAAAGGAGATCTAAACTTTTCATTTACTAGTTTGAATTTTTTACTTCTTAACATTGCAATTGAATTTGAAATAATTAATATCTTATTTATTAGATTTTGAGTGAATAGAAGCAATGATCATTAGAAGGAAGATGCTGGAACTATTCAGCAGGTCAGTCAACATCTATGAAAAGAGAAACCGTGTTAATGACTTTTCGAAGAACTAAAAGCAAATGCCTGATAATGTGCAGAAGGAACTAGATATTAAATGTCAAAATAATTAATAGTGCAAGGCAAAAATGGATGCTCCTTGGACAAATAAAGAAACAAAAGATCAGTCTCAAGGAGATGCAAATGGAGAAGAGAATCTACCTAGAATTACAAAAGTCAAATACTGCATATGCTGAAAATCTGAAATTAAAAGAACATTTTGGTTATTATTTGATATTATTATCAAGTCTGGAAGGTTATTATATACCTACGTCTGACTGGGAACTCAGACACTCTAATATTGACATCACCACCCTGAGTGAAACACGAGATGGCCATCTCAAATAACAAGCTGGTTGGTTAACTCTGTTGGATAGTCAAAATGGTGAAGAATCATCATTTTCATGTGATGAGGTTTGTCATCAACAAATAGGGAGTATGGCATCTCACTTATTCCAGAGGGGAATCCACTGCACAACCCTCATTAATGTGGAACCAACATGCAATGGGCATCAATACATGCACCACAATCCTTGGAATTCAGGGATGACTGAGGACAAATTCAATTCTGACTTTGAGAAAACACTATCCTGGATCCTAGAGGGAGTAAAATTGATCTACTGAGGTGAATGATGAGATTAGAAAAGATGCAATCTTTTGACAAGACTGGCATTAATGGAGATGGCAAACCTCTTTCTAGCAAAACGCTTGCTGTCTGATCTTGTCGTGACCTATAATGACTTAGACGAAGGGATTAAAAGTACCATTAGCAAATTTGCAGATGATACTAAGGTGGGGGGGTAGTGTGAATTGTGAGGAAGATGCAATAAGGCTGCAGGGTGACTTGGACAGATTGTGTGAGTGGGCGGATACATGGCAGATGCAGTTTAATGTAGATAAGTGTGAGGTTATTCACTTTGGAAGTAAGAATAGAAAGGCAGATTATTATCTGAATGGTGTCAAGTTAGGAGGAGGGGGAGTTCAACGAGATCTGGGTATCCTAGTGCATCAGTCAATGAAAGGAAGCATGCAGGTACAGCAGGCTGTAAAGAAAGCCAATGGAATGTTGGCCTTCGTAACAAGAGGAGTTGAGTATAGGAGCAAAGAGGTCCTTCTACAGTTGTACCGGGCCCTGGTGAGACCGCACCTGGAGTACTGTGTGCAGTTTTGGTCTCCAAATTTGAGGAAGGATATTCTTGCTATGGAGGGCGTGCAGCGTAGGTTCACTAGGTTAATTCCCGGAATGGCGGGACTGTCGTATGTTGAAAGGCTGGAGCGATTGGGCTTGTATACACTGGAATTTAGAAGGATGAGGGGGGATCTTATTGAAACATATAAGATAATTAGGGGATTGGACACATTAGAGGCAGGAAACATGTTCCCAATGTTGGGGGAGTCCAGAACAAGGGGCCACAGTTTAAGAATAAGGGGTAGGCCATTTAGAACGGAGATGAGGAAGAACTTTTTCAGTCAGAGAGTGGTGAAGGTGTGGAATTCTCTGCCTCAGAAGGCAGTGGAGGCCAGTTCATTGGATGCTTTCAAGAGAGAGCTGGATAGAGCTCTTAAGGATAGCGGAGTGAGGGGGTATGGGGAGAAGGCAGGAACGGGGTACTGATTGAGAGTGATCAGCCATGATCGCATTGAATGGCGGTGCTGGCTCGAAGGGCTGAATGGCCTACTCCTGCACCTATTGTCTATTGTCTATTGTCTATACCTTACTTTGTCAGCGATAAACACGTGACCAGACACTGGCAACTGCTGATCTGAGTAAATGATTGTGTAAGATTTGAGAAGTTTTCCCTCATTCTGAAATCAACACCAAACCAAAGAGCTGCAGTTTGGACATTTTAAACGGGAGACTGGGGCTGATAGCGGAGAAAGGCTGCGGTCAGTTTACCAAGGGATGTCACAATCTGTGGGTCCTAAGATGGCTGCAGGACCTCGTGACCAGCCACAAAAGTAAAAACCTTACAGCCCAGTCTCTAGGTTTCTGCAAAGCCACGGCCAGAACAATGGATGGGTATTGGCCATGCAGAAACCTGCGAAACCAGGTCGAAGTCCAGACACTGGGGCGCTGACATCAGCATACTCACAATGCCCCAAGCCGACCTACACAGTTAATCTCGTTAAGGGGGCACAATAGCCCATAGAAAACTACCTGGTAGGTGATGGGAAACCAGTTAAACCCATCAACTCGCAACGAAATACCAATTAACACCGTCTGGCCATCCCCGGTACCCCCGGACATAAGCGCAGATCAGAGAGAAAACTCATACATATCTTTTAAACAAAGAGATCCCGAGATCTGGCGGGAGATAGGACGGGCCAGAATTAGTATAACTGGCCACGACTTTTGGGTTTTAAACTCATGCAAGAAACAGAAGTCAAACGGATGCAGGAGGAAGAAAAGACAGGCAAGAAGAAGCGAAGTGCAAGAGAGAGGAACAGGCACGCAACTCAAGAAGAAATACTTCAAGAAGAAATACTAGAAGTCAAACGGATGCAGGAGGAAGAAAAGACAGGCAAGAAGATGCGAAGTGCAAGAGAGAGGAACCGGCACGCAACTCGAGAAGAAATACTGCAAGAAAACCTGCAAGAAACGCAAGAAACGGAAGGAAGAAACTCGGGACAAGCACGACCCTCACCGAAAGCAGCGGAGAAGCAGCACGAACAGCCAGTAACCCCAGTAATAGCCCCATGGTGAGCATGTACCCCGATCCTGCATATCCTGGACATAGTTTAGTGTAGAGGGGAGGGTGGTTTGAATAAACGTGGGTGTGTAAAGGAATATGTGTTGGTCAATTTTGCGATGTGTCGTACGTTCCCCATCTTACAGTCATGTGTATGTCTTATAGAACTGTGCGTTTTATGATTCATAGTCAAAGGTATTCATGTAATTCGATATGTGTCTTATAGATATGTCTTGTAGAACTGTATAAGTATTCATGGACAATAGTCCCAAGCGCTCAATAAAAGCCTTTTCCATTTAAACCCTGGTCTTCAAATCTGGTCTGGTTGAATTTTTCTGCACTATAAACGCTCCTGCATCTAAGTCCAGTGTCTAGAACCGTAGGGGGTGAGTGGGTCGAACCACTCACGGGGAACCAGTGTGCGCGGCCTGGTCAAGGGATCAGAGCAAGGCACGGGGACCTTAGGTCGGGCGAAAGCTCGGCGCAGAAACCCCTTACAATTGCAAAAATGTCCAGATCATCCATGCTATAAGTGATACTTGGGACCATTTGACTGACCAGCACCTAATACACTAGTTTATCTTGATCAGTTTGGGCTTAATGCGACAATGACCTCAAGAAAATCAATGCTGAGGAGCTGCAAAGATAGGTATCCTCAGACCATGCCTTACAGAAAACTTGATAACCCATGACCACCAGGAGCAGCAGAATATCCACAACATCAAGACTGTCCATCATAATTAGCACGTGAAAAGACTCTTGGCTTGTCTATCAGAAAACACAAGAGTTAATTTGATGAAAGTAACCAGATGATCTAGGAACTAAGTGCTTGCAATGTAAGCTGATCTTGATTGGAAACCATGCCTAGAGGGAAACAGTTCTACAAGCCAAGATCCAATGAAAAGTTTATGACCTAAAGTACATGTGGTGGATATAAAGTTGGGAGGAGGCCCAACAGCTGATTGACAACCACGATATCTGTGGATTCTTCAGTAATGTTAAGCTTATCCAAATTAAGAACCCAGAGCCAAGAGACAAATTTATCAGGTCAAGTGAAGTCAGCACACACTGGTAGGAGTATTTTAGAATCTCCTCAACTGTGACTCTGACATTGACATTTCTACAGCAAATTACACAGCCTTTCTACCACACAAATCAACAGGACAAATCTTTTGTTTGTTTGTTTTTATGTCTTGTTTGCTCTGTAAAGCGTCTTTGAGTATTCTGAAAAGCGCTATATAAAATAAATGTATTATTATGTTTAAAAGACCACACGATGACTGAAAAATAAGAAAAGTGCAGAAACAGACAGTTGTCCAGTTTCAAAAGCTTGCCAGAGAAGTATGTCACAAATTTACAACCTCATCTCTCATGTCTGGGAAGAGGAAGATATGCCAGGGAATTTTGGGGATGCCATAAACATGATCACCTTTAAGAAAGGTGACAACCCAATTACAGTAACTGAAGAGGAGTGTCCCAGTTTGAGATAACCATCAAAAAATGCTCCTCAACTACTTCTTCCCAGGCATGATTTTCACTGCACACATCGGGATACAATGGACACGATCTTTTCCATACAGTATTTAAACTCCGAGAAATCGAGGGAGCATGATTAAAGTGGTCTTTTTTAACTTCAAAAGAGTTTTTCAGGAGGATTATATAGCATTCTTCCCAAATGTAGCTGCCTGCTCAGATTTGTCTCCACTGCTATAATGGTAAGCAATACATGATCTTAACCACAGCACACTTAATCTTCGTGCAGACTGGTGTCAAGCAAGTTTGCATTAGTGCCCCAATACCTATCTTCTTGCTAGAATGCTGTACCTCACCTCTAACAAGCTTCCCGCTGGAGTATAGCAAATACAAGTGATAAACCCACATTGCTCCCACTCCAGAATAAGTCTAATCCAATTGCACACATCAAGATGCTGTATGCAGACCACACTAGTGTGTTTGCATATCATTGACATATTAACTGAGGCTTAGAAGAGGATGGGACTTACATTTAATATTGCAAAACAAAGTTCCACGACCAACTTGGCCCTGTTGTGCAACAGTGCCCTCTAACAGTGAAAGCCCACATAGAAAATGTGGACTACTTCCCCCATTTCAGGAGTTACTTTCAATGAAGACAGAAATTAATAACAGACTTATGTTTACAGTTCACTGGTGCAGCCTTGGCTCCGAAGAAAAGAGTGTGTGAAGATCGAGACTTCAAACCAGGTATACTGCTCATGGTCAAACAGGTAGCAGCGGTCCCTACCCTCCTATCATATCATATCATATCATATCATATATCTACAGCCGGAAACAGGCCTTTTCGGCCCTCCAAGTCCGTGCCGCCCAGTGATCCCCGTACATTAACACTATCCTACACCCACTAGGGACAATTTTTACATTTACCCAGCCAATTAACCTACATACCTGTACGTCTTTGGAGTGTGGGAGGAAACCGAAGATCTCGGAGAAAACCCACGCAGGTCACGGGGAGAACGTACAAACTCCTTACAGTGCAGCACCCGTAGTCAGGATCGAACCTGAGTCTCCGGCGCTGCATTCGCTGTAAAGCAGCAACTCTACCGCTGCGCTACCGTGCCGCCCATGTACCGTACCCTCCTGTGTGCTAATGAGTCATGGACTACTTACAACAGACAGCTCAAGGCTCTTGAAATATGCTACTAATGCCATCTCCATAAAATCCTCCAAATCCACTGAGAATGCAAGTGAACTAATAGCGGTGTTCTCTTCCAGGCCAACCTCCAGGTCCCATTTATCCTTTGTAGCTTGCGAACAGCATGGCCCATATATTGCCCGATTCCTGAATCACAATGTTCCAAGCTCAGGGTCATGGGTAGAGATTACAAAGTGGTAGAAGAAATAATGCAAGTAGAAAAGGAGCATTTAGAATGGCACTCGGTATTTTGAGTCTATTCATCAGGAATACACAGAAGCCAAGAGTTAATGGTGAAAAAAAGAGTACCACCTTCAAAACCATCCCATCATCCATCATGTCAAACACATCCTGGTCTGACTGTAGCAGTGTCTGATGGTTCCACATTGGAGTCAACAGCCACCAGAGAACTAAAGTTTCCACTCAAGTTATTCTCAATAAAGAAGAAAACCTCGGAAGTGAAGAATTGAGAGGTCGACAGAGATGTCAGAGTGGGGTTGGGGAATTAAAGCATCAGGTGAATGGAAGCATGTGCATGTAATGCTTATGAACTGAATGAGGAATTTTGCAAAGCAGTTATCCCATTGGGAATAGTGAATAGTATACTTAGCATTAAAAAAAGAAGTAAATCACAGATTTACCTGTTTAAGACCCAGGAGGCAAAAAGGATAGAAGTCGCTTCTGCAGTTGAATGGGATGATGTCGAGCAATAAAAAATAAGGATTGAAGAAGATTGAGGAGTGAACTTGGATGTTGTAGGGGAAATCGTTTCCTTGGAATGAGAGGAAAAGTGAAGACATATTTTGTAATGGAATTATATTTAAAATGTCAGAAATTGAAAGAATTTTCAACATGCTGAACATTGATGATGAGGTAGCAAGTGGAAATAAGGGGAGGGACGCCAGATTAGGAGACCATATCACAAGAATCCTCGGAAGCGTCAGATTTCCACGCCCATATCAATTACAATTTCAAATCCATATTCACATTCAATTTTGGTAAATTTACCAAATCCAAGGCTTTGGCTAACTGAGGTTCACATTGAGTAGCAAAACAGATCTCTTCCAAGATGGCTAGAAATGTTAACTATTTATTTTTGTTCAAGTTGGTATTGTGTGTTGTTTTTATAATTCGGATTTATGAAACTTTTACAGTGAATTGGCACTGATTTGCATCACAATTTTGTCAACTGGTTCTTGCATATCACTCATGTGACTATTACAAATCTGAGAATATGAAGATACTTACTAAAACTAAACTAAACATTTTTTCAGGTAGATCTGAAAGCTAAAAGCACACCAACAGATAAATCTTGAATCCTAGAGTGAAAATAATTAAAAATAATGTGTATGGAGTCAACATTCCATAAGTTTATGGAAAGAGATATAACATTAATGAACACTCAACCTATTAATTTTGGCTGATTATTTAATCATAATGTATATTGTACACACTTCTGGTGTGATTTTCAATCAACACTTGCATTGTTTTGTTATTTAAATTCGGTAATTTCAGCACATTTCCTGTTTATGTGGATAAATAAAACTGGTATCCTGAAGTGGCCGAGTAAATACAGTGTACATGAAAACACATTTAATAGCAAAGATTTACAGTTGATGTATTTTAATGAATTTTAATGCATAAAGGAATTTAATATTTAAAATTTCATAAAGGTAACCGAGGAAATGCACATCCTAATGTATTTTTCGTAGCGAATAACTACCAAAGATATCATTAATAGCATGGTTCATTTAAAAAAATTGGACATCACTAATAACGTAAAGGTAATAGATGAGGTAGGAAGAGGTGCAAGTGGACCTCTGCCTCACCTGAAAGGACTGGCAGGGACCCTGGACAGAATCAAAGGAGGAGGTATAGGGACAAGTGTTGCATCTCCTGCAGTTGCAGGGCAAGATACATGGGGATGGGGTGGTTTGGGTGGGAAGGGATGGGTTAACTAGGGAGTTGCAAAGGGAACGGTCTCCGCGAAAAGCAAAAAGGGGTGGGGTTGGGAAGTGACAATTTGACTGATAACTTGATTAAAAGTAGCTCAACTGAAAAATTATATACATCTTTTAAAAGTGCTCTCCTTAGTTCAATAGGGAAGCATATCCCTTCTCTCTAGTCGCTTTTCTTACCCATGGGTCAACAGTTTCATAAAGAGAGACATTAACAGAAAGAAACGACTATATAATAATGCAAAAAAAAAGATGACTCTGCTGCTTGCTGGGCTAGTTTTAGACAACTTTGCAGGCACATTGACAGGAAGATTCGTATTGCTCATAAATCCTACATCAGAGATGTTATTGGTGGTAGCCTCAAGACCGCAAACACCCGGCCATTCTGGAACTTCATAAAATCCAAGCGAAGGGAAGTCTGTGGAGTTTCACCTTTGCTTTTTTTTAAATTATAATTCTATTTTTATTTTGATTTCCAGTTCCATACATTCCACAATGATACACATTCTCATTCACCTTAAACCCTCCGTAGTTAACAAATACTGCATATCCCAAAATAAATCATGCCACAGGTATTGGAAGCACTACAAGGATGGGTAATGACGTACTGGACAATTGATCATATCCAAAACTGAACTACACACAAAAACAAAGACAAAAACAACTAAAACCAACATTTGGGGTATACCTCTATAATATTTCATCACTACTTCTGGAGCGGTATGAAATCAAGGAAAATGAGATAGGACACGGAAGTAGGATACAAAGATCCGCTTTAAACAAATTATGGCCGTACGGGCATAATGTACAACATCCATTTTTCCCACCTTTTCAAAAATATTCCCTGTTGCAATCTTAAAGCAAAAGTTATCCTTTCCATTATAAAAATATCATATACAATGTTAATCCAGTCATCCACATTAGGTTTTCCAGGTTTCAACCACTTCCTAGTAATAGCTTTCCTGCTGGCAGCACTTAAGATCTGGAAAAGATACTTATCTTTAATAGAAGCATTTTGTACTGGTAAAGCACCAAAATATAAAAACTCAAATTTAAATGGAATATCCATATAAAAAACTTTTTGTAAAACCTTATGAATCTCCTGCCAAAATGGGATCACTGATACACAAGACCAAAATATGTGAAAATGGTTTGCCTCAAGGCACCCACATTGTCGCCAGCATGAAGAAGAATTTGTGTAATGCCTTTTTTGAACTGGTGTAATAAAAAACCTAATAAGGGTTTTCCAGCAAAACACCCGCCAAACATTTGAACTTGAAGTTTTCCATTGTATCTCACATAAGCTCTCCCAGGTTTCTTCATTTAGAACCAGATTACCTTCCCTTTCCCATTTCTGTTTTACATACAGTGAGTTGCCTTTTCTCTGCCGTAAACCCTTGTATAATTTTGAGATGGTTTTCTGTTTTGAGCCTCCATGGTAAGCATCAATAAATACATTTAACAAAATATTATCCCATTTTACTTCTGCACATTCCTTTTGTATTTGATCTATATAATGGCGAATTTGAAGGTATCTATAGAAATTATCATTCACCTTTGCACATTAACAATACCATCATTTCAGCTGCAAAGGATAAAGCCGAAGCTCTTGGTTGTCAGTTTTGCTCGGTTTTTACCAGAGAAAAACAATTTGATTTTCCAGATCTTGACCCTAGTAGCGTTCCTGATATTGGTGACTAGCTCATCACCAAAGAGGGAGCTGAAAAGCTTTTGTCTGAATTGAATCTTTATAAAGCCTGTGGCCCAGATGGCATAACTGCCAGAGTTTTGAAATCATGTTCTTCAAGGAATTGCTCCAATCCTCCAGATATTATTCCAGAAATCAATTTCTACTGGAGAGCTACCGAGTGATTGGCATAATGCAAACATCTCTCCAATTTACAAAAAGAGCGACCGCTCAAATCCAGCCAATTATCGTCCGGTATCCTTGACTTCAATTGTCTGCAAACTCCTTAAACGTATTATTCATGGCCATGTTATGAGGCATTTTTAAATACACAATATACTAGCTGACCAGCAGCATGGATTCCGCAAAGGTAAGTCATGCGAGACCCAGCTCTCTGTCCTGGTTAATGATCTGCAAACAATCCTGGATAACAGAGGGCAGGCCGATCTTATAATAGATTTTAGCAAGGCTTTCGACATAATTCCCCACCGTAGGTTGATGGTATCCGAAATTACATCTACTCCTGGATTGATTCATTCCTCACCAAACGTCATCAAAAGGTTGTAGTAGATAGTGAGTCATCACAACAATCTCTAGTTGAATCCGGTGTGCCACAGGGAATGGTGTTGGGAGCCTTGCTGTTCTTTATCTACATCAATGATCTGCCTGACAACCTGTCTTCGAGAGTGAGACTATTCGCAGACGACTGTATTGTGTATCGAGAGATCAAAGCTGCTGAAGATACCAAGGTTCTCCAAAATGACATAAACAATCTTTGCTATTGGGAAACCATTTGGTAAATGGGTTTCAATTACACTAAATGCTTTTCCATGAGAGTTACTCATAAAGTCAAGCCGATCATAAACCGGTACAAGATGGGAGACAACCTGCTTAAAGAAGTTGATCACCACCCATACCTGGGAGTAGAAGTCACATCTGGCCTAGCCTGGTACAGACACATAAACCAGATTGGCACAAAAGCAAACAGAACTTTGGGCCTTCTCCGGAGAAATTTATCTGGTTGTGACAAACCAACAAAGGAGGTAGCATATAAAACACTTGTCCGTCCACTGTTGGAATATTGCCAGACAATATGGGACCCTCACCAGAAAAATAACATTGACACCCTTGACAAGGTTCAGAGGTGTGCAGCATGGTTTGTGAAGACAATCAAGCGTCTCTGATATGTTAAATCGCCTTGGCTGGGAGTCGCTGGAGTCATGACCGCTTAGGTACTGTCTACAAATGGACTCATGGCATCATCCCCAGTAACCTATTTCACTTTATTCAATCCAATACCCAGAAATTTACAAGACAGTCCTCAGGTCATAGAAACATAGAAAATAGGTGCAGGAGTAGGCCATTCGGCCCTTCGAGCCTGCACCGCCATTCAATATGATCATGGCTGATCATCCAGCTCAGTAACCTGTACCTCAGGTCACTTCATTTATACTAGAATTAGAGCAAATAAAAATAGCTACCTACATTCACTATATCCAGGGACTATCCCAGAGTGGAACATACTTCCCGACACCACCAGATGTGCACCAACCTTGTCACTCTTCAAGTCACAGCTCGACAACTTGGACATGGATCATATAGTATAAGAAAATAACTGCAGATGCTGGTACAAATCGAAGGTATTCACAAAATGCTGGAGTAACTCTGCAGGTCAGGCAGCATCTCAGGAGAGAAGGAATGGGTGACGTTTCGGGTCGAGACCCTTCTTCAGACTGATGTCAGGGGGGCGGGACAAAGGAAGGATATAGGTGGAGACAGGGATAGAGGGAGATCTGGGAAGGAGGAGGGGAAGAGAGGGACAGAGGAACTATCTAAAGTTGGAGAAGTCGATGTTCATACCACTGGGCTGCAAGCTGCCCAGGCGAAATATGAGGTGCTGTTCCTCCAATTTCCGGTGGGCCTCACTATGGCATTGGAGGAGGCCCATGACAGAAAGGTCAGACTGGGAATGGGAGGGGGAGTTGAAGTGCTCGGCCACCGGGAGATCAGTTTGGTCAATGCGGACCGAGCGCAGGTGTTGAGCGAAGCGATCGCCGAACCTGCGTTTGGTTTCGCCGATGTAAATAAGTTGACATCTAGAGCAGCGGATGAAATAGATGAGGTTGGAGGAGGTGCAGGATCATCTCACCAAACCTGCCCACATAAAAATCTAAATAACCTTTTTGCAACCAATACCCATGCGAGCGAAACCAAAAACGAGATAGCCCAGCTGTTGGCGGTTGTGCAGTAGAAAACAGAAACGTGGGTTCTGGTGGGACACCATTGGAGGTGCTGAAAATGTCGGAGGATTATATGCTGAATGTGATGACTGATGGGGTGAAAGGTGAGGACTCTATCCCTGTTGCGACTGGGAGCAAGAGAAGAACTGCGGGGCAACAAGGAGACACTCCGACCTCATCTACTGTATCTGCTGTTCCAAGTGTGGACTCCTATATATTGACGAGACGAAGCACAGACTCGTCGATCGTTTCATGAACACCTTCCCTCAGTCTGCCTCGGCCTCCTGGTTGCCAAACATTTTAACTCCCCTTCCCATTCCCATACTGCTCTTTCTGTCCTGAGCCTCCTCCATTGTCAGAGTGAAGCCAAACGTAAATTGGAGGAACAGCATCTCATATTTTGCTTGACCATCTTACAACTCAGCGGTATGACTTTGATTTCTCTAACTTCAAGTGACCTTTGCATCTCCTCTCCCTCCGTCCCTCCCCCACCCTGGTCATCATACTAGTTTAACTGTCGTTCTGTTGAGTTCCTCTGTCTGTATACTCATTGTCACCTATCCCACGGCCAATAATGGCCTATTGTGTGCCCCACAATATTGTATGCCCCAAAAACGGCAGACGTGAGGCGGTCCTTCAAAAGGGCCAACGACCGCAAAGCTCCAGGGCGGGATGGTATTCCAGGGCGGGCCCTCAGAGCATGTGCTGATCAACTGGCAGAGGTGTTCACCAACATCTTCAACCTCTCTCTGAGTCAGTCTGTGGTTCCCACCTCCTTCAAGCCATCCATCATCGTTCCTGTTCCAAAGAAACCAGTAACATCCTGTTTAAATGATTACCGTCCTGTCGCACTGACATCAGTCATCATGAAGTGTTTCGAGCGACTAGTCAAAACTCACATCTGCTCCTCTCTCCCTGACACCTTGGACCCTCTTCAGTTTGCATATAGACCAAACAGGGCCACGGACGATGCCATCGCCATGGCAATACATACTGCGCTCACCCACCTGGACAAAGGAAATACATATGTGAGAATGCTCTTTATTGACTACAGCTCGGCATTCAAGACTATTATTCCCTCAAAACTCATCCCCAAGCTCCTTGATCTTGGACTGGAGACCTCCATCTGCGGATGAATATCCGATTTCCTGACGGGCAGGACCCAGGTGGTGAGAATTGGCAGCCACACCTCTTCCTCACTGATCCTCAACACAGGCACACCACAGGGCCGTGTGCTCAGTCCTTTCCTGTACTCCCTGTTCACGCACGACTGTACTGCTAAGCACAGCTCAAACAGCATCCTAAAGTTTGCTGACGACACGACCATCTTGGGCCTCATCACAGACAACAATGAGACGGCCTACAGAGAGGAGGTAAAGGCACTAAACAGCTGATGCCAAAAAAATAACCTCTCTCTCAATGTCAGCAAAACTAAAGAGGTGATCGTGGACTACAGGAGACAGCGGGGGAGTGGACACCTCCCCATCCACATCGGTGATGCTGAGGTTGAAAGGGTCAGCAGCTTTAAGTTCCTCGGTGTGCACATCACTGAGGACCTTTCCTGGACACTGCACACGGACACAATAACAAAGCAGGCCCACCAGCGGCTCTTTTTCCTGAGAAGACTGAGGAAGTTTGGCATAAATGCCAGCATCCTCACAAACCTCTACAGATGCACCAGCGAGAGCCTGCTGACGGGCTGCATTACAGTCTGGTACGGGAACTGATCTGCCCACAACCACAAATCACTACAGAGAGTGGTGAAGACGGCACAGCACATCACTGACAATTGTCTCCCGGCCATTCAGGACATTTTCTACCGGCGGTGCCTGCGGAAGGCACGCAGCATCATCAAGGACCACAGCCACCCAGCACGCAGGCTGTTCTTGTTACCGTCAGGAAGACGATACAGGAGTATGGCTGTGCATACCACCAGACTTAAGAACAGTTTCTACCATCAGGCCATCGGGCTTCTGAACTCATAAACACATTTCAAATCATATTTGTTGATTATTTTTAATATTGTCTTTTTACCTATTTTTAATATTGTCTTTTTACCTTACTAATGTCATTTTTAAAATCTTATTTATCCTTGGAATATTACTGCTGAGGTGACCCGTTGTCTTGTCAAATACATTTCATTGTACCGTTGACCCTGAGCCAACCTATAGATGACAAATAAAAATGTATTATTATAATTCCTTGATTATTGTTGCTTTTTGCATATCTTCCATTTATTTCTCCTAAGTACCATCTATATCTCTTGTTCCTCTTTCCGCTGACTCTCAGTCTGAAGAAAGGTCTCAACCCAAAACTTCACCTATTCCTTTTCTGCCGAAATGCTGCCTGACCCGCTTCGTTACTCAAGCTTTTTGTGTCTGTCTTCAATTTAAACCAGCATCTGCAGTTCCTCCCTGCACATTCAATAAAATGCTTTGTTCTAGCATGGACCTTGCACATGAAGTTCCTCCCATTCAACCTTATCTAACATTATCTGCACACCTTATTACTTCATTCCTTTTGTAATTAACTAACTTCCCTTAAAGCTATTAATTATTTTAATAGGTCGACCACTCCATAAGTTCCACATTCTAATCATCCCTTGGATAAACAGGTTTCTATTAAATTCCATCATATTTCTTTTAGAGAATATTGTAAATTTCATCAGCATAAAATACAGTTTTATAAAAGGAAGACTTCGTATTGGTTTTCCCAATAATTTTTACAGCTTTGTAATTTGAGCACTTCTGTGTTGGAACACCCACTGGAAGATTGAAAACTTGTGGGAGTAGGGAAGGATTCTGGGTGTGTGGTTGTATGAAGTGAAGGACTGTTAACAGCAGTGTTTGGCAAGAATTGTGATGTGCATAATGTGTAGAGGACCAGAGAGAGAAGGAGATAAATGTTTCTTTGTTCAAAAGTTGGCTTCCACTATAGATTTCTTGACAGAAGTTTCTCTTTCAAGGCACATATTTCATAAAATTACATGATTTAAAATAAAATTTGCTTCATGTGCTGTGATGATCTTTTATTGCTAATCCTGATTTTTTTTAACTGTTCGTTCATTTTTTGGGGTTCTTTTAATATATTTTAGAATTTTCCAAACTTGGCTTCATTCCTTTTGGATTTGTAACTAATGTAAGTTTGTTTTATTCTGCTTTGACTGTGAAAGGAGAAATTAAATGTAAAGCTGGAAGAGGGATATGGGTGGAGGGGGCAGGGGAACGAGGCAACCGTTTCGCCAAACACTTGCACTGTCTGCCAAGGCCTGTTAATGATGGCAATAAAATCTTGTCATGGTCTTGTGAAAGTGACTGGAAAAGCTGCAAAATATCTTCTTGACTCTTATGCCCGACTGATGAAGGCTACCATGTCATATATCATATCTTAATCTCTATCTAATTGCGTTGCCACTTTCAAGATCCCAAGATCCCTCTACATCAATGCTGTCAAAGGTCTTGCCATTAACTGTATGTTTGTCCTTGCATTTGACTTCACAAAGTGCAATAACTCACACTTGCTTGGATTAAAGTCCATCTGCAATTTCTCCACCCATATCTGTAACTGAATCCTGTATATCTGTATCCTGAAGTGTCCTTTGCTGTCCACAGTTCTACAAGTTTTGGTGTTGTCTGCAAACTTACGAACCAACCTATTTTGCACTTGTGTCCAAGACATTTATATATATAACAAATATTTCTTCCCCACTGCTATCAGATTCCTGAACCAATCACCTCTTTCTTGCCCCATCCTCGAGGTGCTGGCCTATGCTTACTCTTAAAGGTACCTAATTTGGATATTCCTTTATTATACTCTAATGTTTTCAATTTGCATTTTCACTACAATCGTTGCACCATTATGCTGTTTAACACTCTTCATATTTATTGTCTGCTTTATCATTATTATAGGTACACACTGATTATTATAGGTTTACTTTGAGCTTCATGTGAACAAGGATTTGCATTACACCCTGGTCATATGACAAGAAACTAATCTAAAGAATGTAAAAGTTGAGACATCATTTGTGATGTTCAAAACAGTGTTGGATAAGTATCTGAAAGAAAAACAAATGGTTGGAGGTTGAGGGACTGGCTGTATCTTTTACAGAGAACTAGTACAGACTTGAAAGACTGAATGACCTTCCGTGTTTTAACCATTTATGTGTCAGTCGTGTGTAATTTGCATGAACCTTTGAGTTAGACGAATGTCAGTTGAAATCCTCTGCTAAAGAATTGATCACCAAAATCCAATCACACATGCTGTGCACACGGAGGAAACATTATAGGTTGTATTTGAATGTGGATGCCATCTAGTTTATTGATTTCCCCAAACCTTGTTTTTTTGGGGGGAGAGGAGAAAGCTCGTGGAACGATATTGAAGAGCAATTAAATTGAGACACAAGAAACTGCAGATGCTTGAATTTTAAGCAAAAAAAACCTGCTAGTGGAACTCAGTAGGCCGGGCAACATCCGTGGAGGGCAATGGACAGACGACTTTCTGACTATTTGGGACCCTTCACCAGTGCAGATGGCACTATTCAGTCTGAAGAAAGGTCCCGACACGAAATGTCGTCTGTCTATACCATCCCCGACTGTTTACTGGACTGCCTGTTCCTCCAGCAGAGCGTTTGTTTTTATTGAAGAACAATTACTTTGGTACACTGATTTACACTTACTCCCAGCCAACATCATGTTGCAGTTTGCGGGAGCTCGCTCTCCACACGTTGCCTGCCGTGACTACACCATAAACAATTCAAAAAGTGCTTCACGTGCTGCAAATTGCCTGGGAACGCGCTGACAGACGCTGCATCAACCATCAAGATTCCACAATAAAGGAACTGCAGATGCTGGAACAACTCAGCCGGTCAGGCAGCATCTCTGGAGAACATGGGACGCTTCAGACCTGAAATGTCACCTATCCACGCCCTCTCGAGACTCAGATGCTGCTTGCACCGCTGCGTTACTCCAGTACTTTGTATGTTTTCAATCATTGTTTCGTGAAGGGGGAGGGTACTTCTTTGTGACATTCCTTGTCAGCCCAGCCACCCCAGAGATGCTCCTCTTTGCACGGTGCGCAGTTTCGGAATGCGGTTCGCAGCCACCGAGTGCAGCAGCGACGCTCGCGCGCCGACCTTGCCCGGGACGCGCTGCGTAACACAAGCTCGCGCCCGGGAACGGAGACGTCGCGCGCGCAGCCCCAGCCTGCGGGAGGCGGAAGCAGGAAGTGCGCAGGCGCCGGCAGCTCAGCTGACAGGCCTGACCTGGGCTCTTGCTGGTGGAGGACAGCGGGCGATGTGAAGCGGAGCAGCCGCAGCATCGCAGGCGAGATAGATAGACAGACCGAGCGACCAGCAGCGGCTTCGGTCCCCACCGGTAGGTCTCCACCTCGTTTCCCCGCCCAAGCCCCCGAATGTTTGGCGTGGTCGTGCCGGGGCGGGTGGATAAACACCGCACCAGGGGCTGCCAGGGAGAAGGATGCAGGAGCAAGGCCCGAACCCAGCGGGGAGACGGTGACCACTTGCCCCTATTTTCTCTCAACGTTCTTCCACTAGCGGCTTGGTGCCAGGGTTGTCCCTTTCATTGACTTGATTTTTTTCAGGAGGTCCTTATTTTCCCTTTGCGTATTTGTTCCTTTCTCCTCCACGCCAGATAGAAAAAAAGAACACGAAGGTTTTGGGAAGTGGAAGAGTCAATTAAGCAATCGCTCAAAATCCGCTTTCCTCAAATGGGGAAATCACTGAGCTGTTTGTCACGCGTGTTGAGTATTAAAAATATAATTGTTCATTTAAGTCGGTGGAAACCTGCAATTGGTATTGTGTTGTCATCGGGATTTGTAGAAAATGTGGTGTAAATAACACGAGAGGTGTCTCACGGTGGTAGGAATTGAGAGTAATTTTTGACACAATTCTTGTCAAATTGTGGTAATATCCCTTCAAATGTGAACAGGTGGTATCCACTTAATACATTCGTTTGCAAACGAGGTATTAATCATTAATTGGTTTTGGCCTTGCTGAGGTATATAGTATCTGAGCGCATGGCTGTAAGTTACTGCTACAGCAATGTTTAAAATTGCGTATTCAGTTCTAACTCGGTGAAATCCTTCACTGTTAATCAGAACAAGAGAATTATTTTGTGTTAATTTTCAGAGCATAGAGACTGTAGTTCATAAAACAAAGGTAGGTGTAGCATGTGTGTACATGACCAGTGGATTTCAATAAGAAAACAACACCTCATTTCGCTTGGGTAGCCTGCAACCCAATGGTGTGAACATTGAATTCTCCAGTTTTAGGTACCTAACCTACAAACTCCTGCCACTCCACCCTTCTTTATTCCTCTCTTTTCCTTATGCCCCACCTTGACGTGCACACATTTATACCGCAACCCCCCCCCCCCCCCCCCCCGTCCGTCCGTCCGTCCGTCCGTCCGTCAAACCCCCCTTTCATCTGTACTCACCTATTACTTGCCAGGCTTTGTCCTGCCCCCACATCTCTTCCAGCTCTCCCCCCCCCCCCCCACTATAATCGGTCTGAAGGAGGGTCTCTACCTGAAACATTACCTATCCATGATCTGCAGGCATGCTGCCTGACCTTCTGAGTTAATACAGTATTTTCTGTATCTTTTTTATCCGTATGGCAACTCAGTTCACCAAAACGGCATACTATTTATCTATAAACATCTTGGCACAAGCTTGGGACCAATTTAATACCTCAACTAATCAACTGTTCAGAAAACTTTGGGATGTGACTTAATCCACCTCATTGCAGATTCTGACATAATTGATTTGTATTTTTGAAGTGTGGACTTTAGAGATACAGCGTTGGAAAAGACACTTCAGCCCATCAAGACCGCACTAACCACGATAGTCCCGTACACTACACTATCCAACACACGAAGGACAATTTACAACTTTTTTTACTAAGCCAATTAACATACAAATCTACAAATTTGGAGTGTGGGAAGAAACTCCGTGGTCACAGGGAGAGCGTACAAACTCCACATAGGCAGTTCCTGTATTCAGGATAGATCCGGGGTGTCTGGTGCTGTAACACAGCAGCTCTACCACTGTGCCACTGTACGCCCCTCCTGCTGATATCCAGCTGCAAACATTATTAGAATCATGAATTATTTTGTACAGACTTCTGTTATTAAGATTTTTACGTGTATTCGAGAGTTTTCTATATCTTTATAACTATATGACAGTTGTCTCAAAATTTAATTATTTTACAAAGAGTTTTTGAGGCAATTTATTCCATTCAGTGATAACCTGCGGTATTGTGAAACTTCTCTTGTCCCTCTCGATCTCCAAGTCTGTCTGCAGTTTGCAGCAGAGGAAATGGACTTTAGTGGAACACGCATTTTTTCAGTTCTGTCATTACCCATCTGAGTATATATTCCTTGAGTTTATTCTTTCTGTAACAGAATGCCCACAATTGTATGTGTTGCCCTTAACTCTGTTCGAAATGGCCCACTGAGTTCTTCAGCAGTTTGCATTTTGCTCACGATTCTAGTATCTACAGTCTCTTGTCTCCTGTTAAGAATTTTATCTTGCTTTAGGTCATGGGTGTTCAATATCCCTGCCTATATTGTCAAATGATTTGTTTTGCTAATAGTTAACGTTATTTACCTGTGTATACTGAAATATACAGTGGATGGAACACTCATTGCAGAAGGTGTGAAATATGGACAGAACACTGCAAAATACCTTATTTCAGTAATCTATTCATTGTGTTCACTGACTGCCATGTTTCTGTTAACTCGTGTCAAATACCAAACCTTCTGGCCGGTTCCTTGTGAGGCATGTTACTGAATATCTTGTGAAAATTCATATTGACCATTTCCCTATTCTATATTTAAAAATCTTCTTCAACAGCTGTGGCTTCAAATGGTCTTTGTTGTACTTGGAAGCATGATGTTTGGCATGTTATTTGCATCAGAATTTTTTCATGAAAGGGCAAGAGAGCATGCCACTTGCTTTCATTTGTACACATACAAGACCATCATTTTAGTTTTTACCCAATTATTCAATTTAACTACTTGCTAAATCAAACAATTCTGATGGAATAGAACTAATAGATAAACGGAAACATGGCGCAAAATGTCAATTTCAACATGTATGTTATTGAACTTTGAGTTTGGCAATGCAAGGTTCATTCGTGGCACTAAATACGCTACCTATTTTAAGCTAACTTCTTCAATCATAAAATATTTAGCACTATAATTGCGATGTCTGACTTAGTTTTCAGCATCTCTAGTCGTCATTGATTTGAAGAAATGGATTGACTGTGAAGAGATTGGAATTTCCTTCCATATCCATTTATTTAAGTTATTCTCGCTCCCAATCCCACATCCATTCTAGCATCCAATTTTTGGAGTGGCTTTAAGCATTGTGCTTGCTGTTTTACATTGCAAATAAATTGGTTGTTCTGTTAACATGGTTGTCCGTGTTAAAGTGTAATATATTTCACCGTGTAATGGAAAAGGTTGTAGTGATTATACTCAGCCTATTCTGGTATAATTGTAGGATTTTGCTTTTAGTTGCAGGTTCTTCATGTGAACACGTTTGTCATTTTTAAGGTGACATTTCAATTTGCTTCTGAAAATGACGTCTGTCGGAAATTGCCAGCCATCCAAATATTTTTGTTTTTAGATCATAAGCAGAATAATTGTAGTTATTAAAGAATGGGATTTGAAACTTGTGAGCACCTCTGGTTTTTTGCTTATGTTAGTGGCTAATATAAAGCACTTTGAAAATCTGCTCCTTTACCTTTACCCCTATTCACTAGTCACTGTACATTTTGTTTAAAACAAAATCTATCAAGCATTCTGCTTTACTGCAACATTTTTAAAGAGCAACTTTAAAAGCATTAACCATTTAATTCAGCTGGAAATGGAATTAACCCAGGAATTTTAATGCATCGATTTTGAAGATGTGTGATATTTAAATTATATTTTGTAAATTTGTATTTCCTAGTAGGAATAGATAGAAATGTCATCTGGTCTGGCTTCTTTTGAGATAAAATCAAGTGTTTGATTCCACTGATCATGCAGTTAGGTTTGCAATTAAAATGTTTTTAATGGGAGTTGTTTTTATTTTATCATGATTTTAAATTTGATTTAAGTTAATGAAATTAGTGTAATTCAGAAAATAGTGCATGCATGCATCCGGGTTTCAAAAACGTCTACACATTTAATTAAACGTTTTAGCAGAATAGGTTTGAGTGAAGTAAGAGGGGAAAATGAAATCAGAAATACAAAGATTTGGTAAACTAATGGGGAAGTTGCTACTATGTTTCAAGAAGTGAAAATTTAGGGATTTCATTTATTGTGCAACATGAGAGTTGTGTGTTTAATTGTCATATGTACTGAAAACAGAATAACGAAATCATCACCTACAGCAGCTAAACTGGTGCAGAAATGCAATACACATAAATAATATATCATCAAAAAAATAAAAATGAATAACCAGAGTACTAGTGCAAAGCTGACGTCTGAGTGCAAATACATGGTATTATATAAATGTTCATTACAAGGCACATAAACGTGATTTGTTAATATTTCACAGAGGATTTTACTCAAATAGTTTTCTTTGCTCAAGTATTCTTTGGCATTCCAATTCCTGGAATTGAATACTGAAATATAAGAATCCTGCCTTTTTGGGTACAATGGGGAAAGAGCATGTCATGCAAAGTGACTTTTATCTGCTGTTGACTGAGGGGTGAGAATTAAAAATGTCGAATATTTTGTGATTTTTTTAGAGTTTCTTTTACCATCGTATATTCAAAGCTTTGAAAGGAACTGATTCTAACAGAACCAACATTTTAAGCATGTTATAAACCTCAAAATCGTGCCTGTCTGTGTAAAATTGTGTGGTGATCATTTGACCACAGCAAAATCTTCCCCCATCATCTATGTATTCTTGCAGGTTTGGATTCCCTGCAGATTTTTCCTCATTTTTGTCTGTAGAGTAAATGTCACTTGTTAGACTGCCAGTGTAGCTACAATTGTCCTTTTACTTTATTAGCTGATTTTGTAAACGGAGACATCATGGATCAGTATTAAATTCACAGTTTAAGGTGAGTGTCGATATCTGATGCCTAATCAACCACTGTTATTTCTCCTTTAAAAGTAATCTACAGTAAAACAATTGGAACTTTGCACAGATACTAATTCTGAACATAAATCTCAAAAGGCCAGATTGTTTAATTATAGTATACCTCCTAAATTTCATCTTAAAATTGGAGAGAATTTGCTACATCCAGCTCTTAAAGTGGATTTTTGTTGGAAATATATTGTTCATATCTTTCTAATTTTCTAGGAGCAACACAACAAAATAGAGACGAGAGTGAGGACGCTGGGATCTTAAGTGAAAAACAATCTACTGGAGGCACACAGTGGGTCCAGAGGAAGGGTCTTGACCTGAAATATTGAATGTCCATTTCCCTCCACTGACGCTGCCTGACACACTGAGTTCCTTCAGCAGATTGTTTTCAGTAGTGGTTGTGGAGACCCTACTGTTTTTAGTTAACCAGAATAGGAAAAAAATGCTATATGCTTAAGCATAGTACTGATTAGAAGGTGATTTTTTTTTCATACTGCCACTTATAAAACAAAAATATTGAGCACCAATGATCTAATCTATTACTTGTTCTATCTTTATTTGTATTACTATTTTTGCTTATTGAATTATGGCATGAGATTCCATTTGGGATGTATATGTTTGGGACATGGTTGTGCCAGTTGAGGCAGCCACAATTCTGTGTAGCACACTTAACCATTTACAGATTGTGTTTTAAGTCAAGTTTGAGAACATCATCTTTGTCTGACATTTGAGTACACTTCAAGGAGTGCTGCATTAGTGTTGTCTCTGGTAGACAAGCTGAAAAAGAGCCCTATTGTGCTCTCTTTTGGCTATGGAACATACTAGGGCACTATTCCAAAAAGAGTAAGGGATTCTCATTGAGGAACAATTGTTAATCGTAATAATTTTGGCAGTAAAAAAATGTATTTGGTTCTTTTTGATAACATTGTGGGACTGTGTGCAAAATGATGCTGCATTTCTTAATGTTTTAACAGTGATTCCAAATGTAATATCTAAATACCCTGAAAGGTACTTGGAGGGAATTTGAGGTTCTGGTTGAAGATACTTTATCAGAATAGTTGAAGAAAATATTAGGATGCGGACAAAATAGAGAGTTGTGAGAACAAATGATAAGATATATTGGGTAGGGTGAAAGATGGGAGAATTTAAATGACAAGATGATAGTGTAAACTGAAAGGATATTGCAATGTTCTCATGTCTGAGCATTTCCAATATTCTCAAAGATTTGCTTTTGAATGAATGATAAATTTTAAATATGCACACATTTGGAATCATTTTAACTGCTGAAGCATAAGGTGAAACACTGAGTTTCCATTGTATTAATTAAATTTTATTATCTTATTTCAGTACATCGATTATTTACTTCACAAGTAATTTACTTATTTGAGGATGACGGAATTTTGGTTAATATCTGCTCCTGGAGAAAAAACATGTCAACAGACATGGGACAAATTGAATGTTACAACTTCGAGGAGCAATAACCTCTCTACAAACTTCAAGTTTGCAATTCCAGATTTGAAGGTATGTGACAGATGGGAACTTGTTTAAAGACCTTGCAAATCGAGTATCAGGATAGATAATTGTATATGTTCACAACCTTCATTCATATTTTTGAAGCAAACCAGTCAAACCAGATTTTCTTTCTTAAGGAATTGAGTTTATATCTCCAATACTTAAATTCCAGAATCGAAACTGACAATAGCAATATTGTAAAAATCCCACTGAAAGATAGTTTTCACATTGACATTGAAGCAGTAATTTGGTTGTGTTACAGTGCGTTCCAATGTGAATGCAAATAAACAAAAGAGCAATGGAGAAACTTTACACAAGTTTTATTTGTACGTTGTCCTATTTCTTGTTGGCAAAGAAGAAAATAGAAACATAGAAAATAGATGCAGGAGTAGGCCTTTCGGCCCTTCGAGCCAGCACCGCCATTCAATATGATCATGGCTGATCATCCAAAATCAATACCCCGTTCCTGCTTTCTACCCATATCCCTTGATTCCGTTAGCCCTAAGAGCTAAATCTAACTCTCTCTTGAATATATCCAGTGAATTGGCCTCCACTGCCTTCTGTCCACATTCACAACTCTGGATGAAAAAGATTTTCCTCATCTCAGTCCTAAATGGCCGACCGCTTATTCTTCAACTTAAACAATGAGTCTATATAGTCTGTTTGATAGAATTTTCAATATTATTTCAATTTTTGTTTAAAATTGGATTATTTAAGTTCAGTATTATTGTTTATCTTGAATACTTAATGAAGAACAATCTGTGTTGCCAATTTGGATTTCTAGATGTATCCCAAGGAGGTTTTGAATACTCAGTGCTGTAAACCCTCATTTTCATGGACCCCTTTATAATTGATTTTGGTTATAGCAGACAGCCCTACTCACAGACATCCACAGCCATGCTTCCGACTGCAAGGAGCACCAGCGAACCCTTCACCCATCAAATGGTCCGGCTTATCTTATGTTGGTTTATGTTGTTGTGGCTCATGTTCTAACAACCTAGGGACGGCGCTTTCTTCGGGGCGCTGCTGCCAACAGGACGCACTCGGTCACTGTGGGGCTCCATCCCTTCTCATGAGCTGCCAGACCTTCCGTCCTGTCGGCTCGTCGCTCCACTGACGCCGCCTCCACCACCACCTTTCATCACTCTGTCCACTCGGCCTCCCCTTCACCGCCTCCTTTTCTCCCGGAGACACTGACAAACTCCACCTTGGAGGGTGTTGGTGGCTGTGAGAGGGGGAAGAGGGAGTGAAGGGGAGGGGGGTGGCGTAAGGTGGGAGGGGAGTGGTGGGGAGGGGAGTGGTGGGGAGGGGCCCTGCAGTGGCCGAATGCAGATTGTTGTTGGTGGCAGACTGAGGGCGGTGCTGACAACCGGGGGGCTGTGACGGCTGAACTCTAAGGTAGATGATGGGGAGGAGCTTTGGTGCCTAGTTTTAAAATAGACAATAGACAATAGGTGCAGGAGGAGGCCATTCGGCCCTTCGAGCCAGCACCGCCATTCAATGTGATCATGGCTGATCATTCTCAATCAGTACCCCGTTCCTGCCTTCTCCCCATACCCCCTGACTCCGCTATCCTTAAGAGCTCTATCCAGCTCTCTCTTGAATGCATTCAGAGAATTGGCCTCCACTGCCTTCTGAGGCAGAGAATTCCACAGATTCACAACTCTGACTGAAAAAGCTTTTCCTCATCTCAGTTCTAAATGGCCTACCCCTTATTCTTAAACTGTGGCCCCCTGTTCTGGACTCCCTCAACATTGGGAACATGTTTCTATCCTCTAACGTGTCCAACCCCTTAATAATCTTATACGTTTCGATAAGATCTCCTCTCATCCTTCTAAATTCCAGTGTATACAAGCCTAGTCGCTCCAGTCTTTCAACATATGATGGTCCCGCAATTCCGGGAATTAACCTAGTAAACCTTCGCTGCACTCCCTCAATAGCAAGAATATCCTTCCTCAAATTTGGAGACCAAAACTGCACACAGTATTCCAGGTGCGGTCTCACTAGGACCCTGCAGAAGGACCTCTTTGCGCCTATACTCAACTCCTCTTGTTATGAAGGCCAACATTCCATTGGCTTTCTTCACGGCCTGCTGTACCTGCTTGCTTCCCATGAAATGACATTGGGTGCTGGTGTAACACAGACTGAATTAGTGAAGAAGGGACCCGGTGTCATCTATACATGTTCTCAAGCTTTTGTCTCTTTTCATGTACTAACCATTATTTGCAGTTCTTTGTTTCAATAACATACAATGATAATGCCTTACTCAGTTATAACGAATAATCTGTAATAATGGACACCACTCCCCATCCATTATACCGAGGGTTTACTGTATTGACGCATGCTTGTATTTTTTTTTAAACTTGGTAACAATGACAGTGCAAGTACTTGAGCAAATAGGAATGGACAATAAATGCTGCCCTTCCCAATATTTGAATACTTTTCGATTTAGTATATTCTATTTTTGCTGCTCATGCTGCATTCATCCTTGGCGCTGAGGAAATCTCTCCCCTACTGAAGCAGACTCACCCAAGCAATGCAAAAAAAATCTTTCCCTCTGAAACTTAATGTTTTGTACAACCTAAACTAATGATCCTGGACAATATGACTTTTGGAATCCATATGTGAACATTAAATTTCCTCATGGCCAAATGATTTCCTGCAGTGTCGAGATGCTCAATTCATTTTAATTTTAATTAAAATTTGATATTTTCATTACTGTGTGATGTGGAAGGATTGTGTTTTTGTCCCTGACAGTTATTATTTTGCGGGGCTTGTAAACAAACTTGCCCCCCAAAATATTTTGATACATGAATTTGAGAATTAGGAAGGGAATTTAAGAATTAGAAAGTTCAGATTCCTGCAAATTGGATTTGCAGTTGGGGTAGCTCTGCTGGTCAGGAATGAAGCTCAGTCCTTTGCAAGGGATGACATAGGATCAGAGAATGTAGAATCCTAGTGAGGAGACCTAAGAAACTGCAAGGGTAAAAAGACCCTGATGGAAGTTGCATACATGCCTAAGAAAAGTAGCAAGGATTTCGGGAACGAATTAAATCAGGAGATGCAATCAGCATGTATGAAAATGCAATGTTACTGTGGTCATGGGGATTTCGATATAGACAATAGGAGCAGGAGGAGGCCATTTGGCCCTTCGAGCCAGCACCGCCATTCATGTGATCATGGCTGATTATTCTCTATCAATACCCAGTTCCTGCCTTCTCCCCATAACCCCTGACTCCGCTATCCTTAAGAGCTCTATCTAGCTCTCTCTTGAATGCATTCAGAGAATTGGCCTCCACTGCCCTCTGAGGCAGAGAATTCCACAGATTCACAACTCTGACTGAAAATGTTTTTCCTCATCTCAGTTCTAAATGGCCTACCCCTTATTCTTAAACTGTGGCCCCTTGTTCTGGACTCCCCCAAAATTGGGAACTTGTTTCCTGCCTCTAACGTGTCCAACCCCTTACTAATCTTATACGTTTCGATAAGATCTCCTCTCATCCTTCTAAATTCCAGTGTATACAAGCCTAGTCGCTCCAGTCTTTCAACATATGACAGTCCCGCCATTCCAGGAATTAACTTAGTAAACCTACGCTGCACGCCCTCAATAGCAAGAATATCCTACCTCAAATTTGGATACCAAAACTGCACACAGTACTCCAGGTGCGGTCTCACTAGGGCCCTGTACAACTGCAGAAGGACCTCTTTGCTCCTATACTCAACTTCTCTTGTTATGAAGGCCAACATTCCATTGGTTTTCTTCACTGCCTGCTGTACCTGCATGCTTCCTTTCAGTGACTGATGCACTAGGACACCCAGATCTCGTTGTGCGTCCCCGTTTCCTAAATTGACACCATTCAGATAATACTCTGCCTTCCTATTCTTACCGCCAAAGTGGATAACCTCACACTTATCCACATTAAACTGCATCTGCCATGCTTCCGCCCACTCACACAACCTGTCCAAGTCATCCTGCAACCTCATAGCATCTTCCTCACAGTTGACACTACCACCCAGCTTTGTATAATTTCCATGTCAGTACCCTACCTCCAATACCATGTGCTCTAATTTTGCCCACTAATCTCCTATGTGGAACCTTGTCAAAGGCTTTCTGAAAGTCAAGGTACACCACATCCACCGGCTCTCCCCTGTCAATTTTCCTAGTTACATCCTCAAAGAATTCCAGAAGATTAGTCAAGCATGATTTCCCCTTCGTAAATCCATGCTGACTCGGAACAATCCTGTTACTACTATCCAAATGCTCCGCAATTTCGTCTTTTATAATTGACTCCAGCATCTTCCCCAGCACTGATGTCTGACTAACTGGTCTATAATTTCCCGTTTTCTCTCTCCCTCCTTTCTTAAAAAGTGTGACAACATTAGCTACCCTCCAATCCACAGGAACTGATCCTGAATCTATAGAACATTGGAAAATGATCACCAATGCATCCACAATTTCTAGCGCCACCTCCTTAAGTACTCTGGGATGCAGACCATCAGGCCCTGGGGATTTATTAGCCTTCAGTCCCATCAGTCTACCCAACACCATTTCTTGCCTAATGTGGATTTCCTTCAGTTCCTCCGTCAACCTAGGATCTCTGGCCACTAGAACATTTGGGAGATTGCTTGTATCTTCCTTAGTGAAGACAGATCCAAAATACCGGTTCAACTCGTCTGCCATTTCCTTGTTCTCCATAATAAATTCCCCCGCTTCTGTCTTCAAGGGACCCACATTTGCCTTGACTATTTTTTTCCTCTTTACATACCTAAAAAAGCTTTTACTATCCTCCTTTATATTATTGGCTAGTTTACCCTCGTACCTTGTCTTTTCTCCCCGTATTGCCTTCTTAGTCATCTTCTGTTGCTCTTTAAAAGAGTCCCAATCCTCTGGCTTCCCACTCTTCTTTGCTTTGTTGTACTTCTCTTTTATTTTTATGCTGTCCTTGACTTCCCTTGTCAGCCACGGGTGCCTCTTACTCCCCTTAGAATCTTTCCTCCTCTTTGGGATAAATTGATCCTGCAACTTCTGCAATATTCCCAGGAATACCTACCATTGCTGTTCCACCGTCTTCCCTGCTAGGGCCTCCTTCCAGTCAATTCTGGCCAGCTCCTGCCTCATGCCTCTGTAATCCCCTTTGCTATATTGTAATACTGACACTTCCGATTTTCCCTTCTCCCTCTCAATTTGCAGAGTAAAACTTGTCATATTGTGATCACTCCATCCTAATGGCTCTTTTACCTCGAGTCTCCTTATCAGATCAGGTTCATTACACAACACTAAATCCAGAATTGCCTTCTCCCTAGTAGGCTCCAGTACAAGCTGTTGTAAGAATCCATCTCGGAGACACTCCACAAACTCTCTTTCCTGGGGTCCATTATCATCCTGATTTTCCCAGTCTACCTGCATGTTGAAATCTCCCATAACCACCGTAGCATTACATTTGCGACATGCCAACATGCAGGTAGACTGGGAAAATCAGGTTGGTACTGGATCCCAAGAGAAGGAATTTGTACCGTGCCTACGAAATGGCTTCTTAGAGCAGCTTGTAGTCGAGTCTACTAGGGAAAAGCCAATTCTGTATTTGGTATTGTGTAATAAACCTACAGTTTGAGAGGGAGATGAAAACAGATTTTTCGGTATGGTTGAGTAAATGTGACGATAGAGGCATGAGGGAGGAGCAGGCTAAAGTTGATTGGGAAAGGACTCTAGCAGGAATGATGGTGGAGGAGCAATGGCTGAGTTTGTAGGAATAATTGGGAATTTACAGGATTTTTTAATCCCAAGGAGGAAGAAAGATTCTAAGGGGAGATTGAGGTGACTGGCTGACAAGGGAAGTCAAAGACAGCATAAAACTAAAAGGGAAGGCATATAATATTGCAAAGATTAGTGGGAAGCTAAATGATTGGGAAGTTTTTAAAATACCAACAGAAGTAACTAAAAAAGCAATATGGGGAGAAAAGATGAAATATGGAAGCAAGCTAGCCAATAAGATAAAAGAAGATAGGTAAAATTTCTTCAGATATCTAAAGAGTAAGAGAGAGGCATGAGTGGACATTGAACCACTGGGAAATGATGCTGGAGAAGTGATAATGAGGAATAAAGAAATGGCAGCAGAATTGAATTTTTTTTTTGCATCAGTCTTCACAGAGAAAGACACCAGCAACATGTCTGAAATTCAAGAGAGTCGGGAGGCAGAAGTTAGTGGAGTGGCTGTTACTAAAGAGAAAATCTTCTGAACATGAAATTCTCAAATTTAATTTATATTGCTATGGTGGCATGTTGTGGACAAAGTACAGAAATGCTGAAAGTGGGAACTTTTTTAGAAAAACACCCATAATTGCCCAGGGATTTACCTACTCATTAGGACCTTAATCTTTTTATAATGCTGTCAATTAATTTTCTACACCTTTTAACATGAAATTTTCATCCTTCCAATAGGTTGGAACGTTAGATGTCTTGGTGGGATTATCTGATGAGCTAGCCAAGTTGGACTCATTTATTGAGGGGTAAGTTCATTGATGAGACATTATTAATACCTATATATATAGTAGTTCTGGGTGGTTCTCTTGGAAGCATTTAGTTAAAAATAGAAAAAAAACTGGTAATAATTAAATTGTACATGTAGATAGATGGTTAATTGTGGATGTGTGCAGTTCTCTTTGGAGTGGCTATTTGAGTTGGACCCTTCAGAACCCAGCCCTGTGGGTTAAGTTCTGGTTGGGTTTATGTGGCTTAGTAATAATGTGATTTAGGTTGGGCTTGACATGCTGACTTGGCTCAGCATGATTTGGATGAAGGCCAAATAGGTATGGTTGATAAATTTACTGATGAGACACAGATGTGGGAGAATTAGTTGTGAAATGGCTATAAGTCAAAACACATCGAGTTTGGCATATGCACAAGTATAATAAGGTATAGGTACAATGAAAAATCTTGTCTGAAACTGGTACTGTCGATAATTATTTCACTATATGCACATTTATTATGTGTATAAAGGAACTGCAGATGCTGGTATATTCCAAAGATTGACACAAAGTGCTGGAGTAACTCAGCAGTTTAGTCAGCATCTCTGGAGCGAAAAGGATGGGTGATGTTTCGGGTCAGGACACTAACTCAGACCCAAGTCTGATGCTTTTTAGTTTTTTGCATTTTAAGATTTACTTAGAATATCTGATTTATTGTATATTTATTTGCTATCGTTGTTGTGGCTAATGTGCCTGCAATACTGCAGCAAGCCAGACTTTCTTGTTTCCAGTGCTTAACTGGTGCATATCACAAATAAATATTCATATTCACTCTAATTTTTAAACCCTAAAATTTAACTATTGCAAAGATTGTTGGGCTATAAGGTATGACCTGGTGAGAATTTGGCCACACTATAACTGTTCGACTGACCTCGTGACTTAGAAGACGTGCAAAACTCAACATGACAAGGCAAAATGTTTCTCAGAATATTGTTTTAAATGCTGAAATTATGCTTGTCAACTGATTGAACTCCTAGCATTTCAGTTATGCTTTGATATAAATTTACATTGTCTCACAATCGTAGCTGAAGTAGCTGTAATGTATTTTCCAAAATGGTCCAGAACAGAGTATCACATAACCCCATCGGTGGCTTTATTGTCAATCCCTTTGTTCAACGGTTTGAACTGATTGTGGTGCAACAAAAGGCAACTGGAACCTCTGATCAAAGGGATAAAATGGTTCTTATGAGATGAGAATTTGCGATTGCATGTATCCACCACACTATTCTGACAGCAATCGCCAATCCTAATGCTTAGAAACGAAAGAATTGTGATAACAGTTCTCGGGTTACTGTACCTTCTTGATAGCGTGGCCTGGGTGGTGTGGGTCTTTGATATTAGCTGCCTTCTTGAGGCGCATACTACTGTAAATGGCTTGAATGTAATCATGTATTGTCTTTCCACTGACTGGGTGACGTCAGTTATTCTTGCTTATCATTCTGCCATGAGATGTCATTCCACCATAAAATGTTGTTGAAATAGGTAGTAAATTGGCAAGCGTAAAAATAATATCATCTTGAGACTTATTTATTGTTTTTTTACCAAGGTTGACATGAGGAAGATCATTCCCCCTCATTTAAAATGATGAGAGACTTTGGTTTCTCTTTCCACAGATGCTAACTTGCTAAGTATTTTCTGTTTTTATTTTAGATTTCCAGAATCTGCAGATTATTTTTTTTACACAGTTCTCCAAAGGAAATGGGTGAACTGGATGGATTTTTACAACTCAATCTTTTGTTCTATTCCCTGGCACACTGATTACCAGTTGAATTCAGTTTTGGTGGCATTTTTTACTCTTGGCCTTGTACTGTTTTACATTAGTTAGCAATTGTCACTGCATTTATGCATTCAAAATGCTGTATTTCATTAGGCAGCTCACTGGGGGGAAAATAGCAGAGGGTAGTATATCTGTCCTAATGTATTATTTAAATCTATAACCCATGATCTGTTTGATGTTTTCAGTGTGGTGAAGAAAGTGGCCCAGTATATGGCTGATGTGTTGGAAGACAGTAGAGACAAAGTGCAAGAAAACCTTCTGGCCAGTGGAGGTAAATAGAAAACAATTGAAACATTTTGCACATTTTTGGTTCCAATCCTTTTTAAACACATTATTGGAATTAAATTTTGCCATGCATGAGTGAATACAGTAAACCTGTGTTTTAAAGGACCCCTTTTATAACTGACTTTGGATATAGCGATTGGACGTGCGGATCATCCTTAGGTTGTTCGGGTGCAGCTACAGTTCCCTCCCTTCAGGAGCTGGATGTGCTTTTGCCATGTGTAGTCATCGGGGACACTTCTAGTGTCCCTGATCTTCCACATCCTCCACGAGAAGCATGCCATTACTCCAACTGCGCTGGTCAACTTTTTTTTATATTCTTCAAGAAGCTTCTTCCTTTGTCAAGTAAAACACTGGCTGTAGTTTTTTTCCTGAAACCATGATGCTCGACTTCTGTGGCTCAGCTTTGGAAATAGTTTTAAGTGACGAGAGCATTCTGGCCCAGCTCGAACATCATGGCAATTGCAGTTCTCTTGTGGGTATTCATGTTACCATTTTTTTAACAGATTCCAACACTGCTTCAGCTATAGCTACTCTGAAACTGGTGTACAGTGCATTCAGAAAGTATTCAGACCCCTTCACATTTTGCTACGTTACAGCCTTATTTTAAAATGGATTAAATTCATTTTTTAATCACCAATCTACACACAATACCCCATAATAAAAAAGCAAAAACAGGTGTTTAGAAATTTTTGCAGTAATTAAAAAGAAATAACTGATATCACATTTACATAAGTATTCAGACGCTTTACTCAATACTTTGTTGAGGCACCTTTGACAGCGATTACAGCCTCAAGTCTTCTTGGGTATGACGCTACAAGCTTGGCACATCTGTATTTGGGTAATTTTCCCCATTCTTCTCTGCAGATCCTCTCAAGCTCTGTCAGGTTGGATGGGGAGTGTCGATGCACAGCTATTTTCAGGTCCCTCGAGAGATGTTCGATCAGGTTCAAGTCCGGGCTCTGGCTGGGCCACTCAAGGACATTCACAGAATTGTCACGAAGCCACTCCTGCGTTGTCTTGGCTGTGTGCTTAGGGTCGTTGTCCCGTTGGCAGGTGAACCTCCGCCCCAGTCAGGTCCAAAACGCTCTGGAGCAGGTTTTCATCGAGGATCTCTCTGTACTTTGCTCAGTTCATCTTTCCCTCGATCCTGACTAGTCTCCCAGTTCCTGCCGCTGAAAAACATCCCCACAACATGATGCTGCTACCAGCATGCTTTACCATAGGTATGGTATTGGCCAGGTGATGAGCGATGACGGTTGGCATTCAGGGCAAAGAGTTCAATCTTGGTTTCATCAAACCAGAGAATCTTGTTTCTCATGGTCTGAGAGTCCTTTAGGTGCCTTTTGGCAAACTACAAGCGGGCTGTCATGTGCCTTTCACTGAGGATTGGCTTCCGTCTGGCCACTCTACCATAAAGGCCTGATTGGTGGAGTGCTACAGATATAGTTGTCCTTCTGGAAGGTTCTCCCATCTTCACAGAGGAACTCTGGGGCTCTGTCAGAGTGACCATCGTGTTCTTGGTCACCTGCCTGACCAAGGGCCTTCTCCCCCGATTGCTCAGTTTGGCCGGATGGCCAGCTCTATGAAGAGTCCTGGTGGTTCCAAAGTTCTTCCATTTAAGAATGTCTGAGGCCACCATGCTCTTCGGGACCTGCAATGCTGGAGAAATTGTTTTATACCCTTCCCCAGATCTGTGTCTCGACACAATCCTGTCTCGGAGGTCTACGGACAATTCCTTCGTCTTCATGGCTTGGTTTTTGCTCTGACACACTGTCAACTGTGGGACCTTATATGGACAGGTGTGTGCCTTTCCAAATCATGTCCAATCAATTTAATTTACCCTGGTGGACTCCAATCAAGTTGTAGAAACATCTGAAGGATAATCAATGGAAACAGGATGAACATAAGCGGCACGGTAGCGCAGCGGTAGAGTTGCTGCTTTACAGCGAATGCAGCGCCGGAGACTCAGGTTCGATCCTGACTACGGGTGCTGCACTGTAAGGAGTTTGTACGTTCTCCCCGTGACCTGCGTGGGTTTTCTCCGAGATCTTCGGTTTCCTCCCACACTCCAAAGACGTACAGGTATGTAGGTTAATTGGCTGGGTAAATGTAAAAATTGTCCCTAGTGGGTGTAGGATAGTGTTAATGTACGGGGATCGCTGGGCGGCACGGACTTGGAGGGCCGAAAGGGCCTGTTTCCGGCTGTATATATATGATATGATATGATAAGCTCAATTTTGAGTGACATAGCAAAGGGTCTGAATACTTATGTAAATGTGATATTCCAGTTATTTCTTTTTAATTACTTTGCAAAAATTTCGAAACACCTGTTTTTGCTTTTTTATTATGGGATATTGTGTGTAGATTGATGATTAAACAAAAATTAATCCATTTTAAAATAAGGCTGTAACGTAGCAAAATGTGGAAAAAGTGAAGGGATCTGAATACTTTCTGAATGCACTGTACAAGGCTGGAATGGTTTTAATTGGTTTAGTTTAGCTTAGAGATACAAGATGGAAACAGGCCTACCAAGTCCGCACCGAGTAATGATCACCTGTACACATGTTCTATCCTTCACACTAGGGATCATTTACAGAAGTCAGTTAACCTACAAACTTGCACATCTTTTAACATGGGAGAAAACTGGAGCATGCAGAGAAAATCCACGTAGTCACAGATAGAACGTACAAACTCCATCCAGATAGCACCAAGTCATGATCTTTGGTGCTGTAAGGTAGTAACTCCAGCGCTATGCCACTGTGCTGCCAACAGTTGGTATTGGGAGTTGGGACTATATTTATTGCCATCAGATTTTTAACATACTATATATATATATATTATATATATATACCACTGGACATGAAATAGAATAGGCAAGTTTTTTTTGTTCATGTGCCACCATGTGTAGTGGTGATTGATGCATGTAGTTGGATGTGTTTGGAATGAAGTGTAACATCTAGCCATGGGTTGTTCAATGACCAATGAGCATTTATAACAATCAGTCAGTCCACTTGGTGAAGATGAAATTGGTCTTGTAAGATCTTCTATCTTTGCAAAGCTTGTCATGAAGTAGGTATAAGAAGATAACTGCAGATGCTGGTACAAATCAAAGGTTTTTATTCACAAAATGCTGGAGTAACTCAGCAGGTCAGGCAGCATCTCGGGAGAGAGGAATGGGTGACATTTCGGGTCGAGACCCTTCTTCAGACTGATGTCAGGGGGGCGGGACAAAGGAAGGATATAGGTGGAGACAGGAAGATAGAGGGAGATCTGGGAAGGGGGAGGGACAGAGGAACTATCTAAAGTAGGTAGCCCAGCAGTGTTTCTGGTCTTTCCTGGCGGTGAACAAGTATTAAGATGTCTCCTGGAAAATAGTCTATTCATTTTTATGAGTTACTTCGTGTTTCACCTAGATTAGACCTTCAGCGTTGAGCTATTGTTTGCAGTCGCTGCTCCCGATTTCTGGCTTTCTATTCGGTGAGAGGTGGTAGGTCATTGCTTGCTTGGAAATGTCTATGATTCGGATGCTCTCATAGCAGTATTAGTTATCAAAGATCTTCTAACACATCCGATAAATACGTTTATTTGTTATCATTGTGCACAAGGATAAATCTGTCAGCTCTGTGCAATTTAATGTTTTTGTCATTTTTTTTTAGATGTATAAATTATGTAGCATTCAGATACATGGTCGTCTTGTTTATGATATTGCTTTAAGTGAAGTGGTACTTGTCAAATCGAAATGGTGAGCAAATAGAAGATAGCCTTAATGTTGCAGTAATTGTGATTTGGGACATAGCAGCATATGTGTGATGAACAGAACCATTCTTGGCTGGTTCACCAAACTTTAATGTATAATGTGGAGATATAAAACCAGATTTAATCTTTCTAAAGCCTAACATAAGCTTCACAGCCCATCTCAGGTTTGCCATTGCAGTTGCTTGAACTTTGGGTTTGAATAAAGTCTAAAACTGCAATATCTATCACCAAATTGTTATTTGCACACAAATTTTGTTTTGACTGATTTATTTGCTTGCACTTTGTCAGGCAGCTACTGCGCTATTGGGTTAGTGTGAAATAAGTTAATTGGGGATTAATGTCAGGTTTGGTTATTTTGCAGTTTAGTGTATTAAATGCAGAATCCAAAATGTCACCTTCAGTGGGGATTTCTTAACTTGTGTTTCATGAGTTGGTGCCTCCCTTACTGTGATCATATTCTGAATTAACTGAATTAACATAGAACATCCAGGTTCTTCCTGCTAAAATGTATTTTATTTCAGCAAGCACATATTGATCCATACATGTTTGTACTTGTCACTTAAGCAGTTTTTAAGTGCCCGATAGGGAGTCAGTAGCGTAAGTGAGTAGTTTGTCCATGTCTATTTGAACCTGGTCACAGATGATAACACTGGGTAGACACAAAATGCTGGAGTAACTCAGCAGGACAGGCAGCATCTCTGGAGAGAAGGAATGAATGTATGACGTTTTGGGTCGAGACCCTTCTTCAGATCGAAGAACAGTCTCGACCCGAAAGGTCACCCATTCCTTTAATTTAATTCCTCTCGATTTAAACCAGCATCTGCAGTTCTTTCCTACACACTGATAACATTGGGCCTTGGTATATGCACATACAATGATTAAACCAAGTTATTATTTAATCTGTTAGGTTACTTCTATTGTTAGTAGTCATGGAATATTTTAAATAGTTACTATGCAGGGATAATGCTGAGATTTATCTGAACTATACTCACAGTTTAAACTGACTTTGACAAGGGAATGATAACATTTTCAATGACTTTCATTGTCCCATACGAAAACCTGTTATTGGTACATGGAAGTAAACGCCTTTTTCCAATTTACTTTACTGCTTGTTTACGATATCTAGCAATATTTTCTTGAGCCAGCAGCTGCCCCTTACTCCACCATCATCCCTCGTTCCTCCCTTCTTGCCCTCCAACTGCAATCAGTCTCCTTAACCATTGTCCTTGATTTCATTGTGCTGTTGACAATAATATCAGCTTGGCTATGACTAAACCGGAACTGTTTGCAGTCTCGATGTTCATTTTGACCAAGAGCTGAAATTCCAATCTCAAACTCCACTTTACATAGACACTCTACTTTACTCTTTAAAATTTAACCATATTAGTCTTGGGCAACAATTCAAATATTTTCCACGCAAGCTGTTATTCTTCACATTGTAATTGCCTACTTTGGAAAATACTACCATACTCTGACTTATGTTAGGTCCTGCTAATTTATCACCTCTTTACCTATCTCAAAGCAAAATAGTACAGATGCTGGAAAACAAATAAAAACAGAACTTGCTGTTGGGAGCAACCATTAAGAGCAGTCCACAAATGCAAATGACTTAAGGTTAAACTATTTCTCGAGATAACGATGACACTGAAATCTTCACCTTCTGTTCTTGGGACTACTTGTTAGGATATTTCACTGCTAATTTTATTCCCATTACAGAGGTGCAGATGCTTTCAATACTATACTCATGTACCCCAGTTGTTGTCTGAAAATGAATTTTCAGCAGCATTTAAAACTTATCAATCAAATGGGGTAACTATGTATTGTATGAATTTGAATAACAGAGTGTGTCTCATGTCATTGGATTTTTGTAATTTAGGTAGAATGCTTAATAGAGAAATTTTATATATGGGTCCCAGTATTACTGACTAAGATTTGCCTTTCAAGGTCAATTCCGAAAGACTCTAGCTGTCTATGATTCCATAATGACTTTTGCATATGCAGAGCTATTATTAAATTAATGAATAGTGTTTTGGGTGTTAGAAAAGCTTTTGCTCAAAGTAGAAAAAATGGCTAAACTGTACTATCCAAAATCAAGTATTGCAGTCTGTCTCTCAATATTCAAATCTAAAGTGATTCTCGAGTTACTGCCTTCCACTGTTTTATCTGGAAACAGGTTTCATCTTTTGTTTACTTTTGTGACGATCTCTTGCCATCAGTCGTAGCTTAATGTTTTACCAGGTTGACTTTGTGCTATGTATTTTCCTACACAACTTGTGCTCCATGTGGTTGGTTTAATATATAATAACTCTTACTTACTTGCTGTCTGGCTAGATTTGATAGTGAAGATAGACACAAAAAGCTGGAGTAACTATAGGCAGCATCTCTGGAGAGAAGGAATGGTGACGTTTCAGGTCTTGACCGAAACGTCACCCATTCCTTCTCTCCAGAGATGCTACCTGTCCCACTGAGTTACTCCAGCTTTTTGTGTCTACCTTTGGTTCAAACCAGCATCTGCAGTTCCTTCTTACAGATTTGATAGTGTTCTTTTAACTCTACAGCTGAGAAACCTACTTGCTTTGTAGATTACTACAGTGTGATTTGCAAAACAGTACAAAATCCAATAATCCCCTTGACCTTTTTTAAAATCTTTTTTGCTCAGCTATTTTTAATACCATCTGTGGGATAAAATGTGATGTCTCCTTTAGCTTTTGTCCTATGCTTTGCTTTTGTACATGTCCATTTAAATGTCACTTTATTTTTGTGGCATACCTTTTTGTAATTTGTCAATTTATAACCTTTCCTCTCAGTTTTGCAATAGTCACTAATTTTGAATTACATGTTGGTTATACTGTTCAACTGCATTGTAATGTATTTGATTTTTGCTTGGTGTGGCTCAAAAATAATATTCTGCCACTCTTAGCCAGGAGGTTGTGGGTTATAGTTTCAATCTTGGGATTTGAGTAAATTACCTACGCTAACATTCCTGGATTATCCTGGATGAAAAGTTAAATATAGGCTCCAATTGTAGCCTCAAATTATAAAGGACTTTCATTGGTAGTGTCTTTCTCAAACACAGGATATTCCAACGGTCTTTCCAGCTAATGAAAACATCGAAGAGTGATTGCTGTTGAATGTGGGGGGAACATTTTGTGTGCAAGGAATTCAGTGGCATAATTGTAATGTAGAGTACGGTCCCTTCTTCATGTATGCCAATGGATTGTTAGTAACTATGTTTTAAAAGTATTTATGAGTTGTATTCATTAGCCATCTGCCAAAAATGTGATTTAGTGCAAATTTTCATTTGCGACGCACTTGGATACATTATGTAATGTTTAGATGCTATATAAATGGAAGATGTTGCAAAGCTCTTTATAATTGGCATGATTGATTAAAAATAGAGTAAATGATAATTTATAAAATGATTGAGCAAGACAGAAGTGATGTACTATGAAACCAATCAGTTTTTTTAATTTCCCCTTTAAACCAGCTTGCTTTAAAATACAAATACATGTGCTTTTAAGAATGTTTTAAAATCCATCTTGCCAAGTGAATAAACAGCAGCTACCTCCCTCATCTTTTTCTTTTTAATGGATTCTTACCTTTCATGAAATGTTTTTAACTTTCTTTGAAGTAAGAATATCTTGTTTTAACTTGTTGAATGTGTGTGAAAAATCATAGTAATTTTTTTCATTTGGTTTAAAAAAAATTGTTTCCAATGACACGTTGAAACAATGGATAAGGCATGTACTACTGTTAGAAGGCCATTAGGTGTCTCTCTTTTAGCAGTTTGGGCCTACTGGCCGTTTTGTGCCATTTCATTAAATGGCCATGTCGGCGAGGCCTTGGGATTGCTTGGAGCCACTTGTCTGTAAAAGATCACTGTAAATTCTAGAATCCCACAGCAGGCAAACACAAAGACTGGGCCAGGTCAAAGTGGTCGCTCCAGCCCAATCATTTTATAACTGTGTGGAGTGTTTTTTGACCTCAATCAAAATATTTTAAATGAGCACAGAGTATTTGTGTAACTATTTCTAATCTATGTAGTGTTCTTGTATTGTTCATTGCTGCAATATTGGAAATGCACACCTTGCATTTCTTACCATTGTTAAACTTACCCAAACATTGTTCCAATGAAAGCCAAAGCTTTTAATCATATTTTTAAAACTATGTTTCTTTCTTTTAGTTGACTTGGTCACCTATATCACAAGGTTTCAATGGGACATGGCAAAGTATCCAATCAAACAGTCTCTAAAAAACATTTCTGAGATCATCACTAAGGTTGGTGTCTCTAGATTATTTCTTGCACCTAACATAACTTTTAATATAAATCCTATGGTTTGTTTTAGGACCTTGTGGTATTTGTGAATATTTCAGGCTTGTCCCAATTCTTATACTATTTGAGGAGAGGAAATAACAAATTAAATTGTAATGCTCAAAGTGAAGATATTTTGTTGATGTTTTGATTCTGAAGAAGCTATTCTCTCAACAATATTGGAAATGGATTTCTTGGATTTAGACCTGTCAGTGAAGAAATAATTGTGAATTGGAAGGCAGCTTGCAAGTTGTGGCATTTCCATATACCTTCTGAGCTTGTCATCCTTGGTTTGAGTGGTGTTGTCGGAATAGCATTGTATTTTGTAGGTGGGGTATGTAGCAGTCAACATGTGCTGGTAGAGTGGGAATGTATGTATAGGGTGGAGTGCCAGTCATGTGAGTTACACTGTAGAATCAAGGAACAACAGATGCTGGTTTACCAAGGAAAGAGACAAAATGCTGTATCTTTGGAAAACATGGATAGGTGATGTTGCGGGTCGGGACCCAGTTTCTGGTTTGGGTCCCGACCTGCAACGTCACCTGTCCATGTTCTTCAGAGATGTTGCCTGACGCACTGAATTATTGCAGCATGTTGTGTCTTATGTGAGTTGCACTGTTCTACATGCTATTAAGCATCAGAATCTCCCAATAATTTTCAATAATACAATGCTTTCCTGTTGCATCATACGTCTGTCCTTTCCCAATAAGTGGAAGAATTGATTTATTACCCGAATCTTCCTGAAAGTTCTTTTTGTCTTCTTTGATGAAAAGAATCCAAGGCTCTAATTTCACCACGAAGCAGAGTGCAAATTAGGTTGACGTACTGATCAAAATTGGTGAAGAAGAGTCCCAATCCAAAAGTCACCTATCCATCCCCTCTAGTGATGTTGCCTGACCCACTGAGTTACCCCAGGCCTTTGTGCTTTACGCAAGATTTCAGCAAATATAGGGTATTTTGAGTATGTTCACAGCATAAATTCCCAAGTGCTATGAAAAGGCAGGCTGCTCAATGTTAATACAGGAGAGCACCAAAGAAATTGGTACTAATAAGATTTTCAAGTTCTTTTGTGTGTCTCGCTATTTTGGACATTTGTTGTTATGGTCAATATCTGAGTAGGTCTAATTTTTTTTTTTTTACCCCAGGCAAAATCCTGATTAGGTATCATACTTTGAATTTTTATTGTGGCTATGAAAGCAGGAAGACATTGATTTACTCTGTAAACTTCAACATTTTCGGATGTTCATGTGAATAATCATTGACTAATTAATGTTGTTTGCAGCAAGTATCACAGATTGACAATGATCTAAAAGCAAGAGCATCAGCATATAACAATCTGAAAGGAAACTTGCAGAATCTAGAGAGGAAGAATGTGTAAGTTCTTTTTTGATTATATTATTAAAACTACAGTTATACATGATGGGCTTTTCACTTGCCATGTAATTTACAATTGAGAATTTTCCTTGGTTCTCCCACTTTTGTTCTTCAACAGCCCTTAAAGTTAAATGCTGTTTATGGGGTATAGTTATTTCAATGTATGTTGTATGGTTTTTGCCAGGAGAACTGCATCTCTAACTTTTGTTGCCATTGTGTGTGCTCATTTGTAGTGGAAGTTTGATGACAAGAAGTCTTGCGGATATTGTGAAGAAGGACGACTTCATACTGGATTCTGAATATCTTATTACATTGTTGGTAGTTGTGCCCAAGTAAGAAATGTTCTGTATGCATCTAAATTTTAAAGCTTAATTTGCATAGTTTGGCAATGGTTTTTATAGGAAGAAGCAATCATAGAAAATGTTTAGGCTGTTATTCTCAATACTATAGCTGACAGTACCAAAGCTGACAGTGAAGTCAAAGATAGCAGTCTACAACGCCTGTGCCAACAGCACGCTGCTGTACGGCAGTGAGACATGGACTACATATGCCAGACTGGAGAGAAGACTCAACACCTTCCACCTTAGAAGCATCCGCCGCATCCTGGGTATATCCTGGCAAGACAGAGTGTCCAATGCCGAGATTCCGTCTCGCGCTGGCCTTCCGAGTATGTACACTCTACTCAGGCACCGCAGACTGCGGTGGCTGGGCCATGTCCACTGTATGGAGGATGGCCGTATTCCAAAAGACATCCTCTATGGAGAGCTAACATCTGGGAGGAGAACCATCGGCCGCCCCCAGCTACGTTACAAGGATGTCTGCAAGAGAGATTTGCAGGCGCTCGACATCGATGTGGAGTCCTGGGAGAGCCTTGCAGCTGACCGTACGAGGTGGAAAGGTACCCTGAACCAACACCTCAAAACGGGGGAAGGGAAACTGATGAATGCAGCGGCAGAAAAGTGAGCATGCAGAAAGGAGTGCAGCAACTTCAACAAACCAGAGACCACACACAAATGTGACCTTTGCGACAGAGACTGTCACTCCCGCATTGGTCTCTTCAGCCACAAGCGACGCTGCTCTAGCCAAGGTGTGGAGCAAGCAGCCAACTAGGATGCATCACCCATGGTCAGCCATGACCGAGGGGGCCTAAGAAGATAGCTGTTGGAAATCTGAGTTACAACAGGTAATTCTTGAAAAAGTCTAGAATTATCAACAATGGAGAGAGGAAAAGTTAATGTTTCTGTCTAAAGATTTTCCATCAGAAAATGTTGGAGATAAACTAATTTTTAAATATTTAAGACGGTAGAGAAGATGGGGCAATGATGTGAAAAGGGAAGTCTGTAAAGGGTTGTAACCCAGGAGAGAGTAAATTACAACAATGGATGATGGAGCTAGATAAGAGGGTGGTAAAGACAGTTAATATTTCATCATAAATGTAATTTTGTTCGCTTTTACAAGCATGTAACATGCAGATGTGTGAGACAGAGAAAAGTTAACTGCATTGGTGGCAGGGATGGAGGAACCTATTAATGTACAGAGACTTTTTTTCCCTGAGAAACATTGTTTTTCTTTCGTGACCGAAGGGCAGAGAACCTGATTTTTTTCTTTATTATGCTCTCTGCCACTCATTTATTAATTTACTTCACAAATCTCCTCGACTTCCTTTTCCCTCTAGCTTTATATTATCTGTAGACCTATTTACATTGCACTGTCATAGAATGGGTGCAGCACAGGTGTCCGTTTGGTTTGTTGAGCATTGACTCTAATTATCAGAAAACTGGGGAAAAATTCCCCCGGTGCTGGAACCAATCTATGTTAATTAAAATGCTCTTTATTTTCCTTAGAATTAATTATCTTGAATGGGAAAAAACATATGAAACTCTAGCAGACATGGTGGTTCCACGGTCAAGCAAGTAAGAGAGGACTTCAATTTAATTTTTATGAACTTTCTATCCAGTATTGATTGGAAATTTAACCAATGTGTTCTTACTGCTGTGACTTTGATTTTTGGCATGGATCAACTTGAATATCATTTGTACAGACATAGAGTGCGAGAGTAACTGTTTTGGTCTTTTATTGTAAACCACCATCTGCAGTTCATTGGTTCTGTATATAATTGTGGGTTTTGTGTCCAAGATGCAGAGGAGGAGAAAACCTGGGAACAAGAGGGTCATGGCTCAGCAGTATAGTTGGATGGAGATGTGGAATAATGATACTTGAACCTCTGGTTCAGTGGGCAGGGAATAGAGGAAGATTAAAGGATTAGAGTTGCAAGCCATTCAGATTAAATTAAAGTATTGCCTCTTTTGGGAAAAAATGGGTAATTCTGGTACAGTGAGGAATGAAGTTACATGAGAAAGGCAGAATGTGGATGAATTATTATTTGGGAAAGTCATAGTATTTCCAAATCAGATTTTTAAATTCTTGTTCTGAACCATAGTCCAGGAAATTTAATGTAACATTTTCTGTTGGAGCATGTTCCAGGATTGTTAACAAACTAAATTTGCTTTAAAATTTGTATTAACTTGGGAGAACATGGATAATATTTTCAATAAAACAGGTGAAGTTGTTTTTTCTAGAAAATTATTACTTTTATGTAATGTATCTTTAAGTATGTTAATTAATGGGATAAGCTTCATTTTTGAAGATGGGCATGAAAGTTTGTCCAAGAGTTGAAATCTGGTGGCTTATGTAAACAGTGTTTACATGACAAACTTGTCATGCCCATCTTCAAAAATGAAGCTCATCCTCTTTTTTTATGGGGAAATAGTTGGAATGAGTGTGATCTCTTGGTAAACAAGGAAAAATGTTAGCAGTGCCATTGCCAGTTTAATTTCCGGTGTTCTCACGAATCAGGCTTGTCCACCCGTGGTCTACATCATTGCCAGAGTAGAAGAGGAAAACCAATGATGGGGAGATTTTAAAATGGTGTGATGAGATACCTCGAATTGCAGATGCTGTTTACAATGAATGAATGCATCATTGTCACAAGTGATGAGTCACAATGAAATTCTTTGTTTTGCATACCCAAGGTATGCAAAGAATCGCCACATAAATGGCGCTGACAAAGTTACAAAGTATCGCAATCCTTGTTCCTCTCACCCCCTCCCCCCACGGCAGTTCTCCTGTGCTGGGTCCTCCTTCGTTCCCGGCGGCATCTTCCAGATCCAACGTGGCCCCTCCTCGACTGCTGGCGCCCTCAATGATCGCCAACTCCGACTGCCACACCATCCTCCTTGACGACCGCCACCAGGTCCCCTCTGATGCCTCCACGGCACCGATCCAGGCACTGGCCCCGGGCCGGCATTGCCCCAGGCCTCCACCGACCCGCGGGGCTCCGCCTACCTGCTTCTCTGCGTCCTCCTGGGAGGTGCCTGTTGATGCGGCCTCCTGAGAGGCGTCCCCAGGAGACGCAAAATGATGGATAAACTCAGCGGGTTCAGGCAGCATCTATGGAGAACATGGACAGGTGACGTTTCAGGTTGGGACCCTTCCTCGGACTGATTGGGTGGGGAATGGGGGAAGAAAGCTGGAAAAGAGGTAGGGTCAGGGCAAAACCTGGTGAGTGATAGGTGGATACAAGTGAGGGTGGTTTTATTGGGCAGGTAGTTGGGCAAAGGCCAGAGATGAAAAGAAAGTGTGAGAAGAGGTACGAAAATACTAAACATTGAATTATCCAATTTTAGATAACTAACCTGCAAACAATGCCCCTTTTACCTTCTACCTATATTCTTCACTCAGGCTTCACAATTGACACCTTCTCTTTCCTTATCCCACATTTTATGTCTTTTCATCTTTGGTGGTTGCCCAATCATCTGCTGATCAACCCCTCTCACCCACCAGGCTTTGTCCTTCCCCCTCTTCTTCCAGCTTTCTCCCCCTCCCACCACAATCAGTCTGAAGAAGGGTCCCGATCTGAAATGTCACCTATCTATGTTCTCCAGAGATTCTGCCTTCTCTGCTGAGTTACTCAAACACCTTGTGTCTTTTTAAAATAGTGTACTGGTCAGACATGCTGCATAGACTAAGCTTCTCTGGTTTTTAACATCTGTTCAAAAGAATTCATTACATTTAAAATATATGTACTATATGGAATGTACTTAATAGACCCTAAATGAACCTGGAAAGAGCCCTATGCACATGATTACGTTCAGCATCAACGTACACCCAGGAAGACATGTCCCGGGGAGCCATGCACAGCGGGAGTGACAATAGACAATAGGTGCAGGAGGAGGCCATTCGGCCCTTCGAGCCAGCACCGCAATTCAATGTGATCATGGCTGATCATTCTCAATCAGTACCCCGTTCCTGCCTTCTTCCCATACCCCCTGACGCCGCTATCCTTAATACAATACAGAATACAGAGCTTTATTGTCATTCGATACCGAGATACCGAACGAAATTACATTTCCAGCAGTCACAGAACACACAAAAAAAAAACACAAGACACACAACCCCAACACAAACATCCATCACAGTGACTCCAAACACCCCCTCACTGTGATGGAAGGCAACAAAACTTCCTCTCTCTTCCCCCATGCCCACGGACAGACAGCTCGACCCCTACCGAGGCGACCGACCCGCACAGCCCCCGCAAGGGGATGGAAGTCCCCGCGACCGAGCCGCACCGAGCGCTGAAACATCCTGCGGCCGTACCGGGCGATTGAAGGCCCCGCGGCCGAGCCGTACGCGATGGAAGGCCCCGCGGCCGAGCCGCACCGGCGATGTTAAGTCCCGCGGCCGAGCCGCACCGGACGCTGTTAAGTCCCGCGGCCGAGCCGCACCGGACGCTGTTAAGTCCCGCGGCCGAGCCGCGCCGGGCGATGGAAGGCCCCGCGGCCGAGCCGCATCGGGCGCTGTTAAGTCCTGCGGCCGAGTCGCGCAGGCGATGTTAAGTCCCGCGGCCGAGCCGCGCCAGGCGATGGAAGGCCCCACGGCCGAGCCGCACCGGGCACTGTTAAGTCCCGCTGACAAGCCGCGCCTGGGCGCTGTTAAGTCCCGCGGCCGAGCCACGCTGGGCGATGGAAGGCCCCGCGGCCGAGCCTCGCCCCGAGGAAGAGACCTAAAAAAAGAAAGGTTTCCCCCACGCCACCCCCACCCACACCCCCACCCCACACCCCCCACACATACAAAACCACCCCAACACCAACACACAAACAAAAAGGGAAAAAAGACAAACAGACTGCCAGCGAGCCGCAACCGTTAGGCGCCGCCACACTCTATCTAGCTCTCTCTTGAATGCATTCAGAGAATTAACCTAGTAAACCTACGATGCACGCCCTCAATAGCAAGAATATCCTTCCTCAAATTTGGAGACCAAAACTGCACACAGTACTCCAGGAGCGGTCTCACTAGGGCCCTGTACAACTGCAGAAGGACCTCTTTGCTCCTATACTCAAGTCCTCTTGTTATGAAGGCCAACATTCCATTGGCTTTCTTCACTGCCTGCTGTACCTGCATGCTTCCTTTCAGTGACTGATGCACTAGGACACCCAGATCTCGTTGTACGTCCCCTGTTCCTAACTTGACACCATTCAGATAATACTCTGCCTTCCTATTCTTACCACCAGTGGATAACCTCACACTTATCCACATTAAACTGCATCTGGCATGCATCAGCCCACTCACACAACCTGTCCAAGTCACCCTGCAACCTCATAGCATCTTCCTCACAGTTCACACTACCACCCAGCTTTGTATCATCTGCAAATTTGCTAATGGTACTTTTAATCCCTTCATCCAAGTCATTAATGTATATTGTAAATAGCTGCGGTCCCAGCACCGAGCCTTGCGGTACCCCACTAGTTACTACCTGCCATTCTGAAAGGGACCCATTTATCCCCACTCTTTGCTTTCTGTCTGTCAACCAATTTTCTATCCATGTCAGTACCCTACCTCCAATACCATGTGCTCTAATTTTGCCCACTAATCTCCTATGTGGAACCTTGTCAAAGGCTTTCTGAAAGTCAAGGTACACCACATCCACCGGCTCTCCCCTGTCAATTTTCCTAGTTACATCCTCAAAGAATTCCAGAAGATTAGTCAAGCATGATTCCCCTTCGTAAATCCATGCTGACTCGGAACAATCCTGTTACTACTATCCAAATGCTCCGCAATTTCGTCTTTTATAATTGACTCCAGCATCTTCCCCACCACTGATGTCAAACTAACTAATTTCCCGTTTTCTCTCTCCCTCCTTTCTTAAAAAGTGTGACAACATTAGCTCTTAAAAAGTGTGACAACATTAGTGTACCGGAGAGCCGCGCGTGCGCGGCGGGAGTAGGCTGGGCCCGTCGAACAACCACTGTGCCGACGACAGGGAACTGTGGAGAAGCTAGGCGGCGAGGCCTGTCTGGGCTGAAGGAATCTCGGCAGTGTTGGGGCCTCTGTGGCAACGGAGCATCGGCGGCAGTGGAGCGTGAGGGGGGGAGGGGAAGAGAATGGGGACCCAGTGTGGGGGGACCACCGTGAAGAACAACGGAGGACCCGGCGTGGGGGGACAGTGGGAGAACAAAGGGGGACGGGGGACGGGGGCACTTTAGTTTTAGATTCATCTGCCCAGGGGATAAGTCTGTGTTTGTTTGTTCATTTGTTCCAGTGAAGGCACTGTGCACATGGCAGCCAGCCAACTGTTTTAATTTAAGGTTTTTGTGTACCATGTGTTGTGACTGTTGGCAAACCATGTTTCTTCCGAAGATGAATAAAGTTTATCATATCATATCATAATGGATAACAAATTTTGGGAGGTCATGTTGCAGTTATATAAGACGTTGGTTAGACCGCATTTAGAGTTTTGTATTCAGTTCTGGACACCATGTTATAGGAAAGATATTTTCAAGCTCAGAAAAGATTTATGAGGATGTTGCTAGGACTAGAGGGTCTGTGATATAGGAAGAGGTTGAGTAGGCTGGGTCTCTATTCCTTGGAGAGCAGGAGGATAAGGGGTGATCTTATAGTGTACAAAATCATGAGAGGAATAAATCAGGTAGATGCACAGAATCTCTTGCCTAGAGTAGGGGAATCGAGGACCAGAGGACATAGGTTCAAGGTGAAGGGGAAAAGATTTAATAGGAATCTGAGTGGTAACTTTTTCACACAAAGGGGGGTGTGTCTATGGAACAAGCTGACAGAGGAGGTAGTTGAGGCTGGGACTTTCTCAACATTTAAGAAACAGACAGTTTGCAGGGATATGGACCAAATGCAGGCAGGTGGGACGAGTAGCTGGGACATGTTGGCCGATGTGGGCGTTGGGCCGAAGAGCCTGTTTCCACACTGTATCACTCTATGACTCTTGTGTGAAAGTTCCGGACTGCTCTGGATTCCCCATGGTGAGAAGATTCACAAGATTACCCATCGTATTTTTGTGATAATGTGCTCTAATAAATCATCACTATCAGCACCATCAATCTCAATACGGATTGTAGAGATGTGGGATAGAAAGTTTTAGGATGAGCTACATTTTTAGAATTGTTTTGTTGGCTGTTTTTAGCTTTTCGTGTTTTACTGTCGGATATACAGAAACATTAAAAATTGCTACCCTGACAGTTGACAAAGCTGATGGGGCTTTGCGGACTGTCAAGAGGTTTTGAGAGCCGGACTTCTCCATTGTGATGGTAAGATCCTGCATTTGCTAAGGACTGAACTGGGCGGGTGTATCAAGGAGGAAAATAAGCCCTTTGTATCTGAACATGACCACTCTGGCAAATACAAGCAAAATCTGGCAAATGATCTTAGGTAAACATATTTTATTAATTATTTTTATTTTACCCCTCTTCAAGGTTGATAAGTGAAGATAATGATACTGGCTTGTATAGTGTGACATTGTTCAGGAAGGCAGTTGATGACTTTCGACTGAAGGCCAGGGAGAATAAGTAAGAATTTCTTGTCAAATAATTTCTGTAAGAGCTGTATTTTTTTTACAAATGGTTACAATCAGTTTTCTCTTCCCTTCTCTTCAGGTTTATAGTTCGGGATTTCCAGTATAATGAGGAGGAGCTGAAAGCAGATAAAGAAGAGATGACTCGACTTTCAACTGACAAAAAGAAACAATTTGTATGTACTGAAGTTGTTGCCAATAAACATACAGCCTAATAAGTCATTTCCTTTAATGCAGCATGCCCCTAGAGTGTGCAGTCTCTGCTATGCTCGTTCACTACTTCCAACATTAGTGAAAATGGTATTAGCTGGGAAGTTCTGAGATCTTTTTAACAGCATGCATTTTTCCTGGTTTTGGGGGGGATTGCTATCCTTCAAGATGGCTTAATTCCATTTGTACATTGTTTTTAATGATTTTTTTAACCAAAAGAAAAATTAGAACACATTTGAACAAACAATATAAAAAAACCTTTGGTCATTTTGTGGATATCTCTGTACTTGTTGGTCCTTTCTTGACATTTTCATGTTTGTATATTGTTCAGTATATTAATTTATTTTTACCAGGAAATTCAATATTTTATATAATGTCAATTAATCAATGGGATATTTAAAATAATCAGGAACTTAACTTAACAAATTGCTTAAGTGCATTGGTAATCTGGCAAAAATATTAATCATAAGCAATAGGAACAGGAACAAGACATTTGATCCCTTGAGCCTGCTCTGCCCATTCAATGAGAGCATGAGTTAGCCAGCTTTCCTAATGTTCACTTTCCCACCCTTTCCCCATAACCCTTGATTCTTTAGTTTATTATGACGTGTACCGAGGTACAGTGTAAAACTTTTGTTGCGTGCTATCTAGTCAGCGAAAAGACAATACATGATTATAATCTAGCCATTTACAGTGAATAGAGATTTAAGAGTGACAATTGTAATATGTGATTGTAGATCTGCTTCTGTGGCTAGCACGCAAATAGTCGCCTGGGTTGGGTGCGATTTTGGGAGCATATTTTGTTGCTCTTGATTCTCTTGCTAATTAAAAGTTTATCTCTCTCATCTTTGAATATATTTGAGGATAGACCCGTTCCAGCTTTCTAGGCCAATAAATTTTGAAGACTTGCAACCCTTTGAGAGAAAAAAAATTTCTCTTTTGGGTCTTAAATGAGTATCTTTTATTTTGAGACTCTGCTCTTTTTTCTTAGGGTGACTCATGAGGGCAGTAATTCCCCCCACCATTTACCCTGTCAAGCCTTTTAGGAATATTACATGTTTCAATTAGATAAGCTCTTATTCTTCTAATCTCCAATGATCACAAGTCCAACCTGTTTGTACATCCTCTTAAGTCATTCCCTACATATCCAGGAATATATTGTAAAACTTTGCTGAATTGCCTCCAGTGATAATATATGTTTTCTAAAATAAGGGGACAAAAACTGTTCATCCTACCAAAGTAAACACGTTTTCCCCCATATTATACTCCATTTGCTAACTGTTTGTTCACTCACCTAATCTATCAAGATTTCTCTGTAAGCTGCTTGATTCTTGCTCGCCTTCCCTTTCCAATTACCTTTGTATCATCTGCAAATATGGCTACATACGTGAACCTTCTTCCCCTTAATTATTCTTGTATCTTTGATCTCTATGTGGTAGATGTTCAGGTTAAAAAGATTTGCTCTTACAGAATTCACAGATCACTACCCAAAAAATGCGAGCTATCAAATAAAATTTGCTCTTACAGGATTTGTGGGGGGAAAAAGCACAAATTTATTTTGTTTTCAACTTGCATTTCTTGACATGCAGATGATGTGGCTTTGCGTTATGGAAAAATTCCAAAACAAACTGCAATCCCCCCCCCACGATAACATGGGGTTACTAATATATGTTGTAAACTGTAGCAGTTGACAAGTCACCAACCCAGGAATTATCCCTTATTCCTATTCACCCATAAGATTTGAGACTTGCCCTATTAATATAAAGAACGGTTTCTGAAAGCCCTGAGAATTTAATTTTATGCACATTTTCTATATGAATGATAGATTCTTTTACACCTGCCATTCTTTGCAGCCAAATTTGTACCAACTGAAATCAGCTGTCCATGTTTATATTGTTTTGTTATCCTTTCCTGTTAGCATAACAAAGCTGTTTTTGGGAATAAATGGCCTGTTATATGATTGGTTGATATTCAGTTGTTCTTTGTAATGTTGTTTCAAAAAAGGAATATTTATTTCCTAAAGAGAAATGAGCGCTATAACCACGATATGTAATTCTTCATGTGCATCTGATATAGGCTTGCAAAATGGCCAGTGAAATCCTTGAATTAAACTTAAGAGAAAATCAATATAAGTTTGTCTATTGTAAAGTGCAGTTTGCTAAGGTGCTTGATAAAAATCAACCAGCATAGTTCTCTTGAATTTGTTTATGTGCTTTTGCGATGATGCATTCCATTTTAGCTCATTAGAATATTACAATATTAAACATTAATAATCAAAACAAAGTAAAGCAATATTAAGCATAAACATCCCATGTTAATAAAAGCAAGATGAATTAAATGATTAAAATTGAATGTCATTGTATCAAACTTTATTTTGTATTTTCCAATTTGACTCGCAGATTTATTTCACCATTTGTTTATACCTGAAGAAAATTAAATGATATTAGGAATCTAACAGAAATTGCAAAATTAGATGTATGAAACAGAAATGTAGTGGGCAAAGAGGCACACTGATCAGATATCCAAGAATTCTGTTTTGGTAAATAAACTTTGCGGAATGGTTTTAAGTAATTTATTTTTTGGGGTTAATATTACCAAATATATTTGGCAGCCAATATTACCAAATAAATTAACATTGCAGTCTAGGGTACTTGTTGATTTCCTGTGATGTCACTCATGGTGAGTTGAGAAAAATAAATGTTTAATTTGAGTGGAAAATGTTTAATTTGAGTGTAAATATTAGGTAGGTTTAGACTTGAACAGAGGACTTTGCTGCAAGTTCATGAATGCTAAGGCAGAATGCAAAATACGATGGGTGGTACCTGATTCATTTGGGATCAGAAGCAGGTTCTGATATTATTTGACATCGTATGTGAAGTTATCAGTTCCATAGCTAGAAATTCTGTTTCGTCAAATAAACTGTTTCTAGAAATTCACTGTATGGAAATCTGAATGAGTTTCATCAAATACTTGACACCATGCTATATCTATATGATTGTGTCGAAGTTTTAACCATTCATGTAAAAATTACTGTTGCAAATAATCTTTTAAGGTATGGCCCTCTAGAAGGTTAAAAATGGGAAAAAGAATGAACATTTTTAATTTTTGTCCGATATCTGTAAATGTAGTACAGGAATGGAGTTAAAATTAAGGTTTGCTTCATATTTAGCAATAATAAATTTATACGAGAACTTGTCTTGTGGATCTGAAAATTACATGAAGTATTTTATAAATAGTTATAGTTTGAGGCTAAACAAGTGATGTTATGGAAAAAGGTGAAGATACAAAAGCTGTATATATAGAAACTATTGCAATGGACTGCTGTGATTAATGTGTTCTATTTGTTTATAGGGTCCCTTGGTGCGATGGCTGAAAGTTAACTTCAGCGAGGCTTTTATTGCATGGATCCATGTGAAAGCTTTACGGGTATTTGTAGAATCTGTTCTAAGGTACCTATTACTAATTTGAAATTTTACACTGTACTATTATACATTTCCCTAAATTTTACTTCACAGATATTTTTCTTTTAATTTATATTCATTGAATCAAAATTCTATTCTTACATTAAGATACAATGTTTGAGATTGGATGTTTTGCTATTGATCAGAAACCACTTAAGGATTCAAACTTGACTGATCACACTTAAGTCAGTCACTTCTCCAGGAAGAAGTACAACTGTATTGAAATCCTAATAAGTTGAACCAAATTGTTAACAGGAAAAGCATGATCAGTTACAATTGATGATATTTGATCTTCCACTAAGCAGCAATTAGACTGGTACATGGACAGGATGGTTTTAGAGGGATAGGGGCCAAACGCAGGCAAGAGGGGCTAGTGTAGATGGATATGTTGGGCTGAAGGGCTTGTTTCCACAATGTATGACTCTATGATTCGAGTTGATGCCATGATCCATTTGTACCAGTTTGAACTATTGGAGAGTATTAAATATAAGGATAGGTTGGCCAAACTTAAATTGTTTTCTCTAGAACATTGGAGGTTGAGGAGAGAGCTGATAAAAAATATGTTAAAAAAATGAGAGGCAGAGATAGAGTAGACTCGGAACTTTATTCCAGGGTGGAAATGTCAAGGATGAGAGGGCATAACTAAAGTGAGAGGTGCAAAGTTTTAAACGGGAAGCGTAGAGGTGCCTTGAACATGCTGCTATGGGTGGTGGTGGAGGAAGACATAGAAAATCGGTGCAGGAGTAGGCCATTCGGCCCTTTGAGCCAGCACCGCCATTCAATATGATCATGGCTGCATCCAGAATCAGTGCCTCATTCCTGCTTTCTCCCCATATCCCTTGATTCCGTTAGCCCTAAGAGCTAAATCTAACTCTCTCTTGAATTACAATCTTTCTTAAAAATCTCTCTTGAACACAATTATGGCATTTCAGAGGCTTTTAGATGGCGCATGAAAATGCAGGAAATGGAGGGGTGTGGATCAGGTGCAGGCAGTGGAGATGAATTTAACTTGGCATCATGTTTGACATAGATATAATATGCCAAAGGGCATGTTATATGCCAAAGGGTACTGTTATATGAATGATTTGTATGTTGTAATTAGTGATTATTCAGCAGAAACTAATTGTTGGTATTGCATCTTTTCCATTCTGCTTTCTTTTTGTCTTTTTTAAATTCTTTAAAAAATAATTCTATGTAGAGCCTCATGAAAATTAGTTGGCTGAAGCTTCTTGTTGAGCATTCGTTCTAAAACATTTCATTGTTTGGAACAGCATTGCACATGTGGAAGTCTAAGAAATATAACTGTTTTTTGTCTTTTTTTATCTTGCCTGGTCTATCCAGATATGGCTTGCCAGTTAACTTCCAGGCAATGCTTTTACAACCCAATAAGAAGATGATGAAGAAGCTTCGAGAAGTTCTTAATGATTTATACAAACACCTAGACAGCAGTGCAGCTGCCATCATTGATGTAGGTATCGGCATGATAAAACTAGATCATCTTCCAGTAGTTGTTAATCTATTATAAGCTCTTTCACACTTTAAAAAGAATGAACTGCAGATCTCTGAAGTAAATATTGAGTGTAATTTTATTAAGCACTTATGACACGCCACTCAATAACAGTTATATGATTTGCAGCAAAGTTTTTTCATAAAATTAGTTGTACAAATGTTACAAGGGATGCCTTCATTTACTGTACCAGGCATCACATGTCATTATCATTTCCAAATATTCTGTTAGTGATGTGTTTGAGAGAGTATTACACAGCGCCCAGCTCCGGAGTGTCCACTGGCAGGAGGAACCTACACTGTGGCCTTAATCTGCAGGCCTTTTGTGGTAGTTGCATCCCTTAACACTTACTCCTAAGACTTGGGGAAAATGCTAGAGTCAGTTATTAAAGATGTGATAGCATCACATTTGGAAAGTGGTGAAATCATCGGACAAAGTCAGCATGGATTTATGAAAGGCAAATCATGTCTGACGAATCTTATAGAATTTTTCGAGGATGTAACTAGTAGAGTGGATAAGCGAGAACCAGTCAATGTGTTATATCTGGACTTTCAGAAGGCCTTCGACAAGGTCCCACATAGGAGATTGGTGTACAAACTTAAAGCACACGGTATTGGGGGTTCAGTGTTGAGGTGGATAGAGAATTGGTTGGCGGACAGGAAGCAAAGAGTAGGAATAAACGGGTCCTTTTCGGAATGGCAGGCAGTGACTAGTGGGGTACCGCAAGGCTCAGTGCTGGGACCCTAGTTATTTACAATATATATTAATGATTTGGACGAGGGAATTGAATGCAACATCTCTAAGTTTGCGGATGACACGAAGCTGGGTGGCAGTGTTAGCTGTGAGGAGGATGCTAGGAGGCTGCAACGTGACTTGGATAGGTTAGGTGAGTGGGCAAATGCATGGCTGATGCAATATAATGTGGATAAATGTGAGGTTATCCACTTTGGCGGCAAGAACAGGAAAGCAGAGTATTACCTGAATGGTGGCCAATTAGGAAAAGGGGAGATGCAACGTGACCTGGGTGTTATGGTGCACCAGTCATTGAAAGCAAGCGTGCAGATGAAACCATCTACCATGCATGTGCCCACTCACTCAACCTGTCCGTCACCCTGCAACCTCCTAACATCCTCTTCGCAGTTCACACTGCCACCCAGCTTTGTGTCATCTGCAATCTTGCTAGTGTTACTTCTAATTTCATCATCCAAATATCATTTATATATATTGTAACTAGTTGCGGCCCCAGCACCGAGACTTGCGGCATTCCACTCGCCACTGCCTGCCATTCTGAAAAGGACCCGTTAAGTCCTACTTCCTGATAGGGAGGATTCTTCTCAACATGATGCAAACAAGGTTTTGGTACTTGTTTGAGAGTTCTGGTGTAGTGTTAGATGACTTTGATAATCTGCTAAGAAACCCTCAACAGAATCCATTGCCGCCTCCTTCAGGGCGCCGGACATTCTGTGCAATCTGCTTATTGTTGGTTCACAGCTTTCTGGACCAAAAATGCAAAGCAAAAACCTCAATGATTTTTCCCTCCCCACTCTTTTGTCCACTTGCCTCAATTCTCCTTTCTATTCTCTCTCATTCCCTTCCTCCTTCTGTACCTGCACTGTCATCGCTCCACAATTGTCGTGCGATAACATATAAATGTATATCAATCGTCCTATGCAACAATTGTACGTTGCGCATAAAATTTCATCAGGTGAGAGATTTTCTCTTACACAAGTTCTGTTTGTCAGGAAAAGTAAACATTGTAATATGGAAATTTAATTTACCTTTTTGCACAAATGTATTTAATTATTAAAATGCAAGGTTGTATCTGATTAATATTTGCTGCAATTAAGCAGAACTGCATTGCACTAATGGAGAGTTAATATTTTGATAATGGTAGCCAAATTTTGGAACCTGCTGCATCATCTGAAATTGAGGTGTTTTTAGAAATATTGTAAATCTAGTATAATGTAAATCCAATACTAAGTTACTTTGATTTTTTTTTCAGGCTGCAATGGACATACCAGGTCTCAGTCTAAGCCAGCAGGAGTACTACCCATATGTGTATTATAAAATTGATTGCAATCTGCTTGAATTCAAATAAATGTTCGTACAGTTCATCTCCAGTCACCTTGGCTATTAGATTGTGGGTTACAGTGGTATTGGATAGACACTTACATGTCCCTTTTTCTTCAAGCTTGGGTTAACTGGTGTTTGCTTACTCATTCCTGCAATTAGGTCCAGTTTTGTAATCTGTCTGCTGCTGTTTCCTTTGAAAACGTATTGATGTACTTTTTTACCAATCAGGTATTGAATTATGTGCTGCAATAATCTGGATCTATATTTATGAACCAAACACATTATTTAAAAATTTAAAAAAATCATTTGTGAAGTGCTGTGCAGTAAGCTGCACTGGTCAATATTGCCTTGTTTACAGCTGTATATTAATAGTGCAAAAGAGTTTGTATCATTTCACCTCTTTACCTGTGTTTGATACATAGAATTTTAAATAGTCATTGGTCGTAACAAATCGTGTTTATTGAAATAGTATATGTGATGTTTTAAACATGACTCAAATGTGCAAACACTGTATACATTCATGATTGATGATGCCTATAAAATATGGAATAAATGTAACAGCCATGGTAACCAAGACATTTTCAGTGTTGAGCATTTGTCAGAATTTTTTTTGAAAGCAAGTAATGTTATAACTTATCGTTGACATTACAGATTTGCTAAAACGTTAACATTTCATAAAAGCAATATTACATGCTAAAATTTTGAAACAAAAACTAAAATACTGGAAGCAGTTGTGGGGAGAGGTTTTTTTTGTTTTGTAAACCAGCATCTGCACTTTCTTGTTTCTACGTTAAGGGCTTGCTTGCTTTACAAATGACTCCAGAGCTGTAAAGTGGAGGACACAGGAGATTTAAACAGCCTTTTTCTGTCAGTCACGCCCCTGGAATTTAATAAAATGGATTTGGGGTCTAGTGAAGTGGCCATTGTGCGAATGGCTCTGTTTTGAGTAGTAAGTGTTTAGACTTTACCTCACGTTTCAGCGAAGACGCTAAGCAGTGAAAAGATAAGATTGAGGTAACGTCTTTCCAGCTTTTCCTTTTTGCGTGATTGAAGGATGTGGAGGATCAGGGAAGCTTCCAGTGTCCCTGGTGACTATACCTGTGGGAAATGCATCCTATGCAGCTCCAACGATAGAGACAAAATGCTGGAGTAAGCGGATTAGTATAGAACTTTATTGTCATTCGGTACAAGTACCGAACGAAATTACAGCAGCCAGAAAACACAACAAAAAAAAAGTACACAGGACACACGACCCCAAGACAAACATCCATCACAGTGAGTCCAAACACACCCTCACTGTGATGGAAGGCAACAAAACTTCCACTCTCTTCCCCCCACGGACAGGCAGCTCGACCCCTAACGAGGCGACCGACACGCACAGCCCCCGCGGCCGAGCCGCACCGGGCACTGAAACGTCCCGTGGCCGAGCCGCACCGGCGATGTTAAGTCCAGCGGCCGAGCCGCGCCGGGCGATGGAAGGCCCCGCGGCCGAGCCGCACCGGGCGCTGCCAAGTCCCGCGGCTGAGCTGCGTCGGGCACTGAAACGTCCCGCGGCTGAGCCGCACCGGGCGCTGCCAAGTCCCGCGGCCGAGCCACGCCGGCGATGTTAAGTCCAGCGTCCGAGCCGCGCCGGGAGATGGAAGGCCGCGCGGCCGAGCCGCACCGAGCACTGAGATGTCCCGCGGCCGTACCAGGCGATGGAAGGCCCCGCGGCCGAGCTGCGCCGGGCACTGTTAGGTCCCGCGGCCGAGCCGCGCCTGCGATGCTAAGTCCAGCGGCCGAGCCACGCCGGGCGATGGAAGGCCCCGCGGGCGATGGAAGGCCCCGCGGCCGAGCTGCGCCCCGGGGAAGAGACCTAATAAAGAAAGGTTTCCCCCACCCCACCCCCCCACACATACACAGCCAAAAACAGAAACAAAAACCATCCCAACACCGACACACAAACAAAAAAAAAGGAAAAAGTACAGACAGACTGCCAGAGAGCCGCAGCCGTTAGGCGCAGCCACACGTGACAATTCACGTGACAAGCCACATGAGAATTAGGCAGCATCACTTGGAAGAAAAGAGTAGGTGAAGAATCGGGTGGAGACCCTTCCGACAGGATAGGAAAGGGGTGGAGATGGGAATTTTAAATAGTAATTGGTCGGGATCCCGTTGGAGCCGTTGCTCCCCCCATTCATAATAGGGACAGAGTTTCCCTTGTCCTCACCTTCCACTCCTTCAGCCATCACATACAGCACATTTTAGCCACCTCAGCACATCTGACATTTTTGCAACCTCCAACGGAATCCCACTAGTAGCCACATCTCTTCCGCTTTCCGCAGAGACCGTTCCCCCCCCGCGAATCCCTGATCAACTCGTCCCTTCCCACCCAAACCACCCACTCCCCAGATAGTTCCCCCTGCAACCGCAGGCGATGCAACGCCTGTCCTTGTACCTCCCCCCCCCTCAACTCCTTCCAAGGACCCCAACAGTCTTTTCAGGTGAGACAGAGGTTCACTTGCACCTCCTCCAACCTCATCTGCTATTTCAGCTGTGGATTCCTGTATATCGGCGAGACCAAGCACAGGCTCGGCTGTCGTTTCGCTGAACACCTCTGCTCAGTCCACCTAAACCTACCTGATCTCCCGGTTGCACAGCACTTTAACTTGCCCTCACATTCCAAAAACTGACCTTTCTGTCCTGGGCCTCCACCATTGTCAGAGTGAGGCTCAGCGCAAATTGGTGGAACAGCACCTCATATTTCGCTTGGGCAGCTTACACCCCAGTGGTATGAAGATTGACTTCTCTAACTTCAGGAGCCCTTGCATTAGAAAATAGGTGAAGGAGTAGGCCATTCGGCCCTTCGAGCCAGCACTGCCATTCAATATGGTCATGGCTGATCGTCCAAAATCAGTACCCCGTTCAGGCCTTTTCTCCATATCCCTTGATTCCCTTAGCCTTAAGAGCTAAATCTAACTCTCTCTTCCCAGTTCTCCCAACAGTCTTACTGCCTCCGACTACATTTTATCTCTGTACCACCCACTCCCCTGGCATCAGTCTGAAGAAGGGTTTTGATCCGAAACATCACGCATTCTTTCTCTCCAGAGATGCTGCCTGAGCCGCTGAGTTACTCTCAGCATTTTGTGTTTATCTTTGAGAGCAGAATTCTCCTGTGCCCATTGCCCTCACACCTCATATACCATTTTGGATACTATTTGGCAGGATGGCCTTTCAGAGCACAGCAGCTGTGACATCACAAGGGTGGAACGAGGGAGAGCTGTAGTGATTGGAGCTCGACTTAGAGGGAAAGGCAGGAGATTCTGAGGAAGGATATACAGGACTAGTATGTAGCTTTCTGCGTGCCAGCGTCAAGGCTGACTGAACTGCTGAAAATTGTCAAGGTGGAGGGTAAGCACTTAGAGGCCATTGTACAGACTGGTACCAATGCCATAGATAGAAAAGGGGATGAGATCCTGCTGTGTGAATCATGGTAGTTGAGCAGGAGATTAAACAGGAGCTCCAGCAGGATTACCTCTGGTGTCACAAACCAGTGAGAGTAATAATAAGAGGATTGGGCAGATGAAGGTTAGGGCTGAGGAGGTAGGGCTGGGATTAAGGTATTTGGACCATTGGAGTCTCGTCTGGGGCAGACGTGATCTGTATAAAAGGAATGGGTTGCACCAGAACTGGAGAGGGATCAATATTGAGTATTGAATACTCTGGTTTATTTTCACCCACATGTTTAGACCGTAATGGTGTATCCTTATTGTTTTGATGTGTTTTGTGCTTTATTCTTAATTGTTAACTGTATGTTTGTGTTGTCATTTGTGAGCGGAGCACCTAGGCACATTCCTTGTATCTGCATACTTGGCCAATAAACTTATTCATTCATTCATCCCCATGGCAGGGAGATTTGCTAGAGAGCAGTAGTGAGGTTGATGAGCAGGTTGAGGCAAATAGAGAAGTTAAAGAGGGAAGGTGCAGTAGACAGGACATACAGGAGCACGGCATGGAGTGAGGGAAGACTTACTAAATTACATTGATTTCAATGCAAGAAGCCTGACCGGTAAGGCAGATGAACTGGGCATGAATAGGTACATTGAAGTGGGATAGTTAAAGGGACATTGCTAAAGAACGGACATGCCTGGCAGCAATGTTCTGGGGTACAAATTCTACAGGAGAGATAGAGGTGGAGTAAGAGAGGAGAAGTTGAGTTTTTAATTAGGGAGAACATCACAGCAGTACTTGGGATATTCCTGGGGATATGTCCAGTGAGGCTATATGGACAGAACTGTTAAATAGGAAAGAAGTGATTGGTTTAATGAGATTGCATTATAGGGCCCCCAAAGAGTGTGAATTAGAGGAGGAAATATGTAGTGAGATAATGGAGAACTGCAAGAACAATAGAACTTTGCTATTGGAAGAATATCATTAAACTGGAAAGATTTCAAAGAATACTTACAAGGATGTTCCCAGATCTGGAAGGTTTGAGGTATAGAAACATAGACATAGAAACATAGAAAATAGGTGCAGGAGTAGGCCATTCGGCCCTTCGAGCCTGCAGCGCCATTCAATATGATCATGGCTGATCATCCAGCTCGGTAACCTGTACCTGCCTTCTCTCCATACCCCCTGATCCCTTTAGCCACAAGGGCCACATCTAACTCCCACTTAAATATAGCCATGAACTGGCCTCAACTACCTCCTGTGGCAGAGAATTCCACAGACTCACCACTCTCTGTGTGAAGAAATGTTTTCTCATTTCGGTCCTAAAAGACTTCCCCCTTATCCTTAAGCTGTGACCCCTGGTTCTGGACTTCCCCAACATCGGGAACAATCTTCCTGCATCTAGCCTCTCCAACCCCTTAAGAATTTTATATGTTTCAATAAGATCCCCCCTCGGTCTTCTAAATTCCAGCGAGTATAAGCCTAGTCTATCCAGTCTTCATATGAAAGTCCTGCCATCCCAGGGATCAATCTGGTGAACCTTCTCTGTACTCCCTCTAAGGCTAGAAAGTCTTTCCTCAGATTAGGAGACCAAAACTGTACACAATACTCCAGGTGCGGTCCCACCAAGGCCCTGTACAACTGCAGCAGAACCTCCCTGTTCCTATACTCAAATCCTCTTGCTATGAATGCTAACATACCATTCGCTTTCTTCACTGCCTGCTGCACCTGCACGCTTGCTTTCAATGACTGGTGCACCATGACACCCAGGTCACGTTACATCTCCCCTTTTCCTAATTGGCCACCATTCAGGTAATACTCTACTTTCCTGTTCTTGCTGCCAAAGTGGATAAACAATAGAACCTTGCTATTGGAAGAATATCATTAAACTGGAAAGATTTCAAAGAATACTTACAAGGATGTTCCCAGATCTGGAAGGTTTGAGGTATAGAAACATAGACATAGAAACATAGAAAATAGGTGCAGGAGTAGGCCATTCGGCCCTTCGTGCCTGCACCGCCATTCAATATGATCATGAGAGGCCTGGGCGATTTTTCTGCTGAATGATGACCTTCTGGAGGTTTATAACATAATAATATATAAGGTTAATAGCTACAGTTGTTTCCACTGGATAGAAGAGTCGATTTGAGTTTATTGTTTTATGCAAAAGCACGGTGTGGTACAGGTACAACGAAAATCTTGTTTGAAGCAGCATCATGGATACATAGACAACACACAAAAATGTAAATTATTCATAACTTGCACATATTCTATCAGTGAAAATAAATAAATTGTTTAAAAAAAATACATTAGTGCCAAACATTAATTAGAAAACCCATACCTTCCAGTCCATGGAAGTGTAAGAGGTGGTCTGTAGTGTTCTGCCTGGATTAGAGGCTATTAGTTATTAAGAGATAATGGACAAACTTAGATTGTTTTCTTTGGAACATTGGATGTTGAAGGGAGATCTGATAGATGTATATAAACATTATGAGAGGCATGGGTAGGGTAGGGTAACAATCTTTTACTCAGGATGGAAATGTTGAAGAATAGAGCACATAGCTTTAAGGTGAGAGGGACAAAAGGAGATTTGTGGGAAAGTCTTTTGCACATCGAGTGGTGGATGCCTGGAACATGCTGCCCGGGATGAAGACAGTCATTAGCAAACTTAAAGATAGAGATGTCACTGTATTTAGTCATGCAGTCATGGGTGTACAAAGAGCAGAACAAGGAACTGCACACAAACCTGAGGAGAAGCAATATTGAGGATAAGGATGGAGGAAATGTTATGATCAATTCTAACAGGTCTGTCATTCAAGAAATCCAAAACCCAGTTGTCAATGGAAGCCCCAAGTCAGAAGTTTAGAGAAAACCTTATTGGTATTACTATACCAAATGATAATCTGTGTAGTCAATTAGTAGCATCCTGACATAGGTATTATCAAAGTGATCCAGGGGTGAACGTAGAGCAAGCGAGATGGCATTCTCCATAGAACTATTTTTCTTGTATGCAAATTAGAAGGGGTCTAGATTGTGTAGAAGACTGGCACAGGATTAGGGCATTCCCAGTCTTTCAAAGCACTTCATTATGATCGACATTAGAGCTATTGGGCAGTAATCATCGTCACTTTGCTATGCTTGGGGTTAAGAATGATGGACGTTTACTTGAACTTGTGGGGCTCACGTTGTCGTCCTCCCCGTGGTGAGCCCTGTCAACTGACCTCAGTCAGGCGAACGACAACAAACAGACAGCAGAAGCAGCTTCATCACTTCTGCTGCCTCAAACGCAAGAAGAAGAAGAAGAAGAAGAAGAAGAAGACTTGAACTTGTGGGACAAATAGGAAAATACAATGGAATTATGACAGAGATACAGAGCAACAATTTTCAGTAAACCTCATCGATTTCAACTGAGATATGACACAATGAGAGAGGCCTGAATTAGGTAAATTTAATATTATTTAAATTTGCTTATTGGAACAATTTAAGTTGTTTTTTTGTTATAATTTTAAAATGATCAAGATAAATTGTTTAATTCTTTCTGAATAACTCTTGAATGCTTTGAATAATTATGGCTTTTGAAAAGCTTGACATGTTTGATGGGGTATGGCTTTGCTACATGTCAAAGATTTCCTCAGCACATTAGTAAAGGGCAGTCCTATTTTTGTGATGGTAGGAGCTGGTATGGCATACCTACAAAATTTAAAATTTAACTTTGGAGTTTTTGTTGGAATCATCCACCAGTTACTGAAACATTTCAAATCTTTATCTTTTGTGTTTGCCAAGTTCTGTTTCATATTCTGCACATTTAATTTTCAGTAAGACTTGCCTGTTACTAGTTAGCAGAGAAATGTGAAAGATTAATGAGCAGGAAGACTAGAGGAACAAAACAAAAATAAATTTGAAATATTAATGCAGAGATGATCATCTTCACAAATTACTCCCAATTAAAATCATGTAATGTAGATTGAATTATTAATAGACAATAGACAATAGGTGCAGGAGGAGGCCATTCGGCCCTTCGAGCCAGCACCGCCATTCAATGTGATCATGGCTGATCATTCTCAATTAGTACCCCGTTCCTGCCTTCTCCCCATACCCCCTGACTCCGCTATCCTTAAGAGCTCTATCCAGCTCTCTCTTGAATGCATTCAGAGAATTGGCCTCCACTGCCTTCTGAGGCAGAGAATTCCACAGATTCACAACTCTCTGACTGAAAAAGTTTTTCCTCATCTCAGTTCTAAATGGCCTACCCCTTATTCTAAAACTGTGGCCCCTTGTTCTGGACTCCCCCAACATTGGGAACATGTTTCCTGCCTCTAACGTGTCCAACCCCTTAATAATCTTATACGTTTCGATAAGATCTCCACTCATCCTTCTAAATTCCAGTGTATACAAGCCTAGTCGCTCCAGTCTTTCAACATATGATAGTCCCGCCATTCCGGGAATTAACCTAGTAAACCTACACTGCACGCCCTCAATAGCAAGAATATCCTTCCTCAAATTTGGAGACCAAAACTGCACACAGTACTCCAGGTGCGGTCTCACTGAAATTACATTAATTGAAATTACAGGTCTTTTTGATACCACTTCGATAAAACACAAAATGCTGGAGTAACTCAATGGGTCAGGCAGACTCTGTTTAGGAAATCGTTAGACATTTTGGGTCAGGACCCTTCTTCAGACTTGAAGAAGGTCCCGGCTTGAACCATTGCCGATCCATTCCCTCCATAGATGCTGCCTGACCCATTGAGTTAGTCCAGCAGTGTATTTTGCTCAAGACTCAAGCATCTGCAGTTTCTTTCACGACCACTTCTATTTTTTTTGCAAGAGTTCCCTAGAATTGTACACCAGCAAGCAAATTGTTTTGAACTAGTACCATGAAGTTCAGCATGTCCCCTAAACTCTCACCAATGTCTACAGATGCACCATAAAAGCATTTTATCTGGATGCATCACAGCTTGGTTTGGGAACAGTTTGGTTTGGGAACCAAGACCACAAGAATTTGCAGCAAATTGTGGAAGCAGCCCAGACCATCACACAAACCAACTTCCCTTCTATTGACTCCATTTATACCTCACAATGTCTCGGCAAGAAATAGCATAATCAAGGACGAGTCACACCCAGGCCACTCCCTCCTCTCCCCTCTCCAACCGGGCAAAAGGTATAGAAATGTGAAAATGCACAGCTCCAGTTTCAGGGACAGTTTCTTCCCAGCTGTTATCAGGCAACTGAATCATCCTACCACAGCCAGAGAGCAGTGCTGAACTACTATCTATTTCTTTGGTGATCGCCGGACGATCCTTGATCAGACTTTGCTGGCTTTCCCTTGCACAAAACGTTATTCCCTTATCATGTATCAATACGCTGTAAATGGCTCGATTGTAATCACGTATTGTCTTTCTGCTGACTGGATAACACGCAACAAAAGCTTTTCACTGTACCTCGGTACACGTGACAATAAACTAAACTAAACTAGACTGATGAATAAAGGGGAATCAGACTGGGGGAAAAAATTACTGCAATAAGTCCTTTCACATCCTCAATGCCCCAAAGCATCCTCTTCCACAAATTAAGTTTTGTCACTGATTTTAAATGGATAAAGATGGCAGGCCATGTGTGAGCAGTAAGATCCTAAACATAAAAATGAGATAGATGATCAGCAAATAAGTTATTTTTATGAAAAATTAACATAAAAGTTGATTTAGATGTTGGTGTCTCTCATCCCAATCACATACTGCCATGACATCTTATAAATCTGCATGGATAAATCTTATAAATAAACCTTAATTTTACCGGAAAAATAATGTTTCTAATAATGCAATGATCTCTGTCTTTTATTACTTTTACTGATATTTCCCACATGATCAGCATCAAGAATCAGTAAGTGTTTCTTCATTTGTTACTATTCAGAGTGTGAGCTCTAATGTGCAATATTTGGTAGTACAGCATATGCCAAGGATAGAACTGAAATCATTGTTACAGCAATTAGAACAATACATTAACGGCATATTTATATTCTCATTTTTTTGCATAACTGAAGCAAAACCAAATTATTAATCATAATTTAGATATAGGCAACAAAATTAAGTACCGACATGATCCAATGCAAGCTTGAGCAACAACACTTCATCTTCCATCAGGCACATTGCAGCCCACCCGCCCAAACTCATTAGATAACACACACTTTTTTTAGTGTAAGAATAATTTTTGTCTGCCATCCTTTCTCTTTTCCTCATTGTGTATTGTCTTGTTTGCTAGGCATGCCCCAATAGGCTATGACCACATTAATATCATATTGCAGTCATTATAGCTTAAACGGATCCTACCTGGTCCATGACTTCACCCCATCAGAGAAATTCCCTTTGATCACCAATCACCCTTTGCTGCTATCGAGCCTCTCTTGTTTCTCTCTTTCTCAAGGCTGATGAAGGTCCCTTACCTGGAACGTTAACTGTTTCTCTTTTCTCAGATGTTGTTTGATCTGCTGAGTTTGTTTGCACATTTTCTGTTTTTATTTCAGATTTCCAGCATCTGCAGATTTTTATGTTTCATTAAGTATCCAAATTAACTTCATTTCTAAATATAACATCAACAACAAAGTAAAACTTTACTGACTTCCAAATTTGAACCATCTTAAATTCTTTACATTTAATTTTTCTTTAAATAGCATATCTCCCATATCTCTGATGCATGAAGTCAGCACCCATAAATAGGATTTTTTTTCACCCTCCTTGGCAATAAACCTTGAAATGACCTTACACAATGCATTAAATATTAAAAATACACATACATATTCTGAAATGTGTCAGTGCCTACCCAGTTGAATTTCTTCTTAGCTGTATGAACTCTTCCCATATCAATGACCTATCTCATGCTTTTCCTGTTCCCCTTCTGTTTTATCATGGAATAAGGATGGGTGAATGACTGCTAATATGTTTTATTTGGTTACCTTTGTAAATAGCTTTATAAATAAGCACAGTCTCCTCCACTTGCTACTATAATGTCACTAAATATATACATCAAATTCGAGCAAAACACTTGATTCAATGCTGTAAAGTAGGAATAAATGGGATGCGCCCATTTGCCACGAGATTTTTCCAAATCATATAAGATAAATACAGAGCAATGTTGATGTAGTACAATTTTATACAGTGGAGCCAAAAGAAACTGCAGTTGCGAGAATTTTGGGCAAAAGTCATAGTGCTGGAGTAACTCAGCAGGTCAGGCAGTGTCTCTTGACTTTTTACTTTAACTAGCATATAACTTTCTCTCACCTCTGTCCAGCTTCATATCTGGGGGTGGGGAAATTCCCAGAGAAAATTGATCTAACATGACAGCAAAGACAGAATTCTTCGATGTGTTGGGTATTTCCTCAGTAAATCGCTGCACAAGATTGAAAATCAAAAGGTGCTGAAAATCTGAAATAAAAACAGAAAAGGCTCGAAACACACCACACGTTAGGCAGCATATATGGGAAGGAAAATAGTAACCATTTCAGGTCTTGGACTTTATATACATCTACTCTGGATCTTTCTTTCATCCATTCCACCCACCAATTCCTGTTGTATTTCAATGCACAAGATCAGACTGACGGATTGGAAGATTTAGTTACATCAGTGGCTTTACACTGAAACTAGTGTAGCTGTTATCCTTTCATACCAATCAACCCAATCTTTCTTAAGGCTTACTGCATCATCCCAATGATAATTAGTTTTATAATTGTATCAGACTTTTCTTTTCATATGTTGATTTGTGTGTTAAGTCCACTTTTTCCATATTCAGAAAAGAAGACACAATGTGCTAGAGTAACTCAGTGGGTCAGGCAGCTTCACTGGAGAACATGGGTAGGTGACATTTTTGCTCAGGACCTTTCAGACTGATTTTAGGGGGGGAGGGGGGAAGAAACCTGGATGAGAGGAGGGACATGGCAAAGCCTGGCAGGTAATAGGTTGACAGACACAAAGTGCTGGAGTAACTCAGCGGGTCAGGCAACATCTCTGGAGACAATGGATAGGTGACATTTCCGGTCAGGGCTAGATAAAAGGTTGATATAGATGAGAGGGGGTTTTGAGAGGCAGATGGTGGACAAAGGCCAGAGATAAAAAGGCAGAAGGTGTGTCACAAAAAGATTAAAGTGTTGCAAATTGTGAAGCTAGCGAAAGGAATGTAGTGGAGGGGAGGGGGAAAATAGGTGTGAGTCCAGGTGGGGCACAGTGGAGATGGGGGAGAGGGGGGAATTTTGTGGAAGAAGGAAGAGGGGAGGATGCAACCCAACAGTATGCTTTCTATGGTGCATCTGTGGAGTCCTGACCCAAAATGTCACCTATCCATTTTTTCCAGAGATGCTGCCTGGCCCACTGAATTACTTAAGAACCCTGTGTCTTTTTTTGTAAACCAACACTTGCAGTTCCTTGTATTCACATTTTATTGCTCTACTGTAAAATCTCCTCAAGATATGCTTACTTTGAAGAAGTTCCCCTCTCTCCAACAGGAGTTCTGTTGGACCCTCTCTTACTGCTCTGTGATTCCTGCAGTTCTCCTCGTCTACGTCTATGTTCTGCAACCTGTTATCTGCCAGGATTTGTCCTGCCCCTCCTCTCTTCCACTTTCTTTCTCCCTCTTAGAATCAGTATGAAGAAGGGTCCCAACCTCAAATGTCAACTATCCATGTTCTCGAGAAGCTGCCCGACTGAAGCTGAAGCCGTTACTTCAGCACTTTGTGTGTTTTTTTGTTGTAAAGTTACTTTTATTCACATTCTCCAGAGTCAGTACTGACTGACTTTCTGTCAACTCTTTTGCTATGATTGATATATTTTTAAAGTCGATTGTATTATGCAGTTTAAAGTTATAGAAATGAATTTAAATGTAATTTGCTAGTTTGTTGCCAAGGTTACAAGCTTGAGAGATAATGGGAAAACGACATAGTCCAATCTATTCACACCCTGTAATCGCAATGATAGTCCGTTTTACTTGATTCTAGAGCATCAATGAATCAAATCCTTGGCTTTTGACATAGGCAGATCAGCCCTGACAATGTATGGATTTTTCACTATTAACCTTTTTGCTTTGCATCCCAAACACCTGCTGTGTACCTGCAGGGCTGTAGCTTGTCAACTTTTCAATGAAGAGATTGTGTTGAATAAACTGTGGTTCCAGTATTATTTTGGAATAACAAGAGTTGTCAAAAGGAAACTTTCCTGGCCTGCATCATAATGGCGTGAGGAGTTTGCCAGGCAGTTCCTTATCACCAGAGGGTGCTATTGGTTTGCAGAAGAGCTTGGCTCTTCGTGATTGACTTTCCTTTAACTAGTGATAAAAGCAGCTGTTAACGTATTCAATTTATCAGTTCCCCTTTGTAGTGATTTGTTATCAAGTTTAATTCATACATGAACCTTTGTGATTAAGATGCTTAAAGACTTTTTTATATTGATATATTGAAAATCTTTGTTTTGTATGCTATCCAGGTAAATCATACATGAATACATCAGGTAGTGCAAAGGAGAAAATCAAAAGAGTGCAAATATAGTCTTACAGCTACAGAGAAAGTCTAGATTTTAAAGTGCAAGGGGTGCAATGAGCTAGAATGGAAGATCGGAAATTCATCCGTAGATTTTGAGAGGTTCCTTGAAGAACTTGATAGCAGTGGGGAAGAAGCAGTTATTTCAATCTTTTTTATCTTCTGCCTGATGAGGAGAGAATAGAGAATGACTGGCTGTGAGCGGTCCTTGATTATGTTGGCTGCTTTTCTGAGGCAGCATTAAATGTGGATGGGAGCTGGTTTGCGTGAGCTGCCTGCAAATACAACTCTGTAATTTCTTGCATCCTGGACTGATCAGTTGACATTGGATATAATAAGAAACTATTTTCTCTGGTGGTGAAGCTCAGAATGTGGCTTTATTGTTAGAGCTCTGCTGTTTATAGGGAATGGTCAGGAGACATCACTTCACGGTAGTGAAAATTCAGAGCCCTCCCTACAAGAATCGATGGGTCTAGTTGGATAACTGCCTCAAAACCAGGACCATAGAATCATAGAATGCTGCTGGATGGAAGGAATGCAAGCAGCCCATCAAGTCTCTGCTGACCATGAATAGATTGATCCTGTTAGTCCCATTTCTCCCATTCTCTTACCCATAACATTGTAACTTATTCTCTCTCAAGTGGAAGGAAACTAAAATCATGGAATGCTGCTGCATGAAAGGAATGCATTCAGTCTATCAAGTCTCTGCTGACCATGAATAAACTGATCCTGGTAGTCCCACTTCTCCCATTCCCTTACCCATAACTTTGTAAATTAATTTCTCTAAAGTACCCGCCGAATTCCCTATTGAGGTCATTGATTGCATGTGTTTTCACAGCCTTATTGAGCAGCAAATTCCAGATCCTAATTACTGAATAGAAAAGATTTTTCCCACATCTGTATTTTACCCAAACACCATAATCTGTATATCCAGCGTACACTATTCTTTCAGACAAGTAATAAGAGATGGGGAATTAAATCAAGTAGATGAGTGAGATACTGAACAGATATGACCTAATTGAATGACATTTGAATGATGCTTAAGTTACTAAATGGATATTCCTGCACCTATTCCTGTAAATTTCCCCGGTGTTGGATGAATAAAGGAATATATTATTAAGCATTTAGCGTTGTAATTCTTGTGGAGTGTATACCTGAGGTCTGCTCACGTGACACTTACCTGCATCTTGCAATGGTTATCGCTCTTGCGTTGTAATGGCAGAATCTCCATTGAATCTTTGTGGTTTCGGTTAACATTCTGTAGTTTGCTTTGCAAATAAAACATGTTAAAAGGCAGAGCTCTCTGCAGTTTCTTGCAGTCTTGGTCAGAGCTATTGCCAAACCAAGCTGTGATGTATCCCAAAAGGATGCTTTTGATAATGCACCTGTAGAAATTTGTAAATATCATTGGAGACATGCTGAATTTCCATAGTGTTCTGAGGAAGTAGAGGTGATAATGTGTGTCCTTGGCCGCAGCATCAAAGTGGTTAAATATTGATTATAGTACATGAGCGATGTATGTTGAATGGTTTTCCATTTATCCTCTTCATTAGTTCTACTCCAGTTGGTGGCTTGTCTGAGGCAAGGTGCAGAGTGGTCATGAGTTTGGGGGATAACATGGCCTTGCTTGATACTCATCGGCACAGTGATTAGATCTGTTCTGGATCCATCGAGGGAGATCATGGTTTGCATGCTATCATATAGCAGATGGGAAAGTATGATAATTTTCCATATGCATCCACATTTGTGAAGGATGTTCTTATCTCAGGAGAAAGCAACAAAAATAAACTCTCGGGGCTCTGGTGGAAGTGGAAATCAATGGGAAAAAATTAAGTTGCAGGCAGAAAATGTCCGTATATCATAGATAAAGACTTCTAAGACCCATAGAAACAATTGCATTGATATTTGATTGAGAAAGTACTTCTTGCAGCCAACCTGCAGATTTAAGGATTGGAGCAGTGTCAAAGATATAATGATTCCAGTGTATCATGATATAGATTGATAAAATTTAAATAGAGCCCAGAAATTCCAATTTGGCACTCACATCATCATCACCATCAATTATTTCTCAGTGATTCTTGGAAATATTATCAAAGAACAAGAAATGGGCTGCATAAATGAAGCATAATTTAGCCTGAATATTTAACAGCATGCACAGCATGCTATTAAATAAACAACTAACCTTTTCATTTCTCATACTTTGGGCATTATTTTAAAGTTTCTCGTTTGGATCAGCCTAAGTAGTAGAGAAATATCAGTCTTGTTTTTTTGGAGAGGGCTAATGATACCAGCCAGATAACTAATCAATGCGGTTATAATTATACTAAACCAAATTCTCTTGATAATTCAAATCATCCCTTTTCAAAGGAAGGGCGCATCATTTGCAACTCAGATATTCAAATAGTCCAGCTAGAATATCAGATGACAAACTGTTCTTTGTATTCTTTTGTTTGGGATTTAACAGAATCCAAATTCAAAAGCATCTTTGAAAACATAAGTTACATAGATTGATAGTTCATTGATGGAATTTGGATGAATTGATTCTGATTTTTTTCTGTTCTATTTAACTGTTGCATCTCTGGAACTCACCTTGAAGTAGCAGTTATGTAGGAAGGAACTGCAGATGCTGGTTTAAACCGAAGATAGACTCAAAAAGCTGGAGTAACTCAGCAGGACAGACAGCATCACTGGAGAGAAGGAATGGGTGACGTTTCGGGTCGAGACCCTTCTTCAGACTGGTTAGGGATAAGAGAAACGAGAGATATAGATGGTGATGTGGAGAGATAAAGAACCATGAATGAAAGATATGCAAAAAAGTAACAATGATAAAGGAACCAGGCCATTGTCAGCTGTTTGTTGAGTGAAAAAGAGAAGCTAGTAGGACTTGGGTGGGGGGATAGAGAGTGAGGGAATGCCGGGGTTACTAGAAGTTAGAGAAATCAATATTCATACCACTGAACTGTAAGCTGTCCAAGTGAAATATGAAATGCTGTTCCTCCAATTAGCCTCACTCTGACAATGGAGGAGACATAGGACAGAAAGGTCTGTGTGGGAATGGGAAGGAGAATTAAAGTGTTTAGCAACCGGGAGATCAGGTAGGTTCAGGCGGACTGAGCGAAGGTGTTCAGCGAAATGATTGCCCAGTCTGCGTTTGGTCTCCCCGATATATAAGAGTCCACATCTTGAACAACGGATGCAGTAGATGAGGTACTTGAAGTAGTAGATGCACCTTAACCAGCATCCGCAGTTCGTTTGGCTCAATTCTGGACTCAGGAATCTGAAGGAATTTATATATTTTACATGGTTAAACATGTGAAAATATTTTTCAAGCTGAAACAATATTTGGTATTGGGTACAAAGCAAGATTTTAATTTGTAGTCAAACATAACACAAGAATCTCAATTAGCCAGGAGAGGATAGGAGAATATGAACGAGGTTATAAGTGTCAGATGGTTTCTTTATGGTATCACAAAATGCTGGAGTAACTCAGCAGGTCAGGCAGCATCTAGGAGAGAGGGAATGGGTGACGTTTCGGGTTGAGACCCTTCTTCAGACTGATGTCAGGGGGCGGGACAAAGAAAGGATATAGGTGGAGACAGGAAGACAGTGGGAGAACTGGGAAAGGGGAGGGGAAGAGAGGGGCAGAGGAACTATCTAAAGTTGGAGAAGTCATTGTTCATACTGCTGGGCTGTAAACTGCCCAAGCGAAATATGAGGTGCTGTTCCTCCAATTTCCAGTGGGCCTCACTATGGCACTGGAGGAGGCCCATGAGAGAAAGGTTAGACTGGGAGTGGGAGGGGGAGTTGAAGTGCTCAGCCACTGGGAGATCAGGTTGGTTAAGGCGGACTGAGCTATGGTTTCTTGATGATTATTAAAGAGTTTTTAACATCTTCTAAAGTCGATGCATATTTCAAATGTTTCCTGTTTCTTTATTTTTGTTGGAAGAACAATATTTGATGTTCAATGAGTATCATATCATGTTTAGAAACAAAGAACTGCAGATGCTGGTTAATACACAAAAGGACACAAAGTGCTGGAGTAACTCCAGAGGTCAGGCAGCATCTCTGGAGAACATGGTAGGTGGCTTTTCGAGTCAAGATCCTTCTTCATACTAGAAGGGTCCCGACCCAAAACATCACCTATCCATGTTTTCCAAAGATGCTGTCTGACTTGTTGAGTTACTCCAGCACTTTGTGTCCTTTTATCATATCATGTTTAATTATGTTATGTTCCCATCTCTAATATATTCCAAAATGCACAATGGTCTGGCTAAAAGACAATGAAAGTCAGTGATCTATTTTGATTTGTCATATTTTCTAACAAAATCGGAGAGCATTCAGCTCATCGAGCTCATATTGACAGAAGATGCTGGAGTAACTCAGCGGGACAGCAGCATCTCTGGAGAGAAGGAATGGTTGATGTTTCGGGTCGAGACCCTTCTTCAGACGACCCGAAACGTTACCCATTCCTTTTCTCCAGAGATGCTGCCTGTCCCACCGAGTTACTCCAGTTACTCCAGCATAGACTCCATGTCTATCTTTGATTAAAACCAGTATTTGTAGTTCTTTCCTACACAAGCTTATATTGACTCCTGGAGCTCTTTCATCTGTCTCATTTCCTCAATTATTTCCCTGTTACATATTCACATATACCCATAAACTCCTTCCCTGATTCAGCTACAACATGGGTAATTTACAGTGACCAATCAGCCAACCAACCAGCATGTCTATGGGATGAGGGTGGAAATTGGAAGTCCTATGGGAAATTGCAGTCACAGGAAGAATGTGCACACTCCAGACAGACAAGGTTCGGACTGAACCTGGATTGCTGGAGCTGAGCTGCAGTAGCACTAACTGCTAAAGCCAACCTTCAATAACATAACAATTTGATTTGGGAATATTCACGAGGCCAAAATTATATGAGGGCAGATATTTCAGTGGTTACACACAATCAGATGACAAAAGTTAAATTTCTTTTAAATGAATAAGAAAGTAAGAAAAAGTACCTTAAATGCAAACAATATGAATACTATCTCAAACATCATGACTGTACTTCTCACTTTTAAATAGTGAATTATTTACTAATTTACTAATCCAAAGTGGTTTTAATGCTGTCTTGTCTGTATTTAAGACCCTGATCTTATCCATTAGTTTACATTGTGTTAAAACTGATCTTCAAAATTGGTTGGTATGGCAATAATTTATGCACTAATTTCAGCTTTAAAGCAGATTTACAATCATGATTCCATTCAATGGGAGGGTTCAAAACAAATAGAAAGATATGTTATTTGAACAATCACATTTTTTTCAGATTTTGAACCAATCAGCATTTATTATCTTTCAGAACTTTGCAGTTTTTTTTTAGGCAGTGGTAAACTTTAGTTTAATGATGCACTTAAAATGACAGTCACCAAATCACCTCTCACTGTTCTATTGACATATTATATTGTCGACTTATCTTAGTATGGAAATTCAGTTACCAAGGAAACAATCTTGGAATTGTAAAAATAAAAAATCATGTGCATTGCCGCATTGCGCTGCAAATGTGGTCTGCCTCCTTGGTAACAGTATTGTAGCAGCATATCTAGAACATTAGCAAATGTTGTAACATTATTATTACATTCAGAAATGTCCCTCTGAGTTTTGGCAAACAAAATTTGATATTGAGACATCTTTGGTTGTAAAAGTCCAAATTACTAAATGGTGAGCTTAGTCATTGAAATAAATTCTAAAACATGTCCTGAAGGGGGAATGTAAGGCAAATAGGTTTAGGGAGGAAATTGCAGAGCCAGGGCAGTAGCAACTAAAGACACACTTGGCAACAGTGTAGGTCAAAATGGAATGAGACATCCCAGTAGTTATCCACTGGTTAGCCAGAGTTTCAACTATAAGTTTAGATTGAAGCAACTAGTGTTACACTCTTTGGGGTTAAAAAGATTGAAGGGAGATGTGATAGAGGTGTATAAAATAACGAATGGTTTAGACAGAGAAGAGAGGGGCACATTGTTCTCATTGGCAAATGACTTGGAAATATGTGGACACATTTAACAATTTTGGCAAAATAATACTATAGGGTCATGTGAATATGTGCAGTTATGATCTGACGCTCACTGCAATGGTTCTTTATTATATATACCAAGGTACAGTGAAATTCCTTTTTACATGCAGATCAGTAAGATTATTGTCATACATAAGTATGAATCCCGATTAAGTACAGAATGCAGAGCAACAGCTCATTGAGTTCGTATGCAAGAGTCATCAGGTTCTGGTGCCATTTTTAAAGTCCCAGCTGCAGTTGGCCATAAAGGCCTTTTACAGACATTGCCACGATCCGGATCCACTCTTTCCGCAAATCGACGTCCCTCTCCTCGCCTGGCCACCTTCAGCCTTTACGCCTCCTGCAGCCGACCTTGAGTGCGCAGAAGGTAAGACGCCCGGTTCTTCTTAATGGCCCTTTTAAAGTGTCCACCACCATTGCTGACTCCCTCACCCTCCTCTCTGGTTCTCAGTCCTCGGCTATGAGCAGGAGACCAGCCTTGGGTGAGGCTCCTACTCCAGGCAGGCTTCCCGGTTCCGTGATGGGTGAGCCAGACCTGCTGCAAGAGTATGGCCATGGCCCGCCAGGTGTTTCCCTGCCTCGTGCAGCCCGCCGGGAGTTCCAGCTTAGTGCAGAGGACTGAGAACTGTTAAGATTTTCATAGGAAGAATTGGAAAGGCACTTTTGAGGGAATAGTTTACATGGTTATGGAAGAAATAACCTCATTGAAAAATACAGAATAATGAAAGGCATAGATAGAGTGGATGTGGAAAGGATGTTTTCACTGGTGGGAGAGTCTAGGACTAGGGGTCATAGCCTCAGAATTAAAGGGTGCTCTTTTAGAAAAGAGGTGAGGAGGAACTTCTTTAATCAGAGGGTAGTTAATCTGTGGAACTCATTGCCACAGAGGGCTGTGGAGGCCAAGTCAGTGGATATTTTTCAGGCAGAGATAGGCAATTTCTTGATTAGAATAGGAGTTAAGGGTTATGGGGAGAAGGCAGGAAAATGGGATTGTGAGGTAGAGATCAACCATGATTGAATGGTGGAGTAGACTCGATGGGCTGAATGGCCTAATTCTACTCCAATAAATTGTGAACGTGAAATACAGAGAAATAGGACAGACAATGGTGAGAAATCACCATTAACTCAATGGCCTGAATGTCCTCTTTCCATAGTAACTTTATGATTTTGTTTTACGGCTGGAGGACATCAGAGCTAAAGAAAGAATGTTGACATGATGAAATTGGAAAATAACATTGATAATTTTCAATTTGAGCCCTGGCTTAACCAGCAGCCAATGAAGGTTAGCTAGCATGGTGACAATGGGTGATAAAGACTTGGTGAGAGTTTGGACAAAGGTAACAGTGTTTGTATGCCTCATGCTAACAGAGAGTAGGAGAACCACTAGACCAACATGAATTAGTCATATCCCAAGGTAATAATTGGCATGGCAGAGTCAGCAGCTCACGAGCTACTGCAAGGTGACGTTATGGAGGTGGGGATAGGTGGGTTTGGTGATGATAACTTTGTGTTATCAGTAGTTGGAAAGTCTGACAGCTTCAAGACAATGAAGGTTTTGAAAGGCATCAGGAGCTAAAGCAGGGAATCAACAAAGTTCCTATCGAAACTGACACTGGCTTGGTGAACACTGGCACGATGCCTGCAAATGGTGTTACTGATTTCCCCAATAGCCCAGTGGTATGAACATCGACGATTTCTCCCCAACTGCACCATCGATTTCATTCATCAGTGTAACCTCTCTCATTCTGCTCTAATAATCTCATAATCTCGCATTGAACAAAGAATCATTATGGAAAGCATGGCTAAGCTGCGAACAAACCACATCATTTGCATTGTTTTAATTTGTTTAATTGCTATGAGGTTAATAATTCCTCTTGATTCTCCAAATTATTCACAGATGACAACTTGATAAGTAAGACTGCTGGTGATCTGTGTTGATGCCACTGAAGTTCATTTGAAAAAGAATGTGAGGGTGTCCTGTTTTTTAAATTGCGGCACAAATTATGGTTGCTTTAGGAAAGTGATCTGAAAATGATTTCCATGTAATTACTAGCTTCAGATGTGCATGTTAATGTGCATGAGAATAAATAAATTCAAACTAACCATTAAAGCTTTTCATAGATGAATCTTTGAAAATTGGACGTGTTTCCTGTTTCTGTTTTCCAAAACTCATTAGATTTGATGAGATTCTTTAACTCAAGCTCCATGGTTTTGTATTTTTTTGAACAAGTGAAACATTCTGCTCAGGTAAATGCTCATCTCATTGGGAGCAGAGAGGAAACTGGAGCACCAGAGGAAACCTACAGTCACAGGGAGAATCTGCAAACTCCACACAAACAGCACCCGAGGTCAGGATTGGACACAGGTCTCCTGTGCTGTGAGGCAACGGCATCACTATGCCTTTGTTTGTTAGTTATGTTAACAATTTGAACATAAATGCAACTGGCATGGTTAGTAATTTTGTGGAGGACACTAAAGTTAGTGTTAAGTGGACAGTGCAGAAGGTTATCTACGATTACATGGATCTACGATTACAGGATGTTGATCAACTGGCTCAATAGGCCAAGGAATGGCAGATGGAGTTTAATTCAGATAAATGCGAGGTGTTGCATTTTGGTTGGACAACCAGGACAGATCTGACACAGTAAATGATAGGACTCTGGGGAGTGTTGTAGAACCGAGATGACACAGGGTGCAAGTACATAATTTCATTGAGGTAGCAACACAGATGGACAGGTTGGTGAAGAAGGCTTTTGGTATGCTTGCCTTCATTGGTCAATGTATTGAGTACAGTAGTTGGGACTTCATGTTACAGATGTCAAGGACATAGGTAAGTCTACAGTTGGAGTACTTTATACAGTACTGGTCACTTTGTTAAAGAAAGAATGTCATTAAACTGGAAAGGGTGCAAAAAACCCCATAAGGTTGTTGCCAGGTCTGGAATGTTTGAGTTATGAGAGGTTGCATAGGCTGTCTCTCTTTTCCTTATAACGTACAAGGCTGAGGATTGACTTTATAGAGGTATTTAAAACCATGAGGATGGACAGAAAAGGCAAATAGCCACAGCCTTTTCCCCAGGGTAGGAGAATGAAAAGCTAAAGGGAATAGGTTTAAGTTTAGAGGGGACCTGAGGTGCTACTTTTTACACAAAAGATGGTGTGTACATGGAACGAGCTGCCTGAGGAAGTGGGAGAGACAGGTATAATTTTGATGTGTTGAAATACATGTGTTGAAAATACATGTGTTGAAAGAAAAGTTTTGACAGTAACAAGGTGAGTTCAATGCAAAGTAAATTTCAGGAACAGGACTTGCCAAACCACATACAAGGATGTTCTTAACATAATGGGAAAAAGTTGCTCTTGCATTACAAAAGGAAATATGAGAATCTGACTCAGAATGAATGTTTAAACTCCACAATCATGAACAGCTGAGTTATGTAAAGTTGAGAGTTGCTTTCCTGTTAGCTGCCATTTCAGGTTTCTTCCCATTAGTTTTCAGATCTGTGACAGTTCTTTTTATCCTGTGGAAGAGAACCTAGAATACTATTCGATCAATATTGCATAACCAGATATTTGAAGGGAATGTTTAAAAGAAGTGGATCCTTTTTTCAATTTCTAAGCTCAGTGATGGTGTCCTTATACCAGTATATCCATTGGAAAGTTCTCACAATATTTATTTCTATTAATTGTTGCTCAATTTGAAAAGCTGGTTAAACCAGTACTTGCCATCTCTTCTGAGGTGTACCTGCAAAGGGGTGGTTTGGATGGGAAGTGATGAGTTAACCAGGGAGTTGCAGAGGGACTCATCCCTTCCATAACCCTTCCCACCCTAACTACCCCTTCCCCAGGTGCCTTTCCCAGCAATCGCAGGAGATGCAACACCTGTCCCTATACCTCCTCCCTCAACTCTGTCCAGAAACCCCAACAGTCCTTTCAGGTTAGGCAGAGGTTCACTTGCACCTCCTCCAACGTCATCCACTGTATCTGTTGTTCAAGGTGTGGACTCTTATAAATCGACGAGACCAAATGTAGACTGGGTGATCGCTTTGCTGGACACCTTCGCTCAGTCCCCCTGGGCCTACGTGATTTCCGGTTTCCCAATCACTTTAATTCCCTTTCCCATTCCCACACTAACCTTTCTGTCCTAGGCCTCCTCCATTGTCAGTGAGGCTAATCACAAATTGGAGGAACAGCATCTCATATTTTACAAATACAGCAGTATGAATATTGATTTCTCTAACTTCAAGAAAACCTTGGACCTCCTCACTCTCCGTCCTTCTCTAGTTTCAAAGTCGTCTTGTTGAGTCTCATTGCCTGTAACTCGTTTTCACCTAGCCCACAGCTAACAATGGCCTGTTTCCTTTATCATTGTTAGTTTTTTGCTCATAGAGTCATAGAGTGGTACGGTGTGAAAACAGGCCCTTCGGCCCAACTTGCCCACACCGGCCAACAATGTGCCAGCTACACTAGTCCCACTTGCCTGCCTCTTGGTCCATATCCCTCCAAACCTGTCCTATCCATGTACCTGTCTAACTGTTTCTTAAACAATGGGATAGTCCCAGCTTCAACTACCTCCTCTGGTAGCTTGTTCGATACACCCAACACCCTTTGTGTGAAAAAGTTACCCCTCAGATTCCTATTAAATATTTTTCCCTTCACCTTGAACCTATGTCTTCTGGTCCTCGATTCCCCTCCTCTGGGCAAGAGACTGTGCATCTACCCGATCTATTCCTCTCATGATTTTGTACACTGTAAGATCACCCCTCATCCTCCTGCGCTCCAAGGGATAGCGACCCAGCCTACTCAACTTCTACCTATAGCTCACACCCTTTAGTCCTGGCAACATCCTTGAAAATCTTTTCTGAAGCCTTTCAAGCTTGACAAGATCTTTCCTATAACATGGTGCCAAGAACTGAACACAATATTCTAAATGCGGTCTCACCAACGTCTTATACAACGTCAACGTGACCTCCCAACTTCTATACTTAATACTCTGATTAATGGCCAATGTGCCAAAAGCCTTTTTGACCTTATCTACCTGTGACTCGACCTTCAAAGAACAATGCACCTGCACTCCTAGATCCATCTGCTCTACAATACTCCCCAGAGGCCTACCATTCACTGTGTTGATCCTGCTCTTGTTAGAAGTCTCAAAATGAAACACCTCACACTTCTCTGTATTAAATTCCAACAACCATTCCTCAGCCCACTTGGCCAATTGATCCAGGTCCTGCTGCAATCTTTCACAACCATCTTCACTATCTGCAAAACCACTCAGCAGACCTACTAGTCTTGCGCTGAATGTTCTCATCATTGATGTAGATGACAAACAGTAACGGGCCCAGCACCGAACCCTGAGGCACAACAGTAGTCACAAACCTCCAGTCCGAGAAGCAACCTTCCACCACCACCCTCTGCTTGCTTCCATGGAGCCAATTTGTTATCCATTCAGCTATCTCTCCTTGGGTCCCATGCGATCTAACCTTCCAGAGCAACCTACCATGCGGAACCTTGTCGAATGCCTTACTGAAATCCATGTACACAACGTCTACAACTCTGCCTTCATCGACATTTTTATTCACGTCTTCAAAAAAATCAGTCGGATTTGTGAGACATGACCTCCCATGTACAAAACCATGCTGGCTATCCCTAATCAGCCCTTGCCCATCCAAATGCCTGTATAATCTATCCCTCAGAATTCTCTCTTGTATCTTTCATTCATTTGTTCCCTTGATCATCATCTACTTTCTCTCATTTCCCTTTCCACGGACTCTTAGTCTGAAGAAGAGTATCAACCCGTAATTACACCTATTCCTTTTCTCCAGAGATGCTGTCTGACGCGCTGAGTTACTCCAGCTTTTTGTGTCTGTCCTCACTATTTTTTTGTTGTATATTCGGTCTGGGCTGAGCAACATATCCTTTCAATTAAACAATGGAGATCCTGACCTCATTGCTGTCAATCCCCATCACACCTTCATGCCCCTATTATATTCCTCAGCAAATGTCTCAGGTGAATTATTAGCTTGATATTCTGTGTGACCCATAGACTCTCCATTAAAGACCCTCCATTACATTTTCCTTCACTCAAATACCAATTTAAATGCTCATTCCAATTGAAATGCTCCCCCAGCTGACATCCACTTTCCATACTCTATAAACGTCAGTTTGATAAGGGTCTGGTGCCCATATCACTTCTAGCCCCTACTCCCACTGACGTAACAGAGGTTTCCTTCTGATAATCTCAGGTATTAAAATCTTTTTGTTGCTTTATCCTTGGATACCTTTGTGACATCCCATGAACCGATGCCCTCTTGCTTTTTCACAACCATACCAGGGAAGAAAAGATTCTGTCTACTCTATTCATGCCTCTCAGGCAGCAGGCAGTGAAGAAAGCTAATGGAATATTGGCCTTCATAATGAGAGGATTTGAGTATAGGAGTAAAGAGGTCCTTCTGTAGTTGTGCAGGGCCCTGGTGAGACCACATCTGGAGTATTGTGTGCAGTTTTGGTCTCCTAATTTGAGGAAGGACATCCTTGCTATTGAGGTAGTGCAGCGTAGGTTCACGAGGTTAATCCCCAGGATGGCGGGACTGTCATATGAGGAAAGATTGGAAAGACTAGGCTTGTATTCACTGGAATTTAGAAGGATGAGAGAGAATCTTATAGAAACATATAAAATTATAAAAGGACTGGATAAGCTAGATGCAAGAAAAATGTTCCCAATGTTGGGGGAGTCCAGAACCAGGGGCCACAGTCTAAGAATAAAGGTGGGGGGGGACGGGGGGGGGGACATTTAAAACTGAGATGAGAAAAAACTTTTTCACCCAGAGAGTTGTGAATTTGTACAATTCTCTGTCACAGAAGGCAGCAGAGGTCAATTCATTGGATGAATTTAAGAGAGAGTTAGATAGAGCTCTAGGGGCTAGTGGAATCAAGGGATATGGGGAGAGGGCAGGCACGGGTTACTGATTGTGGATGACCAGCCATGATCACAATGAATGGTGGTGCTGGCTGGAAGGGCCAAATGGCCACCTCCTGCACCTATTTTCTATGTTTCTATATTTTCTATATATCTTGGTCAGGTCACCCCTCAGCCTCCTTTGCTCCAGGAAAAATAACCCAGCCATGTAATCACTCCCCATAACAAAAGTTCTCCATTCCAAGCAACATCGTGGTGGTTCTCCTCTGCACTCCCTCCAACGTAATCCTATCCTTCCTGTTGTGCCGTGATAGGAACTGCACACAATACTCTATGTGTAGTCTAACGAGTGTTTATCAATGTTACAGCATTACTTCCCAACTTTTATATTCTATGCCCTGACCTATAAATGCAAGCATGCCACTTGCCTTCTTCACCACCTTATCTACCTGTGTTTTACCAATTACAGGGAACTATGGACTTGAATCCCAAGGTCCCTCTGTTCATCAACATTCCTTAGTGATCTACCATTTACAGTGCCTGTACTAACCCTATTTGACTTCCCAAAATGCATCACCATATAGTTGTTGGGATTAACTTCCACCTGCCAAACCTTTGTCTGTCTTTCCATCTGATCTACACCTAACGTGATCTTAGACAGCCTTCCTCACTATCCACAATACCACCAACCTTTGTGATGTTCTCATCTTTAGTAATCATTGCTTCTGCATTCACATCCAAGTCGATAATATATTTCATAAAAAATAAGGGTTCCAACATCAATGCCATACATCACTGGTCATAGATTTTCAATTAGAAAAGTATTCTTCTACTTTGCCTCTGCCTCCTATCACAAAGGTAATATTGGATCTAATTAATCAGCAGCTCACCTTGGATCTCATGCGCCTTAACGTTATGGACCTGTCTACCAAGTGGGACCTTGTTAAATCCCAGACTGTAGTCCATTTCGGACAACATTTGTTGTCCGGTCTTCATCCATCTTTTTAGTTACCTCTTCGATCCAATTAGTGAGGCAGGATTGCTGCTGCACAAAGTCATGCTGACTTTCTCTGCCAAGCCCATACCTTTTCAAATATACATAAATACCAACATCCCTAAGGATTTTCTCCAATAATTTCTCTACCGCTAATGTAATCTCATGAGCTTGTAGTTTCCTGAAATATTGCTGTCCCTCTTAAAAAAAGGAACATTAACTATTCTCCAATCCTCTGACACCTTAACTATAGCTAACAAAGATGCAACAATCATCCTTAGGGCCTCAGGTATTTCCTCCCTTGCTTCCTATCTACTTTCCCAAGTTTCATTCTTATGCTATTGAAGTCAACTTCTCCCAACTCAAAATCTTAACAAGTTATTGAAACTTACAGTATTATAGTTACCATTCCCAAAATGATCCCCACTGACACTTCCACCACCTGCCCAGTTTCATTTCGCAAGGTCCAGTACAATCCCATCCCCAATAGGACTCTATATATTATCTCAATGTCCTTTTGATCTTTGTCTTGAAATTCTTCCAACAGCCCTGACAAGTGTTTGCAATCGATCACTCACACATTGCATTTCGATCATCCCAGCTATTGTATCTTTCTTGATCAGAGTCCACTTTCACATGATTGTACCTCAAGATATTTTTCTACATATTAAGAGCACTGTAAAAACAAAAGATGCTTTTGTCGAAACCAAGAAATAGGAAAAACTGATCACCAGCTTACTTTAATTTGGGTTTAAACTCCCGTGAGCAATTCTTTAAGATTTCATCTACTTCTCATTCCAAATTCAAAATTACACAGCAAAAACAACCGTCAACGCAATCACCATGTATAGTTTACAACTGTACACAGTAAGTATCACATGGTCTTCCACTTAACCACACTCCCAAGGACTCATTTTACATCTGTTCTTAAATCAACCCTTGGTAAACATACAACTGGGATGTTGCGTGACAGTGCTTTCGTGAAAATGTAAAATCTAGTTTACAAATGAGTATGGTTGGCCTGATAGTAAATTAACCATATCATCTGCTTATTAAATATTGTTATAACTGGCACACAGCCATACTCAATACAGTTCGACAATATTGGGCAATTGCCCGGAATTTTGAGTCTGAAGTGATGCAGAAATTTTTTAATAGAATTTAAATAATTTGCCTGGACTTCTCCTGACCTTTCAAGCTCCTTCAGGCTGTCACAAATTTAGTCCAATCAAAAGGAAGATGCCTTGGTTGGCATATCAGAAACAGCAGAGGTAATACACAGGACTGGTCATCTGCGACTTTGGTTAGAGACATTCTTTTGGCGGGATGAAAAGTTGACTTGAGGTTTTCAATTATTGTGTTTCAGGAAACTCAGAGGAAAATATATTATTTCTTTACTCATTATGATGCCCTAAGATTTCTTTTGCATGCATTTATCCAGTGTAAGTAATTCATGAAGTGGGTGGGAACATCAGTGTCCGATGGTTGAGCCCCAATGCCCCTTCTGGGTTGAAGCAGCAAGCGAATGTATTGAACTTTAACTCCCCACAGGAACACTGAGGGACCTACAACTTCTTGCTGCTTATCACCAAGAACCCCAGAACATGCAAGCCCAAAGTGCAGATCTGACCCCACTCAGATATCTAATCTTCATATCATGAGTACAAGTCTGAAGTGCATGGATCAGCCTTATCAAACGCTCTGTGTTTTGTCTACCAAGTGTTTACAGGGGTATATCTATGCTGGATCAAATGCAAAGGATTATTCCAGGCAACATGAGTCACCTGCATTGTGACTCCTTTATCACTGATTCATCCCTGTTCCCTTGCAGGAAGTATTGATAGTGAAGTTCAACCCATCCAAATAAGTAACAGAAAACCCAAGATAAAGGGGTATAGTTATTTATTATATTCCCTTCTCTTAAGTTTAATCATCCTCAATTGTGCACAACACACCTGACATTCCACTTCAGGTCACAAGGTCAAAAAGCTTTGGGAGAAGCAGCTCCATGGCACCAGTTCTGTTTAAAACCTTAACGTTCAATTTTGAGACTTATCAGGAAAGTTATTTCCATGTAATCAAATTGAATGCAATGTGTGAGCGACCCGTCACAAATTTTGTACCTCCCTCTTTTATTACAATATGATTACTATTCAAAACTCAAACATAGAAGTAAGTGCTTAGTTGCTTCGATGTTGTAGGGCTGAACAACCAAGCTGGCGTCGAGTTGATGAAAAAACATTGCCATTTTAATTTGGCAAATTAGTGCCATCCATCCTCTGCACCTCTTGCAATTGGAGAAAAAAGTATTTTGCACTGATGGATCATAGCACCCAACAGAAGTAAGTAACAGCTACCGATGTGAGTGGTGCATTACATTCTAATTACAAATTATATCAGGAACAAGTGAATTTAATTCAAACTGTGATTAAGAGAGAAAAATCAAATAACATTTGAGTTCCTTGCAGTGTGTAAAAACAGAAATTAAATTATATTTGCAACATTTTCTAAATATGGAGATGGCCTACCTTTAAGCTCCTGCGTATGTTACTTTTTAACGGGGTCTAAATTAAATAATTATAAATGTGCAAGGTAATATATTGATATTGCATGTTTTTATTAGTTTGCTTTTTAAGAAATTCTGCATAATGTTTGTACAATGACAAGTGGCGGATTGGTAATGTTCAATTCTCTCCTTGATTATCACTCAAATAAGATTGATAAACTGTGATGAAAGTTAATAATTGTGAGAAGCATTTTTCTAAATGTGACACATGAAAGACAGTTTCCAAATAAAACAATATCAGTGTGTTCATAATTTTACTGGGTGTCCCAATTTCTTAGGAGGAATCCTCTCCCTCTGATATTTTCCTGCGTTTCCTTATGACCTAGAAAGAGTCCATTCACCCCATTATGTCTATGTTAGCCCTTACAGAAATCCACCAATCCTCCACATATTTCCTCAGAATTCTCTCTTGTTTTCTATATAATATTACATTTTAATTTTTAAATCTTGTAAAATTGATGATTAGAAAGTTGTACAAAACATCACTTACTTTCTCTAGGTTTTCTTTTTACTTTTTATTCCTATACAATCTTTGCCCGTAAGTTGAAATGCACAGAAATATCTGTCTTCACATGATTTACTCAATATACTACATTAGAAAATGTGAGGATAATAGATACCATGGGCTTTAGCATCATCAAAACAAAATCCCTTTTTGCATGGTGTTCCACTTATATACACCCAGCAATAATAACCAGAGAGAAACACTTGCAAACTTTACTTCTGTCTTGCTTGGAATTAACATACAGGGTATGTATGCTGAGAGGAGAAAGATTTAATAGGAACCTGAGGGGTAACTTCTTCACACAGAGGATGGTGTGTATATGGAATGAGCTGCCAGTGGAAGCGGTTAAGACAGGTGCAATAACAACATTTAAAAAAAACATTTGGATAGGTACCTGGATAGGAAGCATTTTGCAGGATCTGAGTCAAACACTGGAAAAGGAGACTAACTTACTAGTCATGGATGCGTTGGGCTGAATGACCTGTTTCCATGCTGCATGACTCTATGTTTTATAGTTTTCATAGTTTACAATGCTTAATGGAACTTAGTGGAACTTGTTTCTCGATAGTGTCTGAACTGCAGCCAGATGTAATACAGTATTTTATTTTGCTTATGTGATGATAAATGGGATTCTTAATTGGTTCTTAATAATTTTAAACTAGATTTCCCAAATTAACTATCATCAGGAATTAATGTTGCTGCCTCACAAATCCAGCGACCTGGGCTTGATCCTAGTTGCTGCCTGTATGGAGTTGGCTTGATCACCCCATATTGTGCTGGTATTTCCTGGGTGCTCTGGTTTTCTCCTTCATCACAATCATGTTACCCCCAGTATTGGAGGGTGATAGGAGGCAGGCTGCAGTTGATGGGCATGTGTGAGGGAAAGGGTAACAGAAGTTGATGGGATTGCTCTGAGGAGAAATATGAGAAGAGCTTTGAGAATGATTCCATTTCTGTCCCATGAGGTAAAGTTGCCCAATAAGTAATTCCACTTTAAAGACCTCTTATTCAGTAAACCTGTATTCTGCACGGAATCATATAATATGCAGCCTTACCCCTCCAGTTCCAGAATTCAAATCCCTTTTCCTCATTCTTTGCCATATCCCTTTCTACTCTTTTACAATTAGTTATTCCAGTCAGTTTTAAACAAGGTTTATAATGCAAACATCATGCATCTTATCTCAAAGTAGTGCCGAGGAAAATTTGTCGGTGCAAAAAGTATTGACTTCGCAACTCCACCACAATTGGAGGAGAAGGGAGTTTTGCATAGTGCTGGGGACTGAAGGTGAATTTCTCCACTTGTCTCTCTCATAGTTTTATGGAAATCTGCCACTTGGCCCATTGAGACCATATTGACTATCAAAGACCCATTTTTACATTATCTTACACAAATGCATTTTGTCCTCCCCACATTATCATCAACTCCCACCCAGATTCTACCACTCCTTTACACACCAGGGGCAATGAACCTACTAACCTGTTTTTGAGAAGTGGGAGGCAACCAGAGGTGGCGCAGCGGTAGAGTTGCTGCCTTACAGCGCTTGCAGCGCCGGAGATCCGGGTTCAATCCTGATTAGTGGGGCTGCCTGCGGAGTTTGTATGTTCTCCCGTGACCGCGAGTGTTTTCTCCGAGGTCTTCAGTTTTCTATCACATGCCAAAGACAACAGGTTTGTAAGTAAATTGACTTGGTATAGGTGTAAAATGTCCCTAGAGTGTGTAGAATAATGTTAATGTGCGGCGATCGCTGGCCTGGAGCGGACTCGGTGGGCCTGTTTCCGCGCTGTAACTCTAAACTAAAAACTAAACTAAACAGAGTACCCAGAGGAAATTCATAGGACCACAGAGAAGAAGGTAACTCCACAAAAATAGCACCAGACATGATTAAACCGATGTCTCTGGAGCTATGAGGGAGCGTCTCTACTGGCTGTGTCACAATGCTGCTCATTTTTCCCTTTCCAATAAATAATCTGCAAATTTTGCAGGCTTTCTTCAGAACTATAATGCGCCTTTCCTGGTATTATTTAAACACATTTTTGCTGCTTAAAATAAAAAGTGATATCCTTTTGCAAGATCTGTACAGCGTATCAGACTAGCAGGAGCTGAGCGTGCTGCTGCTGCCCATCGCAACACTGCACTCGAACAGACTGCACTGCAATGGAGCATGGTTGACACAAGGACACTTCAGTGGATAGCTGCGATAAATTTCTGACCTTGTAGGCATAATGGAGCAACTAAATGAGTACAGGATTGTTTTTGAAAATTTTAGCACTGAATAGCACTCCAAAAGGTGAACAAAAGGCTAAAAAACAAATTAACTGGCAATGCAACAGGCATTCTGAATTATGGGATCAACGGAAAGTGAGAATTACTGTGATGCTGTGTGTGGACTAGTTGCTGATAGCTGTAGTAATAGTTTAGAATACTGACCAAATTGACAAAAATGTCAGAGGTTCACTTTATTCTATTTGTTAAACTCATCAGTTATTTTGATATTTAGGTCAGTCCAAGCCCTTTTCTGTTTCTGCCTCCATCTGAGAGCTGCTGAGGCTGGATATGGTGGTCACACTATCGTACAGATTTACAACAAAGAAGGCTAGTTTGCTCATTGCTTCTGAACTGGAAATAGTGACAGCTCTTAACCTTGTTCCTATCCTAACTAAAGATTTTTGTCGTATACGGACTCTGGAGGCCATTGCAGATATTTATCAACAAGGGGTTCTACAGATATGTCAATAGCAAAAGGATAGTGAGGGATAAAATTGGTCCATTAGAGAGTCAGAGTGGACAGCTATGTGCTGAGCCGGAAGAAATGGGGGAGATATTAAACAATTTCTTTTCTTCGGTATTTACCGAGGAGAAGGATATTGAATTATGTGAGGTAAGCGAAACAAGTAGAGTAGTGATGGAAATTAGGAGGATTAAAGAAGAGGAGGTACGGACACTTTTGAAGAATATAAAAGTGGATAAGTCTCCAGGTCCTGATAGGATATTCCCTAGGACATTGAGGGAAGTTAGTGCAGAAATAGCAGGGGCTATGACGGAAATATTTCAAACGTCATTAGAAACAGGGATGGTGCCGGAAGATTGGCGCATTGCGCATGTTGTGCCTTTGTTTAAAAAAGGTTCTAAAAGTAAACCTAGCAATTATAGACCTATTAGTTTGACGTCTGTGGTGGGAAAATTAATGGAAAAGATACTTAGGGACAATATATATAATTATTTGGATAATCAAGGCCTGATTAGAAACAGTCAACATGGATTTGTGCCTGGAAGGTCATGTTTGACTAAACTTCTTGAATTTTTTGAAGAGGTTACCAGGGAAATTGATAAGGGCAAGGCTGTGGATGTTGTCTATATGGACTTCAGTAAGGCATTTGACAAGGTTCCACATGGAAGGTTGATTAAGAAGGTTAAATCGTTGGGTATTAATAGTGAGGTTGCAAGATGGATTCAACAATGGCTGAATGGGAGATACCAGAGGGTAACGGTTGACAATTGTATGTCAGGTTGGAGGCCAGTGTCTAGTGGAGTGCCCCAAGGATCTGTGTTGGGTCCACTGTTGTTTGTCATTTACATTAATGATCTGGATGATGGTGTGGCAAATTGGATTAGTAAATATGCAGATGATACTAAGATAGGTGGAGTAGTTGATAGTGAGGTAGATTTTCAAAGTCTACAGAGAGACTTGGGCCTTTTGGAAGGGTGGGCTGAAAGATGGAAGATGGAGTTTAATGCTGATAAGTGTGAGGTGCTGCATTTTGGTAGGACAAATCAAAATAGGACGTACAGGGTAAATGGTAGGGAATTGAGGAATGCAGTGGAACAGAGGGATCTGGGAATAACTGTGCATTGTTCCCTGAAGGTGGAATCTCATGTGGATAGGGTGGTGAAGAAGGCGTTTGGTATGCTTGCCTTTATAAATCAGAGCATCGAGTATAGAAGTTGGGATGTAATGTTGAAATTGTACAGGGCATTGGTGAGGCCGAATCTGGAGTATGGTGTGCAGTTCTGGTCGCCAAATTATAGGAAGGATGTCGACAAAATGGAGAGGGTACAGAGGAGATTTACTAGAATGTTGCCTGGGTTTCAGCACTTAGGCTACAGAGAGAGGTTGAACAGGTTGGGTCTTTATTCTTTGGAGCGTAGAAGGTTGAGGGGGGACTTGATAGAGGTTTTTAAAATTATGAGAGGGACGGACAGAGTTGACGTGGTAGGCTTTTCCCTTTGAGAGTGGGGAAGATTCCAACAAGGGGACATAGCTTCAGAATTGAGGGACAAAGGTTTAGGGGTAACATGAGGGGGAACTTCTTTATTCAGAGTGTTGTGGCTGTATGGAATGGGCTTCCGGTGGAAGTGGTGGAGGCTGGCTCGATTTTATTATTTAAGAGTAAATTGGATAGGTATATGGATAGGAGGGGATTGGAGGGTTATGGTCTGAGTGCAGGTAGATGAGACTAGGTCAGGGAGAATGGTCGGCGTGGACTGGTAGGGCCGGACAGGCCTGTTTCCATGCTGTAGTTGTTATATGTTATATGTTATATGTTAACAACTTCAAATGGCTGCACAGATAAGGAATAATATGGAGTAATAAGGGGGAGATGCCAGCATAGAATATGGAGCAATAAGGAGGGGGATGCCAACATGGGAAGCTAACACAGTGGATTCAGGGACCTCAGTGACTACAGGCGGAAGGTGGATGAACTGGGAAGTTCTCTCTCACATTATATTTTATCATGCTTGAAAATCACAAAGATACTGGAACTTCCATAATTAGTGATTTACTACTTGGAATAGAATCACACAGCACAGAAACATTCCCTTTGGCCAAACTGACCAAGATGCCCCACCCATGCTAGTACTATTTGCCTGCATTTGGCCTATATCCCTATCCATGTACCTATCCAAATATCTTTTAAAATTATTATTGTACCTGCCTCAACTACCTCATCTGGCAGCTCATTCCATGTAACCACCAATCTCTGTGTGAAAACTTTGCCCCTCAGGTTCCTATTAACTTTCCGTGCTAACCTTAAACTTATGTCCTCTGATTCTTTATTCTCAATAGACAATAGACAATAGACAATAGGTGCAGGAGTAGGCCATTCAGCCCTTCGAGCCAGCACCGCCATTCAATGCGATCATGGCTGATCACTCTCAATCAGTACCCCGTTCCTGCCTTCTCCCCATACCCCCTCACTCCGCTATCCTTAAGAGCTCTATCCAGCTCTCTCTTGAAAGCATCCAACGAACTGGCCTCCACTGCCTTCTGAGGCAGAGAATTCCACACCTTCACCACTCTCTGACTGAAAAAGTTCTTCCTCATCTCCGTTCTAAATGGCCTACCCCTTATTCTCCTTCTTCTTCTTCTTGCATTTGAGGCAACAGGTTATGAAGCTGCTTCTGCTTCTGCTGTCTCTGTTTGTTGTCGTTTGCCTGACAGGTCAGTTGACTAATTGAGGTAAGAGAGTGGGAGATGTGTGGAAGGATATTTAAGGATGTCTGCATGTCTATTTCCTTTGGGTTCTTTCCATCTGGTATCTCAATGTAAAATCATCCATTTGTTACATTGCTCATAAAGACATTCACATCATTTTTTTCTCTTTTTACTTTAAAGTTATACCATTAGCTTATAATCACAGAGTATGTTTTATTTTTTTAGAAAGAAGGCGTTTGCTGGTATAAAACTAAGAAAGAAGAAAAAGGAAGAGAAAGGTTTATTTATAGCAAACAAAGACGCACTAGGTAAGACAACAAAAGTAAATATCTGTTACCAATATAAAGTGAACTCTGTGATTTAGAATGTAACAAGAGATTGTTAGGCTCACACTCAGGTAGCTGTATTCTAAAATGAATCAAATGGTTATCCTTCCCCACAAGTATATGGTAATATGGTTCTATTGGTGTTAGAAGAAAAGGCATCAACTCCCCTGCTATTTCTACTGCTTTCCACCAGCTCCTGTAGATCTTAATTACCTTCTGCTGTAACATGTCTTGGCTTGCTTTTGTGTTAGAAGGTAAGACAATCGATTGCTATGTTTCAATAACAAGATTAGTTACGTAATCTTCAGTGGACAATCATTTTTTCAGCAGACCTTAGTCCCATGCCATTAATTACAAGCCAACGAACTTGTTTCAATGCTCATATACCAAGCTGGGCTTCAATGAAAATAGCAGCTGATTGAAGAAAATGCCAGAGGTTCTAAAGTCCCACTGTTGTAATCTCTTTGGAAATAATTATAGGAAGAGAATAAGAAATAAAAGTCATGATTGGATGCAATAGCATGCAAATGGTTAAAACATGAATGTTAAATCTTGCTTGCACTTTGTGAACGTAGATATCACATTATTATTTGAAATGACTTAGGTTGCAAGGGAATATTGAGAGGTCAGCATTGAGTGGGAATGTGTCAAATGTAATTTCAGCCTTGAACAGATATTATTAAACATAATGTTATTCAAACAACAATATGTTTAAAAATGGAAGGTAAATGAAAATCAAAAATACTTTTGCACTCTGTTTATTGGAAGATCGCTACATTGTGCGGCAAAGTAGCGCCACTGGTAAAGATGCTGTCTCACACGCCAGAATCTCGGGTTTGATCTTCACCTCAGGTGCTGTCTGCGTGGAGTTTGCACATTTTCCCTGTGACCAGCCTGACCTGCTGAGTTACTCCAGCACGTTGTGTCCTTTTGTATATCTGTCAGCATTTTCCCACAGATATACTTAACAGGTCAGGCAGCATCTGTCGACAGATAATCACTGACCTAAAACATTATCTTTGCTTTTGTCCCTTCAAATGTTGCCTGACCTCCTAATATTTTTACTTTATTTCTGTGGTATTTTACATTTCTAGCAACTGTAGTATTTTGACTGAAAATAATTGATGGTATTATAATGCAATCAACAGACATTGGGAGCAACACGTCAATTGTTGAGAGATTAAAACATATTTAAGCAATGACAATCACCAACAAGAGAGTGTCTAAAAGGACACAAAGTGCATGAGTAACTCATCAAGTCAGGCAGCATCTCTGGAGAATCTGGATAGGTGTCGTTTCAGGTTGAGACCCTTCTTCATTCTGAAGAAGGGCCCCGACCTGAAACATCACTTATTTATGATCTCCAGAGATGCTGCCTGACCTGCTGAGTTACTCCAGCACGTTGTGTCCTTTTGTATATTAACCAGTATCCACAGTTCTTTGTTTCTACAAGAGAGTGCCTAACTATCCTTGACTTTCAGTGGCATTACTATCCTTCACCATTAACATCCTGAGGACCAGCAATGACCAGTAAGTCAAATGGACCAACCACATAAATATTATCAGTACAAGTGCCGGTTAATGTTGGGGGTACCTGTGGTGGGTGTGGTGTCTCCTGACACCCCATAGCATTACAAGATTCTAGTTAGGAGTGTAATTAAATAGTTTCTACGTGTCTGTTTGATTGCTGTTCCAACAGCACGTTAAAACCTTGATACCAGAATGAAATATCCCACTTCCTCCACCAGAGATGTATTACATCTGCAGTGTATACCATTTACAATACAAACTGGATGTGCCAGTCCCCTTGTAAGGTCTATGTTTGCCCAACATGGATATAGTGGGGCCATTGGCCCTCTCATGTGTTGTAAATTTCTGATTTTGTCTGCAAGCTTATCAAGGAAGATTAGAGATGGCAATAATTCTAGTTTTGCCAGCAATCTGTTCATTTTGTGTAGATCACAAAGTCTTGGAATAGTTCAATGGATAAGGGTGTCTGAAAGCTGCCTGATCCGCTGAGTTAATTTAGCACTTTGTGTTCAGCATAATATTCTAGTATCCGCAGTTCCTTTTGTCTCTGTTCATCTTGAAACAGAAATTAAAAATATTTTGTAGATGAAAACTAATATAACAATTAAACAACGTGCTACAGATGTGAAAGGAAGGGGTAACACACATTCTTAACAAACGGAGTTGTAATACACACAAGTGTAATTGTCATCGTAGATTCAATGCTCAACATGTCCAATCAATACAGAGCGGCAATCAATAGACAATAGACGCAGGAGTAGGCCATTAAGCCCTTCGAGCCGGCACCACCATTCAATGTAGTATAAGAAAATAACTGCAGATGCTGGTACAAATCGAAGGTATTTATTCACAAAATGCTGGAGTAACTCAGCAGGTCGGGCAGCATCTTGGGAGAGAAGGAATGGGCGACGTTTTAGGTCGAGACCCTTCTTCAGACCACCATTCAATGTGATCACAGTTGATCATTCACAATCAGTACCCCGTTCCTGCCTTCTCCCCATACCCCGACTCCGCTATCTTTAAGAGTTCTATCTAGCTCTCTCTTGAAAGCATCCAGAGAATTGGCCTTCACTGCATTCTGAGGCAGAGAATTCCACAGATTTACAACTCTCTGACTGAAAAGGTTTTTCCTCATCTCCGTTCTAAATGGCCTACCCCTTATTCTTAAACTGGGGCCCCTGGTTCTGGACTCCCCCAACATTAGGAACATGTTTCCTGCCTCTAACGTGTCCATTCCCTTAATAATCTTATATGTTTCAATAAGATCCCCTCTCATCCTTTTAAATTCCAGTGTATACAAGCCTGGTCGCTCCAGTCTTTCAACGTACAGACAGTCCTGCTATTCCAGGAATTAAACCTAGTGAACCTACGCTGCACACCCTCAATAGCAAGAATATCCTTCCTCGAATTTGGAGACCAAAACTGCACACAGTACTCCAGGTGCGGTCTCACTAGGGCCCTGCACAACTGCAGAAGGACCTCTTTGCTCCTATACTCATCTCCTCTTGTTATGAAGGCCTACATTCCATTGGCGTTCTTCACTGCCTGCTATACCTGCATGCTTCCTTTCAGTGACTGATGCACTAAGACACCGATATCTCATTATACGTCCCCTTTTCCTAACTTGACATCATTCAGGTGATTCCTCATCATAATCATAATCATAATCAGAATAGTACTTTATTAGTCAATTTGATTTGCCATACAGTCATACCAATAAAGAGCACCAAGACATCCAAATAAACCTTTAATATGAACATCCACCACAACGACTCCCCCACATTCCTCACTGTGATGGAAGGCAAAAAAAGTTAAAGCTTCTTCCCTTCCTTGTTCTCCTGCGGTCGGGGCCCTCGAACCTTCCGTTGTCGGGGCGATGTTGTCTCCCGCAACTGGCGGTCGAGCCCTCTGCGTCGGGGCGTTCAAGCTCCTGCATCGGGGGATCTCAGCTCACCCACGCCGGGCGAGTGGACTCTGGGTCGGGGCTGGTCGAACCTCCTGCGACTTTAGAGCTTCCCGACATCAGTCTCGACCCAAGACTGTGTGCTCCTCGATGTCGAAATTCGCAGGCTGCAATTGGAGCGTCGATCCCAAGCAAGGGATCGCAGGTTCCGATGATAAGTCCATGACCCCGCAGTGGGGCTCAAAGTCAGTCTCGAGCAAGGCCGCCAGCTCCATGATGTTAGGCCGCAGAGCGACCGGAGATACGATCCAGAAAACAATCGCATCTCCGGCAAGGTAAAAGATTGAAAAAAAGTTTCCCCCGACACCCTCCCCCACTCCTTACTCATGCAGTAAGTTGTTAATATCTGGGAAAGTAGAATGGTGGAGAAGAACACCCTAGAATCATTTAGTGCCAGATAAAGGCAATCTAGAATTTTAATAATTGCAATGGACCAAATAGGTTCCTTATCTGGCATTGTTGATTTTTCTTACAATTTTCCTGGAACATAATATTTATCATCAGTTCACCATCGAGTTGATGATGTCAGTTGTGCAATCTTTGTTGGTGAGTCCATGAGTTGAAGTAAAGAGTTGCACAAACATGTGCTTGAAGGAGATTGAAGTGGGGATGTTGTTGCAACGGAGCAATCCTACCCTCTCGGCCCAGAGGGTAATGTGGCATGATGAGACATTATCATTGGGACTTATTTGCATGCAATGAATGGACTGACCTTCCTCCAAGCACCGATGTGCCCTATGCACTCTACAGTGCATTGCTGGACCACCTTTCTGGTTGTTAAATCATATGATTGATTTCCTTCACATAGTCTGGTGGAACAGTCTACTTCCTCAGGAGATTTAGCAAGTCCCCGAATACTCTATCAAACTTCGACGGGCATACAGTGGAAAGCATTCTAATAGGTCGCATCGTAGCCTGGTTCGGTATTTCAAATGCCCAAGGATAAAGAAGGCTGCAGGAAGTGGTGGGCATTGCCCGGTCCATCACAGATATTAATCTCACCACCATCGAAGGGATGGACAGGAAGTGCTACCCCAAGAAGGCAGCTAATAGCATCAAAGACTCACACCACTGTGGCCATGCTCGCATCTTCCTGCTACCATGGGGAAGTAAGTACAAGAAACTGAGAATAATTACCTCCAGCTTCTTCCCATCAATCATCAATCTCTTGAACCACACTGCACAACTCTAACCACAATCCAACCTCAGCAACGATCTACTATGGACTTTGTTTCGGTTGCGTTGCTTACTTTAGTTTGCACCATTATAGCCTGGTTACCCAGCATAACTAACAATTTATTGTATATTTATTTGTTGCATTGGTGTGTTGAATGTGACTCTAAAGCTTCAGCAAGTAAGAAACTTGTTGTGATGGTCCTGATGCATAAGATAATTAAACCATCTTGATTCTTGATTCAATAGTCTCTAATGTTGGGGTGAGCAACCCCCCATCTCACCAAGAGTTTGAGACACGCTCTCACCTTGTTTAGCCGGCATGATGAAGCCATTTACTGGGCTGTGGCCACTGCCATGTGCAACTGCAGCTTGAAGCCACAGGTGAGAGCCAAGTGTCAGGTGGGGACTAATGGTGGATGAGGAGCCTGCAAGGAGCTTGTCAAACGGCTCCCCAACCAGAGGTACTACTCCTACCCAAGCACCTCATACACTCCAATATAATAGAAATGCTTGTCAAATTTGGATTAGATATCCAATAGCTCAAGATCTGAAATGAAGTTATAAAAAAAACTTGTTTACCAACTCATTGCTTACTTTTATCCAGTTTCAGGAAAAATACTGACGATACACCATTGTCCCAACCCCCAAAATAAATAGCTTGTGAGTGATTGTTTCATGCAAATTTTTCCTCGTGATTCAATTCTTTCAACAACAAATAAGAATCTAAATACAAAGCATACTGCAGCAAACTTGATATCCTTTAAGTACCTTGTTCCAGACATTGGCATCTGTTGGATTATGGATATATTGTGCAATCCTTAAACCAGCAGATACTACTGTAAACACTTACTAACTTCTACTGATGCACCACAGAAAGCATACTAATGGATTGCATCACAGTTTGGTTTAGGAACAGCTCTGCCCAAGTACAAGAAATCGCAGAGTTGTAGATATAGCCCATCACACAGATGGATAGATAGATATAGTCTATCACACAGATCAAATTTCCCATCAATGACTCTATCTATGTTTCACGCTATTTTGGACTACGGTGTCCCACCATGGTCATTCCTCCTTCTCCCAGCTCCCATCTGGCAGAAGGTACAGTGACAGTGTGCACCACCAGACTCAGGAACAGCTTCTTCCCCTCTGTAATCAGGTTTCTGAACAGTTCTTCCATAAGTTAGGGTACTGTCCAATTCAGTTCTACCCCATTGTGGACATTGGAGTTTGTCTATGAAACTGATGCACTACAATGCTGAGAACTATTTTCTGCACCGTTTGCACTTTCCATTATAAGAGTTTGACTTGATTATATTTAAATATGATATATCTGATGTGTTTGGATAGCATGCAAAACAAAACTTTTCACTGTGCCTTGGGACACATGACAATAATAAACCTAAACTGAAATGCCCAGTCCCGCCCTCACTTCTGGTCAGAAGGTTGGCAGAGTGGTTTGCCCACAATGTAGGTGATCTCTCTTGGTTTTGCTGGGATGTGGAATCTTCTTGCCTTTACACTAATGGGAGGCAATATGACTGAAGAATAAGACTCTTTGAACTCGTTGAAGGCCTCTCAGAAGAGGCCTTACCTTTGTTCCCCTCCGCCCCCACATCAACGAGTTCCGCGTCCGCCATGACGTGGAGCTTTTCTTCCGCCGCCTCCGCCTCCGAGCCTTTTTCCATGGGAAGGAGTCCTCACCCCCCACTGATGACCCCTTCGCCCGTCTCCAATGGACCCCCTCCTCTTGGACCCCCCCGTTTGGCCAACTACCCTCACTAGAACTTTTTATCTCCAACTGCCGGCGTGACATTAACCGCCTCAAATTCTCCACTCCCCTGACTAACACCAACCTCTCCCCTCCTGAACGTGCAGCCCTCCATTCACTCCGCAACAACCCGGACCTAATCATCAAACCCGCTGACAAGGGAGGTGCTGTGGTAGTCTGGTGTGCTGACCTCTACCGGACCGAGGCCAGACGACAACTCTCAGACGCCTCTTCCTACCTATCCCTGGACCATGACCCCACCGATAAACACCAGACCTTAATCAGCAGCACCATCACGGACCTCATCATCTCCGGCGATCTACCCCCCAGTGCCTCCAAACTCATAGTTCCCCAGCCCCGCACGGCCCGATTCTACCTCCTACCCAAAATCCACAAGCAGAACTGTCCCGGCAGACCCATTGTCTCTGCCTGCTCATGCCCCACCGAACTTATCTCCACCTACCTCGACTCCATCCTATCCCCCCTGGTTAAATCCCTCCCCACCTACATCCAAGACACCTCACACGCTCTCCATCTCCTCAATAACTTTTGGTTCCCAGGCCCCCACTCCCTCATCTTTACCATGGATGTCCAGTCACTCTACACTTCCATCCCCCACAAGGATGGTCTCGAAGCCCTCCGTTTCTTCCTCGACCGTAGAACCAGCCAATCCCCATCTACCAACACTCTCCTCCGCCTAGCAGAGCTGGTTCTTACCCTCAACAACTTCTCCTTTGACTCCTCCCACTTCCTCCAAACCAGAGGCGTAGCTATGGGCACTCGCATGGGCCCTAGCTACGCCTGCCTCTTTGTCGGGTACGTCGAACAATCCCTGTTCCAGACGTACACTGGCCCCATCCCCGAACTCTACCTCCGCTACATCGACGACTGCATTGGTGCTACATCTTGTACCCATGCAGAACTCACTGACTTCATACACTTCACCTTCAATTTCCATCCTGCCCTTAAATATACCTGGACCATCTCTGACATCTCCCTCCCGTTTCTGGACCTCACCATCTCCATCACAGGAGACAGACTAATGACGGACATTTACTATAAACCCACTGACTCGCACAGCTATCTGGACTACACTTCTTCCCACCCGGTCCCCTGCAAAAAGTCTATCCCCTACTCCCAATTCCTCCGTCTACGCCACATCTGCGCCCGGGATGAGGTGTTTCACACTAGGGCTTCCGAGATGTCCTTGTTCTTCAAGAAACGGGGATTCCCCTCCTCCATTATAGATGAGGCTCTCACTAGGGTCTCTTCTACATCCCGCAGCTCCGCTCTTGCTCCCCCTCCCCCCACTCGCAACAAGGACAGAATACCCCTCGTTCTCACCTTCCACCCCACCAGCCAGCGGATCCAACATATCATCCACCAACATTTCCGTCACCTACAACGGGACCCCACTACTGGCCATATCTTCCCATCCCCTCCCCTCTCTGCGTTCCGCAGAGACCGTTCCATCCGTAACTCCCTGGTCCACTCGTCCCTTCCTACCCAAACCACCCCAACCCCGGGCACTTTCCCCTGCAACCGCACGAGATGCAACACCTGTCCCTTTACCTCCCCCCTCAACTCCATCCAAGGACCCAAACAGTCTTTCCAGGTGAGACAAAGGTTCACCTGCACCTCCTCCAACCTCATCTATTGTATCCGCTGCTCTAGATGTCAACTTATTTACATCGGCGAAACCAAGCGCAGGCTCGGCGATCGCTTCGCTGAACACCTGGGGTCGGTCCGCGTTGGCCAAACTGGTCTCCCGGTGGCCGAGCACTTCAACTCCCCCTCCCATTCCCAGTCTGACCTTTCTGTCATGGGCCTCCTCCAGTGCCATAGTGAGACCCACCGGAAATTGGAGGAACAGCACCTCATATTTCGCCTGGGCAGTTTGCAGCCCAGTGGTATGAACATCGACTTCTCCAACTTTAGATAGTTCCTCTGTCCCTCCCTTCCCCTCCTCCTTCCCAGATCTCCCTCCATCTTCCTGTCTCCACCTATATCCTTCCTTTGTCCCGCCCCCCTGACATCAGTCTGAAGAAGGGTCTCGACCCGAAACGTCACCCATTCCTTCTCTCCCGAGATGCTGCCTGACCTGCTGAGTTACTCCAGCATTTTGTAAATAAATCGATTTGTACCAGCATCTGCAGTTATTTTCTTATACTGACTCTTTGAAGGTGTTTGTTGGTTGTAATTGGATATATTTACTTTTTGGGATCTGGGTGTTACTGAGAGGGGCATCATCTATTGCCCGTCCCTAATTCCCCCGATGAGGTAATGGTGTGATACTAGCTTGAATTGCTGCTGTCCGTCTGTTGAAAGGTCTTCCATGGTGCTGCTGGGGAGGGGATTCCAGGACCCTGACCCAGCAACAATGAAAGACTACCAGCATCTGCAGTTATTTTCTTATATAACAATGAAAGACTAACGTCCTTTCCTGACGTATACTTGGCTGCAGTAATTCTGTCAATTTATAGAATTGCTTTACAGGAAGATTCAAATACAGGGAGAATTTGAAGGGCAGCAAAATGCAGCCACATAACCAGAGCTGGGACCAGCAAATTCCTGACATTCACATGAGCAGAAAATATTTTCCAATGCAATCAACACAACAGCAGATTTTGGAAATAATTTTGCAATGCACCATGTAATATTATTCTTTTGAGTCATCATCATGTAGAGGTACCAACTGAAGGAGACTCTTCAGCTCATTAAGTCCGAACAAACCATCAATCACGCATTCACGTGAATTAATTTTACATTATTCCCACTGTTTTTATTCTCCCTACATTTTCATCAACCACCAGCAGATTCTACCACTCAGCTACACACCAGAGGCAATTTGCAGTTTCTAATTAACCTCCAAACCCATCATTCTTTGTGATGTGGGAGGAAGGTGGAGATCCCTAAGGAAACATGGAGAACATACAAACACAAACAGCACCTGTGGTCAGGATTGAACCCAAGTTTCGGTCAGCAGCGCTACTGGCTGCACTACTCTGCGACCCACAGTTTGTCATTAAAAATTAACACTAAGTTTATATTTTCAATTTTGCAAAAGAATAAAATTAACAACTCAGGCAGCATCTGTAGAGAGAGAGAAACAATTAATATAGCAGGTCCGAGACTCTGTGTTGGAACGCATTCATTATTCACATTTACATGAGTTGATTGGATGGTTGCATCAGAATTGATCATAATATGATTGATCGACTGGAAGATATAACATGAAAACAGGCCCTTCAGCTCAACGAGTCCATGCCGATCATCTATCACGTGGTCACCCTAGTTCTATGTTATCCCTCTTTCGCAACCATTCCCTCCACATCAGAGGCAATTTACAGTGCCAAATAACCTACTTACCCACATGCCTTCGGGACATGGGAGGAAACTGGAGCACCCAGAGGAAACCCATGCAGTCATAGGGAGAATGTTCAAACTCCACACAGAAGCACCCGAGGCCAGGTCAAACCCAAATCTCTGGCTCTGTGAGGCAGCAGCTCTACCAGCTGCGCTATTTTGCCTATTACTAGCTGAGAGTGGGAGTGTGTCAGATGATGTTGCTTCATTATATGGAGAATTTCTATATGATTTGTAGTGAATTAATAGCGCAAAGCCAATGCCTGTAATTTGCCATTTCCTTTTATGGAGGTCATGAGAATTGGCTGCTGGTAAACAGAGAAATTCAATCTAGGATAATCTTTTGAAGTTGGGAATAATAAATGACAGCTGAGTACCTGAAATATACAATACTTACCTCAGAGAACTTAGTGGTACGAAAGGCTATAGAAACAGTAACACCACCCATTCTCCAGCATGAGTTAGTCATTTCCCTGCGTCTCAAAAATGATAAATTAAGAATTTGAAACCACTAGTTATCAGTTCTTTCACTATGATTGATTCCCAGATGAACAAGATGACTTTGACACTCAGCCGTGCAGCCCAGAAATCGCTGGTACAGATGCTTATGGAGCCAGTATTGACATTCTATCCAGCAGTTTCAGCAGTAATATTTCCCACAGGAAAAGGTGCGTGATTCCCATCGGACAATAAGAGCCATTGGATAAATTTTCCATTCACATTTCAGAAACTGCAGAACTTATTGCAGAATCTGTGGCTGAAATAAATGTTATTAACTGCTGTGACCTATTTAATTCAGAGATAAGGTAGCAGGCACGGTAAGATTGGCTGTTTACCTCAATTACATCACCTGTCCACTACCCAGCTCACATGGGTAGTGAAACCCACAACATTCCTTTAATGCCTCTCTACTTGCCTATTCCAACATCATAATATTCAGCCTCCCAGCATCTACTCTGCATTAACATCAACATCCAAATATCTGTTACTTGTAATCCCATTTACACCAAATCCTTTTTACCCACTCCTGTACTTAACATCCTATGTTGTCTTTTAATATGGCAAAGCCTGGATTTAAAAATTCCCATATTTGTTTTCATATTCTTCAACAGATTCCTCAACAGACTCTTCCTCCTTGGAATCGACTTAACTGAACCTTTGTGGACTTAACTTTCATTGCATTGACTTGATTCCTTCTCCTAGGACATAACTCACCCTCCATGGACTTGACTCTTTCTCCAGAGACTTGACTCTCGTTCCATGTTCTTAACTCTCCCTTCATGGGCTTAACTCTCCTTCCATGTGCTTGAGGCTCTCTGTTTCTACAACCTTTTCAAGTCCAAACGCTCTCCAAATCACTGTCCCCCTCCGAATCTGGCCTCTTGTTCCTTGCTCAATTAAATTTCTTCACACCGACAGCCAAGTCTATAGCTATCTACCCCAAAGCTCTAAACTATCCATGTCTCTACCACAGCTTTAAGGTACTCCTGAAATCCTGCCTTTTGATCAACCTTTTGGCTTCCTCTCCTAATATCTCCAAATAAAATCAGAAATAAATATTCAGCAGATCAGGCAGCATCTGAGGAGAGAGAAACCAAATTAATGTTTCAGGTCATCTGGTGAAAAGTTTGAAAACATTTTAGCTGTTATCAAACCAAATAGACCATTAAGCTATTTTTTCCCAATAATTCTTTTTAAATTTAAGAGGACAGGTGTTAAGTATAGAGTTCATTAAATAATTGTATTTATGAAATTCGAAACCATAAATATTTGAATCACACATCTTTAACAAACTATGTTGTACAGATCAAAACCAGTGTCCAAAATACAATCAACTGAAAGCAGGTCTCAACACTATCAGGTAAGAACATTTACTGCAAAGGTATTCGGTCAATCAACTAATATTGGTGACATATGACTTGAAAACTATTCTCCAGAGAATTGTTGTTTCATGTGTCTGACAGATTGCCATTACAATCACTGAGGGACGACAGTTAGCTGGGGAAAATATCGACCCTATGGTGATAATTGAAGTTGGAGATGAGAAAAAACAAACAACAGTGAAAGAAGGAACAAATTTCCCTTTTTACAATGAGGTAAATGTAGCGAATCTCTTGTGTCATTAATGGGTGATGGTTCGGCATGCTGATATTTAGATGTTAGTTTTGAAAAGATCAAATGAATTCCCAAAGTAAAATTGGTTATTCCGAAAATGTCATTCTGAATGTGCATGTTCTGGCGAGCTGGTTGTCTGCTGGTTGGTACCAGCAGGAGGGTTAAACAAGCAGTCTGCTGGACGCAGAGCTGCACAGTAGCAGCCTGATGAGTATTTGTTGGGGACCTGACACTGTAGGTGAGGGTATGAGCCAGAGAGGCAGAAGTCTGGGCTTCTCAGCTCAGAGGAAACCTCAGGCCTATGGGTGTCAGGAGAGTTTGTCCAGCCACAGGCTAACAGTTGGCAGAGTATGTGTAGCTTTAAGCACATCTAGCTATGTTCCAAATGAGTTTGCAGTTAATGTCACTGTATCTCAAGTTAAATTGAGTCACTGGCTAGCCATCCAGTTCAGGCAGCCGCTTGAGCCTACTCTGAGGGTCCCAGTCAAAATGGCGATGGCGCTATGTCTTTGCACTTTATTTTTATTTAGCTGCCACCCAGTTTGCACCATATGGGGAGACCTGGAAATGCAAGCCATAAATCCTCTGACCTGTGGCGCCACCTGAGAATTAGGCCACTCCCTGAGCGAACCCTCGGCACTGAGACTGGCAGGGTCAGGTGACTGACCGGGCCTCTGGATGTGCGGTCTTGAGGGAGAGAGAGGAGAGGGAGAACTTTGGTGTTCGTGGTTTGCCGTCTAAATAAAGCCTTCCTGACTGGATTAACTTAGCGTCTAGTCTTATTCCGGGCTGAACCGACCATACCCGCGACAGACCTCTCTATCTAGGAATCCTAAATATGCTGCATCTATCTGAGGACTCTCAGGCAATTTGCTCAGAATGGAAGACATTGGATTTTCTCTGGAGCAGTTTTGCATGTTGACTCATTCCCTGACTGTGGGGATTTGTCAGTGGAGAATAGGACTTCTCCCACAGGGATAGAGAAAGGATATTGCCGAGGAACCTCTGGAAAATCCTGCTCCTCATAGCGACCGACTAATACTGCGAAGGACGTGGGCTATCCATCAGACCCATGTTGTGATATGTCCTTTGTCCCATCCCATGTCCTTTGCCAAGAATAAGGTACAGAAGGGACAGAAGAAAATCATTCTCACAAAATTTATGGCTGAACTTAGTTTCATTTTATAGAAAAAGTCTACAATCACATAGATCACTCCAAATAGAAATTAGCTACATTTGGACACGTGTAAATTGCAATTTCTTTTGCTGTTTCAGTCATTGTTGATTTAACCTTTTAGTATACAAAGTAAAATTTACCCCTTGTGCACTTTTAAGTGATGCAATGAAAACCTATTGAAGTCATTTCGATAGATTGTCATTTCCAAGGATTGACAACAGAGTGAAATGTGCCATCACTTTCATCACATTGCAAACGTTTCTGCATCTTTTTAGAAGTGTACATTTTTATGAAAAGGAAGATTCAAACCTAATAATGTAACTTCCTTAAATTAAGTTCATTGAAGCTTCTTCCTCTGGTGCTTGATGTGTTATTATTATTATTGATTAATACCCAGCAACACTTGTGATTCTTCTGTCTCTGTGTTGCTGTGGACTGTTCAGTGGACCTTTGTAAACCTTTATTTTTTATTCTTTTGTTGCAGTACTTTGTCTTTGATTACATTGGTCCAGCAGAGATACTGTTTGACAGAATCATTAAACTTTCGGTGAGAAATCATATTCTTAAACACAATTTTAAATTGCATTTTAAAGATGATCAAATTGTTTTCATTAATATTTAATGAATGTTAATAATGAATATCATTAACATTTCGGAAAAGGTTGACCATTCAAAAGTAGAAATGTGCTCATTGTCATTAAACTGAGTAAAAGATATGGTAGCAAGGTTCACCTTTTTATACACACACCCAATTATTATCTCTATTGAAGCCCATGAATATATAAAAACAAATGCCAATTCAAATAATCAGTCTTACATTATTCAGTGTGGCCAAAAGCACAGGATATAAAATAAAAGTGGACCCGTTAGGCTCAAACTTCTGCTTTGGTACAGCACCCTCTCCTCCCCCCCCCCCTCCCCTCTCCCCCCCCTCCCCCCTCCTCCCCCTCCCCCCTCCCCCTGGTCAGGAAGGCCAGCTCTGTCCTGGGTTGCCCCCTCGACTCAGTGCAGGTGGTGTTAGTCACGACTAAGCAGCGACTCAGCAGTGACTGAGCAGCTCAACTCAGCAGCGATGTTAGTTTTGCCATCATCCTCCTCTCTATAGGTTATGTCCTTTCTTTGTCCCGCCCCCCTGACATCAGTCTGAAGAAGGGTCTCGACACGAAACGTCACCCATTCCCTCTCTCCTCGATGCGGCCTGACCTGCTGAGTTACTCCAGGATTTTGTGATACCTTGGGATGCTAGGAATCACCATAGTTGATAAAGGATGTGATTGGACTGGAGGGGAGATTCGTCAAGGTGTTTCTTGAGATGGATCATTTCAAACATGAGGCTGTATAGGCTGGGTCTGTTTCGTAAGGAGCGGGGGAGACTAAAGGGAGACCTGATTGAACCATATAAAATTAAGAGGGCATCGATAGTGTAAGTAGCAAGAAACATTTCCCTTAGCGGTTGTGTCTACAATGGATGCTACATGTTTAGGGTAAGAGGTAGGCTATTTAGACAGGACAGGAGGAACAATATTTTCAGTTTGAATCTGCAATGCATTGCGAGAGGGGTTGGTGAAGGCAGGGGGTCTCAGAACAACACCTTTAACACATGGCATAGGTAGGTGCTGGATAACTTGATAGGTACTTGATAGCTGTCATGGACATCGGGGGCGGACAGGTTGTTTCCTTACTGTATGACTCACGCTCTATATTATGGCCAACACAAAGCTCTCTTTAAAAGAGCTATAAGTCATTCTAGTGCTGTAGATCTGAACACTCTGTGGTGGGGAATAGTAGAAGTATTTTGGACACCTCCTTAACAAACATGATGTCAAGATGCTCAGGCCAAGAATGACTATTTTCTGTTGCAATTAGCTAATAACTTTGCTTCGAGTCTGTTGTTCTTTTAGAGTTGCTGGTTCTTCAGGATGTCATCAAGTGCTTGATTGATTCTTATCAGCATACATCCATTTTTGAACTGAATTTTAGTTTAAAAATATGATATTTTTCTCACTGCAAACTCTTTTAAGGTTAAGCTTACTTAGTACAAACCTATGATTGAAGTAGAAATGTTTTGGTTTCCTGGTCTGTATTCTGACAGAATCTATTTCTGACAGAAACCAGTTCTTTGACAGAAACCAGTCTGTCAAACTGGTTTGACAGTTTGACTGGAAACGTCATGCATTCCTTCTCTCCAGAGATGCTGCCTGTCCCGCTGAGTTACCCCAGGATTTTGTGTCGTCATCAATTTAAACCAGTTTCTGCAGTTCTTTCCTATGCAGAAACTATTTCTCCTTCAACTAAAAAAACAGATTTGGAGGAAGCCTATTTGTGGGGTGAGGTGGTGGTGGGGTTGGATGAGGTGAGGTCATGGTCAGATTGATTGAATGGTGGTGGAATGGGATGGGTTGAATGGTGATGGAGTGAGATGGGGGTGAGGTGGTGGTGAAGTGGATGGGGATGAGATGAGGTGTTGGTGGGGTGAGATGGGTTTTTGGTGGTGGAGTGGATGGGGATGGGAATGGGATGAGATGTTTGTGTGGTGGGATAGGGTTAAGTGTTGGTGTGATTTAAAAAATGAGATCCCATCTCTAACATATGCTAATCACATTGACAATGTTATCAGGATTTGAACCAATAACTTTCCTCTAACGTTCTGTGGGAAAACCTATTTGGAACTGAATATTTCTGCTCACCTTGAGGGCCAGAAGATTGTCACAAGGCAGCTTTGTATAACCCCCAGCCCAGACTGTCACCCCCTCAACTGGAGGAAGAAAACTCCCTCGATAACCTCTACATGTTCACCTGTACATCTCCTAGATCAAACTCTTGTTAGTTTCATCTTCATCATGCACCCGAGACACCCCCTTTTCTGATTTGTATATTTTATTTAAAGGCTATTATTTACCATCTGAAGAAAGGCCCTGAACCGAAACTTCACCTATTCATTTTCTCCAGAGATACTGCCTGACCCGTTGAGTTACTCCAGCATTTTGTGTCTATCTCTGGTATAAACCAACATCTGCATTTCCCTTTTATTATATTATTATTTACAGGCGAGTTTGTCCCATTTTTATCTTAATATTCATTAGGAAATGTGGAGATTTTCAGTGAACCTTTGCATCCATGTACTATTGCTCTCAACACTGGTCCAATCCTGCAGGTCTGGCATTCCAAATTGATCCGTGGAACGCTGATTGGAGCTTTTAAACTGGATGTTGGAACAGTTTACAATGAACCAGGTAGGTACAATGGCTATTGGCTCAACATAAACTACAAGGTGTCCATTGGTTTGTCTCTGAGCACCTGAATTCCTTAAAATGTTGGAAACATGGATGCATTGCACCACACACCTGGAGTAAATTTGGGTTGGTTCGAGACTGAGATCATGTTTGGCTCACCTGATGTTTCAAAGTCTACTCTGTGGTTTAATCTAGTGCCAGGTCCAGGAGAATTTTATTTTCTGTATTACATTCAGTATTAATGTTTCTAAGTTTTTCCATAATGTATTTCATTATTTCTTCAGAATTTTGAAGTGGTGTATTTAAAATTAGAATCAGTAAAATAGATCATTTTAAATGTTATAAATTAGTTAATTAAATGTAAGTTTATTGTAAGACTTGGCTTTCTTTAAAAAAAAACTTTTTCTTGGCATTTTGCCTCAAATATTGTAATCAAAGCTCACCATATACTTTCACCCACCATCTCATCTTTCTGCATTTTCAAGCTCTTTGATTCCTTCTAAGATGTTGGTTTCTATGTTGCAATGGAATAATTTGCCTCTTGTTTTCAATGCAACGCCTTAATTCCATGGTTGGATTCATCTCATTGGGCTAGGATTTGTTGAAGAAACAGTAAACTCGGCAATATCTTTCGGATTACCTAGTGGAATTTATGAAGAAAAATACAATTACATTTATCTATATTTATTCACATAATGTAGTTTAACCTGCTGTGAATTTTGTCTTTTCTATGATGTTTACATAGGCAAACATGCAACAATTAGATGAAAGACAATGTTTTCCTCAATATTATTACTTGAAATTAGCATGATAAATGAAGTAAAATTACCAGTGTGTAAATGAAGGACCAACTCACTGTATCTCCACTTTGATTTGCAAATGTAATGCTGTGTCCTCCCTCCCGGGGAAAAGCATTCCCATGAATGGTAGGGAAAAAGGGCCTTGTCTAATCGGTTTCTCTGTCATTCTGGGACAGTTGTGAGAGTGATAGTCAATATAAATAATGACCAATCAGTGATTTTTAAGTCCTGTATCTGCCCATGTCTTTTAGAGGAGAGTTTCTTCCTTTTAATGCCCTTTGGCTCAGTCAGATCTTTTAACAGGATTTAAAAATCAAATATTTTGGGTTCTTCTGGCCCTTTTATTTCTTCTCTTCTGTCTCGCGGCCAAGGTGCCGATCTTGCCACTGTTTAGGTTTGCTTCCTATTAAGAGTAAGCATCTTCCTTAGTGGCACCCAGATTCATCGTCCCAGCCTAGAAAATAAGCAGGAGTTCAAGTGATGGCTGGAACTCCTGGCCAATGATGTCTTGGTAATGATAAGGCCAACAGAAGGATTTATCTCAATAATGTGGTGGTGCCCGGGGGTTAGGCCACTCCCTGGGTCATCCCCCTCGGCACTGAGTGGACAGGGCTGTAGTGGGGTCTGGTGCTATGGGGTTTGCCTGAAGGGGTGAGAGTTTACTCATGCGGGAGACTGAAGAGAGTGGATGTTCTGATGCTGCATTAAAGTTATTGTTAATCCTTACCTGGCGTCTTGCCTGATTGCTGATTCAGGAGGAAGGTCTCACAGAACCAGAGTGGAAGCCAGACAAATGTGAGGAACTGTCTAGGAAAATAAGAAACTAAGTTAATTAGTGAATAAGTAATTCCTTGATCTTGGGAAATTAAAAAAAACGACTAGGAAATGTCACTTATCAATTAACAACTTACGATAAGCACATTGTCATTCATGTTATCCACATTAGTCAGGAAATGGTGTTAGGTAAACTGTTGGGACTGAAGGCAGATATATCCCCAGGGACTGATGGTCTGCATCCCAGTCCTCAAGGAGGTGGCCCTAGAAATCATGGATGCATTGGTGATCATTTTCCAATGTTCTCTTGACTCTGGACCAGTTCCTGTAGACTGGAGGGTAGCCAATGTAACTCCACTTTTAAAAAAAGGAGGGAGAGAGAAAACAGGAAATTATAGACCAGTTAGCCTCACATCGGTAGTGGGAAAGATGCTTGAGTCGATTATTAAAGATGTTATAGCAGCGCATATGGAAAACACTGACGAGATTGGTCAAAGTCAGCATGGATTTAGGAAGGGATAATCATGCTTGACTAATCTTCTGGAATTATTTGAGGGTGTAACAAGTAGAATGGATAAGGGAAAGCCAGTGGATGTGGTGTATCTGGACTTTCAAAAAGCCTTTGACAAGGTTCTACACAAGAGATAGTGTGTGAAATTAGAGCACAAGGTATTGGGGGTAGGGTACTGACATGGATAGAGAACTGGTTCACAGACAGGAAGCAAAGAGTAGGAATTAACGGGTCCTTTTCAGAATGGCAGGCAGTGACTAGTAGAGTGCCGCAAGGCTCGGTGCTGGGACCCCAGTTGTTTAAAATATAGATTAACGATTTAGAAGAGGGAATTAAATGTAACATCTTCAAGTTTGCAGATGACACAAAGCTGGGTGGCAGTGTGTGCTGCAATGAGGATGCTATGAGGCTGCAGGGTGACTTAGATAGATTGGGTGAGTGGGCAGATGCATGGCAGATGCAGTATAATTTGGATAAATGTGAGGTTATCCGCTTTAGTAGCAAGAACAGGAAGGCAGATTATTATCTGAATGGTGTCAGATTTGGGAAAAGGGGAGGTGCAACGAGGCCTGGGTGTGCTTGTATATCAGTCACTGAAAATAAGTATGCAGGTACAGCAGGCAGTGAAGAAGGCTAATGGCATGTTGGCCTTCTTTGAGAGAGCATTTAAGTTTAGGAGCAGGGAGGTCCTTCTGAGGTTGTACAGGGCCCTGGTGAGGCCGCACCTGGAGTATTGTGTGCAGTTTTGGTCTCCTAATTTGAGGAAGGACATTATTGCTATTGAAGGAGTGCAGCATAGGTTCACCAGGTTAATTTTCGGGATGGCGGGACTGACATATGATGAAAGAATGGGTCGACTGGGCTTGTATTCACTAGAATTTAGAAGGATGAGAGGGGATCTTATAGAAATATATAAAATTCTTAAAGGATTGGACAGGCCAAATGCAGGATATATGTTCCCGATGTTGGGGGAGTCACAGTTTAAGAATAAGGGGTAGGCCATTTAGGACTGAGATGAGGAAAAACGTCTTCACCCAGAGAGTTGTGAATCTGTGGAATTCTCTGCCACTGAAGGCAGTGGAGGCCAATTCACTGGATGTTTTCAAGAGAGAGTTAGATATAGCTCAGGGCTAAAGGAATCAAGGGATATGGGGAGGAAGCAGGAACGGAGAACTGATTTTGGGTGATCAGCTCAAAGGGCCAAATGGCCTGCTCCTGTACCTTTGTTTCTATGTTTCTATGTTTCTATGTGCTGTGACTTATGTACATGTTTCTTGTTGCGTGGTGCTAGGTTTGGCCGGCTGTCTGGCATGATAAAGTCTGATGGGGTTCCGTTATTGCACTACATCTGTTTGGCCATGGAAACTTCGCTATCTTGCTTGTGGAATGTTATCGAGCAATGTTTATTTTCTTGGCCCATTAGGCTGCATAATTCCCATCATAAAGTTAAGCCATCCACATCCAAAGAACTTGACAAAAAATAAATAACACTAATGCCCATGATGGCAGATTTTACTTGGTAGCCTTATCCTGTGGTTTATCCTTCTCTTGGAAAGATCAATTTATATTTGTAAAATTGAAAAGATTGCCTTTTGAAGGATATTGTCCCACTTAAATTCAGAAAATGCAATGTTTTTTTCCAGTCTCGCAGGGGAGCCGGAACTGATTAATTCTTGGAACACATTATTCTGACCCTCTGTTGCTGTGAACCTACCTAAAGTTCAATTCCTAAAATGTGTTTTAAATCTTACAAGAGCCACTTTAATAACACTGATGACCAATTCCTCATCATTTGCCATAGCCCTATAAAATCTTTGTTATACAAAACTTATTAAGAACAGTCTTATTCTAAAAGTGAAAGGCGGTCATTTGGCCCATCAAGTCAATGATGGCTCTCAGAACATTCCCCTCAATAGTGTTATTTTGCTGTAATCTGTACTTTCTCACATGCCCCCATTAATCCCTCCTGATTCTCTGCCACCCACCTACACCAGGGTAACTTACAGCAGTTAATTAATCTACCAACATATCTTTGGGATGTGAAGCCCCTGAGGGAATGCCTTGCAGTCACAGTTAGAGCATGCTAACTGTACACGGTCAGCATTTGAAGTCAGCATTGAACCAGGGTCACCATGGAAAGCATAGCAATTCCAACAGACTCTGATTTAGACTCACGTCATTCAGACTTGGAGCCAACTGTGGCTCAGTTGACAACACTTTTGTTTGAGTCAGAAAGTAGCGGTTTCCACGGGAAGTGTTCAGGCAGACTCTCCTAGACTGTGCTGAGGAGCTGCTCGCTTAGAGTTTCATCTTTTGGATTCAACACTTCAGCTGTGCCTACCATTTTGAAGGAAAACATGAAAATAATCTTTAATAATTTAATAATAATCTCAAGAATATCTCCCAGTGATTGTTAGCAAACCGGTAATGTTTACATTGTGGAAACTCGCTGTCACAACTTGACAGTCACCTTGCAACATTGTAAACTACTTAGGGCATCCTGAGATTGTAAAAGCTGCTATATAAATGCAAGTACCTTTGAGTAGTTATCTACGATTTAAAAATTGCATTTGAGTGATCTTTCTGGTTCAACAGAGCTCCTAGAGCTCTAGGGGCTAGTGGAATCAAGGGATATGGGGGAGAAGGTAGGCACAGGTTACTGATTGTGGATGATCAGCCATGATCACAATGAATGGTGGTGCTGGCTCAAAGGGCCAAATGGCCTCCTCCTGCACTTATTTTCTATGTTTCTATGTTTCTAACATTTTCTCTTGTTATTCTGCAGGTCATCTTTTCAGCAAAAAGTGGGCACCTCTTATTAATCCCAGTGATATTAAGACAGGGGTGAAAGGTTACCTTAAATGTGACATTTCTGTGACTGGGAAAGGCGACGGAATCCAAATGTTTCAGAAAACCAGTCAGGGAGCCGAGGAAGAAGTTGAAATGTATGAAGATGCTCTTGTTTTACCTTCTGAGCAAACTGAACAAAAAATATTCCATTGTAATAATAGAAAATGTTGGGAATGGTCACAATGAGGCAGCATCTGTGGAGCAAGAAGTAAAATTAATGCTTTGTGTTGCAAAGGCGATAAGCATTGAGGGAAGGGTAACGAGAAGGTCAGTACAGGATAAAAGTTGTGATAGGTTGGAAGTCTGGAGTGCTTAAACTAACTAAAGTCCGATCAGGTATAGGTGAAGAAAAGAGACAGGATGTGGAATCCAAACAACTGCAAATTTAGTTTAGTTCAGTTTAGAGAGACTGTGCAGAAACAGGCTCTTCAGCCTAACAAGTCCGCACGCACCAGTGATCCCCGTACACTAGCATTATCCTACACACTAGGGGCAATTTACCATCTTTACTGAAGCCAAATTAACCTACATACTGTACCTGTACGTCTTTGGAGTGTGAAAAACATACCCCTCAGATCTCCTTTAATTATGGTTCATTAAACTTCTCAATTCTGCTCGCTTCCCCACCACCTCCCATCATTGAGACTGATTGGCCCTGAAATCCCCCCACCCTCTTCACTGGTACTTGTGCCAAGATTACCTGCTGGCATTGTGCGAGGGATTAAACACCAAAAGGTGTGGCAAGGTGCTCAGTTTATCAGTGATAGTTTGGGTTAAAACTATAACAGGTTGGCCCTGCTTGGTAATTGTCATAGATCTCCAACAAACTGGCAAACTTCCACCAGGAAAAGAGGAACTAAATATTCTACTTGCATTGGTAAATGCTGGTTCAGTGGTTTTGAAGATCCAAACAACCATTGTTTTTTAACAGTTTTTAATTTGAAATTTGTTGTTCGAAATTTATTAAAGGAAAAATAAAAGTTAAATGTAAATTTACATTTACAGTGTAATTTTTGATCTGTAATAGGAACATTCTCAATCCAGTGGGGTTTCCAACAGAGAGGCCGTGGGCACGCTTTTTTGTCAAAATTTACAAAGCCCAGGGACTGCCGAAGATGAACTCGAGCCTTGTGGCAAATGTAACAAAAGCATTCATGGGAGACAACAAGGATTTCGTGGACCCTTATGTCACAATCACCTTTTTTGGTCAAAGGGTATTTCCTTTAAAATTATTTCTCTATTTCTTGTCGACTTCATTGTGTCTTTCTGGAACTTTGCCTTATTAAAGACTTTAAACACATTATTGGAGACAGATGGTTCATTAGTTTATTACTTAGTCCTGAACAGAACAGTTGTTGGCCAGACAATAAAGCAGGTTGACTTTCATGTTGTAGCATTTTAGCCCCGTTTGGTTGCTGGAAATGGAGTGTTTAGGCTGCACTGAATGCATTCAACCCAATGGGCAGGTTGCAATGTATTCTGCCCCTCTGGGTTTGAGATCTGGAATCAACCACTGGAAAAGAGCAAGGCATTTCTTCATAATTATGTACTATGGGCTGTGGTGGTGAAAAGCAGAGCCGTCTTTTAGTTTAACAGAAATGCCTACATAGTGAGGACATTATAGTTTAGGAACGTAAATAGGGAGACCATCAATTCCAGGATTTATTTCCTGTTCTTAATTGCCACTGAGTAGGTGCTGGTGAGCTGCCAACTTGAACCCTGGCAGACCGTCTGTGCCACACAAATGTGAGAGCAGAACACAGGACAGCAGTCTTGCTGAAAGGTCAATGATCTGATCCACTAGCTCTATTCCTCCCTCCAATAATGCTGCTTGACCTACTGAATATTTCCAACACAAAACATTCTCCAGGGTAATATTTTTAAAAAGCGCAAAATTTGACACCTACCATTGAGCACCAATTATAAAAATTCTCATGCTCCAGTTCCCAAACCTTGATTTTTGTTGAAATGACCCGAGGATCAATTGCCCTTTACTGTAAGGCACTTAATGTGTTTCTCCCTGTACTTCCTCAATACATTTGAAAAATATGATCTGACAAGGTGTTGGAGAGTGCCTCGGAGGGAATTCATGCAATCATCTCAATGTGATCGCAGTACAGTTCACACCCAGGCATCTGAATCCAGCTGATTAAAAAATCTCCGAGGACCCTTGAGTTGTGAGTTGCTCTTTGAATGTTTCTTCATTTCATCCTCCCGATGATGGAAATACTACTGTTCCCTTCTGGTCTTCAGGGTCGAACATCTGTGCAGAAAAGCCGTGCGGACCCCGTATGGAATGAACAAATAATTTTCAAGGAAATGTTTCCCCCGCTCTGCCGTCGAGTCAAAATTCAGGTGTGGGATGAAGGAAATGTCAATGACGTTGTCATTGGAACTCATTATATTGACTTGCGGAAAATATCAAATGATCAGGATGGAGATAAAGGTAAACTAAATAATAAATGCATTTCTGAGCAGAAAAATTGATCCCTTCCAAGAAAATGTGTCAGTTTTGAATGCCCTTTTTCTACTTCTGCTGGTGTCACTTTGATTTTTATTGAAACTTCCAGCGATTTGTGGACTTTTTCTCTCAAATCTACTTGCCCCTTTATCTCATAAGACCCTACTTTTTGTCCTCAATTCACATTTAAGTATATCGCAATTCATTGACAATTTAATTTAATAAGTAGAATTTTCTCAAATGTTTGAGGAATTTCAGATCTGTGCTTCAGGTGTGAGGGGTTCAGTGTCACATGTATGGCTCCAGAAAGTGACCCCGATATCGTTATATAAAGCTTTACTGGGGATCCCGGATACTGTTTCCCGTTTTCACATCATTGGAAGGTTTTATTACGCTGGGGGGAGAGGATGTGCAGGAAAAGCAAGGACTAATCTTGGGTGTGCTATCCTGATCCACAGCAGTTACTGCACAGTTCCAGTGACCTGGGTTTGATCCTGACCTCTGCTTTGATGGAATTTGTTTGTTGTCCCCTTCAATGTTTGAGTTTCTGCCGAGTGCCCTGGTTGCTTCTCACATCTCAAAGATGTGCTAATAGAATAAAAGTGTTACAGTAAGTCTAAATGTAGTTGGATGGCAAGAAAATTGAAGGACGTTTATGGGTATAGTGAAAGACTAGGTTACAGGGAATTAAGTGAGCAGATGGAACTGATGGGATTGGGCACAATTGACTCGATGGTCAACTCCTACATCCTAAGATGAGAAATATAAGTAATGGCATGGGTTAGAAATTGGTTTTTTTTTCTGTGAGTTGAGGAAGGACATTGGGATTAAGTGGAACTAATAAAATAGATTTAAGCAAGCCTTTCATTCTAACGAATGATTAAAAATATAATGAACATTAATCGATTACTTGTGAGACTCCTTGAAGTTGACCAAGGAATTGCAATAAGATCCAGACAACTGTCTGGATATTGAACCTCCTCTTACTTTACATTAATTAGTGAAAAATGTAAAGGAGTAGAATTTAGATGGAGAACCCCATTGAGGCTGGTTATGAAATACAGAGAACAAGAACACTAAGTAAAACATTAATATTTCAAACCCTTTAAGGATTTTTGCCCACGTTTGGGCCAGCATGGATCAATCTGTACGGCTCCTCCCGCAACTACACACTTATGGATGACAATCAGGAGCTCAACGAGGGCTTTGGAGAAGGCGTGTCATTCAGGGGACGTCTCCTGATTGAAATTGCGGTGGAGATTCTGTCAGCCGGCATTTTGGATACCACATTTTCAAAGCCGACAAAAGATTTGAAGATTGCACCCAAAGAGTTGAAATTGGGAAAAGATTCCAAGTCAGCAATGCAAGATCCCAATTTATCCAGTTCTTCTGAAAAGACAAACTCAACTGAAGTTGAAGTGGAATCAGTAGAGCCTTGCACATGGGTTTGTATTACAATCAATATTTCTTTCATGTTAATCCTGGGAAAAGGGTGTATCCAACTGAGAAGGGATGCTTTGGGTTTCTGCTTATTCCTTAAAATGTATTACCATTAATTATTCTCAAAGTTGATTACAATTTCAGACAGAATTTTGGGGAAGAAAGTGGGAAGGTTAATTAGTTTATTTCTCAATTTCAGTATCAAGATCTTATGCAGCTCAATTGTAACTGTGGTCTGATATGAAATATATTTGAAAGTATCAAAGATCCATTGCATGTCAACTTAATCATTGAGATTTAAGTATTTCCCATTATTAGAAAACATAGAATTTACTCCACAAGCAACACAATGATGTGCCGCACAGAAAGATTGATTAATTTTCACTAACTTCGTCCAAATTGGAAATGAAATGTGTTTTTTTTTTAGCCATCTCTTTTTCCTGCAACTACTTGTTTCCTTAAATATTGGAAAGAAGTTGCAAACCTACAGGGAAGGAGTACAGAAATGGGACAGATAGTGATGTCCTCCTGGAGGCCAATGTCAAGGTCACCTACTCGGTGATTCTCTGAACACTGGACCCTTTAATATGATTGAAGTTTAAAAAGGGCAGGAGAAAGTGAGAAAGTTGTTAAAATGTACACGGGCTGTCTCACAATATTCTCTAAAGCCATTATTTTATGCTCTATGTGATTGTGTTTGAATAGCACAGATATCGAACATTGAAGTAAGCTTCAGTTGGCGGATTGTGGCCTATTGCAGTGTTAATTGATGAACCTGACTCTGCCTAAGCCATTGCCGTGGGATCAGAGTTGTTTATTTTCCTCCATTTACGCTCCTTTCCCTTGTGATCAATTGCTCCACATTACCCTCCAACCTTCCATGACTGTGTAAATATGATCACTGGGATTTCTCATCAACTCAGTCTCCAATACTTTTGGCAGGTACACCCACAATATACCCCTCATTATCTCCTGAGTAAACCCCGCCTCTCACCTTAACCCCATCTCTCCACAGTGGATCTGGAATAAATACCTGGAAATGTGCTACAGGTGCACAATGTACCCCAAAGTGTTTAGAGATGAGGTTTTATTAAAAATAAGTTACCTTGCTCTTTAAAACACAGTGTAATTGGAAAGAATTTCTCGGATAATCAATTCAATGTTCCATGAATGAAGAAGGATCTCGACCCGAAATGTCATCCATTCCTTCTCTCCAGAGATGCTGCCTGACCTGCTGAGTTACTTCAGCATTTTGTGATAAATTCAATGTTCCAAGTTCATTTTTCTCAGAAGCACTCTGATATTGCTAGGAATTGCTTCACATCTTTTAGACTCAGTCACTATTTCAATGCAGCTGATGACTCTGGCTTTAACCCTGTGCCTAGTCAGCCAATAGAATAGGAACATGCCATTCAGCCCACAATGTCTGTGCTGAACGTAATGCCAAGATGAACTAATCTCATCTTGAACTAATCTCATGATCTATATCCCTCAATTCTCTGCATATCCATATGCCTATGTAAAAGCCTCTTAAACATGACTATCTAAAAAAACGTATTTAAAAAAATAAATCAATCTTTACAATGGCGGTTGAAAGGTTCACAATGGAGGACAGCCTACAATATTAACACTTTGGGATGAGCAACTGCTGTGACCATCAAAACTGCTAGTGGGTAAATTCAAAATGAAACATGAAACAACTTTATGGAAAATTCAATGAACACTTTCCCATTCTAATGGAGCTAATTGAATGTAAGAGTGAGGCGATGGGTTATGGGATGGAGGGATGGATGGATGGAGATTTTTTTAGAAACCATCCAAGGGTCCTCCTGGAAACTTTTACTAAAACTTATTTACTTTTATTCGATTACTGAAGAATCCCCTTGATGACCATTGCAGTGTCTGTTCTGTTCACGGTTACAAATTTTATAGAGGGATCTTTCAAGAGGTCATAGGCCCATCACAAACATATTCTTGGTGCTTATGATGGACCTAAGACTATTCAGCACCCACATGAGCCTGCCTCCAGGACACTAGAAAATACCATTAATTTAGCAGATGGATCAACAACTTTACAGATTAGTCTTAGGCCTTAACATTACCTGAATATGTGCTCACACTACATCTCAAAAATCAAATTAAATGTATTCCAACACCTAAATGTCACAACATCTGGGATCACAAAGTAGCTTTTATTCTATATAAAAGAATGTTCTGGGAAAAAAAAGTTAAATAAATATCAAGATGTCATTTGAGTGTTGAATGAATTTGAAAATTATTTTCAATTTTCTCTTGGATGTTGCCTTTTGAAAAATCTCAAAGAAGTAAAGGTTTTTCATCTGAAATGTTATCTATAATTTATGTTCTCAGTATTACTTGCTGTGTCTTTTTTCAGATTGATGAAGAAAGTGTTCAGGGGTTTCTTCTGTTCGGCACCTTATTTGAGGCAACAATGATCGACAGGAAACTTGGTGAAAAGCCAATCAGTTTTGAGGTATCCTTGGGTAAGGATTCGCAGGTCATTTCACATGTTCACACTGACCATCTCGCCAGATCAATATGTTCAGACACATCACCGGGCACTAAGTCCACAATGTGCAATCATTAAGTGCACTGTGCATTTCTAGGTTGTGCAAAAGAATTTCACTGTGCTGTGCATCCGTGACAACAAAGAACCATTGAACCATATTGTAATTACTGATCTGCAATATCTCTCTCATTGCACTCTCTCCTGCAGAGGAAAGTGGTGAGGCCAGATTGCCCTGCCTCACTGACTTACAATGCAATAAAATTTGGAAAATCCCTCTGTAGCCTTGGAAAACCTTGCACCCCCTCCCACTAAGACCCACGTGAGATCCACAGGCAATAAAGCACAATCCCCTTGGAGCAGGTGAGGCTACCACGTTGGTACAATTGGATGGGCTTTCAAGACCATTATTGGCTAATGGATTCCAATATATTGTCCCCTCACCTACCATTATCCATCTTTGCATTTGGTGCCTGAAAAATTGTGGGTTGGGCGATTAACGGAAGGGGAGGATCAATGGTGGGAGAATAGCAAATGCTTGTGGAAACAATTAGAATTGAATATAAATCATTGGAAGCAAATGCTTTCAAATGTAATGGATTTGAATCTTTCCACATCATTCCCTCAATGGGTTTCTCAGTTGTACATATCAGGTATAAGTAATTCATTAGCATCTTCTGGGCATTGAAGTTTCTTCGCTCTGCCACAATTCCTACTATGATAGTATTTCACCAAGAAGGCTCTGCATTAAAACCAATAGCATACAATGTCATCCTGCTTTGGATTTCTAATGTTCTCAGTGAAAAACCACACATGAATAGACAATAGACAATAGGTGCAGGAGGAGGCCATTCGGCCCTACGAGCCAGCACCACCATTCAATGTGATCATGGCTGATCATTCACAATCAGTACCCCGTTCCTGCCTTCTCCCCCTACTCCCTGACTCTGCTATCTTTAAGAGCTCTAACTAGCTTTCTCTTGAAAGCATCCAGAGAATTGGCCTCCACTGAGGCAGAGAATTCCACGGATTTACAACTCTCTGACTGAAAAAGTTTTTCCTCATCTCCGTTCTAAATTGCCTACCCCTTATTCTTAAACTGTCGCCCCTGGTTCTGGACTCCCCCAACATTGGGAACATGTTTCCTGCCTCTAATGTGTCCAATCCCTTAATAATCTTATATGTTTCAATATGATTATGTCCATCTAGTGGTAGACACAAGAAACTGCAGATTGTGGAGCCGAGAGCAAAATATATACTGTATTGCTGGAGGAACACAATGGATCAGGCAGCATCTGAGGAGGGAATGGACAGATGACATTTCGGGCCAGGAACTTTCTCCAGACTGATTTTTTAGTTTAGTTTAGAGACACAGCGTGGAAATAGGCCTTTCGGCCGACCGAGACTGCACCAACCAGTGATCCCCGCATATTAACACTATCATACACACACGATGGAAATTTACATTTACATATATCAAGCCAATTAGCCTACAAACCTGCTCATTTTTGGAGTGTGGGAGGAAGCCGAAGATTTCGGAGAAAACCCATGCGGTCACGTGGAGAATGGGTACAGACAGCACCCGTAGTTAGGATCGAACCCAGGTCTCTGGCGTTGAAAGCGCTGTAAGGCAGCAACTATACCGCTGCGCCACCATGATGCAGTGGAAAGAAATCTAGAAAAGAGAGGGGGGGGGGGGGGCGGTGGGGTGAGGCAAAGCCTGGCAATTGGTAGGTGGAGGCAGATGAGGGGGGATGATTGGCTGATGGGCGGAGTGAGTGACAAAGGCTAGAGGCAGAAAGAAGACAAAGGCTAGAGGCAGAAAGATGTCAGATAAGTAAAGAAGAGGAGGAGTAAAATGTAAAGCTAGATGGAGGGATGTAGATGGAAGGGGTGGGCGACAGGGATGTGTTGAGGTGAGAAAAGAGGGAGAGTAAAAGGGAAATATGGGACTGGGATGGGAGATGAGTGTTCAGAGAAGGGAAATAGAGCAGGGTGACTAGTGGAGGATGGTGGGAACATGTGTATAACAGGGTGGTAGGGTAGGAAAAGGGAGGGTAGATAGGGAGTGTATTACTTGAAATTGGAGAATTTAATTTTCATGCCATTGGGGTGTAAGCTACCCCAGTATAATGTGTGGTGTTGTTCCTTCAATTTGTCTGTGGTCTCACTCTGACAATGGAGGAGTACAGAGGAGGTGGCCAGGGTAGTGGAACGCCATCCACTACTCGCCAATTCTCTGTCTCCAAGGAATCTACACCTAAGATGAGGCTTTCTACTTGAGAATGTCCAAGTTGCCCTCTTTCTTCAGTAAACGTAGTATCCTCCCTGATGTTGTGGTTGGATCCCCCACATGTGTCTCGTCAGTACCCTGCAGTTATGCTCTTGTTGCCCTCTCTCTCCCCCCAAGCGGAATGAGGATAGAATTTCCCTGGTCCTCATCTTTCTCTCCACCAGTTTCCACATCCAACATATCATTTTCTTTCACATCTCCCATCTTCAACATGATCCCAACACCAGTCACATTTTTCATCCTTTTCAAAACGGATCACCCTCAGCAAAACTCATTGGTTCGCTCGTCCCTTCTCAGTAAACCTGCCACCTCCCCAGGCCCCTTCCCTTGCAACCACAGGAGATGTAACACCTGTCCCTCTGCCCCTTCTCCCACTTCCATCCTGAGACCCCAGCAGCCCTTTCAAGTGAGATAGAGATTCATGTGCACCTTTTCCAACCTTGTCCATTGCATTTGGTACTCTCGATGTATCCTCCTTTACATCAGCAAAATCGAGCATAGACGAGGCAATCGTTTCATCAAATGCTTGTGCTTTGTCCTCCAAAACCTGCTGCAACTCCCAGTTGCTAACCCTTTTAACTTCTCTTCGCATTTCCATATCAACCCTTCTGTTCTTGGCCTCTTTCTTTGCCAGAGTGAGGCCACAGGCTACATGGAAGAACAACACTTCATATTCCACTTGGATAGCCTGCATCCCAAGGTCCCAAGAGTAAAACATAAGAAAGATCTTTGAAGAAGCAAGCTGAAGAACAAATGGAGTAAGATTTAGGTCAAATAAATATGTGAAACTATAGTGAACAGTGAGCCAGAAGGAGAACAGGAAGCTAAATGTTGCTTTTTGTCTGACAGGGAATTACGGAGATGTTATGGCGAGAGTTATTCCAATTACGCCAAGCAAAAAGCGAGGACTAGATACACATGAGGAAGAAGCAACATCTTTGCTGCAAGCCACTGGGTCAGATCAAATCCTTGAGTCTGACAATCCAGCTACCAAACCTGTGAAGCCCCTGCTAACTGAGGGCAATAGGTAACTGTAAATATTCTACCGTACTAACCCCCCAAAAAAATGTAACTTGGGACGTAATTAATTCTAATTCAAATGGCGTAATTGCTGACTTTTGTGGTGAATGTCTGATTGATGAAACATTAATTGCACCACAACATAGGTTGCATCTTTCCAGTGCTTTATATAAGAGACATTCGGGGCTACTATTCAAATAGATAATTGTGGTAGAATGGTGAGAAGATGGTTCTGCCAACTTGGGAACCAATTAAGTTCATATATTAGTCTCTCAGCAAAATTGAAAGCTCTGCTCATGGCAGTCATATTTTGCTGGCATTGTATTCAAATTTCTTTTTGCTGACACTAGATGGAGCCAGATGGACAAGAGAGAAAATTCCATCCTGAGTTCTCTTTCTCAGTTAAAGGCTGTTAGTTACAACACTGCTCACCAGTGAGTGTGATAGCCAATGGCTAGTCTATTAATGGCTGCAGAGAGTTCCTTCCAACATGGAACATCTACCTCCTTTGTCCGAAAATATGACAATGGTGAACAGAGAAAGACAGGGTGATCCATGGAGTCATGTTGTAAACTATCAGAAGACTTGCAAATTCCTGGCAGAGGATGAATGGCCAGAGAGATGATTACTATGATGATTCAGGGGAAAGAATTTGGGAAGTCTCTTCTCCAAAACAATTCAGAATGATATCAGGAAACCACTCTAATCACAAAATACCTCCTTCAAAGTCCACCAATGTTGTCCATACTGTAATATCATGGTTTGCATAATGGATCTGGAAAAACAAACTCGAATACTTTTGATAAGTCTTCCACATTTTTTGAAGTTCAGTTCATACACAACTCTGCTCATTGTATCCAATATTACCTAATCCAATTCACTCATCACCTTAAATCTGCTGATTAGTATTGCCTATTGATCATTCAGTGCCCAGAATTAAGTTACTTACTTTGTGGTGAACTCTCTTCATCAATTGTCCCTGCCTGCACCTTCACTTTCTCTGTAACTGACTTCATCCCTGTTTCCTCCTCACACCTCTCCCTTCATGACCAAGCACTCAGGTTCTGATATTCCCTTCCAGTGCACTGTATTCTTTCTTAAAACCCATCCCTTTAACTAAATTTTAGTTGTTTCTCCTCATATTTCCATCCTTGACTTGGTATCCATCTAACTGCCAATACCACTGTGTTGTGCATTTGGCCATTTTTTTTCCAGATTAACAATTTATAAAAGGCCTTTAAAAAGATCCTAACATGCTTCACCCAAGTGTTCATCATGTAATGATTGGCACTGGATGCAGGAAGTATTAAAATCAAACATTTGGTTGAAGAGAGTGTTTTGAGAGGGAGAGGGTAGAGTGGTTTAAGGAAAGGATTCCAGAGTGTAGGTTGTAGGCAGCTTAGATCATGGTTGCCAATATTGGAGTAATGTGATTTGGGCTACACTGGAGCCTGAAGAGATCTCCAATTAGTTGGGAAAGAAAAATAAACATTGCAACTGCTGGAAACTTCGAATAAAAGCAAAGAACAGTGAAATACCAAGCAGGCCGGGCAAAGAGTGTGGAAAGAGAGAAGTCTCGCCACTTCAGCTGTTCTTCCTGCACAAATGCTATCTGACCTACAGGCTATTTAAATGCAAATTGATCTAGCTGTAAACATTTAAAAAGAGACATTAACTAGAATTTAAAGTTATTTCATACCTTATCTTGAGTCCTCCAGGCCTTTCCCCTCCCTTAAAACCTTTGGCTGTTATATTATCATGACAACAGTAATAAATGGATGACTATTCGGACTGAATTTGTTCCTTTGTCTGCAGGAATTACTACTACTTGCCATTTCTTAGCAAGAAACCATGCGTCTTTGTCAAGAGTTGCTGGGAGGACCAAATTTTTCGATTGTATATTTCTAACTTCCTGGACAAAATCGCTGACAGGCTTGTTCGTGTTTTATTTCATAACTATCTGCATTGGAGCTGCCAGCTCACTCCTCCCCTTTCACAGATTAAAGCCAGTCCTCTTCCAGGCAAAAGTTCCCAATATTGAGAGTTTAGTTACACATGGTCTGCTCCATTGGAAAGATAACAGACTCCCAAAACACCCCATTAGCATCTATTATCTTGTCCATTTCAAAAGGGGTATTGAGAGCACCTCCTTTAACTTTCAGGCTGCTGTTGTTAATAAGCACATCCACACACCCATAAGATTCAAGGATTTCCTTGGTTTTCTTGGTAGCCCCTGCTTTTTTTATGGGAAGAGATTACCAGACAGAGGAAAAGATTAAAGGATGTTCACAAAACCTCCTTGAAGAAATACAGTAATTCTGCTAAATTGTGGTAATCCATAACCTATGCCCATCAAAGTAGAGAAAGATTTGAGTCCATGCATTACCACACAATATGCCACCAAAGAAGCATTCTACCCCACATGTTATGCATCTGCCTGTTCCATCAGACATCTCCCTCCATCTCTGGCGGTGTCTATGGGACTCACAGTGACCTCAAAGGTCACTTCAGAACCCACAGGACTATAATGAAAACAAGTCAGCCAGAACGGAGTCAGTTAAAAACAGGATGAATACTTGTACCATTTAATAAATTCCCTGAGTGAGTTGCACACTTGGTCATGCAAGATCGAGTGCCCTGGAACCTAACAAAACTTTGTATCATGCGCTTAACATTGCAGAAAGTTTGCAGGAACCTTAGCAACTTTACTCATTGTCTCAACTTTATACTTAGGAAGAAGGATTGGAAGCGATCAAAGAATGCATGAAGGTTTCTGATTCCCGAATGGAGAAGAAGACGAAAGATGTTCTGAATGAATTTATAGTCAAATGCAGGTAAAATAGTCCTGATATGTTAAACATTCCAAAGAGTTATCATTTATTCTTACAGGTACAATATTTCTCAATCGCATCACAGCCTTTCTGTTCTTGTTCTTTACTTCCCTTTTATGTTTCTTGTGTTAAACTGAGCATTTTCGTATCATCTTCAAAATATAATCATCAATAGTGAAGATAAAAGGGCTAAAAATGCATACCACAACCTGACCTGTTATTTATATTTAATTCACTGTATCAAGTATAAAAGTATAAAACCATGGTATAATGGATTCCTGAAACTTAAGTACCCTGATGCTATTTGATTTCCAGATTTTGCCAGCTTTCCTCACCCATCTACCAATCACCCCCCCCCCACTATCTGTATTCGCCTATCACTTGCCAGGCTTTGCCCCATCTTCACCTCTCTTTTCCAGCTTTCCCCCACTGTAACTCCATTAGTCTGAAAAAGTGTCCCAACCCAAGACATCGTCTGTCCATTCCCTCCATAGATGCTGACTGACCTGCTGAGTTCCTCCAGCACTTTGTTTTTACTCAAGATTTCAGCATCTGCAGTCCCTTGTGTCTCCATTAAAACAAATGATTGAGAAGACAGCTGGTTTGCCTTGTTCAGTGTGGGTGTCACCTGTCAATGTCACCCAGTAGGGAGATCTGCTGCGGTTCATATCATATGCCCAGCTGTTTTTGTCAGCACCTTACTCATTAAAGCAGTGCCCCATAAAAAGGTACAAAAACAGTGAACAAGAGGTTAACCTTGAGCTGGACTGCTGGTAAACTCAGGCAGACAAGTTAGTCGAATGGGTGGATTGATCCTCTAGCATTGATAAATATTTAAATATGAAATTGAGTTCATTGATAAAGGGTGGAGCAAAGGAATTAAGTGGCTAACATTTTCAATACCTGTGTAATTGTCCAAATGGACTCTTCTTGATGAAATTGTTACCTTGTAACTCAGTCAAATATGAAAACTCACATTTGAGATGGTCAAATATTCACCTTTTTTTTCTCTAATTTCCCTGTGCCTTAGACATTTTGCCAGCTTTGGACAGATGGATGGATTTCACCAGACAGTGCTTGATAAGAAACGAGTCACCATGTGCCGGCTGGAACTGGTAGGATACACCAGTACATGATACATGGATAGGACAGGTTTGGAGGGATAGGGACCAAATACAGGCAGGTGGGACTAGTGTAGCTGGGACATGTTGGCCAGTGTGAGCAAGTTGGGCCGAAGGGCCTGTTTCCACATTGTATCACTCTATGATTATATGATATTGGAAGAATGCAATTGGCATAAAAGCCAGAATTTCCTCAAGACTGCCCCTGCCTAGTCACTAGAAGTCTGGAAAAATACATTTAGACCCATCAAACCAGTTTTAAATTTGAATTCTCAATAAGTGCAAATACCTACCACAAATAAGACATCAAAATAAATATGAATGCTTGCCAAATGTTATCAGTATGACAACTTATCATCTCTCACTCACTGTGCAAGTTAAAAAAATTATAACTATACCTCCAGATAGCTTAGAACATAGTTCAATGTAAACTGTGACATTCTTCAAATATATATTTTTTCTGTGTCCATCCACATCCTTTGGCATTTAACAACCAAAGCTTCAATCATGGTCTTCGATTTAGATTTTACTCCAGGGAAAGTTACATTTTGTGCCAGGTGTAACAAAGACTCTTCACACCCCTGCAACAGTCTGTTCGAACTCCTTCCATCGGGCAGACGATACAAGGCCTTCTATGCCCGCACCTCCAGACTCAGGAACAGCTTCATCCCCAGGGCCATAGCTGCTATGAACCGGTCCTGCTGAGCCGGATGGCCACAACGCATAGATCAACTTGCACTTTACCCTGTCCAAAACTGTTACAACTGTTTCGTTTCGTTGGGTTGCTGCTGTCTAAATTACCTAAATTATTGCATCGTATGGGAGGTGCATTCCCAATCTCGTTGTACCCCTGGGTACAATGACAATAAAGATATATTGTATTGTATTGTATTGTATTGTATAAAGGCTAGCTACTAACTACTTGGCGAGTTGTTATTAGGTAGCTGGTGCATATCACCAGCGTGGAGCTTCAGTGAGGCAAGTGAATGTTTAGGCAGTAACGGTAGTGGGGGGAGGGTGAACAGATTGCCTTGTGAACGAGTCTATGCATGTTCTATGTGAAGGAAAGGGACAACAACCTGATTCACTGCACCTTCCTAAAACGGCCCTTTCATATCCAACTCTGCTTCCAATCTTCCCTCTCTCGCCCATGACAAGCTTGAAAAATGAACAGTAGGAATGGACCATGGTAGGCACTCAATGTCAACGGTAATCAGATGAAGCTTCAAACACCTTTACATGTTCCACTGCCCATCTACTTGCCCCTCCTCTTGGTTTTTGAGGATCATTGACATCTTGTGGCAAACCATGGACTTTTTCCACCTGGGGGTTGAAGTTTATGAGGAATTCATAGCAGACTGCTGGAATTTGGTTGTTCCAGAAATATTACAGCCAGAGGAAAGAGGAGACGTTTAGCCCATCAATCAAGAATGGGAGCCAGACTCACTCAGTCTTTGGGTGAAGTCTGGTCCGTATTACTGAGCTATGGAAGATTGACAAATATAATTTATGTTCCTCTCGCTGGATTGTTGGTATGTGTTCAGCAATGCACAACTTTGTCTTAGAGTCAAATAACATGGAAAGAAGCCCTTTGGCCCATTGAGTTAGTGCTAACCATCAAATACACATTTACACTGAATCCATTTTGTTCTCCCCTCACTCCCATCAACTCTCCCCACACTCTACCACTCCCCCACATACTAGAAACAATTTACAGTGGTCAACATAACCTACCACCTCCCACTTCTTTGGGATGTGGGAAGAAACCGGAGCACATGGAGGATCACAGGGAGAATATGCAAGCTCCACATAGACAGCACCGGAGGTCAGGATTGAATCTGGTCACTGGAGTTGTATGTTGCAGCTCTTGTAGCTGCACCTCCGTGCCGGCTTGTCTTTCAATATGACCTCTGGATAGAAAATGAAAAAGCAAAATTAAAAATGTATTTGTATTTTTGTTGTTATCACCTAATTCTTCATCTGTCTTCTAGGAGTTAATGTCCCATGAAGCCAAGGATATCGTCCAGGGAAAGAAGAAGATGTCTGTGAACGAACAGCTACGTGCAATCCAGAGCTGCATTCAGAGACTGCGATTCCTTGTGGATGAGGTATGGTGAAGGATAGAAAAATATTTTTTTTGCTCAGGAACCGGAGAGCAAAGCATCGGATCATGCAATTCATTATCAACAAACAACAAAATATAATGGAAAATCGAAGACTAGTTGTGAGAGGGACATAGGCTTTTGATTTTCCTTCAGGGTTCTTCATATGCCTTTTTTTTGTGACCTTTGGACTCATGAAGAAACAATTCTTAACTTGTGAAGCCTGATTTAACATCACAAGCAGCCAGCCACAGAAACCCCCCTCAGACCTCTCCCCTCTGATAACGATCCATACCCCGAGTTCATACACTTAGTTTTTTTTTTGTTTAGTTTAGTTTAGACATACAGCACAGAAACCGACCCTTCAGCCCACTGTGTCCATAATGACCAGTGATCCCTGTACATTCGCACTATCCTCCACACTAGGAACAATTTACAATCTTTCCAAAGCCAATTAAGCTAAAATCCTTTACGTCTTTGGATCCACTTGTGCGATCCAACACCCCTTTGCCAACCCCACTCCATCTCCACCACCATTATCACATCCACCCCAGTAACTCCAGCCCACAGAACATTCCACTTTCTGTCCAGAAACAGTTTATGTTCCGTAGCCCCACAACTGACTACTGATCCAGTCCAATCTCAAGCCCAGTGACACCACCTGACCACCACTCCACCCTCTGATTCCAAGGCCCACCATCGTAAAACATAAGAAACAGTCAGAAGCAGACAATACAGTCCCTTTTACTGCCACAAATTTAATAAGATTTGATAAGATCATGACTAATCTTTTACCTTCATACCTATTCTTGCATTAACGCCATATCCTTGAACTTTCTTATTACACTTTGTAGAGTGCGCTTTGTAGAACATAGACCATGCAACAGTGCAGCATGGGAACAAGCCTTTCATCCCTCAATGTCCACACTGAATATGATGCCTACTTAAACATCCCTACTGCCAGCATGTGCTCCATCTCCCTCCATTTCTTGCAAATCCATGTGCCTATCTAAAAGCCTCTTAAACACCACTATTGTATGTGCTTCCACCATAACCTCTGCCCATGCATTTGTGGTATCTAACACACCCTGTGTAAAAAACAAAACTTGCTCTGCACATTTCCTTTAAACTTTTCCCTTCTTTCCCTGTATCTATGCCTCTAGTATTTGACATTTCCATCCTGGTTCTGACTGTCTACCCAATCTATGCCTCTCTTCATTTGAAAAACTTCCATCAGGTCTCCCCTCAGCCTCCGATGCTTCAGAAAAAAACCCCAATCCAAAATATCCCAGTCTCTCCTTTTAGCCTAAACCTAATCCAGGCAGCATCATGGTAAACCTCTTCTGCACCCCCTCCAAAGCCTGTAATCATTCCTGTAATGGAGTGATCAAAAATTCACACAATTTCCAGAAGTAACCTCATCAAAGTTCTATAAAGCTGCAACATGTCTTCCTGGCTCTTGTACTCAATGCCCTGAACAATGAAGACAAGCATACTTTACACCTTTTAAAAAAATCACCTGTACACCTTCTTTACCACATGTACACCTTCTTTACTACCTATACACCTTCTTGACCACAGATAACATCAGAGAAAACATAAGCATAACTGATACCCCAATCATTGGTTATTAAACCAAAGCCAGATTTGTCCCTTTTTGGTGTGCTAGCTCTTTGATAGATTTATCCAATTAGTCCCCTACACACTTTCTCCCTGTAGTTCAGTATTTTTTTTTCTCTTTTAGTATTTACTCAAGAGAATAGTTTATTTTCTCCCAAAGTCTGACAGCGATACATAATGAAGTTATTTTTTACACTTAAAGGATCTAATTTTGATAAATCAAACACCCCTAGATACATAATCATGGTCACTGATGACTACATGACAAATCAAAACATGACTGCAGTACAATTACATCACTTCAACTCATTGGCATTTTCATCACAGGGGTAATAAAACACAATGGCCTAGACAATCATGATATTGAGCAATGCAGCTTGAAAATGCTATCTTTGTCCTGCGAGACCAGGGATTTGCACCGACTTCCATTAATAATAAGGAACCCTGCTGGTTTGAATCGGGACTTCAGTCCTTGTAATTTGTGTCAACGTCAATGCTGGGGGCCATTGAGGTATCCATGGCAACATGTTCCACTCTTCTCTCTGATTCAGTGGGTATGCAGTCCAAAAATAGCCAATGAGAAGGAAAAATTTGAGCTATAAATAGATCAAAATACAAAACACAAACTTGTATTAATATGTTATTGCAGAACCAAACTGTAGATACTGAGAAAATCGCAGCAGGAACATTTAAAAATTGGGCCCGGTGTTTAAATATCATTTTAACATCTTTAAAAAAAATATTTTCAGCCACAGCATACCATTCCGGACGTGTTTATTTGGATGCTCAGCAGTAACAAGAGAATTGCATATGCACGGATTCCGGCTAAAGACATCCTGTTTTCTGAGAAAACAAACGAGAAAGGAAAGGACTGTGGAAAAATTAAAACATTCTTTCTGAAAGTATATAATTTTATTTTGTTCTCACATGTCTCAAACATTGAATTATAGGAGATTCATTTTATTCCTTGCCAGTTGCACATAACTTCTATTTATAAGAAAATAACTGCAGATGCTGGTACAAATCGAAGGTATTTATTCACAAAATGCTGGAGTAACTCAGCAGGTCAGGGTGAGATGCCTGACCTGCTGAGTTACTCCAGCATTTTGTGAATAAATAACTTCTATTTAAGTTATTTCTAATGTGGACTCAGCAAGGTTTTGTACATGGGAAATTCAGTCTCACATATCTGACTGGACATTTTGAGGAGGTTACTGAGGCAATTTATAATGATAAGGTGGTGATTGTGATATATATGGACTGTAGCAAGACTTTTGACAAGGTCCCTCATGATGGACTGGTCAGAGAGATGGGGCACCTGGGATCCAAAGTGTTATGACAAACTGTATCCAAGATTGGCATGTGACAGACAGTGGTGGTGGAGAGTGGTTTTCCTGACTAAATGTCTGTATCCCGTGAGGTACCACAAGGCTTGGTGTTGGGATGTCTGTGGTCTGATCAGTAAGTTTGTTAATGACATGAAGATTGGTGGAGTTGTAGATGGTGAGGATTGATGCCCAAGGATAAAGAGGGACAGATGGAAGGGTTCGGCCAGAATAGTGGCAGGTGAAATTTAATCCAGACAAGTGTGTGAGGTAATGCAGTTTAGGTCATCTAATTCTGTCAGGATATATCCAATAAACGGCAGGGACCTCAGAAGCATGATGTACAGAAGGATTTGGAGTGCAAGTTCAAAGCTCCCTGACAATGCAGGTGGATAGGGTCGTGAAGGTTGCCTTCATAGGTAGGGGTATTGATTATAATAATTGAGAATAGACACAAAACGCTGGAGTAACTCAGCGGGACAGGCAGCATCTCTGGATAGAAGGAATGGGTGACATTTCGGGTCAAGACCCTTCTTCAGACTGATGTCAGAGGAGAGGGAGATACATAGATAAGGAAGTGTCAGGAGTGAAAAAGGGAATGAAGATCAAGGAAAATGTAGAATGGATCATTGTTAGCTGTGAGAAGATAACAACAATGCAAACAGAGATAAAATGTAGTCGGAGACAGTAAGACTGGTCAGAGAACTGGGAAGGGGGAAGGATGGAGAGAGAGTGGAAGCAAGGGTTACTTGACTTTAGAGATGTCAATGTTCATACCGCTTCCTACACATGTTCCTTCCTACACATAATAATTGGGAAGTCATATTGCAGCTGTACCAGATATTGGTTGGGCTGCGCTTGACATATTGTGTACAGTTCTGGTCCCCACACTAGAGAAACAATGTGATAGTGCTAGAAAAAGTTAAGAAGAGACTCAAAGAGCTTTCATTTTTAGGTAAGATTGGATAGGTTAAGATTGTTCTCAAAGGAGCATAGGAGGCTGAAGGATGAACTGATAGTAGTTTATAAAATTATTAACGGTAAGTAGTCAGTACTTTCCCAAGCATAGAGGAGTCCAAAACTAGAGAAAACAGGTTTAAGGTGAAAGGAGAAATATTTAAAGGAAATCCAAATGGCGTGTCTTTCACACAAGTGTGGGTGTGTGGCACAAGCTGCCAGAAGAGATAGAAAAGGTGGTGAAAAAGCATTTGGACAAGTACATGGATAGGGATGGAATAAAGGTATCTGGGCCAAATGTAGACAGATGAGATTAGTGTAGATGAACATCTCGGACAGCGTGGATGAGTCACGCCAACAATCTATAAAATAGCCATGACCATTTCAGTTGGAAGTGTACTTATGTTAGAAGACAAAGCTTGCTAATAATTTGCTGTTCCTTGTTGGAAGATGGCTGACCACCACCTGGGAGGTTTTGTGGCAGTCCAAGGTGGGCCTGGGCTCATAGGAACAGGAGAGGGCCATTCAGCCCCTTGAACTGGTCCCACCAATGTAGTGGTTCATGACCAATTTCCCCTTATTAGTGTCATATCTGACTTTACTCTCAAATATTAGTCAATCTTGGTTTAAACGATTTCTGTTGACTCAAATCAAGAGCCTGTTGGGGAAGAGTGTTTGTAATTTCTATTGTATTTTGTAGGAGGAATTGTGGACATGTAGTCCCATCTGATTTCTATTCGTGCCTGTATTCTGTATTCGTGCCTAAACTGTAACTGGCTCAGTTTAGTTTAGATTATTGTCATGAGTATCGAGGTACAGTGAAAAGCTTTTGTCACCTGCTAACCAGTCAGCGGAAAGACAATATGATTACAATTGAGTCATCCACAGTGTACAAATACATGATAAAGAGCATAATGTGAATAATGTTTAGTGCAAGATAAAGTCCAGTAAAGTCAGAATAAACATAGTCCAAGGCTCTCCAATGAGGTAGATTGTAGCTCAGGACTGTTCTCTAGTATTTCTGGTATTTCTCCTCTGTATTTTATGAAAAATAATTTTCAGCCAGATCCTTTTGGTATCTTAGAGCAGCTTTACTTATCTGCTTTATATTGCAAGCTGCATTGTATCCCAGATCCATGTCCATCAGGAATTCCAATGGAAAATCACTTAATGAAAAAAATGTATAAGACAGCAAGTTGCCATAGACCTGGGACATGATTAAATGTGAACCATGCATGTTAGGATTATTCTCAAATGAGCATAGGAGGCTGAGGGATGAAATGATAATGATTTATAAAATTATTAATGGTAAGTAGTCTCAATACTTTCCCAAGCATAGAGGAGTCTAAAACTAGAGAACACAGGTTTAAGGTGAAAGGAGAAATATTTAAAGGAAATCCAAATGACCCAACCATAAGGGCATTAACTTCTCTGATTGCCTGCGGTTTGCATAATCTGATCTATTTTCATTAGAAATAATAACAGTTGTCAAAGTAATTTAAAAAATGAATATTTTTTAAGTTGCCAGGCAAACATGTTACGGGCTGGAACGTACAAGCAAAAGTGGATTTTTACCTTTGGTTGGGTTTGATGAGACATGTGAATGCTATGTTGGCAAACTTACCCAATGGATTTGAAGCAGAAATTCCAGCACCAAGCACTGACCATCAGCTTTCCCCACCCCTTAGCATTCTTTATAAAGGTGAGTGTGATGCTGATCTATGCTGTTACAGGTCATTCCATTTTCTAATCTCTATTATAGTAAGATGTGGTTAGAATAGAGACATGATATTTTTAAAGTGTGGACTGCGCCAATGATTCCTTCTTCCAGCCTGTGTGTGCCATGCTTCCTATATTTCACACGGAAGTGCAGACATTCTGGGTGTGGAACGAAGCATTAATGCCCGGTCTCCAGTTTAACTACAGACTATGCAGCTTTTGTTTGCGTGCTAAATATTTGGCCTGATGAAGTGCAAGCATTAAAATAATTTGAATGATATTTTCTGGGAAATTATTACGTGTGGAAACATTTCACAGTGCTTCCTGCCTCATTGCTCTCTGGTGGATGTCGCTTTGGGAAGTTCGGCATGGGTAGGAAGGGGGCGGGTGGGGGGCATTGATGCAGGCAGATGTTGGCCTTCGACCTCGATTGCAGCCCTCCTGATGTCTGTGTTTCTCAATGGAATCCTGGCTTTGGATTTGCATTAAACAGGTTTAGTGCAGGCCTGGATTGATGGCTGCTGTTTTCGGGCCACAAACCGAAGTCTATATGGCTAGGAGGTCCTTGTCAAACCTTGAGTAGCGACTGGTTTTACCCCAAAGGTTTATGCAAGGATCAGGCTTGTGCTCAGCTTGCACCATGCCATTTGCACGACCTGGACCAATAATTGAGCAAGACCTGGTTTGATGGAACACACTCTGTAGGGCCGGTTGCATTTAGAATTAGTCTGAAGAGAGTGGAGAGAAAATCAATTCTAATTGCCCCATCCCTGGGACACATAGCAGTGAAACCTTTAAGCCAAACCTAATCAAGTAGTGATGATGACAGTAAGTTCAATGGCTTTCTATTTCATTGAAATCTACATGCATGCAAACTTGAATGAAATATCTTGAACAAACACAATTGTATTGAAATGGTCTTTCTGCAGAATGAAGCCAGGCATTTGGTTCTGTCACTAATGCTAAGTGTCAGTGCTAGTGATGTTACTGGAGAAAATCTTAAGGGGCAGGATTATATACATTTGAAAGGGCAAAGACTGATCACGGATAATCAGCAAGGCTTTCTGTGGGGGAAATCTCGATTCATTAATTTGATTGTATCTTGAGGGTGTAACAAAGATGTCCACTATCACCGCTTCTATTTGCCCTTATTATAGAACCACTTGCTGAGAGTATTAGATCAAATTCAGATATTTATGGCTATAACACTAAACATACAACCAATAAAATTTCTTTATATGCGGATGATGTATTAATATATATTACAAAGCCAGAAATTAGCATTCCGAATTTATTAAATCTCATAACTCAATTTGGTTCATTTTCAGGTTATAGAATTAACTGGTACAAAAGTGAAATTATGCCAATAATGGAGCATAATCCGGCCATACTTCAACAATTTCCTTTTAAAATTGCCTATGAAAAGTTTAAATATCTTGGAATTTACGTGACTAGGAAATATACTTCTTTATTTAAATTAAATTTTCCTCCTTTACTCACTAAATTACACAGAAATATCCAATTTTGGAAAACACTTCCTATATCATTAGTTGGTCGTAGTAATGCTATAAAGATGATCTTTCTTCCACAGCTACTATACTTATTTCAAGCAATTCCGATCTATCTTCCAAAAAAGTTTTTTTTAAAAATTGATTCAATTGTTACTAATTTTATTTGGGACTACAAGACTCATAGAATAAATAAAAGACATCTATGTAAGTCTAAAATTAATGGAGGAATTGCTTTACCTAACTTTTTATTTTATTATTGGGCGGTTAATATTAAAAATATAACCTGCTGGTTGGATGATTCTGATCAACAACCGGATTGGTTAAAGATGGAGAAAGAGGATTGTTTACCATTTGATATTGGTGCGATCCTCTTAGCTCCAATAAATTTAAATAAAAAAACATATGGAGGTAATCCCATTATACACAGTGTTATCCGTACCTGGAAACAATTAAAGCTTACGTTAAAATTGAGTAAATTATCTGTTTTCCTTCCTATTGCGAATAACCCTTCTTTTAAACCGTCTGTCTTAGATAGAGGATTTGCTCAATGGAAAAGTTATGGAATTAAAAGGGTGGGAGATCTTTATCATAAGGGAACTTTTCTTTCTTTTCAGGATTTACAGCAGAAGTACGGATTACATGTTAATAATTATTTTAGATATTTACAACTTAGAGATTATGTAAAATCACACATGCAAGAATATAAGTTTAGAGGTCCAGAAACACTTGATGTATGCCTGAATCGACATTATAATTCAAATAAATTAATATCCTTTATTTATAATACTCTCCTTGACACTGACATTCCGTCATCAGAATCTTATAGACGAGCATGGGAGGACGAATTGAATGAACTTATAATGCAAGATATATGGGATGAAAGTTTACAACATATACATCAATGTTCATTAAATACTAGACATTCCTTAATACAATTTAAAATAATACATAGATTACATTATTCGAAGACGAAATTAAATAGGATTTTTCCTAGTATCTCTCCTATTTGTGATAAATGTCAATTTTAAGAAGCTAATTTAACTCATATTTTCGTAACTTGTATAAAAATGCAAAACTTCTGGTTGGAGATTTTTAAAATAGTTTCTAAAGTTATTAACAAAAAATTAGATATGGATCCAAAATTAATTATATTAGGATTATCAGAACATACTACAAATTTTACAGCAAGTCAGGTACATTTTCTTGATTACAGTCTAATAACTGCGAAAAAATTAATACTTAAATTTTGGAAAAAACCAATAACCCCCACAATTAAAATGTGGACTACGGAAATGACAGAGACCCTGCATTTGGAAAAAATAAGATTTGCCTTAATCGACAAACCTGAGTTATTTTTAAAAATATGGTCTCCATTTATTGAATTTTTAGAAAAGTAAATGGGTTTAGCACAGGACTAAAATAAAAAAATTAAATTAAAAGTTGAAACTTGAGTTAGGGGTTGGATGTACAACTGTGGTTATTGTCTCCCGGATCTACTCCCTTTAATTTTTATAGTTAGATCCTTTTTTTTTTTTTTTTAACCCTCTTATTCTCTCTCCCCAAGTTTATAGTTTTTTTTTGTTTTTTTTTACTTTCTCTCTTCAAAAATTTAAAAATTGAAGCTATGTAAGAACTCTGTAACAAATGTGTTTTTTTATTTCTATTTGTACATATGCTTTTCAAAAAATTTTTAAAAAAAAGAAAAAAAAAAAAAAAAAAAAAAAGAGGATGTTAATATTGTGGGTAAGATGAGGCCAGAGAGTGGTTAAAGATAGATGAAAGCTCTGTACAAACTGAAGCACAATCTGATCAATTGAACAGCACCTTGCCTTGTTCATGAATGTTTTATCTCGCAAATTCAAGGGCTTGTTTCGGACCGGAAATGGGTGTTGAAAAGGTGATATCTAACCACAAAATTATTGCAAAGTGAATAATATTTCCATAAAAGAAATTGCTACCATAAACAAAACACTAAGAGAGAGAAAGCAAGATTACTTCCTTTAAAAGGACTTGGGAATATTTAAGACACAAACACTTTAAATTAAATACAAATGAAAGGGAATGATTGAATAAAATAATTTTCCACTAAGTTTGGTATATGTACCTATTTCTTTTCACCAGCTATAATTAGTATTGGTAATAACTGATTATTAACTAATAAGATGCTGCAATCATAGTAGCAAAATTTATAACGGCTGTGCTTTGAATTTCTTGTATTGAACAGATGAGCATATGTTTCAGCTAAGATGCCACATGTATCAGGCGAGAGGACTTCTGCCTGCTGACAGTAGTGGTCTTTCAGATCCTTTTGCTAAAGTAACGTTTGTTTCACAATGTCAGACAACCAAGGTAAATATGATGTGCTAATAATATTCCAGTAGTTCCAACGATTGCCATCTTTGATAAAGCCTTCTATTGCTACAATTACAATGTTTAAAAGACATTTAGACAGGTACATGAATGGGAAAGGTTGAAAGGGATATGGCCCAAATTCAGGTAAGTAAGAGTCGTTCAGGTAGGCTTCTTGGTCAGCATGGATGTATTGGGCCAAAGAGCCTGTTTTTGTGCTGTATGAGTCTGACTGTATATACCCCACTGTTTGAGCACAACACACCATGTAAATCATTTCCTCAAATTGGCTGCCAGCCATTTTAAATAATCCACTTACTGGCTGCATTTTGTATGGGTTTTTGAATCTATGGTATGGGTGAGTCTATTGTTTATCCATAAAACGAGCATTGGCTTTGTCCTTGATAACAGTGGAGATAATGTTACACATCTATACAACAGTGCCTTCAAAACTGCAGGCTAAAACCATGGTCTGGGAAACATAATCGCAGTTTTTATCCAGAAACACATCATATTTGAGGAAAGCAATATTTTTATGGAACATGGTCCTTCATGGTATTATGTTGTGCCTTAGAACTCCAGTATCTGTTAATATTTTGTCATCTTTCCTTTCCTAGGACCTGCTTATTAATTAGTCTTCATACTAACCTCTTTGCCTCTCTGCTTCATTCCTAGAGTAAGCCTGAAAACTTTTCATGTCAATGTGCAATTCCCTTATGTTCTAGCACTAAATATGAACTGCAGTTATTTCTGTCCTTTTGACTGTTTTGTTCAATGTATTCTGCAATGTTGGTGTAGCTTCTTGCCATTCCAGTATCCTTCCTACTTGTGTATCCCATTTCCATTGCTTGTCTGATTTCAAGGCTTTTCAGATAAATGAGCAGAGATCGTGATCCAATCAGTGAATACCGAGCAACCTGACATTCTCTTCAATGCCAAGTATGCCACTTTATTCCAATCTAGTTATTTTACAGTTCATTGTTTCCTACCATTTCTCTTCATTGCCAGTAATCACACTGAATCCATAGTATTGCATTCAGTTTGTGTGGATGCTTAGCACGAGTCTTTGAAAAGTTATATACTTCCTCAAAGGTGCCCCAGCCTATATCTGTCTTATCTTCGTCCATGTTGATTGTGATTTGTTGGTTGTTAGTGTCAGGTAATTTTGTAATAGTTGAATTTATCTTCTTGAACTAGAAAGAAACACTTGTGTTTATTGAGTGTCTTTCAAGGCCTCTGACCTCCCTAAGTGTTTTACATTCAGTAAAATAGCTTTCAAATATAGGTTATCTTATAATGTAGGAAACAACCGTGTGCCTTGCTTTGTCAATATTTTTACATCATTTACATTTTAGATTACTTTTAATATATTTATATTTCCCCAGTATCCATTTACTCACTGAAATTGCTTCCAACATCATAGAATTTTGCTCTCTAGCATTTCTTAACTCAACATTAAATATTGAAGCATTATTTACCTTGGGCTATTTTAACCTATTCGGAGTCTCCTGGTAACATCTTGGAGTTTACCTCCGAGGAGCTTTGGCACAGAGGCATACAGACTCTGAGGCTGATTCTTCATCCAGGATAGTGAGAGTCTTGATTTCATTATTTCCTTAATTACCTTCAGTGCACCTCATTTGTTGGTTCTCCTGGATTTTTTTGCATGAATCGGGCAATCTTTTACTTTTGTATCAAGAGCTCAGAGTGCCTGGAACCCGCTGCCAGGGTTGGTGGTTGAGGCAGATATGAGAGTGGCATTTAAGAGACTTTTGGATTGGCATATGGATATGTAGGGAATGAAGGGATATGGATTATATGCAGGTAGACGACAGATGTTCTTGTCCACAGTGTTGGGCACAGACACTATGGACCGAAGGGGCTGTTCTTGTGTTGTACTGTTTTATGTTCTTTGTTAATGCTGTTTTAGACTTGTTATGGCATGGTCCTGTATTGTATTAATTTATCTTGCATTAATGAAGCAGATAAGAAAGCAAACAGCAGCCTTTTCTGCTGCCTAGCTCAATCCTGAAGGAATTTAATATTCACTGGAATCCCACCCCTGCATCTTCCCAACCAATCTCAAGGTACAGATAGAAACATAGAAACATAGAAAATAGGTGCAGGAGTAGGCCATTCGGCCGTTCGAGCCTGCAGCGACATTCAATATGATCATGGCTGATCATCCAACTCAGTATCCCGTACCTGCCTTCTCTCCATACCCCCTGATCCCTTTAGCCACAAGGGCCACATCTAACTCCCTCTTAAATATAGCCAATGAACTGGCCTCAACTACCTTCTGTGGCAGAGAATTTCACAGATTCACCACTCTCTGTGTACTCCTGCACCTATTTTCTATGTTTCTATGTTTCTATGTTTCTATCTGTACCTTGAGATTGGTTGGGAAGATGCAGGGGTGGGATTCCAGTGAATATTAAATTCCTTCAGGATTGAGCTAGACAGCAGAAAAGGCTGCTGCTTGCTTTCTTATCTGCTTCATTAATGCAAGATAAATTAATACAATACAGGACCATGCCATAACAAGTCTAAAACAGCATTAACAAAGAACATAAAACAGTACAACACAAGAACAGCCCCTTCGGTCCATAGTGTCTGTGCCCAACACTGTGGACAAGAACATCTAGGGGGACAAATGTTCCTTGTGTCTTCTAACGTGCTTTAGAGCTTCTCTCTTGATGTGCAGTGCCCGAGTATCATTCTTAGCCGCTCATCACACTCTTTTAAACAATAATTAGAACACATTCTATTGGCTTGACAGGTCTGTCAATAAATCGGTTTTAGGTTATCTGCTCCAATCCTTTATCTCACGATATATTTGCAATTATCCAACAGATTAGTAAAGATGAGTGTTGGCAACTATGCTTTATTCCCTGCAGAAATAGATTAGTTGAGTATCTGATTTAAAAGTTTTTGGAGCCAGGGAATTCTTTCGAGGTGAATTTGATTTGGCCAAGTTCAATTTAACTCTTAATTTCTTCATAGAAACTTTTTGACATGCTTCAAAAATCAGTGAAAACTTGGTAAATGTTCTTCTGAGTTCTGCATGCATGTCTGAATCTGTACACACCTCCTGTGAGTAAAACCCAATCTGTTCATCGCTGATTTCTCCAAGGGTCCCCAGAACACCTGCTGAGCATGATATGTCATCATAGAAAGTGCCTGAGATGGTTTCTTGTGGTGTTGATGGGTGAGTTTCACATCAATCCCAAATGGAAAAGATGCATTGAAACATTGCGCTGGAGGCAAGATGAAATAGAAATAATTGGCAGCTAGATTTGTTACGATGAGCCATCCAGATATGATGCAACTGTCGTCATGTGTGGTGACTAATATTGCAGGAGTTTGGAGTAGCCTTTAATGTGTCTTTACTGTACTTCATTGAACTTTGGAAAAACTGTAGAATACTACAAGTAGCTTGAGATGTTTTACTGTCAGACATTCAAACTAATTCCCAGGTCTACGCAAATGGATTTTTCTGAATGTAGCTACAGTTCCATTTATATTGCAAAGCTTATGGAAGTCAGTTCTAATGGTACAAATGTGAATGGCCTAGAAAACCAGTAGACTGGTGCATTAACAGGAATTGATAGGTTATCTTGTATTGGACAGATGTGTTCCACTGAGGGAAATGGTTTCAATATTATGTTTGGAAAGGCCACTACCACGCTGGTTAAGGTTATTGACTTGCGATACCGATGAACAGATTGGATTTTACTCACAGGAGGAGTGTACTGATTCAGACAAGCATGCAGAACTCAGAGGACTTCCACTTATTGAAGAGCAATAAGAACAAATAAGAGACATGGCTTATCGTTCATTTTATGCTTGCCATCTTTTTTTCATTGATTAATCAAATAGCTGGCCACTATAAGGTCTGTTGAATTTAGGGATTAATTTCCCCCTCTGCTTTGTCTCGATCTCTCATCCACGCAGACCATTGTTGGTTGACAATGAATACCTCAGTGGGAGGGCAAATGGATGTGGCCTGAATATTGCGAAGAGTTCAGGAAGGAAAGATAATGGGCTGAACCAGAATCAGAATAGCCTTTATTGTCATCCAAAAAATGTGTCTTTTGGACAAAATTCCGTTACCCACAGTCCAACAATAAGAAGCAATAAAAAATAAGCAATAACACCCACAATCACAAAACCAACACAAAAAATAAAAGAAACATCCATCACAGTGAGTCTCCTCCAGTCACCTCCTCACTGTGATGGAAGGCCAGAATGTCTTTTCTCTTCCCTGCCGTCTTCTCCCGCGGTCAGGCTGGTGAAGTTGCCATGCTGGGGCGGTCGGGGCTCCCGACATTGAAGCCCCCGTCGGGTGGAGAAAATCCCGCGGCCTATTCCAGGCCGCGCTGGACGGTGAAAGGTCCGTAGCGGGCTGACCCAAGGTCCGCAGCGGGCTGACCCAAGCCCCGCGAGTCGGGGCGGGCGAAGACGCTGCCGCTGCCGGAGCTCCCGATGTCGGCCCCCACCTGGGACCTGCGAGCTTCCGACGTCCACGCGGCCCGCGGCTGAAGCCTCCGGAGCCTCCAAAGGCGAGTCGCAGCTGCACTCGCAGCGCCACCACAGCCTCCAAAGATAGCCAGCTCCGCAGATGGTAAGTCCAATCCACGGGCTCTGCGAACCAGAGCCCCAGTTGGTCCCAACCGGAGGCCGCCAGCTCCAGGTGTTTGGCCGATGGTAGGCCGCAGCGTGAAGGGAGACACGACCCAGAAAAAAGGTCGCGTTTCAGTACGGAAGAGACAATTTTACAGTCCCCCCCCCCCCCCCACACATAGTACACAACCACAAAAAACACTACATCACATCTAAACACTACAATTAAGACAAAAAACAACAAAAAACACAAAAGACAAACGGACTGCAGGTGAGCCACAGCTGCTGCGCAGCGCCGCCACTTCCTCCATCAATACCCAGTCTGAATAAGGGTCCTGACAGGAAATGTCACCTATCCATGTTCTCCATAGATGCTGCCTGGCCTGTTGAGTTCCTCCAGCACTGTGTTCTTTTTTGTAAACCAGCATCTGCTCAGAGCAGCACTAGGTGCAACTAACAATGAGCTGCCGACCTGGTAAAGCTGCAACGCAGGACAACATGAACAGCAAAAGCAGTACAAAAATTGGAATTCTGCTTTTGAAAAGGTGATGTTTGGGACAGATGAATGTTTTATCTCACTGAACAATCTCCTCTGGCAGATCATTCCGTATACCCACCACTCTCTGAGTGAAAAAGCTGCCCCTCAGGTTCCTATTAAATCCTTTCCCTCTCATTTTATACCTACATCCCCTGGTTCTTGATTCCCTTACCCTGGGTTAAAGACTGTACATTCACCCTATCAATTGCCCTCTACATTTTGTACACATGACTGTTCCTCCAATGTGGCCCATTGATTTAGGTTTCCCTGCTCTTGGCTTTTTAAGACAAATTGCTGTCCAATGTTAAAGAGTTTATCGTGTCAGGCAAAGAAGTATAGAGGGGCATCAGTTCTTCACCTACCAGATCAGTCAGCACCACTGAAGTCCAGGGAGGTTCAGTTTATATTCTGTTCACCGAACCATGGAATGATAAAGCACAGATGTCCATTCAGGCCATCACAGTTGTGCTAGCCATTTAAATAATTAGCTATATAATCTCATTCTCCTGTTCTTTCCACCATGCTTCAGAACCTTTCCAAACTGGCAATTAATTTAATTTTTTTGTCCATTAGCTATTGATTCTGCTGCCCCTGACATAGTTTCCCCTTAATTACTTATCAAAACATTTCATGAAATTGAGTATTAACATTTGTCAGATGTTTGCTCAATATTTACATAAGGTTTAACTCAGATTCCTTGCTTTTCTACTCTGCTTCTTTTTAAAGTCATTGATCTGGCAATGCCTTTCAATTGATGTGACTTGGTATTGAGAAATTTTCATTGTGATGAGAAGGCTAAGCCAATGAGCAAAATAGCTCAATTATCATTTCTATATTAAAAATCAGTAACCGAACTTTGTTAGATGAAAATATGACAATAAATACAATACTCGTAAATCATCCTAATAAGTCGTGTGGTTCACTTATAAATTTCAGGGAGGGAATCTGCTCTTCTAAACTGAACGGATCTACATGTGACTCTGAATTCACCAATTTGAATGACTCTTAACTCTTGGGAGTGCCAGTGATGTTCGGATCTCATGAACGAATGAAAAAAAACTGAATGAATTGTGGTAATGTTTATTTTAAGAAGCCAAGATCAAAAATCTCCCATGGTATCTTTGCCTTGTTGATTCTTCATAGGTTATCACTCAGACTTTATCACCTACATGGAACCAGATGCTCTTATTCAATAACATCCATCTTTATGGTGAAGCAATGGAAATCAGTGAAGATCCTCCACTTGTGGTTATTGAGGTTTATGATCAAGATGCTGTTGTGAGTATAAAGTGTTAATCTGCCAGTATCATAGTGAAACAAACCTCACGGCTTTTGTTGTTTACATTTTGTTGATCTTACTTCTTTATCAATTCATAATTCTATTGTCTATTGTCTATTGCTTCGAACCCCAAACCATTTACTGGCCTCCTTACAAGCAGCCAACACTGGTTCCATTCTTTAGCTGATCACGCAGTATCCTGTACAATACTCTCTCTCCCACATCCAAGAGGAGGTGCTTGCTGTCAAATGAGATATTGTTAGGAGTTTGCTGTGCAAAAATTGGCTGCCAGGTTATCACAAAGTATTTATATTCACAAAGTATATAAAGTGTTCATGAGGGCATAAACGATATACATTCAGACACAAAGAACTACAGATGCTGGCATCTTTAGCAAAACTCAAAGTGCTGGAGGAACTCAGCGGGTCAGGCAACATCTAGGGAGGAAATGGACAAGCAAAGTTTTGGTTCAGGACCCTTCTTCAGACTCAAGTGACCTGTCCATTCCCACTGGATTGATTGATTGAAAGATACAGCATAGAAACGGCCACCTCGGCCCACTGCATCCACGTCAACAATTGATCACCTGAGACACAGGAGTTCTTTGTTCTCCCACTTTCACATCCACTCCCTAGATGCTAGGAGCAATTTTCAAAGGCCAATTAATCTATAAATCTACACGTCTTTGGGATGTGGGAGGAAGCCAGAACACCAGGAAGAAATCCACACAATCGTAGGGAGAATGTGCAAATTCCCTACAGACAGCACCCAAGATCAGGATAGAAGCAGGGTTGCTGGAGGTGTGGGGCAGCAGCTCTACCAGCTGCGCCACTGTGACCTCCAGATGCTGCCTGGCCCGCTGAGCTCTTCCTGCTCTTGTGTTCTGATATAAATTAAAGTCCTTCTTCTTTCCTTACCTTTGACATGGATAATTATGCATGGGATATCGAGTATTGTCTCTCCTCATAGCACAAATCCAATCATCATCTGGTCAAGTATTTGCGTGCTTTTTTCATTATTAATATATGATTGTAAAATAGAAGAATTTATTGATCAAGTCATTCAACAATGCATTTGCATGCGCACACGATTATTGGATTTATTATAAAAAAGGACACAAGGTGCTGGAGTAACGCACCAAGTCAGGCAGCATCATGGATGGGTGACGTTTCAGGTTCTTCAGATTTATTATTCTGCTGAGAAAGACCTTCAAATTTGTATTTCCAACAATTATTTAGCATTGTCAGTTCATTTGTGTCTCTGGACAGCACGTAAACTGGCTACCAACTTTTATCAGCTCATTTCCAACCTAATGGATTATATTGATTGAAACCTATGTTACAGCGTTATAAATACTGGATGTTCTTGTATGCTCCCTTTATTGCAGGGTAAAGCAGAGTACCTTGGCAGCACAGTGGCTTTTCCAGTTGTGCAACTGGTTGGGCAGGCTTATACTCCCCCTGTACTTCAATATTACCCAATGTACTGTGGCAGTATACCTGGGGGTGAGCTTCTTGTGGCTTTTGAACTCCTGCAGGTATGTATGTATTAGTATTCAAATATAATTCCACCTCGTTCAATGCCTCCGCTTAAAATGCTTCTTTGAACACAGTGCTTGTTATAGCTGTCAAAGCCAATATAGTGGAAACACACCATTGTATGATGCTCAATAAAGGTACATTAAAGCTTAAATAATAGAAAAGAATAGCGGTCACTTTTATAACTAAATCTGCTGATACTTCACACATGAGCTTGGTTATATCAAACTAGACGATAGAGGAGGAGCATTTAGAGAATGTGTGTCCTGATAACATCAGAAGACACATCTGGCAGTGTGCTCAGTTAACTTTAGGTCTTTCTAATGACGTAAGTATCTGGTAACATCCAGATGAGGTGCAGTAATCTTAAGCTTTGCTGAAGGAATCTGTATGGTTTTACTGTCTGTTGTGTCTATGGTGCCTTTTTAATCGGCCTTCTAATGACAGGACGATAAATGGCAGTTTAAAAGAACTTCCTGTGATAACTGAGGCCTATTCCACAATGTTTAAAAACAATATAAATCAATATATTAAGAAATGCATTAAATTTCAAGAAAATTTGAAAAGACATCTCAGCATTATGGGGGAAAAATCCTTAAAAAATACCTTTAAAATACTTCCAAGCTAAATACTAAAAAGAGTTCCAACCTTCATCTCCAAGTGTTTCCAGGTCCCTCATGACATTTAACCATGAAAGTCCCTGATCCAATACCAACGTGCCCAATGACAACCTGCAAGGTCATTGGTCACCAATGGTAACCACACAGCAACAGCAATAGTAAATGCTGCCCTTCCCCCGTTATGTCCACAAATCAGGTAATAATATTAGTCTCATGGCTTGTGAAAAACTCAGCTCCTACTTTGCAGATGATTTGTACAGAATCTCAGTGTAGAATTAAATGATACTCTGTAATAAAGGGCAATTAACATCAATCTACAACGCCAAATACTGAAGGCTCAGCATTGATCCTCAATGGCACATTAACCTTAAATCATTTTCATGGGTGCATAAGGCATAAAAAACGAAAGCTTCAAAGAAAATCTGCCCCTAAGAATAGAGTAAAAGTCAAGTCAAGTCAAGTCAAGTTTATTTGTCACATACACATACACGATGTGCAATGAAATGAAAATGGCAATGCCTGCGGATTGTGCAAAAAAAAAGTTACAATTACAGCATATAAATTAAAATTAATACAGCAAAGAAAATTTAGTCCCTGGAGTTATAATAGTTAACAGTCCTGATGGCCTGTGGGAAGAAACTCCGTCTCATCCTCTCCGTTTTCACAGCATGACAGTGGAGGCGTTTGCCTGACCGTAGCAGCTGGAACCGTCCGTTGCTGGGGTGATAGGGGTCCCTCATAATCTTGTACAATATTCGTGTACAATAGTAATTTGAAATGGAAGCATTTTATAGACTGAACCAAGGCAGTTAGAAACAAATATTTACTGATGTTCTGTCGAATGTATGAAATGTAGAATTTGAATTGTGATTTTAAATTTATTGCCAAAATATAAAGTCAACCCCTCAAACATTTCTACGAAAAAAGAGGTCGTTTTAAAGGTCCAGGATTTTAAAGCAACATTTTAAAATTAAATATTTGAATTATAATGCAATTGTTAAACCATGAGGAATTTATGGAAAGTGCTCTATTATGATATTAACCCATGGATTCAGTATTGGGAAGAGATGGGGTTGAATCATGATAGGCTGGCTGTTGTTTAACTGTCATGCTCTCAAGGTTTGCCTCCACTGTGTTCATGCATGTGGTTCTCTGTTAGGGAGTCACCATGGCTGAGAGGCCGCAACAAAGAGATAAGCTTTTGATGCAGGCACCCTGGCATGGAGGAAGGAGACAATTTCCAAAATGGGGGAATTAATCTGATAGATAGGAAAACAATTGTAGACCAGGAGGACTGAATTGCACCTTCTCCCTGAAGTTGTTACATTCTTTCACCTACCACGTTTCCCTGTGGCCTGCATGCTCATCAGCATTTAACTCACAAAACAGTAAAAAAGTTGTGTTTACTGATCTCAACTGAAATAGGGAGTGGCTTTTGCCCCTTGCCTTGCCTCTGTGAAAGGCACCTGTGTTGAAGACTGTTTGGAGTCAAGTTTTAAAGTCCCCCTCCCTTTCATTGTTAGTTAAGATTCAACCTGTGATTTCGAAGGTTGAATTGAATGCAGAGTTTTCAATTTCCCTTTCAACATGATTTACTTAAAAATGTTCACAAGATAAACACTCTAAAAAGGTAAATGTGATGAAAACAGGTCATTGTATGGTGTTTATTTCAAAAGGTTTTAGCTGGGGAAGGAATGTGGGAGTGGATGATATTCATTATTGTAATACATGGAATGATCACCATTTGTTCTATAAATTACTGGTCCGCAGCTCTCTGATCCAGAAGGTAAGGATCTTCCTCCTGTGGATGAACCAGATGCAAGTCAGGTTTTGCCAGTGCCTGTCAACATCCGTCCAATCTTGAGCAAATACAAGGTGGAGGTATGTTGTACAATAGAGATTTTGGAGATTGCAGTGGTCCTGAGTCTATGTGTACTCTGTTTGCTGTCAGTCCAGACCTTCAGAATCGTAGAGAATTTACAATGTAATAGAAACCATTTGGCTCATTATGTCCATGCCAGTTAAAAAAGTGCTGCTCATTCATAATCTCACCTCCAGCGCTCAGTCCATAGTCCTACATGTCACATCTCTTCAATCCAACTACCGTTTAGATGTGTAAGAGTTTCTGCCTCTATCACCTTTACAGGAAGAGAGTTCCAGATCCCAATCAACTTGGGTAAAAACATTTCTTGCTCATCTCCACCCTAATTCTATGATGCGTCTGTAGAAGTTGGTAAGACTCATTGGAGACATGTCAAACTTTCTTAATCTTCAGTGAAAGTAGAGGCGTTAGAGAGCTTTCTTGGCTGTAACATTGATATGGTTGGTTTAGGACAAATTGTTGGTGATATTTGTACCAAGGAACTTTAAACTCCTGATCATCTCCACTTTGGCAACATCGATGCTGACTGGGATGTGTACATCAACCCATTTCCAGAAGTTAATAACTAGCTCCTTCATCTTGTTGACATTGAAGTAAAGGCTGTTGTCTTGACACCAGGTTACTAAACTCGCTATCTCATTCCTGTACTCCATCTCATCAGTATTTGAAATCTGGTCCACGATAGTGGTATCATCTAGAAACTTCTAAAAGGAGTTAGAGCAGAATTAGGCCAGATAGTCATTAGTGTATAATGAGTATAGTAAGGGGCTGAGAATGTATCCTTATGGGGTATCTTAACACGTTAACACATAGAACAAAATGCAAACAGTTGAATACTGAACCCAATGTATGTCCACAGGTAAGAAGCTTCCAGGCATAAAAAAAAGTGTCACAATAATTAGCTACTGCTCTCTGTCACTGAGCCGTTTTGGATATGGTTTGCTATTTTTCCTTGGATTTCATAGACTTTTATGTTTTTGAGGCACCTTGCTAATAGGTATGCTAAGATCCATGTTGATTACATCAAGAACACTGCCCTCATTGACCCTCCTTGTTACCTCCTTAAAAATTCTGATTAAGTCAGTTAGATTGGACTTTCCCTGATCACATCCATGCCGATTGTCCTTTATCAATCTGTGCCTTTCAGAAGAAACATTTATACTGTGCCATAGAAAATATTTCAATAACTTTAGTCACTAACGTTGACTAACTGGCCTTTAATCACTTTAGGCTTGAGGCATGCAGCATGGAAACAGCCCCTTCGGCCCACCGAGTCCGCCCCGACCTGCAAATCACCCCATACACGAGCACTATCCTACTCACCGGGGACAATTTACTCTTTAAAGAAGCCAATTAACCTACAAACTTGTATGTCTTTGGAATGTGGGAGGAAACCAGAGCACCCGGAGAAAACCCAACTCGGTCACAGGGAGAATGTATAAATTCCATACAGACTGCACCCATAGTCAGGATCGAACCGGGGTCTATGGTGCTTAAGGCAGCAACTCTACTGCTGCACCACTGTACCACCTTTGTGCCATTTAGTTAAGTCCTTCCTCTCTTTTTAAAGAACATTGAAAGACTCCAATCTACAGGTACTATTTCTGAGGATTATAAATATTGTAGTCAGAGCCTCTATACTTCCCTCCCTTGCTTCTTTAAACACTTGAGATAATTATCCAGTTTCAGAGATGATTAACTCCATGTGTGCAGGAAAGAACTGCAGAAGGTCTGAAGAAGGGTCTCGACCCAAAATATCACCCATTCCTACTCTCCTGAGATGCTGCCTGACTTGCTGAGTTACTCCAGCATTTAAAAAAAATATATATTTATTTTTTTACAATAGGTGCAGGAGTAGGCCATTCAGCCCTTCGAGCCAGCACCACCATTCAATGCGATCATGGCTGGTCACTCTCAATCAGTACCCCGTTCCTGCCTTCTCCCCATACCCCCTCACTCCGCTATCCTTAAGAGCTCTATCCAGCTCTCTCTTGAAAGCATCCAACGAACTGGCATCCACTGCCTTCTGAGGCAGAGAATTCCACACCTTCACCACTCTCTGACTGAAAAAGTTCTTCCTCATCTCCATTCTAAATGGCCTACCCCTTATTCTTAAACTGTGGCCCCTTGTTCTGGACTCCCCCAACATTGGGAACATGTTTCCTGCCTCTAATGTGTCCAATCCCCTAATTATCTTACATGTTTCAATAAGATCCCCCCCTCATCCTTCTAAATTCCAGTGTATACAAGCCTAATTGCTCCAGTCTTTCAACATACGACAGTCCCGCCATTCCGGGAATTAACCTAGTGAACCTACGCTGCACGCCCTCAATAGCAAGAATATCCTTCCTCAAATTTGGAGACCAAAACTGCACACAGTACTCCAGGTGCGGTCTCACCAGGGCCCTGTACAACTGTAGAAGGACCTCTTTGCTCCTATACTCAACTCCTCTTGTTATGAAGGCCAACATTCCATTGGCTTTCTTCACTGCCTGCTGTACCTGCATGCTTCCTTTCAGTGACTGATGCACTAGGACACCTAGATCTCATTGAACATCCCCTCTTCCTAACTCGACACCATTCAGATAATAATCTGCCTTTCTATTCTTACTTCCAAAGTGAATAACCTCACACTTATCTACATTAAACTGCATCTGCCATGTATCCGCCCACTCACACAACCTGTCCAAGTCACCCTGCAGCCTTATTGCATCTTCCTCACAATTCACACTACCCCCCAGCTTAGTATCATCTGCAAATTTGCTAATGGTACTTTTAATCCCTTCATCTAAGTCATTAATGTATATCGTAAATAGCTGGGGTCCCAGCACCGAACCTTGCTGTACCCCACTGGTCACTGGTCACTGCCTGCCATTCCGAAAGGGACCCATTTATCCCCACTCTTTGCTTTCTGTCTGTCAACCAATTTTCTATCCATTTCAGTACCCTACCCCCAATACCATGTGCTCTAATTTTGCCCACTAATCTCCTATGTGGGACCTTGTCGAAGGCTTTCTGAAAGTCGAGGTACACCACATCCACTGACTCTCCCCTGTCAATTTTCCTAGTTACATCCTCAAATTTTTTTGTGATACTTTCGATTTGTACCTGCATCTGCAGTTATTTTCCTACACTAAAAGAACTGCAGATGCAGGTTTAAATCGAAGGTAGACACAAAATGCTGGAGAACTCAGCGGGACAGGCAGCATTTCTGGAGAGAAGGAATGGGTAACACTTTGGGTCGAATCCCTTCTTCAGACTGATGTCAGGGGAGTGGGTGGGACAAAGATAGAATGTAGTCAGAGACAGTAAGACTGGTGGGAGAACTGGAAAGGGGGAGGGGATGGAGAGAGAGGGAAAGCAAGGGCTATTTGAAGTTAGAGAAGTCAATGTTCATACCGCTGCCCAAGCGAAATATGAGGTGCTGTTCCTCCAATTTGTGCTGGGCTTCACCCTGACAGTGGAGGAGGCCCAGGACAGAAAGGCCAGATTGGGAATGGGAGGGGAACTTAAAGTGCTGAGCAACCGGGATATCAGGTAGGTTAAGGCGGACTGAGCGCAGATGTTCAGCAAAAAAATCGCCGAGCCTGCGCTTGGTCTCGCTGAGGTACAGAAGTTGACACATGGAACAGCGGATTCAATAGATGAGGTTGGAGGAGGTGCAGGTGAACCTCTGCCTCACCTGAAAAGACTGTTGGGGTCCTTGGATGGAGTCGAGGGTGGAGGTAAAAGGACAGGTGCTGCATCTCCTGGGGTTGCAGGGGAAAGTATCTGGGGAGGGGTTGGTTTGGGTGGGAAGGGACGAGTTGACCTGGGAGTTGCAGAGGGAATGGTCTCTGCGGAAAGCAGAAAGGGGTGGAGATGGGAAGATGTGGCCAATAGTGCGATCCCATTGGAGGTGGCAAAAGTGTTGGAGGATTATATGCTGTATGCGACGGCTGATGGGGTGGAAGGTGAGGACAAGGGGCACTGTCCTTGTTGCAAATGGGGAGAGGGGGAGCAAGAGCGGAGCTGTGGGATATCGAGGAGACCCTAGTGAGAGCCTCATCTATAATGGAAGAGGGGAACCCCTGTTTCCTAAAGATCTCCATAATGCTTTTATTTTGTTATATTTATCTCATCCAATATATCTTGTTTACCTTAATTACAACATTTACATTATTCCATTCTCTGAAGAGAGTTGTAAAACATGGATCCTACCCACATCATTACCCTGTACAAACAAAACACCTTTTTGATTCCTAATAATGGTCCCAGGGCTCTTAATCCTTTGCTCTTTATATAATTATGAAATATTTTTTTGATTTTCACTGATATTACTTGCCAACATTGCATACCCTCAAATGACCATTTTATTTTTGTCTTTTTTAAATAGAAAAACATTTCATTTTGGTAAATGGTACCTGATCATTAGTCAATTATACCCTAACACTCTTGCTGAAGAAATATAAACAATCATTAATAATTCCAGTCTCCTCCCTAGAATTGTGGAGTGAATGCAACATAGAAGCCCCTGGACAGAACCACCCCTTATATTGAGTGGGGCTGAGCACTGAAATAACATCTAAAGACATTTTAAAAGATGGTATGCTGCATGTCCTTCAGACAACATGAATTACTTCACATGAATTAATGTGTAATATAATCCGTATATGTTTAAATATACGGATTATGGTTGAACAATAAATATTAGCAGAGTTCTCAGAATTTTGCTCCATTCGATGTAAAAACGCACTAAACCCTGCCAATAATATGTTCAACATCTTCCAGATCCTCTTGTCTTTCACAGATCTATACCTAACATATTTGTACACACATTCCAAAGATCCCTATTCGCTGTTGCCTGAATTTCGCGCTTATATTTTAAAGGTTGAAGTTGTTCTTCATGGGATCTGTTTTTTTCTGCAGGTGTTTTTCTGGGGTCTTCGTGAGCTCAAACGAGTGCAGCTCCTCAATGTGGATCGACCCCAAGTTTTCATTGAATGTGCCGGGACACTCATCAAATCTTCCATCATCCAGAGTTACAAGAAAAATCCCAATTTTACAGTGCAAACGGAGAGTTTCATCGTGGTAAGTGGACAATCAACTGAATTCAGTACTTGTATTAGTTTCAGTGGTGCAAAATTGTTGGGCTGTCCCAGGAATTTTACCAATTCCTTTGAGCCCAGGAGACATTAAACCAACTGAAAAAGGCAGGATATCTGTGATCTGTCAAGAATTAACAGAATATGTCACGAAGATGCCCCAGATATGTCCAAAGACCAGATATGCTAAGAAGTAAAACGGATTTATCCTAAAGAATGGAGTATGTTATGTTATGTTATGTTATGTTGGTGAGGCCCCATGTGGACTATTGTGCTCTGTTTTGGTCACCCTGCTATCGGAAAGATGTTATTAAACTGGGAAGAGTGCAGAGAAGATTTACAAGGATGTTGCCAGGATTTGAGGGTCTGAGAAAGAGGTTGAACAGACTAGGACTTTATTTCTTGGAGCATAGGAGGATGAAGGGTGATCTTTTAGGTGGTGTATATGATCATGAGGAGAATAGATAGAGTAGATACACAGATTATTTTACCCAGAGTAGGAGAATCAAGGATCAGAGAACGTAGGTTTCAGGTGAGAGGAGAAAGATTTAATAGGATTCTGAGGGGATCTTTTCCACACAGAGGATGGTGGGTATATGGAATGAGTTGCCAGAGGGGGTACTTGAGGCAGTTAATATAACAACATTTAAAAGACATTTGGACAGATGAATGGATTGGATAGGTTTAGAGGGATATGGGCCAAATGCGAGCACGTGGGACTAATGTAGATGGGGCAGCTTAGTTGGCATGGGAAAGTTGGTCCAAAGGGCCTGTTTACATGCTGTATGACTATGACTTTAAAGAAATTGGTTCAACATATATGTTTGCAATTTCGCCCTTTGAAATGTCATGTCTTCTTCTTTAGAGTGGCAATGTATCTCTCCAATTTGCTTTGAGCTGACTGTACTGCTGGACCAATGTACCGTTGGGGATATGTAGCCATGATCAGTTGAATGATCTGATCTCTGTGACGGTGCAGCAGGCAATAGCAGCAAGAAACCCTGCCCTAATACACCTAGTCCAAGGTTCGGCTAAAGACTCTGAAACTTTTGTCCATCCCCCTTCAAATGCATGGAGTCAGGGTGCTCCAACCAGCAGACAGAAAAAAAAAGCAAATACAATTGGGACCGACACTTGCTGTGAAATGTCAGCAGTGTGATGCTGAATCTGGCATTGGTTTTCTGCAAGACTTGGTAAGCTTGAGGCGTCTGGGAGAACAGAGAAGACTCAAACTTGCTGGCTGAGTTCTCCGAGTGATTTTCTGCTGTTGGTCTCCATATGAAATCCAGGGGTGAAGCTGAAATGTTTCCAGAGCTGGGGAATATTCCTGTTGAAGAGAGAGACTTAGACTTAGCTCTTAGGGCTAAAAGAATCAAGGGATATGGGGAAAAAGCAGGAACGGGGTACTGATTTTAGATGATCAGCCATGATCATATTGAATGGCGGTGCTGGCTCGAAGGGCCGAATGGCCTACTGCACCTATTTTCTATGTTTCGATGTTTCTAATCTGCATCATTAGTTTTGGCAGAGGAAGAATAATCCCACTCATTTCAAGAATGAGAACATCCTGAGGAGCAAGAGTTCAAATAAATCTATTTACAGTTTTTAAACTCATTACTTTGTTTCAATGTTTTGAAAGTGGTTTAATTTTTAGACATGCTTAATTTTATATTGCATGTTATAGTTTTCAATAATTTAATTGATTTTACTATGTTTTCAATATTTCAGAATTATTTAAAATCTTTGACAATTTTGACATCCAGCAACACCTGGCTTTATAGTTTTTTCCAATTGTTCTGTATGTGGATCTTTTACCTGCCCTTGACTTGCTTGGTTTTGTCTTGCAATTGGCTCGTTCACATTTGGGCCATCAGGAAAATATATTTCCATAATTAGTACAAAGATTAGCTATGGTTCAAGCTGGCAAGAAGTTCTTGTCTGTTGTTGTTGAGCTTGTTCATTAAATTCCATGTTTCTTCCCTGTAATCATAGTGTTGCACAGCAGTAATTTTTGAGTATTATGGCAAAAAAAGGTAATGTAAAAGAGAAATGTCCCTGTTTACTTTGCTAGGAATTGCCTGAGAATGAACACCTACACTCATCACTCTGCATTTCCATTGTGGATTGGAGGGCATTTGGCCGAAGCACTTTTGTAGGGACGCACACAATCAACTCACTGAAGCAGTATATCTGCAAACCTTCTCGACATCACCCAACAAAACAAAACAGGACAAGAAATGCCACTGGTGAGAATCTGTGGACTGATATTTCAAAAGCTCTGAAAAATTAACAGGGGGAAATAATCCGATTCTCCTAAAAATCAACATCTTCTAGAAATCTGAAATAAAAACAAAAAATGCTGTAAATACTCAGCAGGTCAGGCAGCAATATTTGGAAAGAGAAATATTTAAACACTTTAGGTCCGAGACCCTTTTTCAACACTGGGAAAGAGAGAAAATATGTTTGTTTTTAAGTGCAAAGAACATGTAAGAAGGATGGGCAGAGCAAATATATTCTGATTCCATTATGTGAGTATCATAACAGAAATTTGAAAGAATATCTTTAACTCCAACAATGTTTTGGTGGCATATTTGCTTCTGAGTCAGACGTTTGTGAGTTCAAGCCCACTCCAGAGTTTTGAGCAGTGATCGAGGTGGGGATTCCAGTGTGTGTTGCACTGTCAGAGCCAGTGTCTTTTGAATTGTGTTTTAAGTGGAGGCCTTCTCTGCTGTCCCATTGGATGATTGAACATGGAATGGGAATTCTTTACAATTTTTGGCCAACATTTATCCCTCAAATTGTCATATACCTCATTGCTATTTATGAGATGGTGTTGTGCACATATTAGTCATTTTTCTAAATTTGCAACTAATGCAGTGATTATTCTACAAAACAAGTTTATTTATTTTCAAGTACTGTAAGACATGAAATCTATTAAAAGTATAATGTAAGTATATTCTTCTTATCATTATAATTCCTTTGTGTGTCTCAAAGCTTTGAAACAGATTTGGTGATTTGAGTGTAAATTATTTAAACGCGCCTTCAGTGCTGATGCCTGATAATGGATATGTAATTTAGTAGAAAATTGTATGGCTGATTGGTGTAGAGGTAATTATTTCAGTGCAACATGCACTCATTAATTCACTCACAGGTTACCAATGGTACAATGCTGGGAGAGTGTTGGAGTAATGAGAAGGTTTATTCCATATTCACATAGTATATGTTAGGAAACCAAAAACACAATCTGACATGCATGATTACAGTACCTTCCATTTCTTTCATGTCCATCATCCATGTTTCAAATGTTACATCACTGTCATCGTCCATCCTGAAAAGGGTGCAAGCTTCCGGCGACAATCAGTGGGTGCCAACACTTGTACAATAGATGGTGATGATAGCAGAATTAGCTCAAGACACTTCCAGTTTCCAGCCCTGCGATATGGATGCTTCTGCTATGGGGTCAATACAGTACCGTGGTCTGTTGAAAAAGTATTTTTGTTTATTTGATCTCCTTTCACCCGATTTCACTCCAAACTGTCTTTTAGCTTTTCCTCCTATCTATTTCTCTTTGTTTCCTGATTTTCCCTGCACTTGTTTATATTATTCAGTCTATTTTGTTTTAATTTCTTTCCATCCCCCTCCTCGTTTCCAACAGGATATTTATCTTGTGAATATGCCTTTATCTCTCATTTTCTTTCTTGCTGTTTTTAAAGGTCTTTTAAAGGCTTGACATTGATGGAGTGAATTTCAGTGGGAGAATACGACTTACTGACCCCACCAGAGAATATATTTAGCTCTACATCTGAGGATGATTTTTCTGGCGAGCACTTTACCAAACCCGCACATCTCCATTAATCTTCTGAAGTGTCAGGCTAGAGAATATAACCTAGCCTTAGAACAGCTTAAACACTAGACCTATTGAAATTGAAAGGAGGAATACCATCTGATGAGACAAGCTGATGTATTTTAATTTGTTGCCCACCCTTCTTTGGTCATCTGTTGCCAGTCCTGCTTTGTTCTGGCCTTTTCTTACCTCTAGTTCCATCCCTCTACTTTCAGTCTGAAGAAAGGTCCCGACCCGAAACATCACCCATCCTTTTTCTCCAGAGATGCTGCCCGACCTGAGTTACTCCAGCACTTTGTTTTTACATACTTGGCTAATAAATTAATTACAATTACAATTACAAATATCTTCAGCAAAGAATGATAGTCTGGTTGTGGCCCAGATAGAAGGGAGCTGATGATATCCACCTGTAATGCTCGGAAATTACATCTGGACATCTGATGAGGGTAGGGTACTGACATGGATAGAAAATTGGTTGACAGACAGAAAGCAAAGAATGGGGATAAATGGGTCCCTTTCGGAATGGCAGGCAGTGACCAGTGGGGTACCGCAAGGTTCGGTGCTGGGACCCCAGCTATTTACGATATACATTAATGACTTAGATGAAGGGATTAAAAGTACCATTAGCAAATTTGCAGATGATACTAAGCTGGGGGGTAGTGTGAATTGTGAGGAAGATGCAATAAGGCTGCAGGGTGACTTGGACAGGTTGTGTGAGTGGGCGGATACATGGCAGATGCAGTTTAATGTAGATAAGTGTGAGGTTATTCACTTTGGAAGTAAGAATAGAAAGGCAGATTATTATCTGAATGGTGTCAAGTTAGGAAGAGGGGATGTTCAACGAGATCTGGGTGTCCTAGTGCATCAGTCACTGAAAGGAAGCATGCAGGTACAGCAGGCAGTGAAGTAAGCCAATGGAATGTTGGCCTTCATAACAAGAGGAGTTGAGTATAGGAGCAAAGAGGTCCTTCTGCAGTTGTACAGGGCCCTAGTGAGACCGCACCTGGAGTACTGTGTGCAGTTTTGGTCTCCAAATTTGAGGAAGGATATTCTTGCTATTGAGGGCGTGCAGCGTAGGTTCACTAGGTTAATTCCCGGAATGGCGGGACTGTCATATGTTGAAAGGCTGGAGCAATTAGGCTTGTATACACTGGAATTTAGAAGGATGAGGGGGGATCTTATTGAAACATATAAGATAATTAGGGGATTGGACACATTAGAGGCAGGAAACATGTTCCCAATGTTGGGGGAGTCCAGAACAAGGGGCCACAGTTTAAGAATAAGGGGTAGGCCATTTAGAACGGAGATGAGGAAGAACTTTTTCAGTCAGAGAGTGGTGAAGGTGTGGAATTCTCTGCCTCAGAAGGCAGTGGAGGCCAGTTCGTTGGATGCTTTCAAGAGAGAGCTGGATAGAGCTCTTAAGGATAGCGGAGTGAGGGGGTATGGGGAGAAGGCAGGAACGAGGTACTGATTGAGAGTGATCAGCCATGATCGCATTGAATGGCGGTGCTGGCTCGAAGGGCTGAATGGCCTACTCCTGCACCTATTGTCTATTGTCTATTGAAAGTCTTAAAATCTAACTGAAAAGACGCAAATTTCATGGATTCAGACTCAGGAAAATAAGCGCAAGGAGAATAAAAAGATTGATTTGCCATTCAACCTAAACCACCAGTTACTATTTGCTGACATGTTATTGATTAAATCATATTTGTATGAATTATTGAAGTGTTTTTTTAATTAAAAAACAGACAGTGCTAATGCAATGCAAAGAGAATCAGTGAAACTGGAAAGCAGTGTGTATGTAAACATTGATGTAGAAAATCCTCATGGATCAACAAAGTCAAGAAACATCTCAAATTCCACGGTCAGTAAGACTTGAACGCTTCTATATTTTAGTTTGTACTCTAATAGATAAATGGTTGTTAGATTATGGTGATGAGACATTGAATATTAGCTTATGTTTTTTGTGGTAGAATAATGATTCTTGAGATTTTTCCTTCTTGATTTGGCCCAAGACCATGTTTGGTTAAAGTGTCAAAGTCATGCATCTCCCAGTTTCTGTACTTCATAAGTAGTTCATTATCTGTGACTTTGGATTGTCCTAAGGATCATGCATTGTAAGTTGTACAATTGGCCGAATCTACATTGTGGTAGCCGATTGACAGCAATGAATATCAATCCCATAAGTCTTATCCTTGGGTTATATTAAAATTAGAATAGAAAGTGAAATAAATAAAATGATGCCAACTTATTTAATCTTTGAATAAGTAGTTGTCTCTGCTTCAACTGGTACTTGGAGCAAAACAGTATCCCACCATGCAGGGAATATTCTATTTACATCTTTTCTTTTGAAGTTTCAAGTTTAATTTGATTCACCAGCCAAATAACGACTCTCAATTCATATCAAGAGGTTGAATAATTAAAATAATCTCCATTGAATATTTTGAAATGCTGCTGCCCATGGATGAAAATTTGTGGAATCTATATGGGCAATCATAATTTCTGATCTCTGTTTGAACAGAATTTTTATCCACAGCCAGTATTGTAATTAGACACGAAATGCTGGAGTAACTCAGTGGGACAGGCTGCATCTCTGAAGAGAAGGAAGGGGTGACATTTCAGGTAGAGAACCTTCTTCAGACTGAAGAAGGGTTTCTGTCTGAAGAAGGATCTCGACCCGAAACGTCACTCATTACTTCTCCCCAGAGATGCTGCCTGTACCGTTGAGTTACTCCAGCATTTCGTGTCTATCTTCGGTGTAAACCAGCGTCTGCATTTCCTTCCTACACAGTATTGTAATTGGACAGCTTTTAAATTGCATTCAAAATGCACTTATTCACTCCCTAGGATGGATGAAATCGGTTTCTGGTCACTAACACCATTGTACCAACCAAACAGTAAAGAAAACGAAACAACATGCATGCATATAGTTTCTTTCATAGCCTTTAAAAGTCCAAAGCTTTTCACAGCCAATGCACTACATTAACATGGTTATAGTTTCATTGCAAAGGGTCAGAATTTGCAAACACAGTTGTGCAAACTATAAGGAAATAAGAGACCAATTCATCTGTTTTAGTGGTGTTGATCGAGGTAAGTTGTTTCCTGAGCACTGAGAAAAATTCACTTCCCACGGATTTTTCATATCCACTCGAGATGTGATATTTTGGCCTCATCCAAAACATCAAACTTGATACTGTGCTGGAATGTCCGTCAAGATAATGTTATCGGCTCTCTGAGCTGGCCAAGTAGCTGACCAAGTCAGATGTAGGTTAACGGTCGAAATCAAATAAAGTTAGCAAATGCATGAAACATCAAAATGAATCAAGCTTATCAAGCTTATCCCTTTATACATTCCTTTCATTTTAAGGCCACAAAGTAAATTGGAATTGGTCTTCATCTCCTCATTATCCAGAGATCTAGACAGTCTTTCAGGTTATTCAGGAAATGCCTCGTAGCATTTCTAATGCATTCATCAGCCACGATATATATCCACCAAGCTGAAAATGTCCATCTTTGTAATGATGCGACAGGCGCAAAAATGATTTAAAACGTTAATTATATACACACTGAAGCTGCCTTCTACTGGCTTTGCTTTATTTCAGAAAAGGAAATTGTCACGAAAGTTTACTTCACGGAGGAGAAAGTCCAGGATCGATGACAGTGAAATGGTTGTGGACTGGTGGTCAAGGTATTATCAATCTGTGGAAAAAGTTCATAAGGTAATTTTTGGGAATATGTCTGTCAATATATATTTTTTAATTGTATCTTTTTATATCATTTCATCATTTAATGAAAAGACACTTACTGTTTTTCCACTCAATGAGATTATGAGTAATTTGTGGCCTAATCCCATATACTCGCCTTTGGTTAACTGAAAACTATGATTAAGAATCAACTGCAAATTCCAAAAGGGAGCTCCTTTTGGACTATTTGTGTATAGTCCATAGACAATCTCCTCTCCAATACTTAAACTCTTCAGAACGCTTTTCACTAACTTCAAAAATCCAGTTTGGTTTGTTGGTTATAAATGACCTCTTACACATCCATTCACAAAATGCTGGAGTAACTCAGCTGGTCAGGCAGCATCTCAGGAGAGAAGGAATGGGTGACGTTTTGGGTCGAGACCCTTCTTTAGACTGATGTCAGAGGGGCGGGACAAAGGAAGGATATAGGTGGAGACAGGAAGACAGTGGGAGATCTGGGAAGGGGGAGGGGAAGGGAGGGACAGAGGAACTACCTAAAGTTGGAGAAGTCAATGTTCATACCGCTGGGCTGCAAGCTGCCCAGGCGAAATATGAGGTGCTGTTCCTCCAATTTCCGGTGGGCCTCAATATGGCACTGGAGGAGGCCCATGACAGAAAGGTCAGACTGGGAGTGGGAGGGGGAGTTGAAGTGCTCAGCCACCGGGAGATCAGGTTGGTTAAGGCGGACTGAGCGAAGGTGTTGAGTGAAACGATCGCCGAGCCTGCGTTTGGTTTCGCCGATGTAAAGAAGTTGACATTGAGAGCAGCGGATGCAATAGATGAGGTTGGAGGAGGTGCAGGTGAACCTCTGTCTCACCTGGAATGACTGTTTGGGTCCTTGGATGGAGTTGAGGGGGGAGGTAAAGGGACAGGTGTTGCATCCATGGTGCTCTTTCTGATCAATTGAACATTTTCAAGTCTTCTGATATTTTTGCATTGATTATGTTAACTTTCTGACTTTACTTGTTAAGTTTACTGGTCTATAACTCCCCAGCGACTGCACAAGTCAAGTTTCTCTCTACACAAAGGGACTGCACACCAGTCAATTTTCGGTTGGAAAATTGACTGGTGTGCAGTTTTCCGAACAAAAGGATCAGTGCTGATTCAAGAGGATTTTGGAAGTTTGTAATCTGAACATTTCCAATGTTGTCATCCGCTTACATTGGTCGAGAGGAATTATCACAGGTCAGAAAAAGTGTACTTCTGAGATCTTGTTCACAATACCGTATGCACAACAAAACGGTTAAATAAAAACAATCAATAAGAAAATAAAAGCTACCCAACAAAAGCAAAATGTCCCTGACTTATTCAGAAAGCTGTCTAATTGTTAGTTCTAATCCATGGTTGCTCTTGGAAAAACTGGTGGTGAGCCACCTACTTAAACTTCCAGTGAGGGGTTTTCACTGTGCTGTAGGATTGCGATTTAGATCAAGTTATTAGATTTACAACTTGGATGGGAACGTATTCAGTAGAGTTTCCAGGAGCTGCTGTCCTTGTCCTTTCTGTCAGTAATCACCATGCTGTAGGTTTGAGAGGTTCTGTAATGTATGCAGGTGTAATACTGTTGGAATTACTGGCTGTATGCCTAAAGGGCCTGTCCCACTTAGGTGACTTCAAGGTGACTGCCGGCGACTAGGCTGTCGCCGACAGTTTGCCGGGGTGTCGCGGACATGATCGTGAGGAGTCTTCAAAGAATCGTAGTGGATCTCAGCGCGTCGCTGAGAAATCAACCGGTATGAAATTTCTCGGCGACAGCTGGCTTGTCGCCAGGTATCGTTGCTCATTGCGGACGCTGTCGCATGCTGTCCCCAGATTTGCTAGGTTCTCTTAGATGCATTTAGAAGCACATAATATTAAATTAAGTAAAGTCATTTGAAGATACCATAAAATACTTGTGTTTAACCAATTTATTTACCGTCAGGACATTTGACAGGTAGATTGGAGGCGACAGTTTGACGGTCAGGTAAGCGTGGGAATTTTTGCGATGTTTATGGCCATCAGCGATTACATTTAAAGTAGGTTCCCAACCCAGATATGCACCCAGAAACCAGATATGCATCTCCCGTACATTTTCAAAGAATGCCCACACTCCGCACAAAAATCCATTTAACCACTTTTAAAATTAAATTTCTTAATACTGCTATTAGTAAACTGGAAGTCAATCCAGTTTATGCCCTGTTACCGTGAAGCTTGGTTTTCAAGTAACCCTGGCAAGATGTTATATTTCAAAATTCTCAAGTAATTACCGACTTGTCAGTGATTTCAGCGAAAATTAGGACGCCGGAGAAGCATTGACAGCATGGGAATTTCGCAATGTTTCCGAAGACGGTGTAATCTCGACCTGACTCGGCATTGTCATGGTCATTGACGTAGGGTAAAAGAAAATTTTGGCGATCTGCTACGACTTTGACAGTCGCCAGCAATTGCCTAAAAAATCGCCTAAGTGGGACAGGCCCTTAAGTTCCTATGAGGTTGCTTTTTATTGACTATTCCTTGTGTTGACAATATGGTCCATTAATGATTTAGTTCTGTTGATTATGTTAAAATGAATAGAATAACAGCCTTTTTCTGTTTATTTATACGGGGTGTAAGTGTGATTTTTATATATTGTTCTAACACTCCAGTTGGTTAACCATTCACTAGATGAGCAATGGAAAAAAGTCCAATCACTTTGTTAGTGGGTCTAGTGTCCGACATTGGGGCAATGTTAAATGAGCCTCAAATGGCTTTAAGATCTGTTTGTAAGGGAAGGAAAATAAAATCCTAATTTGTTGAAGAGCTACATTAATTTTAATACCTGGAAGTACTGCCAGAGTTGTATTATAAGAAAATAACTGCAGATGCTGGTACAAATCGAAGGTATTTATTCACAAAATGCTGGAGTAACTCAGCAGGTCAGGCAGCATCTCAGGAGAGAAGGAATGGGTGACGTTTCGGGTCGAGACCCTTCTTCAGACTGATGTCAGGGGGGCGGGACAAAGGAAGGATATAGGTGGAGACAGGAAGATAGAGGGAGATCTGGGAAGGAGGAGGGGAAGAGAGGGACAGAGGAACTATCTAAAGTCAGAGAAGTCGATGTTCATACCACTGGGCTGCAAGCTGGCCAGGCGAAATATGAGGTGCTGTTCCTCCAATTTCCGGTGGGCCTCACTATGGCACTGGAGGAGGCCCATGACAGAAAGGTCAGACTGGGAATGGGAGGGGGAGCTGAAGTGCTCGGCCACCGGGAGATCAGGTTGGTCAATGCGGAACGAGCGCAGGTGTTGAGCAAAGCGATTGCCGAGCCTGCGCTTGGTTTCGTCGATGTAAATAAGTTGACATCTAGAACAGCGGATGCAATAGATGAGGTTGGAGGAGGTGCAGGTGAACCTTTGTCTCACCTGGAAAGACTGTTTGGGTCCTTGGATGGAGTTGAGGGGGGAGGTAAAGGGACAGGTGTTGCATCTCGTGCGGTTGCAGGGGAAAGTGCCCGGGGATGGGGTGGTTTGGGTAGGAAGGGACGAGTGGACCAGGGAGTTACGGAGGGAATGGTCTCTGCGGATCGCAGAGAGGGGAGGGGATGGGAAGATATGGCCAGTGGTGGGGTCCCGTTGTAGATGACGGAAATGTTGGCGGATGATTTGTTGGATCCGCTGGCTGGTGGGGTGGAAGGTGAGAACGAGGGGGATTCTGTCCTTATTATTTACAAATGTTATATACTTCTGTGCCTACTTTTAACATTGCCTTTCTGATTAGATAAAACTGAAAGATTCAAGGTTCAGCCAAGACACCAAGGAAAATGTGAATGGTGAGTGAACACATTTGATGACACAAACTCCGCTACCCTCGCAGCTTTCACTGTTATTGTCCACATTACATCTATCACCAATAGGTGTAATGCTGCAGATGTATAGGACTTTGTTTAGGCTGCGTTTGGAGTATTCTGCGCAGTGCTGATCGCCCCGTTACAGGAAGGATGTGGAGAGATTGTAGGAGAGATTTACCAGTAGCCTGCCTGGATTAGAGGGTATTAGCTCTAAGGAGGAGTTGGACAAATGAGGATTATTTTCTCTGGAGCATCAGAGGCTGAGGGGAGACGATCATTGTACATAAAAATATTAGAGGTTTCGATAGGATGGACATTCCAAACCTTTTTCTAGGGTGGAACATCAGACTAGAGTGCATAAGTTTGAGGTGAGAGGGGCAAAGTTTAAAGGAGATTTGGAGGTCATGTTTTATACACTGTAGTGGGTGCCTGGAACATACTGCCAAGGGTGCTTGTGGGGGCAAATATGATAGTGGATTTCATGAAGCCTTTAGAGAAGCACATGGATTTGCAGGGAATGCATGCCTGTAGATCACATACCAGCAGAGAAGATTAGTTTAATATCACATGTTTGGCATGGACATTGTGAGCTGAAAGGTCTGTCCTGTGCTGTACTATTCTATATTCTATGATAATGTAGACCATTCTTTACATGAAGATCTGTGTTTTTCACTGCTTGTTGCGTATATTAATAATGCTTATTTTAATCTGATTGTTTTATTGCTAGTGTTGGCCTTGCATGACGCTCTGCACTCTTTCGATGATGACAATGTTGGGAAGAGAAGGAACGATCAAATGCTCCATTTGAGGAAAATGCTGATTCCTTGGTTAGCAACTCTAGAGGTAGGATTCACAACTGGGTGACCCTCTTGTTCACTACAGAAATATATATGTTCTGCCCATCAGCCTTATTCTTAAGGCCTAATTGGACATTGCTGCACATCATCCATTCAAATGTCTAATGAGATGACAAGCCATATGCAAAACCAAAAACAATCACCATGGTGAAACCTTAAACATAATGTCCAACAAACTCTCTGCAAAACGAGTACAAGAATTTTATAGCTAACCTGATATTAACTTCTTGCAGAGGGTGGAAATCTCTGAGGTCATAAGTAATAGGAGCAGAATTAGACCATTCGACCCATCAAGTCTACACCGCCATTCAATCATGGCTGATCTATCTCTCCCTCCTAACCCCATTCTCCTGCCCTGAGATGCTCTGCCCTGCAGGGTGGACTATTGGAGATATTTAAAGAGGAGATAGACGGCAATGTGAAAGATTGTGGTATTGAAGGTGATGGGAAATGGCGTGGAAGAGGAGATGAGGCCTGAGGTACATCAGCCATGATCATACTGAATGGTGCAGCAGGCCGGAGGGGCCAAATGGCCTACCCCTGCAACTTTATTCTTGTACACAAATTGATATGTTTTGGATTTGTATTGCGTGGGTGATATTGCTATGGTTCCAGCATCGTTGCATTCCAAATATCATTGCATAGAATTTAGACTCCCCTAGTTACAGAGCATGGGGCATCAGTAAAATGGAGGCACAAGAGACTGCAGATGATGGAATCTGTAGCCAAAAAAGGAGAGCAGCTCAAGGAACTCAGCAGGTCAGCCACCGTCTGTGGAGGGAAATCGGGTCAAGATCCTTTATCTACAGTCAATGAAATTACAAAAATGCTGAGCAGTCCAGGTGAAATGTCTCGACCTGAAACACCAACATTCCAGTTCCCTTCACAGATGCATGGAGTGAGCAGTCTGTGGATAATTTATGGGTGGGAAATGTGGAAGACCTAAAAGAAAGGCATCTTTTAAATGTTTCTTTGAGTTTCTTGGCTGTCATTGGGTTGATTGGGAGACTGCCCATTTAATCAGAAAGCATAGGGACACAGTTGGTGAAAAGAGAGCAGGATGGTGAGCGGATGGAGGATATCAGGGTGGATGGGAATTTATAGGTCAAGTTGGGCTGTGATGGTGGAGATTGCTACAAAATAGACAGTGGAGGCTGGGGGGAAGACGGAGGAAGCATGTACAGTATTTGGTCAACGTAATGGGAGGTGAGATAGGGATTGGATGATCAATGAAAAAGTTTGTATGTGGGGCTGTAAATTAATGTATGTTATACAGCTTTCAGTCTCCGCTTATCTCATGGGTTTCCTACCCTGGAAATCGCAGTTGGCATATGCGGCACAGTGGCGAAGCTGGTAGAGCTGCTGACTCATAGCACTGGAGACCCAAGTTTGATCCTGGCTTCAGCTGCTGCCTGTGTGGAGTTTGTACGTTCTCCCTGTGACCATGTGGGTTACCTCCAGGTGGTTCCCCCTGTGTATGAAGTAGTAATAACGATAAGTCGTTTAACTCCATATAAAGTTCTTTATTAGCCATAAGAATCGGAGACCGTGAACAAAGCCTCTCTCACACATTCCAGCATCCTTATCATAATGCCCCAACCACGCATGCGCTAGAACACATTCCATGGGATGTCAGTACAAATACCCAACATGGATCAGGAATATAGTGACATCACAAAGACGTGCGGGTTTGTTGGTTAATTGTTTCTGTAAATTGCCCTTAGTGTGTTGGGAGTGTATGAGAAATTGGGATAACATAGAACTAGTGTGAACGGGTCATCAATGGTCAGCATGACCTCAGTGGGCCAAAGGGCTTGTTTCCATGCTGTATCTCTAAACTAAACTAATAGCAAAAGTCATGTGGAAGTCGATATGGTTTTTGTAATAATTCCAATAGCTCCAATCTGAGAGTGCAATGTACCACCTTCTCCCTTCTCCCTACCTCCCACCATATGCATCCATTGATACCAGACATGGGGTAGTTGTCGGACTTGGGTTTGAAACTCATCTCTTCTTGGGGTCAATAATGGTCCCCTTGGATTCTCATAAGGACAGTTGGATCATGAAAGAACCAATGCTGGTTCTTTGAACTCTGTCCAATAATTCTCATTTATACTGGCACAATAATTGGGAATTTGGGCAAACACCTTTTTTTACCATAAATTATATAATTATCGTGGAAGTAAAACTAACAAAGTAATCTGTGAAGCCAGATTCTTAAGATCTTGTGGCATGCACATTAATTTCTACACTTCAATCACTGATTATGTGTCTCTGCTCAACACCTAGCCTCCAATTCCGTGCTTACTGGTGTTTATTTCCAGGTAGTTACTTCATATGGCAGGAAGTGTCTCTGTTCAAAACCTGTTCTACTTATGTTCTGGGGAAGGCCGAGTCTTTGTTTTCTGCTTGTGCACTCTGCTGCATGTTGAAGCGTTTAATTTAAATACACGCTCTGCTACAGCATTTTTAATCCTCTCATCAGACTTAAGCAGTGCACCTTCTCAGGGGCCGAGGCATGTTAGTCTTACTATGTCAGTTAAGTTCCACAAAACTTGGTACTTTATTGAAGAGTACGGATTCAGTTCTGCAATTACTTCCCCCTAACAAGTTTCAAGTCCCAGAATCATATCTACTACTTTCCCCACTGTGCAAGGGCGATCTTTGTGGAAAGGCCTGCCTATAATATACCAGTTGTAGCGTAGTCAATGAATTGCACAAGGTTAAAGTAGCCTGTTTTTACTTGCAATGCAGCTCTTTTACATTATATCCCAGCAAAGAAACCTAAACTGCAAATTTAAATTTATGATATTCTTTACAAATTCTTGTCCTGAAATATCATATCATATCATATCATATATCTACAGCCGGAAACAGGCCTTTTCGGCCCACCAAGTCCGTGCCGCCCAGCGATCCCCATACATTAACACTATCCTACACCCACTAGGGACAATTTAAAAAAAAAACATTTTTACTCAGCCAATTAACCTACATACCTGTACGTCTTTGGAGTGTGGGAGGAAACCGAAGATCTCGGAGAAAACCCACGCAGGTCACGGGGAGAACGTACAAACTCCTTACAGTGCAGCACCCGTAGCCTGTGGATATTTGTGAGTGATGTTTGTGCTACATTTCTACCGTCTAATTGTACCTTGGAGGAAATCGGTTGCCCTATTGTCAGAGACTAAATGGTTTCAGATTTTTTTTTTCCCCACCAGATATATGAAAATGATCTAGAAGAAGCATTTGATAACTTTAATGATTGGATGCAAACTTTTGACCTCTTTCGTGGCAAAGCAAGTGAAGATGACACCAGTGCAGATGATGAAAGAATTGTTGGAAAATTTAAGGTGGGTTTAAGTCTATTGAATCAAAAGCTGGCACATAGGAACATGGTACACACATGGGAACACGAGTACCTTCTAAACACGTTATCCAGCTTCCTGGCTATGAAAAATAGCACCGTTTCTTCATCACCGTTGGTCTAAATCTGGAATGGCCTCCTCAAATGTAAGAAGGAAGTGCTTTCACCAGAAAGATTGATGGTTCAAGAGGTGATACACCATCTTTGTTAAGGACAATTTGGGATGGGTGTTATGTATCAGTCTTGCCCACTTCTAAAAATGGATAAATGAAGAAAGAGAGAGCAAGGAAAGGAATTCCAGATCTGATGGACAAGATTGCCAGAGACTGCTGCCAGTGGAAGTATGTGGAGCTTACACAAGAGGCTTATAAACACTAGTTCCTGAGCTGGAGCCTATTGTAGAGATTGGGGGCTGGGTGTGGGAGGCAGGACCATGGAGGGGTAATTGAATTCACTGCAAGGTGCAAGCACCATCAAAAGTGGATGTGGGGATTTGGCTGAGCATCTGCAAATGTACCTGGCCAATACAGGATAAAAGGCTGAACGATTAGAAGGTCAGCTTCTTCCATAAATGAACAGTGTCCATGGGATAACAGTATAAAGGGCTCTCCTCTCTTACAGGGTTCATTCTTTGTGTGGAAGTACAATGATGATATAGGAGGACAATACAACATACCGCAGGGAATGCCATCCAATACTCCTGTTAAAGTTTTAATCCGAGTCTACATTGTAGCAGTAAGTATCATCAGTGTTTCTTCCATATATATATATACTGTACTGTATATATATAAATCTCAGCTCCCCACCCTAGCCTCCGTTTTCACTGAAAATTCTGAAAAACAGCGACGAGATTTTAAAAAAAAGTGCAAAGCCCACAGATGTTGAAAATCTGAAACTATATCAATAACTGCTGGAAGCCCTCAGAAAACCAGACAGCTTTGGTAGATAGGAGAGGTGATTAATTTTCAGGTGTGGTACTGACACTGAAAAATGGTCCTTAGAGGAAACGTTATCTATCAGTTTCCTCCATATGTTCAGCCATAAATATTTCACTGAGGAGTGTATTCTTTGTTTCCTGCATCAATTCCAAATGAAGTTTAGAGGGCATCTTCAGTTACCCTTTTATATTCTGGATATTCTCTCATAGGAACAGAAATAGACATCTCAGTCCTTCTGTCCTGTATTTAATGTGATTGTGGCTGATCTACAACTAGCTTCAAACACCTGTCACTTCTGAAAAAGTCAGTTTCAGATTTTAAATTAACCACTGATTTAGTGTTGTACTGTTTGCGGAAGGGAATTCCAAACACATGACACTGCATGTAGAATATCCCCGCATGGCTGGTCCAGTGAAATCATCGTGAAGCTGTATCAACGTACGTTAAAACCAATATATTGGTTTATTTACTTGATTATTGTTATGTCCTACTTCAAAATGTTTGCTTTTATTAGGCTACCAATCTACATCCAGCAGACCCTGATGGCAAAGCTGATCCATACATTGTACTGAAGCTTGGGAAAACTGAAATTAAGGATCGCGACAATTATATCCCAAAACAATTGCATCCACAATTTGGAAGGTTTGAAGAAGCGTGTTTGAGTTTGTGTGTGTTTTTGTGTGTATTTCATATTGACCATGCATTAGGGTTAGGGTCTCTCTTTTATTGACTGTCAAATAGTCTGCTGTCACGTGTTACTATTTTCTCTACATGAAGCTCTGCCTCAAGAAGGATGCTAATGTCATCAGGTTCACACCATCTGCCTGCACTCTCAGGAAGACGATACAGGAGCCCGAGCATTTTTACCTCCAGGTTCAAGGATGACTTTCTCCCATTGAACATCAGGGTCTTGAACCACCTTGCACAACCCTAACCACAACCTTCTCTCAGCAACAATTTACTATGGACTTTGTTTTAAGTTGCATTATGTACTTTGACTTGCACTAACATGGTTTGGTTACCTACTATAACTGATAAGTTATTGTATATTGTTTATTTATTTGCTGTTTGTTGTGTTAATGTGCTTGTAAAGATGATGTAAGAAAGAATTTCATTGCTCCAGTCCTGGTGCATATGACTATTAAACGTTCTTGTGTCTTGATGTTGGAAGTGAGTTCCAGCATTTAAACTGAGTGACAAAGAAAGGATGCCATAGATTTTCAAGTCAGGATGCACATGTAACTTGGAGAACAAAGAAGCCTAACCATGGGCCCTTTATCCTTGTTCTCCTTTCAAAGGAGTGTCTGTCATGATAATCTTAGGCATGAAAAAACAGATTTTGTCATTTGCAGCCACTCGTGGTCAAGGAAATTAATATTACGAATGATGTTGCAATCGTTTTTGATGAGAATTGAGCTTCCCTCATCCAGACTAATAGAGAGTGTTCCATCAACATTCTCATTTGTGTTTTGTAAATAGTGAGAAGGCTTTGTAATTTTAGGAGGTGAATCACCCATCAGATAACCTTATCATCGAGTGCCCCACCCAAAGACCATTGATGGTGGGGCACTCGATGATGGTAATGACTGCCTGTGAAGGATAGGCGATTAGACTTTCTTGTTGGAGGACATTGCTTAGCAGTTGTGTGGTGCAAATATTATTTGTCACTTATCACAACAAGCCTAACTGTTGTTTAGCTTTAGCTGTGTGTGTGAGGATCGGCTGTTTAATTTTTTGAGAAATTGAAATAGAACTGTTGATTGCAACTATCAGTGACTTATTGCCATCTGACTGTATGATGAAAGGAAAATCACTAATGGTAGCAGAAGATGATCAGACACCTGCAGTGGTGTACTGGGCCTTGAGTGATTCACCTCTAACAACCATGGCCATCTTCCTTTGAGCAGGTCATGATTCCAGATATCAGCTTTGTTTCATCCTTGATGCCCAATTAGCTTTCTTGTGACTCCTTGACACTGCACTGGATCAAATGCAAAATGGTTCAACACATTGCACTTTTGACTGAAGTTTGTTGCAAATTCTTCTGCCTTATCCCTGATGTTCACTTCCCATTATTGAACCTGGGCATGTTCTTGGAGCCTCTTTTTAGTTGCTAAAGGATCTGCTACCATTCACAGCAAGGTATGGCAGGACGATGGCCTGATCCCATCAAATGTAATTTCTGAAGTCTGAACGTTTGGTTTTGTAAGCATAATACTTCCATGAAATGATTATTTACTCTTCTTTTAACTAGTTTGGGGAAAGTTATTTTCCATACAGTAATTCTTTACTTTGCTCTCAGGTCCTATGATATTGAGGCCACCTTCCCAATGGAGTCTCTGCTCACAATAGGAATCTATGACTTTGACATGATTGGAACAGATGACGTGATTGGAGAAACCAGGATTGATCTGGAGAATCGCTTTTACAGCAAGCATAGAGCCACCTGCGGATTACCCTACAGATACGAGATGTAAGAACGGTGAAGTATCAATCACTTTTACACTGAAATTTAATAAATAATTTTACTGAGAAATATTCTTCATGTAAGCCAGTGGTGCTGTAAATAATTTTAGTGGATGAATGGAAAAAATGGGATTAGTGTAAATGGGTTGTTGATGATTGGCACTAATTTGGTGGGCCGAAATGCCTGTTTCCACACTGTATAACTCTATGATGCTCTAAGGTATGTGAACATCATGGGAGGAGTTCAATCAGTCCCAGTCAAGTCCTTGCCCATTGTGAAGATGTACCATTATTCCAGCATGAGCCAATCCAAAGTAATCAGGGCAGCAAACTGCTGGCAGGGAGGGTTTACTCTTCCAGTCAACCTATTAGAGTTTCCTTACAAAACCCTCAGCTCAAATCAACTGTTTGAGTACAACCCAAGTGTTGAAGGTACAGTCGACAAACAAATCATGACAACAGAGGCAAGAGATTCTGCTTCATGAGGTCAAGCAGTGTGATCAAAACAGATTTGTGTTTTTTAACTTTCTTTGACAAAAGTGTTTAATTATGAAATGATGGTGGACTGCCAATAATTTATGATGTGGGGCTGTTCCATATTTTCCCCAATATAAACACAAAATGCTGGAGTAACTCAGCAGGTCAGGTAACATCTCTGGATAAAAGGAATATATGACATTTTGGGTCGGAACCCTTCTTCAAACCATACATTATCTGGCTTCTTAAATCAAAGGAGGAGGGAGAGAGAGATTAGAAACATCTCATAAGATTACTTGGAACCTGTGCTGGTTTTCAAACCATCAATAGTATTCTGAGAGATTCGACAGTTAGTGTATTTTACATACTTCCAAAAAGGTTGTAATTTATTTATTTTTGTGACAGAGTCTTTTTCAATTACAGACAAGGTTCCAATGCCTGGCGTGATTCCATGAAACCAACAGAGATCCTGAACAGGATGTGTAGGGAAAATGGTTTCCAAGGACCCTTCTATAAAACAGCAGAGATTGAAGTGCAAGGGAAAGTCTTTCACGGAAAAACAACCTTTATGGAAGATGGTGATTATCAATGTTTATATTATTAAGAACTTGGAACTGCAGTTTTCTACTACAATGTTGCAACTGGTGTTTTTATTCAAGTATGATGACAAGGTCCTGGAAGTATTCGTGCAGTATCTGTGGAGACATCGAGTTAATGTTTCAGGTCAATAATTCTTCATCACATATCAGGCATTGACTTTATACCTGAACATTCTTTACCTCACTGTTTCACCATCCACAGCAATTTCACCAAATTTACAACTATCTTCTATTCTTTTGAATTAACCTGATTCAAAAGTAGTTTCCTTTCTCGGGTGAGTTACATAGTTGGAATTTTATCCCAAGATCTGAGAATTTAAAAAAATAAACTTAAAATTCACCGGTAGATCAGTTTTGGTGTCCGTCCATCTCAAGTCGCAGGCAACACAATGACACAATGGTAGAGTTGCTGCCTTACAGTGCCAGGTTTTGATCCTGACTATGGATGCTATCTGAAGGGAGTTTGTACGTTCTCCCTGTGACCATGTGGGTTTTCTCCAGTTTCTCTGGTTTCCTCCTACATTTCAAAGATGTACAGGTTTGTAGGTTAATTGGCTTAGGTAAAAGACAATTCTAAATTATCCCTAGTGTGTAGGATAGTGCTAGTATGGGATGATCGTGCAGACTCGGTGGGCTGAAGGGCCTATTTTCATACTGTATCTCTAAAGCAAAGACATGTATTTGCAAGACTCATGAATGGTGAGCCTTTGTTTTAAGTTGCAAAAATACCAGAATTAATAATTGTACTGAATGCATCGTTTAAAAAAAATCTGCAAAATTTCCAAAGGAAATTACTTTCCTCCTTTACTGTCCATTACATTTTCTTTGGTTCCAGTGATGCTTGAGGCTGGCAGAAAGGAATGGAAGAGTCCTGCATAATGTAGCTATATTGTAATGAAACAGAATTGGCTTAAATTAGTCCAAGCATTATCCTGTTTCACTGCATATCTATTATTCTCATGTACAGACCCCTGATTATGATACAAGACACAAATTAGTCTCCTGCAAGGTTTTGTATTTTTGTGGGGTATAGGGTAACAACAATATTCCTGATCTGAGTATGGATTAGTAATTATGAAGGGTTCTAGCCTATGAAGGGCTACAGGTGATCCCATAGAATTGCCTATGGGACCAGCTGTCTTATTCGGGAAACCCTGGCTATCCAGCAGGGTGGGAATAATAATAATAATAATAATTCATTCATTTTATATAGCGCCTTATCGCATGCTCAAAGCGCTTTACAAAAACAATTAACATAGAAACAAACAGACAAACTATCCTGACGGAAAAGCGGCGAATAAACAACGCCAGCGTCCTCTCACGTCAGGGTCCGGCAGTAGACATTAAAAAGCACAGGACACACAGATATAATTTTTTACACAAACAGCCATCACAGTGATTGCTCTAGGCATACCCTCACTGTGATGGAAGGCAAAGTCTTATCTCCTCCTCATTCTTCTCCCGTGGTGCCACGAGGTGATCGAGGCTCTCAACTTTTTGAAGCCCCCACCGGGCGATGGAAAGTCCCAGGGCCGAGCCGAGCAGGCCGATGAAAGTCCTGAGCCCCCACTGGGCGATGGAAAGTCCCAGGGCCGAGCCGAGCAGGCCGATGAAAGTTCTGAGCCCCCACCGGGCGATGGAAAGTGCTGCGGCCGGGCCACGCAGGGCGATGAAGGGCCTGCGGGTGGGTCGATCGTACCTCGCGCTTCGGGGCGGTCGAAGCTGCTACGGCTGGAGCTCCCAAAAGCCGGTCGCCAGCCAGGGACCTGCGAGCTCCCGATGTTGCGGTCTGCAGGGCCCACGGCCGAAGCCTCCGAGATGGTAAGTCCAGGCCCTGCGACCGGAGTCTTTGAGGTCGATCCCAGCTGGAGGCCGCCGACTCCACGATGTTAGGCCGTAGCGCGAACGGAGATACGACACGGTAAAGGTCGCATCTCCGTTGAGGAGGAGATTTGAAAAAAGGTTTCCCCCAACCCCCCCACCACCCCCCCACATACACAGAGTTAAAAATAAAACAAAACGTACATTTAACGACGACAATGACAAAAAAACAACAACAAAAAACAGGGAGACTGCCGGAAGACTAATAATAGACCAGGGAGACTAATAATGAATTTACTTGTCCCACACTTCTCCGCCTGATGGAACAACTGGTCTCCCACTGGAGTTAAATCCCTTGATCTGCAGCTCCGCTCACAAGCATCATTTCTTGTTCAAGTATATTAGCACTCGTTTCACTCCCTGGGAATCGAATGTAATGCTGGAGTTCATCAGCAGAGGGATCTGTAGCATCCAACCCAGCTTCAGTGCAATACGATAATCACCAGTTAGAGTTATGGAGCGATACAGCACGAAAACAGGTCCTTTGGCCCACCGATTTTGTGCTGCTCACCAACCACCCATTTACATTAAACCTGCCTTAATCTCTTTTATTCTTTCCACATTGCCGTCAATTCCACTCTGATGCTACCACTCATCAATACACAAATTAATCTTCCAACCCATACATTTTATGGGATATGGGAGAAAACCAGACCACTGAGGAAATCCACTTGGTCACAGGGAGTATGTGCAGACTCCCCACAGACAGCACCCAACGTCAGGATTGAACCCAGATCTCTGGTGCAGCGAGGTGGCATCTTTATTAAGCCCGCCACTGCTCTGCCCCACTTTTGTCGTACCTCTGAAGGGAAGACACTCCACAAACTTCATGGAGGCATGAGGAAAAAGGAAATTAGGAAGGGTAACTAAATCACAGAAAATAGATGTTAAGAAGGGTCTTAAAGAAGTGGAGACACCAAAGCAATTTTGAAAAGATATCTGAGAGGGGGATGATAAGTTGTAGACACAGGCATTTCTAGTGGGATAAAAATGGGGAAGAGGAGGCCAGGTAAAAACAAATGCAACCAGGAATCATGAGGACACAGAGGGTCAGAGGAATCTACAATGACAGACAAGGATAAGGTCACAAGTGGATTTAAACATCGTAAAGCACAGCAAGTTTAAATTAAATCATTTAATGATCAATTAAATGATCAATTTAACGATCAATAATGCGCAATAGTGATGATAGTAAGGGCAATAAAAGGTAAGAAAATTTTGGAAATACTTCGCAGGTCAGCCAGATAGGTGGGAAGTAAAACAGAGTCAACCTTTCAGGTTGAAGGCCCTTGGTCAGGTCCCTTGAACTGAAACATTAGCTCTGTTTCTCTTCTCGCAGGTGAGTTTTTCTGGCATAAGCTATTTTTACTTCTGATTTTCAGCATCTACAGGTTTTCTATTTTGGTCTTTCAAATAGCAAGTGGAAAGTTGCAATAATGAGCAGGGTTTTAGATGAGCTGTTGATTCAGGAGTGGGAGAACGGGAGGTCAGGTGGTACAGCCTAGAAGAACCCAATCTCAAAGTAACAACATTATGTGTAAGGGAGTGACAGGGTGCAACCCTGTGCCTGAAAGTATGTGAAGACGAAGGAGAAATTAACAACGGGTAAGACACATTCAGGCATCAGATCTTGCTAAATTATTTGGAACTGTTCCCAATGCTACACAGAGAATTATAATAAACACGAGTACAATTAGCATTAGGTGTTTCTTGTCACTTTTGCAGTGCAAAAGTTTTTCATCATCTATATTTTGTTAGAATGTGTGTGACTCATCCACAACTGAGCTGCAACAAATATTTCTGCCATTTCAACATATTTCCATTGCACTTCTATTTTAGAAGAACTGGTGGTGTCCCATGAGCACCTAGCTCTAAAGGTGTTAAATCAGTGGTCAACGATTCCTGGGACTGGATCTAAACTGGTTCCTGAACACATTGAGTCAAGGCCCCTCTACCACAATGACAGGCCAGGCATTGAACAGGTGACGTAAATGTGTGCAGTGTCCTTGGTTTCTAATACTTGGCTGCATTTCAACCATTTTGTATTTTATAACCTTTTTGCGTAACTTCATCGGTTAATAGTATAATATGTTCAATGATGGTTGTGACCTATCTGACTAGAACAAAAATAGAAGTGGTTCCAGGTATTTTTTAGGACTGGAATAGACCAAAAATAGAAGTGGCTCTAGGTATTTTATCGGACCGGAATAGATCAAAAATAGAAGTGGCTCTAGGTATTTTGATGAAATGCAATAGATAGCTTTGTAGAGCCAAGTGTCAAAGTGACACAATATCAAAATGGGCCCTATGGACCGCTGAGTCTCCACGCTAGCCATCAACTATGCTATATCAATCCCATTTTAGACAATAGACAATAGACAATAGGTGCAGGAGGAGGCCATTCGGCCCTTTGAGCCAGCACCGCCATTCAATGTGATCATGGCTGATCATTCTTAATCAGTACCCCGTTCTTTTTATTGCCTCTACATTCTAATCAATCCCACCAGATTCCACCACTCGCATACATACAAGAGCCAATGTACAGTATTGGAACACAAGCTTTGCTTATGTATTAATTTGCTGGTGGAGCTGAAACCCTCTTATTAAGAGGCAATAGTTCTGCTAATGAGCCAAGCTGATGCATGAGGTTGAGGGCAGATATTTCAAACCACATTGATGCCACTCACCCTTTCTCGGAAAGATTTACACAGATCGAATGGAAATACAGGTATCCAAGAATATGGCAATCCAGGGCTTTGATGGCACAGTGGCACGGCCACTAAAGCCATTGTCTCACAGCACAAGAGAACCAGTTTCAATCTTGATCTAGGGTGCTGTCTGCATGAATTTTACATGTTGTACCTGATTGTGTTCCCTCCCACACCCCAGAGACGGGCTGGTAGGTTAATTGGTCGCTGTAAATAGGCTCTTGTATGTACGTGAGTACATCAATGTAAATATATTTCTGCTTTTATTATCTATCCAGGGTCGTGTTCAGATGTGGGTGGACATGTTCCCACTGGATATACCTCCTCCTGGGCCACCTGTTGACATCTCCCCTCGCAAGCCCAAAGGGTAAGAGAATATTTCTCTCTGACTTTCAGGGAGAATTATATAATTTTAAAAGTACACAGTGCAGCTGATGTGCTGTCATTTATTCTCTTAAAAAATTGAATATAATTTCTGCTGCGATCGAATCCTTAATATTATTCCCTCCCAAATGTGTATTGTTGACATTCTGTGGCAATGTTCTCTTATGGATTTGCTCCTGGACATCAGGCAAGAAACACAGCATTGATGCCAAAGGCCTCCCACGCAGTCCCCTGTGCTCAATGCCTCTCCATTCTCAAATACGTTTCCATTTCTCCACTTCATCATGTTCTTTTCCTGCTTTATCTAAACTGGTTGTGAGGAATTCTGCTTTTTTTCTCTCGCCTAACCCTGTTTTTTTCAAACTCATTACCAAGATTTCTCCTTTTACTTTTGCAAAATTGCCCGTCTTCTGCATGTTTCCATTCAACTTAAAACCAACATCCAATAATAAATCAAAACCTAATTACTTTTAAATTATTTTGTGTGTGTGCGTGCGCGTTGTTTCTATTCAACTTAAGACCAAAATCCACATCATTGTCTAATCACACCCTATTTAAAATGTCATTGGGATACTCATTCCTGACTTCCTTTCTGTCCATGGTTTAGTTTTTACCAAATGACCAGCCATCTGTCCCTTCACCTGCTTTCAGTTTCATGAGCAGTGGCACACTTTCCCTTGGCTGTGGCTACTCAGCAACGGAATTTCGTTCAAATATGCACTCGTCTGGTGTATCGTTTTGAATGACAATAAAGTTATATTCATTCATTTATTCATTCATTCATTCATTCATTCTTATCTCCCCATCCTAAAAATTCACCTTAAATTCATCTCACTTCCACAATCCCTCTGACGATCGACTTTGCCTGCTTATTGATCCTATATGCCTTTTATTTTTCTTTGTCCGTGCTGTCCATTAGTCATCCACACCAATGAGATCTGGTTACAGTTGTGCAGTTTGTTTGGTTTACCACAAGTGCCTGAAAAAAATTAGATTGTCTCCAGTTTGGTGTCTACACAAAATGTCTTGCCTTGAATGAAGCTGAGGTTGTCGCTGATAAGGTGCTGCATTTGATTACAGGTATGAACTCAGAATAATTATTTGGAATACTGAGGATGTTGTATTAGAAGATGAGAATTTTATTACTGGTCAAAAATCAAGTGACATCTATATCAAAGGGTAAGAATTTCATGTGATTGACATTTATTTATTGTATTAGAAGAATGGCTTTATGAAAACTGAGATTTAACTATATTTATAATTTTATCAAGACTCTATAAAATGGAACGAACCGAAATATTGAATTGGTTTCCATACCATATCTGGAGCGTGCTCTTTACAACAAGAAAGGTTAATGCTGCCAGTTCTATTAACATAATAGAACTGGCAGCATTATTATATTTCATAATAAAACCTGTCCGACATTAATGAATATCTCATTAGTAAATTATTGCACCATCACATACTCCTGCTTTAGTAAAAGACCATTTATAGTTGAGTGTTGCTAATCCCAGTATAAAAGGAAACTAAACGTCCCCCTGTTCAACGAAGTGTGCTTTTATATATATATCTGAAGTATGTACACAGTTTCGTTAAGGTCATTTTAGCATGGTGCAGCTACATTCTACCTCAAAGTTTTAAGCAATGAGTAATTGAATTGGACCCGAGTATTTTCAGTACCAGAGTACTACACGAGAATCTGAGTATGGCACAAGTATATGAGTACTGTGAGTACCTGAATATTGTACCCTATTTTTCTGGTTATGCCAGAATTAATTAGATTTGGACTTATCTCTTTGAGCTTCTCTCTCATGCATGTAGTTGTAAATGCTCTATGCTTGCAGGAAGTGTCTTGACCAGAAACACCACCTATCAATATTCTCCAGAGATGCTGCCTGACCTGCTGAGTTACTCCTGCACTTTGTGTCCTTTTATGCTTTAAACAATATTTGGGAAGACCTGCCACTTAGCTCTATGCACACATCTCTGTGGAGGTTTCAATGTCCAGCCCTGCAGTGGGTTTAAACCAGGTGTAGCATCTTCCACTCTGACTCCCCTGCTGTTGGTTATCCTATGCTGCACAGGTGTATTGCCTGTGGAGTCAAGGGGACAGAGTAAACATGTGCAGATCCCAGAGTTCAGGCCCGGTGCCTGCTCTCTGAGCTTTCACCCAGTATAGGCAAACAAAACTACCCACACATACAGCTTTCCTGGTGAGTGCCTGTGAACTCCTTAAAATGAATGGGGGAAAAATTATGTCAGGAAAATATTACATTGAGTTTTTAGGTTTTGTTGAAATGCTATTTTTTCGATCTGATTGGATAGCATGCAAAACAAAGCCTTTCCTTGCACTCAGTATACGTGACAATAATAATCCCAAATTTAAACCTAATTATTCTTAAGATATGTGTAGGAAAGAACAACAGATGCTGGTTTACACTGAAGGTAGACACAAAATGCTGGAGTAACTCAGCGGGTCAGGCAGCATCTCTAGAGAGACGGAATGGGTGATGTTTTGGGTGAGATGTCTGAAGAAGGATCAATCCTTATCTCCAGAGATGCTGCTTGACCCATTGAGTTACTCCATCATTTTGTGTCTACCTTCGGTAGATTCTTGAGAGTGTGTGTGTGTGTGTGTGTGTGTGTGTGTGTGTGTGTGTGTGTGTGTGTGTGTGTGTGTGTGTGTGTGTGTGTGTGTGTGCGCATATATATGTGATGAAACTATTAAAAAAATTATTTTAATTTGGCAATTTTGTTTTTAACAGGTCTCGTACGATTTGAATGTTATATGTACAGTTATATGTACAGTTATATGTACAGTTATCAAGAATACATTAACATGAAAAAATGATTAACATTAGGTCTGAAGTATAAACTTTAAGCAGTAGGCAAGAAACTGCCCAAGGCATGCTGTTTTCCCAGTGGGTTCATTAGTGTTGCTGGGTCTTAAGACTCCTGCACAGATTTCAATAAATTCTGTTGCCAGAGGCTGCCAGACACTTGGTGTACTTGATAGTACTGGACTCTTTCACAAGGGGCACCAGCTGAAAAGAGGCACAGAGAGCACCAATGGACCATGTTTAGATGGATGACATCCCATTCGTGCACGCAGACCAAGTCAAAATCTATCCCATGATTTCCCCCCAAGTCATCTCTACCCATATTCCTGAGTTTCTGATAAATCTTTTCATATTTCTCTTGCAAATCAGCAAATAAGTCAAAACAGTGATTTGCTTGGGTACAAAATCAAATCATAGCCTGTCCATGGACCACACAAGCCCAGCTCAGAAACGATTTATAGTTTCAGACCTGATGCAAACAATGTGCTGTGAACGTAACCACCTTAAGCTTGCTTCATCCAGTCCAGGTGAAGGCTTGTGACCTGAAACATTACTATCCATTCCGCTCAACACACGTTAAGTTCCTCCTAGTTTTTTTTTGTTTCAGCTTCCTGGTAAGTGGCATTCCATTTCAAACCTCCGGCATTGCTCACTCATTGGTCGGTGTCCAAATTTATAAACTCCAAATAAAAATCCACGTGTGAGTTTCTTTCTTTTCCTGCTCATCTTTAACCAGCTCCCTGAGCCATGGACTCCCTTGACCATGAGTTACTTCTCTTCAGATCTCATTGTCCCTTTCAGCAGAGACCTGTCACCATGAGAGAAACTCCCTGCTGTGCCTTCAGTGCCCGCTGGATGACAGAGTACTCCGTGCTGAACTGTAAAGTGAAGAAGACTTACTACAACTCTACAAAGCATTGTGAGAGTACATTCAGGAGTACAGTGAATAATTTTGGTCCTCCTATTTAAGGAGTGATTGGAGACAGTTCAGAGACAATTCTAGGTATGGAGGGATTGTCCTACTAGGAAAAGTTAAACAGGTCGAGACTACTCATTGAGGTTCTCAAGAATGAGAGGATATCTTATTGCAATAGAGAAGATTCTTGGGGGGAAGGGGACTAGAATAGGTTAATGCTTGCACATTGACTCTGTCAAACCAGCAGATTTTCCAAACTGTGACATGTTATATTATCAATACTTTGATACTTTTAATTCACTTTTTAAAAGTATGTCTCACAGTAATATTTTAAGGTAAGTTTCAAGAGAGCGTGTGAGTGGAAGGGAGTGCAGGCACTGGGGCCCCTGTGAGTGGGAGAATGCAGTAAACCTTACCCGATGAGCTAGATGCCAGACAAATGGGATCTGTGAATGGGCTATTGAGGTTTTATTGTATTGGATTTGAGACAAGATGCAAAAGCCCTGTTTACTTTCTTAGTGTAAGTTGGTCACCTGTACCAAATATATTAAACTTTCTCTTTCTTTCACAGTTGGCTGAAAGGAAAAGAAGAAGATAAGAAAGAAACAGATGTACATTACAACTCTTTGACTGGGGAGGGAAATTTCAATTGGCGTTTTATTTTTCCCTTTGACTACTTACCTGCGGAGAGACTGATGGTTATAAGCAAGAAACATTCCAAGTTCTCTTTGCATAAGACTGAACGCAAAGTTCCTGCAATCCTTATACTTCAGGTCTGGGATTTTGAGAGGCTTTCTTCAAATGACTTTCTAGGTCAGTTGGAGGTTTGCAATGTTACCTATTGTTCCTTCACAAGGTTGAAGAAAACATTTGGAATTCACTTTGCAGAAACATTGTCTTTTAGTGGAGTCCCAATTCAAATTCACTCAGGACATAAAAAGAAAATTGTTTAAATGTTCCACTTCCACTTCCACTTTTGAAGAGTTATTAGCAACTTCTGTAGCTTTGCACCCATCACAAAGGTTTCTTCCAGATATGAGCTACTTTTATGCAGTATTGTCATTTTGAAAATTCACTTGGATTTTGAGTGTAGGTTGATGATGGATGATCCCCCAAATGTCCAAACAATGTACCTCTGTTTGTGAAAATGTTTTCAATTGAAAAAAGTCCAGATCTGAGACCACACATTGCACTGATGATTAGGAAGCAGTCCAGCAACCCAGAAGTGATGATTTAAAAAGTGACCATGCATTTTATCAGATTAAATGTGATAAATTTGGCAATTTGTGAATTGGAAAACAACAAATTAACCTGAAACCTGATATTTTGTCATGATAATTTAACCACTTTAATTTTCTTTTGGCGAAGAGGCCTATCAAATTTTAGGTGGGAATCCAGGCAGATTTTGGTATCGTGTGTTCCTGAACATTATGTGTGGCACGTAATTCATTATAACAAAACATAGCTTTTTAAATCAAAGACATGTACCCCAAAGATTCAATTCCATTATAGAGAAAACTTGTAAAAACATTATAAAGTCAAGGAATACCTTGAATTTCAATGATATTATATTGTGTATGAAGGTGCTACATAAATGTAGTTATGCCTTATAATATAAATATAGAACTGAATTCTGTACAATTCAAGGAGACTAGATTTTTAAAATCATTAGATGCCATTTACTTGGAGATGAACTAAGTCCTTCAAAACATTCTAAATATAAATGTTTCCACAAGAATATAAAAAACCTGAAGAAGTCAAATATCTAGTCCCTTGAGCATGTTCAACCAATCAATAATTAATTTAATACCTCATATCATTTTTCATATTGAAGCCTAATTTTCCCATAATTTCTTTGATGTTAAATGTAACTTTTCGTCTTGGCTTTTGACATACTCACTATCAGACAACCCACAGCCTATTGTAGATATTCAAAAGTTTGCATCACTTTCAATATGGAAAATAAATAGCCAGTGCTGTATCGTGTGGCTGTGCCCTATAATTCAAAAGTTTATTGCTTGTTTTCCATTTTTGTTCGGATACTTCCTGACCCAGTTATTCTATTGGTGGAAAAACTGGGTATCTGCCAATTGAAGTAGGATTTAAAACAAAGGGGTGCTTGGAAAGTAGGATTGACTTGTAGTATTGTGCATCAGCTAGTTATTTAATATAAATAGTTTTTTGTGTGCACTTACATTTCCCTCATGCCTTCTTTTTGTAGGATCTGTGGAGCTCGATCTCAATGGATTTCCTTGTGGTGAAAAATCTGCCAAGAAATGTGGTTTGCACATGATTGAAGAGGGTGCTCAGATTAAACTTATCTCAATATTTCAGCAGAAGCGTCTTCGAGGTTGGTGGCCTTTAGAAAAATCAGGAGAACTCACTGTAAGTACTCTACATTCTGTACATAATGAAGGTGCTGAAGTTCTACTTATAAAGAAATAGAGAAAGAGGGCTGAGAAATAACAGCCAGTTGGCAACATTCCTTTCCTTCATTTTAGGCAGAGAAAGTCTCATCAGTTAGTACAAAGTGTGAAGAACAAAATGTTTTGGCTTAATATTAATACTGAAAATGCTAGTCAGATACCTCAGAAGTAAGGAAGCAAATGTCAAGTAATTCAGGAATATCAAGTCACGCAGCAGAGAATTTTATGGCACCGGAGGCCATTTGGCCCATTGAGCTTTGACAAGTCTATCCAATTAGTCTCACTCCCATGCTACTACACTGCAAACATTTCTCTTTCAAACATTTCTCCAATTCCCTTTTGGAAATGATACTCAGTTTCCATCAACTGTTCATGCAAAGCATTTCAGATCATGACAACTCTGGTGTTAAAAACATTATTTTCTTTGTTTTATTTTCTCAATTAAAAAAAATTCCTGTGCATTGACTACCAGCTGAAATCACTTTATTCACAAAATGCTGGAGTAACTCAGCAGGTCAGGCAGCATCTCAGGAGAGAAGGAATGGGTGACGTTTCGGGTCGAGACCCTTCTTTAGACTGATGTCAGGGGGGCGGGACAAAGGAAGGATATAGGTGGAGACAGGAAGATAGAGGGAGAACTGGGAAGGGAGAGGGGAAGAGAGGGACAGAGGAACTACCTAAAGTTGGAGAAGTCAATGTTCATACCGCTGGGCTTCAAGCTGCCCAAGCGAAATATGAGGTGCTGTTCCTCCAATTTCCGGTGGGCCTCACTATGGCACTGGAGGAGGCCCATGACAGAAAGGTCAGACTGGGAGTGGGAGGGGGAGTTGAAGTGCTCAGCCACTGGAAGATCAGGTTGGTTAAGGCGGACTGAGCGAAGGTGTTGAGCGAAACGATCGCCGAGCCTGCGTTTGGTTTTGCCGATGTAAAGAAGTTGACATCTAGAGCAGCGTATGCAATAGATGAGGTTGGAGGAGGTGCAGGTGAACCTCTGTCTCACCTGGAAAGACTGATTACACTACCAGCTGGAATCACCATGCTTTTATACAATCCTGATAAATCTATCTGCACCTTCTTTATGGTCAAGATACGCTGGTAAAATATTGTGTAAAATTAACTATGAAATAAAGCAAAGTGATAGGTATAAAAGAGCAGCCAAAAACAATGTAAATTCAGTCATTTACGTTAAGAAAATCTTCGTAAGTTCTTTCCTGAATTATTGGGGTTTCCTTAACCATAAAACATGAAATCTCACCATATCCAAACCTTAATGACATCACCCTTTAAAGCAGACACCAATTAAATATCCACATGAAGGGTGAAAGCAACTTGAATGAGATATCACAAACCCTCCTTAAAAGCTGTACATTTTTATTTCATGACCTTCAGCCAATAATTATGCCGAGGTTGTTGTCACGGTTACAAAGAAAGGGTATGGGTTATTGATATAGGTGTGAAGACTGTTGGAGAGGAAATCATAAAAATCTCAAAGCATGGCACAGGTCTACATGGTTGTACATGAAGCTTGCCTTTTTATGAATTCCCTGTTTCAGATATAACATATAACATATAACAATAACATATAACAACTACAGCATGGAAACAGGCCTGTCCGGCCCTACCAGTCCACGCCGACCATTCTCCCTGACCTAGTCTCATCTACCTGCACTCAGACCATAACCCTCCAATCCCCTCCTATCCATATACCTATCCAATTTACTCTTAAATAATAAAATCGAGCCAGCCTCCACCACTTCCACCGGAAGCCCATTCCATACAGCCACAACCCTCTGAGTAAAGAAGTTCCCCCTCATGTTACCCCTAAACCTTTGTCCCTCAATTCTGAAGCTATGTCCCCTTGTTGGAATCTTCCCCACTCTCAAAGGGAAAAGCCTACCCACGTCAACTCTGTCCGTCCCTCTCAAAATTTTAAAAACCTCTATCAAGTCCCCCCTCAACCTTCTACGCTCCAAAGAATAAAGACCCAACCTGTTCAACCTCTCTCTGTAGCCTAAGTGCTGAAACCCAGGCAACATTCTAGTAAATCTCCTCTGTACCCTCTCCATTTTGTCGACATCCTTCCTATAATTTGGCGACCAGAACTGCACACCATACTCCAGATTCGGCCTCACCAATGCCCTGTACAATCTCAACATTACATCCCAACTTCTATACTCGATGCTCTGATTTATAAAGGCAAGCATACCAAACGCCTTCTTCACCACCCTATCCACATGAGATTCCACCTTCAGGGAACAATGCACAGTTATTCCCAGATCCCTCTGTTCCACTGCATTCCTCAATTCCCTACCATTTACCCTGTACGTCCTATTTTGATTTGTCCTACCAAAATGCAGCACCTCACACTTATCAGCATTAAACTCCATCTGCCATCTTTCAGCCCACCCTTCCAAAAGGCCCAAGTCTCTCTGTAGACTTTGAAAATCTACCTCACTATCAACTACTCCACCTATCTTAGTATCATCTGCATATTTACTAATCCAATTTGCCACACCATCATCCAGATCATTAATGTAAATGACAAACAACAGTGGACCCAACACAGATCCTTGGGGCACTCCACTAGACACTGGCCTCCAACCTGACATACAATTGTCAACCGTTACCCTCTGGTATCTCCCATTCAGCCATTGTTGAATCCATCTTGCAACCTCACTATTAATACCCAACGATTTAACCTTCTTAATCAACCTTCCATGTGGAACCTTGTCAAATGCCTTACTGAAGTCCATATAGACAACATCCACAGCCTTGCCCTTATCAATTCCCCTGGTAACCTCTTCAAAAAATTCAAGAAGATTAGTCAAACATGACCTTCCAGGCACAAATCCATGTTGACTATTTCTAATCAGGCCTTGATTATCCAAATAATTATATATATTGTCCCTAAGTATCTTTTCCATTAATTTTCCCACCACAGACGTCAAACTAATAGGTCTATAATTGCTAGGTTTACTTTTAGAACCTTTTTTAAACAAAGGCACAACATGCGCAATGCGCCAATCTTCCGGCACCATCCCTGTTTCTAATGACGTTTGAAATATTTCCGTCATAGCCCCTGTTATTTCTGCACTAACTTCCCTCAATGTCCTAGGGAATATCCTATCAGGACCTGGAGACTTATCCACTTTTATATTCTTCAAAAGTGTCCATACCTCCTCTTCTTTAATCCTCCTAATTTCCATCACTACTCTACTTGTTTCGCTTACCTCACATAATTCAATATCCTTCTCCTCGGTAAATACCGAAGAAAAGAAATAGTTTAATATCTCCCCCATTTCTTCCGGCTCAGCACATAGCTGTCCACTCTGACTCTCTAATGGACCAATTTTATCCCTCACTATCCTTTTGCTATTGACATATCTGTAGAACCCCTTGGGGTTTACTTTTACATTACTTGCCAAAGCAGCCTCATATCTTTTTTTCGCTTTTCTAATTTCCTTTTTAAGATTCCTTTTACATTCTTTATATTCCTCAAGAACCTCATTTACTCCCTGCCGCTTATATTTATTGTATATCTCCCTCTTTTTCCGAACCAAGTGTCCAATTTCCCTGGAAAACCACGGCTCTTTCAAATTATTATTCTTTCCTTTCCACCGAACAGGGACATAAAGACTCTGTACTCCCAAAATTTCACCTTTAAATATCCTCCATTTCTCTATTATATCCTTTTCATAAAACAACAATTTCCATTTCACTCCTTTTAAATCCTTTCTCATCTCCTCAAAATTAGCCTTTCTCCAATCCAAAATCTCAACCCTTGGTCCAGATTTGACCTTCTCCATAATGATATTGAAACTAATGGCATTATGATCACTAGACTTTGCAAACATTGTAATTATGGCCCTTCCTCACCTTTCAATTGAATGATGTTTCTGTTGTCTAATCCTGGCACAATTTTACTCCAAAGATTAATCTGATACATTTGATACAGTGAGTATGTAGGGAAGGGAAAGAACACTTACAATGACAGATGTAATGGTTCAAAGGTATTACTGGGGAGCAATTGATTGAAATAAAGGAGGACTGTAAATGAACTCTATGACTATGATTCTAATAAGTGCATGGTGGAAGTGGGTTACTAAACAGCCAAGCAGCGCGATGCTGGAAATGCATCTTTGTAAAAAAAACCTGTTGTAATACAACTCCTGCTCTGATCAAAGGTCAATCAAAATGTTTTTATTTTATTATCCATGGATTATCCTTGCTCATGTGTGGAATTCATAATCTCTACCCCACTAATTAGGGAAAGGTTGAAGCTGAATTCCATCTGCTCACTGCCAAAGAGTCCGAGAAGAATCCAGTTGGCAGTGGTCGTAAAGAACCAGAGCCTTTGGAAAAACCCAAGTAAGTCTGATTTCACTGCAGATCTGTGTCATGATTACTGGATTTCCTGTAACCTCATCTGCACTTCAAACTTGCTTGTATCTTTCACTTCTTATTAAGATACTGACAGGCAATTTTATGTTCTGACCTGTGGGCATAAATTCAATTGAATTTGTCTTCTTCAATCATGATATAGACAATAGACAATAGACAATAGGTGCAGGAGTAGGCCATTCAGCCCTTCAAGCCAGCACCGCCATTCAATGCGATCATGGCTGATCACTCTCAATCAGTACCCCGTTCCTGCCTTCTCCCCATACCCCCTCACTCCGCTATCCTTAAGAGCTCTATCCAGCTCTCTCTTGAAAGCATCCAACGAACTGGCCTCCACTGCCTTCTGAGGCAGAGAATTCCACACCTTCACCACCCTCTGACTGAAAAAGTTCTTCCTCATCTCCGTTCTAAATGGCCTACCCCTTATTCTCAAACTGTGGCCCCTTGTTCTGGACTCCACCAACATTGGGAACATGTTATCTGCCTCCAATGTGTCCAATCCCTAATTATCTTATATGTTTCAATAAGATCCCCCCTCATCCTTCTAAATTCCAGTGTATACAAGCCCAATCGCTCCAGCCTTTCAACATACGACAGTCCCGCCATTCCGGGAATTAACCTAGTGAACCTACGCTGCACGCCCTCCATAGCAAGAATATCCTTCCTCAAATTTGGGGACCAAAACTGCACACAGTACTCCAGGTGCGGTCTCACCAGGGCCCGGTACAACTGTAGAAGGACCTCTTTGCTCCTATACTCAACTCCTCTTGTTACGAAGGCCAACATTCCATTGGCTTTCTTCACTGCCTGCTGAACCTGCATGCTTTCTTTCATTGACTGATGCACTAGGACACCCAGATCTCGTTGAACCCCCCCTCCTCCTAACTTGACACCATTCAGATAATAATCTGCCTTTCTATTCTTACTTCCAAAGTGAATAACCTCACACTTATCTACATTAAACTGCATCTGCCATGTATCCGCCCACTCACACAACCTGTCCAAGTCACCCTGCAGCCTTATTGCATCTTCCTCACAATTCACACTACCCCCCAACTTAGTATCATCTGCAAATTTGCTAATGGTACTTTTAATCCCTTCGTCTAAGTCATTAATGTATATCGTAAATAGCTGGGGTCCCAGCACCGAACCTTGCGGTACCCCACTGGTCACTGCCTGCCATTCCAAAAGGGACCCATTTATCCCCACTCTTTGCTTTCTGTCTGTCAACCAATTTTCTATCCATGTCAGTACCCTACCCCCAATACCATGTGCCCTAATTTTGCCCACTAATCTCCTATGTGGGACCTTGTCGAAGGCTTTCTGAAAGTCGAGGTACACCACATCCACTGACTCTCCCTTGTCAATTTTCCTAGTTACATCCTCAAAAAATTCCAGTAAATTTGTCAAGCATGATTTCCCCTTCGTAAATCCATACTGACTCGGAATGATCCCGTTATTGCTATCCAAATGCTCAGCAATTTCGTCTTTTATAATTGACTCCAGCATCTTCCCCACCACTGATGTCTGACTAACTGGTCTATAATTACCCGTTTTCTCTCTCCCTCCTTTCTTAAAAAGTGGGATAACATTTGCTATTCTCCAATCCACAGGAACTGATCCTGAATCTATAGAACATTGAAAAATGATCTCCAATGCTTCCACTATTTCTAGAGCCACCTCCTTAAGTACTCTGGGATGCAGACCATCAGGCCCTGGGGATTTATCAGCCTTCAGTCCCATCAGTCTACCCAAAACCATTTCCTGCCTAATGTGGATTTCCTTCAGTTCCTCCATCACCCTAGGTTCTCCGGCCCCTAGAACATTTGGGAGATTGTGTGTATCTTCCTCAGTGAAGACAGATCCAAAGTAACGGTTTAACTCGTCTGCCATTTCTTTGTTCCCCATAATAAATTCCCCTGCTTCTGTCTTCAAGGGACCCACATTTGCCTTGACTATTTTTTTCCTCTTCACGTACCTAAAAAAACTTTTGCTATCCTCCTTTATATTATTGGCTAGTTTACCCTCGTACCTCATCTTTTCTCCCCGTATTGCCTTTTTAGTTAACTTTTGTTGCTCTTTAAAAGAGTCCCAATCCTCTGTCTTCCCACTCTTCTTTGCTATGTTATACTTCCTCTCCTTAATTTTTATGCTGTCCCTGACTTCCCTTGTCAGCCACAGGTGTCTCTTACTCCCCTTAGAGTCTTTCCACCTCTTTGGAATAAATTGATCCTGCAACCTCTGCATTATTCCCAGGAATACCTGCCATTGCTGTTCTACCGTCTTCCCTGCTATTCATTGTGTAAGAAGGAACTGCAGATGGACACAAAATGCTGGAATAACTCAGCGGGACAGGCAGCATCTATGGAAAGAAGAAATGGGTGACGTTTCAGGTCGAGACCCTTCTTCAGATTGAGAGAAGGTCTAAAGAAGGATCTTGACCCAAAACATTACCCATTCCTTCTCTCCAGAGATGCTACATGTCCCACTGAGTTACTCCAGCATTTTGTGTTTACCTTGCACTATTCATTGTTGATATGATGTTCCAGAATGAATATTACATTAGCTTAGGTTTAATGTGGTTTCATAGAATATTGTATTAACAATGAATAGTTTTGTCTAGTTTAGTTTAGAGATACAGCCCATCGTCCCACCAAGTCCGTGCCAACCAGCGATCCCCGCACCATAACACACACTAGGGACAATTTACAATTATACCAAGCCAATTAACCTACAAACATGTACATCTTAGGAGTGTGGGAGGAAACTGGAGATCCCGGAGAAAACCCACACATGTCACGGAGAGAACGTACAAACTCCGTCAAGCCAAACACCCATAGTCAGGATCGAACCGGTGTCTCTGGTGCTATGTGGCTGTAACTCTACTGCTGAGCCACTGTGCCATACCGAATACTGGAACAAATTTGGCAAAGTCAAATGAACTCTTGGATTGGGCTAAATTAAATGTAGTACCATCATGTGGGCTTTGCTACAACTTTAACCCATTGAATTTCTTAACAAATAAATATCACTGCATTTTTCTAAGTGTGTATGATGCTGCCGACTTAACTGGATCCAAACATTGTGAACTTTCAAGCATTGTTGACTTTGATTATAAAATTATTGCTGCTTTGTTCTGGTTGAACCTTTATTACCTTTAAGTAAGAAGGTTGCAGCTTGAAAAGATGCAGATAGCAACATCTAGACTGATACTCCAGAGCATCAATAACCTTGCTGGAGATGCCATTTATTGAATGAGACATTAAACCAAAGACTTTCATACCCGTTCAGGTGGATGTAAAAGAGTGCATTACACTATTTCAACGAAAAGTAAAGGAGCTTTTTGTGGCCAATATTTATCTATCAAGTAACATTCCCCAAACAAATGATCTGGTCATTGCTATATAATTCTTTGTGAGAGATTGCTCTGCATAAATTAGCTGTTGGATTGCCTGTATTAAAACAGCAACTGCATATTCCTTTGTCAGTAGTGTTCTTTGGGACATCCTGAAAACCATATGAAATACTGTATACTCTCAAATGCAAATCTTTCCACTTTCCTCATATTTGGTGATTTAATGCTACTTGTTTTATTCCTATAAGCAAATGCTCTGGTAATAGGCAGCTTCTTAAATTTAAGATCTTCAATAATGTACTTGCAATGGTTTTAACTGTTTTACTAAGCTATTTTTTTCTCTCCATAGCCGTCCTGATACTTCCTTCACTTGGTTTATGCAGCCGTTGAAATTCGTCTATTATTTCATTTGGAAGAACTACAAGAAGTACATCATTATTGGGCTCATTTTGCTCATTATAACTTTGTTTATTGTATTGCTGATCTACACACTGCCTGCTGCAATAAGCACACGGATAATGAATGGGTGAATTGGAAACTGTTTGAAATGAAATTGCAGAACCCCAAAAATACTCACCCACATATTATTTAAATTAAACTAAGACTGTTTTCTGTTTTAGTTTCACATCATCAAAAGGCTGTTTAAATTATAATTGTCTTTGCAAGGTTTATGTGATGATTTACTATGATGCAATCTTCCCAGTTTACTAAATTATACGAAGGAGCCTAAATGGATATACAGCTATGGTCTTAGCTATGTCTGTTAAATTTCAAGGGGAAAGCTTAAAGCTGCAACTTATTGAGAGGCCTGTTCACAAAGCACAGCAGAGCAGCAACCTACTCATTTTGCTGTTAGTTCTCACATCAACTTGTGATTGCTCAGTGATGAACCATTGACAATAGGTCACTCAAATTATCCCACATTTTACAGATTACTGTGGAAAAGAATCAGCAAAGTACAGGAGTTGCTGCATTTCAGAATTAGCAAAACAAAATAATTGGAAAATTCCAGTGACAACAACTCTGAGTTTGACTTAAGCTCATCTTTATTTTTTACTTTAGTTTAGTTTCGAGATACAGTGCGGAAACAGGCCCTTCGGCCCACTGAGTCCGCACTGAACAGCGATCCCCGCACATTACACCATCCTACACACACTAGGGACTATTTACATTTATACCAAGCCAATTAGCCTACAAACTTGTACGTCTTTGGAGTGTCGGAGAAAACCCATGTGGTCACGGGGCGAACAGACGGCTGTCCGTTCAGACAGCACCCGTAGTCAGGATCGAACCCAGGTCTCCGGCGCTGTAAGTGCTGTAAGACACAATGGTAGCATTGTGCCACCTGACTGATGTATCTCTCTTTCATTGCAAGGAGGCCAATCTAGTTATGTATTAAAGTCTGTCCTGTCTGTGAATACCATCTATCGGCCTGACAGGAACCATTTGACTGAAGTAGCAAATGTATTGGCCAAAATTGGGTTGAAAGTGTAACATTGAGAGAAATGTAACAAAAAGCAATTATGAAATATTGAAAACAAGAGCATATGCTGAGGAACCTACTGAGGCTTAAAATATTATAATTAACTCAAGATATATACTAGAAATTTAGAAAATTTAAAATCGAAAAGCAATAAACAGGAATGAAGTTGTTAAATTACTCTCATTAACGGGCGCTGACAATCAAAATGTAAAATGGTTCTCAGCCTGAGTGAAGCTGGCTGAATACCAGAGGAGACAATAAAAGGGCATTAAGGTGTTCTCTTGCTTTTAATGAATGAAACAAAACATGTAATAATGTAATTGAAAAACACGCAATCTCTTTTCCATGTAGTAACTTGATCAAACTTGTTGTGAGGGTTTAAAGTGAAAGAGTTGGATTGCGCAGATGAAACTGAGTGCATTCACTAAGCTTAATCTTGTACATTGGCGAGACCAAGGGTAGACTCTACTACCGTTTTGCTGAACACGTGCTTTGTCCACCAAGGCCTGCTGGATCTCCCATTCCCATCTTGACCTTTCTATTCTGAGCCTCCTGTGACTGCCATTGCCAGTGTGAGGCCGCATGCGAACTGGAGGAATGCACCTCATTATAGTCCTTAGTGCAACCAAAGAGAGACTAAAGAGGCTCATAGTTAAGGTTAAGAGTTGTGTAGAGTTCAAGAGTCGATAGATGTTGAGAAGAAACTATCTTGAACCTGATGGTCACAGTTTTCATACTCTTATCCCTTCTTCCCGATGGTAGGAATGAAATGGGAGCCTGGCCAGGGTGATGTGGGTCTTTGTAGATATTGGCTGTCTTTTTGAGAGATGCTGGAGAAGTTAGTTTTAATTAACAAATGAGATTCAAGTTTACAGAGAAAATGTTAGGGCTACTCATCCTATCAAGAAGTATATTCATGATTGCAGACCAAACAATGTCATGTGTGCAAATAACTTGTAGAATTTGTACCCAAATCATTAGCCCAATTGTCTTCTTCCCAAATGCTGCATGACCCACTGAGTGTTGCCAACAAATTTCCTTTTTTTTAAAGTTTCTAACATTGGCAAGTTTTTATTTGTATTGTTTGCATACTGACTTTAAATAAAGCAGATGGCGATTTTCATGATGAAGTTCATCTTCCTAATTTGTTTTGTACGTACTGTATTTTGCATATTTATCAGAAAGCTTTATGGTGGCTTGGTACTTTACTGGTTAGTTCATGTATTCAATCATTAAAATTCAGACATGTATACAAGTGTTCTTCAGGTCTTTGATAATAATGATAATATTTCATTTTCAGTTATGAAATTCAAAAGTTACAGGTATGGGATTATTTTCGTATGAATTACTAATGTTAAACCAACTGCTGAAATACAGAAGTGAAATTACACCGTCACAATTAAATTTAGGGAAGGGTGGCAATGTGGTTATTTTACTAATTGCCTAGTTGTATCAAGTAGAGGGATAAGTTCAAATTTCATCATGGCAGCTGAAGAATTTTTTATTTAGTTAGTTCAACAAATTGGAAATTAAATAGAAGCTTGTGTCAATAATGTTGACTATGAAATTGGTAGATTTTTGTCCAAACCAATCAAGTCCCTCGGCGAAAGAAATCTACCTTTATTATCCCATCTGAGGAATACATGACTCCAGAAACACATTCTTATTGTTAACTCTTAATTGCCTTCTAAAATGAATTGCAGGGCATTCTTTTCAAGGGTTGTGGTGGTGAGTGATGGTGACACTTGAGCACCAAGGCACATTCCTTGTATATGCACATACTTGGCCAATAAACTTATTCATTCATTCATTAAATTTCATCCATCATTTGTGTCAAAGCCTTAAGTTCTTGGTCAAACATGGTCACAATTACACTGTTTGAAATCATTTATTTTTATGATGTCTGGGGGTTGCCAGAGATTGAAATTTAAATTATCTTGTTGACAAGTTGATCTATGCATCCTCGATGCATTCACATGTAGTTCTGAAGGCTAAGTGGAATATGATCAAAATCTTTGCTCTCAAGCTTGAATAAATTAGTGTTTCATAGCAATAATTCAGTAGTAACATTCAATATTCTGTCCAAAAGTGGTATGAAAATGAGCGTAAAGACAAGAGCAAAGGACATTAACACAACACCCAAAGAATTACACAAATTCCAATATGTTCAGTCCATCGTGCCTACGGTGGTCTTTGTTTGAGCAATCCAAAGCTGACCTTATTGCTCTGCCCTCTCCAAGTCATGATGGAGGGGTGCAGGAAAAGGGGCCCAGATATGGTGGCACAGTGACACAGCGGTAGAGTTGCTGCCTTACAGCGCCAAAGACCTATGTTCAATCCTGACTATGGATGCTGTGTGTGCTGAGTTTGTACATTCTCCCTGTGACCATGTGGGTTTTCCCTGCATGCTCCGGTTTCCTCACACATTCCAAAGACATGCAGGTTTGTAGGTTATTTGGCTACTTCCAATTGTCCTTAATGTGTAGGATAGAGGTGGTGTATGGATTGGTGTAGACTCGGTGGGCTGAACTTTGTGAGGAGTTTCAAATGGAATTAGGATTTTGTTCTTTCTCAATGTTGACTCTTTCCTCCCTTCTTTGTCCTGCTGCTCACCCTCCTTACTCCTCTTCCTTCTCAGATGCTGTAAGCAATGAGTTAACACAATTTCCAAGTTGCGGAGTGCTCCATAGATAAAAACATTTTTTTATATTTCAAATGCACGACAGTGGCCCTGTGGTCCATGTCATGGAATCATTGGTATCAGGCATCAATGTCTTGTCCCATAATGCTCTGGGTGACAGCATGGTTCCTGTCACAGGAGTATTGCACCTGGTGCACAGGTTTAAAGAGTAATGTGTCATCTTTGTTCAAAGATTTTTCCTTGCTTCTATGTAATCATCCTCTGGTCTGGCATGTACACTGTTGTTGGTGGTCCTCTGTGAACCAGAAAATAGAGCTTCCAACTGTAGTCGTATGCTATGTTAGTACATTTCCATTAAAATAATATTCATTGTATTTCTCTCAGAACGTGTATAGTTCTAAGCAAAGCCAATATGACAATAGACAATAGACAATAGGTGCAGGAGTAGGCCATTCGGCCCTTCGAGCCAGCACCACCATTCAATGTGATCATGGCTGATCATTCTCAATCAGTACCCTGTTCCTGCCTTCTCCCCATACCCCCTGACTCCGCTATCCTCAAGAGCTCTATTTATCTCTCTCTTGAATGCATTCAGAGAATTGGCCTCCACTGCCTTCTGAGGCAGAGAATTCCACAGATTTACAACTCTCTGACTGAAAAAGTTTTTCCTCATCTCCGTTCTAAATGGCCTACCCCTTATTCCTAAACTATGGGCCCTGGTTCTGGGCTCCCTCAACACTGGGAACATGTTTCCTGCCTCTAACGTGTCCAACCCCTTAATAATCATATGTTTCGATAAGATTCCCTCTCATCCTTCTAAATTCCAGTGTATACTAGTCTAGTCGCTCCATATATTGGTCTGGTAATGACGAAAATACCATTCATTCTACATCATGCAGCAATGAGTTTGCCTAATTAACACTTCAAAGGCATCACTCACAGATTACAGTTAGTGCCATCAATAATAATCTCTTGGAGACATCCGAAGCTTTGGATCAACGTGTGCACGTTATTGCTGACTAATAACAATTACTGTTCATACTTGCACTGCATGCGTGATATTGAGTGTCACATGCACAATTGCAGGATGAGTGAATCCTGACTACTGCCCAATATCGGGCACTCATTGTCAGGATTTGCAGATCGCTGTAGTTCTATTCATCGCCAGATTCCATTTTTGCCTGTCAACATGATTTGGGTGCAACTGATACCTCTTCGCCCCACTGTGAAACTTGCAAAACTTGGGAATCATGGCACTTGCTTTCCCTTCTGCTTTCTGCTCAGGAAGAAATAAATTGTGCTCTCCTTGAGTAGAGAGCCCCAGTAAAACCTCTCCCAGGGTTAGTTCCTCGGAAATAGTACCTCACACCAGACAATGGGGAGGCTTGAAGCTGGGCATGCCTCTGTAAATGGACATATTGTGAAATAAACCGTCCAGCAAATAAGCTTCATTTAAGTTGAGGGTCAAAGTCAAAGTCAACTTTATTGTCAATTTTCAGTTAGTTTACACAGACAGAAAATCGAAATACCGTTTCCCACAATCCCGAGGAATAAAGTGCATTAAATTAAGTTAAAATTAAAAAGGCACAGCAAACAACAGTCAATATATACAGTTTAATAAAATACAGTCACTTCAATGAAAAAAAGATGAAGATGAATATATTACAATAAAAAATAATGAACTATAGTGCAAAGCCTGTCCATAGCAGCCTTAAAAATGGGTCTGGTGCTGGATGTGCGTGTGTGTGGGGTGTTAAAAGTCCAGGTCCAATGGGGGCAGGGGAGAGAGGAGGGAGGGAGGGGAGAGAGTTCAGCATCCTGACAGCCTGGTGGAAAAAACTGTTCTTTAGTCGGGTGGTGCTCGACCTCAGGCTGCGAAACCTTCTCCCTGAAGGCAGGAGGGTGAAGAGGCTGTTGGACGGGTGGGAGGGGTCAGCCACAATGCTCAGTGCTTTGCGGGTGAGGCGGGTGGTGTAAAGGACCAGGAGTGTTGGGAGTGAGGCGCCAGTGATCCTCTCAGCAGTGTTCACTATGCGCTGCAGGGTCTTACGGCTGGAGGCTGTGCAGCTTCCGAACCACACATTGATGCAGCTGCTGAGGATGCTCTCAATGGCGCCTCGGTAAAAAGTGTACATGATGGGTGTGGGGGCTCCCGCTCTCTTCAGTTTGCGGAGGAAGTAGAGGCACTGCTGGGCTTTCTTGGCGATGGACGTGGTGTTGTTGCTCCAGGAGAGATCCTCGGTGATGTTCACCCCCAGGAATTTGGTGCTGCTCACCTGCTCCACAGCAGCACCATTGATGGTCAGTGGGTGGGGGTGTTGGGTGTGCGTTCTCCTGAAGTCGACAACAATCTCCTTTGTTTTCTCCACATTCAGGAAGAGATTGTTGTCTGTGCACCACGCGGCCAGCTGGTTCACCTCCTTCCTGTAGTGGGTCTCGTCGTTGTTGCTGATGAGATCCACCACGGTTGTGTCATCCGCAAACTTGACGAAGTGGTTGGAGCTGTGAGTGGGTGTGCAGTCATGGGTCAGCAAGGTGAAGAGCAGGGGGCTTAGCACACATCCTTGTGGGGCCCCCGTACTCAGCGTGATGGTGTCCGATGTGTTGCTGCCGACCCGTACAGACTGGGGTCTGGCAGTGAGGAAGTCCAGCAGCCAGTTGCAGAGAAGGGGGCTGAGGCCCAGGTTTGTTAGTTTACAAACCAGCTGCTGGGGGATGATGGTGTTGAATGCTGAGCTAAAGTCTATGAACAGCATCCTAACATATGAGTTTTTAGTGTCCAAGTGGGTGAGGGCTGGGTGTAGAGCAGAGGAGATGGCATCCTCAGTGGACCGCTTAGCTCGATATGCAAACTGAAACGGGTCCAGGGAGGGGGGGAGGTTGGATCTGATCTGCTTCATGACCAGCCTCTCGAAGCACTTCATGATGGTTGAAGTCAGTGCTACAGGGCGGGAGTCGTTGAAGCAGGATGGAGAGGACTTCTTGGGCACAGGTATGATGGTGGTTTCTTTGAAGCATGAGGGAACAACAGCCTGGCTCAGGGAGATGTTGAAGATGTCTGTGAGGACATCTGTGAGCTCAGCTGCGCAGTCTTTTAGCACACGATCAGGAATGTTGTCAGGTCCAGAAGCTTTTCGGGTGTTAATCCTTAACAGTGTGCTCCTCACACTGCCTGGAGACAGACAAATAGCCTGGTTGTTGGGGGGGGGGGAGTTGTTTTCTGCGCAGGTGTGTTGCTCTGTGCTTCAAAGCGTGCGAAGAAGCCGTTGAGGTCGTTCAGGAGAGAGGTGTCACTGTCACAGGTCTGTGGTAGGGGTTTGTAGTCCGTGATAGTCCTAATAAGTCAAGGGTTTACTATGGTTTACAGTATAGCATACTTGTGTACACAGTACACAAGAGACTGGATGTCAAGTGTCCCAACGGGCTTTGGGAGGATGCTACTAGCTACAGAGAGACAGAGCGAAATGCTGGAGCAAAGAGAACAAAGGAACACAGTGAAAACAGCCATGTGATTGATATCTGGTGGGAGCAGACCTGAAGGTAACCGTGGCTAGGCAGTGTGGCCTTGAGAAGATAAGGTGCCTGGTACGGATATTTTCCAAAATAACTGTATAATGAGAAGGAGATATGAACAGGCAACACAATTAAGAACTCTCTGGCCTGGCAAATTCATTCATATGGGTAATATCTGAGTGCAAGTCATGTTTTTATAATTTAGTTTAAGAAATGATAAGTTGAAATAGTAAAGTAAATGAGAAGTTATTCAAAGTCAATGGTTTGCATGCGTGTTCAATTACTTGAGTGCTAATAAAGATTAAGTTGTACTAAACCTTGGTTTAGAGTCTCTTGTTTGACATGTCAGTTGATACCCTATAGAGGTAATAGTATCAACAACAGGCTATGGTCATGTACAAATTATAATGCTAGTCCTTTCAATCCTGGGCTATTGATCAGGAGACTATGACAACTGGTAATCAGAATTACATAAACCTGGAATAAAATTAATCTCAGTAACATCAACCATAAGATTTACTTACTTATCATGAAACCCCACCTAGTTCATGAACATCCTTTAGGGAAGAAACTCTGTCACCCTGACCAGTCCGGTCTTTATTTGACTTGGTGACCAGTAAATGTGGTTGACTCTTAATTGTTTCCTGAAACGGACTAGCAAGTAATTCAATTCGAGGGATAATCAGGGCATCAAATATTGGCCTTGCCAGGAAGATCCATATGCCCTAACTAAATTAGTGAAATAACCATAAAACCAATAAATATATAAAGTAGAAATTGGTCACAGTTTCCACTGCCTTTCAGATAAAAAATGGGAATCATTAATGACCAATATTGCAAGGCTAAGTCCTACACCTGAAGCATTAAGGTAGAATATCTAAGTCAGAGATCACCAAGCACCCAGACTGGAGCAGGCATAGAACCCTTAGATCTGGAAATGTGTGGGTCAATAACCTTGTATTGTAGCGACCATAGAGAATGGTCCAGGTCGTCGAACCCTCGGATTGGCCAGCGAGGTCACGTGGGAACGCGACCATGGGGATTGGTCCAGGGAGCGACATCGCTGATTGGCCAGCGATGTCATGTGCGCGTTTGGCGCCCGTTTTGGTCAGTTCGGCGAAGTCTTCAAGGAAGACAGTAAGTTTGTATTGGTTGTCCTGTACCTTGTTGTTTAACTCTGTATTCGTGTATTGCGGCTGCAATAAACTTCGTCTACAACCAACAAGTTTCGGACTCGCCATATTGGTGACCCCGACGTGATCTGGACGATCACCGACTGAGCAGGAACCCGACGCCTCGTTGACGATGACCGAGCAGGGCACACCGGAGTCAAGCGCGGCGGGCGTCCATCTTCCGTTATTTTGGACGTACGCACCGCAAGCTTGGTTTATCCACGCCGAGGCTCAATTCCATATAAAGAAGGTGTCGGACGAATCCACAAAGTACTTCTACCTCGTCAGCGCTCTATCGCCGGACACAACCAAGCGCGTGATGCGGTTCATCGTAAATTCACCTGCGGAAGACAAGTACGAGGCCATGAAGAAGGTATTACTGCGAACCTTCGGGTTTAATAAGCATGGTGGTGCGGCAAAACTTCTGCACCTACCGGATCTTGGAGACCAACTGCCTTCCGTCCTCATGGCCGAAATGATGATGCTAGCCGGTGAGCATACGGATTGCCCGATGTTTGAACAGGCATTCCGCGAGAAACTTCCCGAGGATGTCCGACTGCTGCTCACGGATTGTTCTTTTAAGGACCCCGAAGCATATGCAGCGAAAGCGGACGCGCTCATAGCGGCAAAAAACAAGGCAAGTGGTTCAATCAACAAAGTCTCGACATCGGTGACCACGCCACAGCGACGGCAAGATGGCGCCACGTCTCCCGCCAATTCTTCGAAAGCCCGCCAAAAAGATCCGCACAAGCGCGGCTGGTGCTATTATCACCTACGATGGGGTAACGAATCCCGCAACTGTCGTTTGCCTTGTACCTTCGCGGGAAATGCCTCGGCCGATCGTACATAGGGGCAGTTACGATTGGCCAGAACCGGCGCCTCTATGTCCATGATCGATTCACGGACACAGAATTTTTGGTAGACACGGGAGCCATCGTCAGCATAGTGCCGCCGACCGACCTCGAAACCAGATCGGGTAAGACAGGTCCCACCCTCATCGCGGTTAATGGCAGCCCAATTCGCACTTTCGGTACACGGAAGATGTCCCTTGTGTTAGGCCTCCGCACGTACGAATGGCCATTCATCATAGCCGACGTCAAACAAGCGATCCTGGGCGCAGATTTTCTCTGGGCTTTTTCACTGGTTCCTGATGTCCGCGGTAACGACCTCCGACCCTCTGCCGAAGATGAGCACGTCGCTCCGACAATCGCCTCCTCGCCCAGCCCTACTGTCCAGGCCGTCGTCGCGGCCCCCGACTCGTATGCTGCGATTCTGGCAGAGTTCCCAGAGCTGCTCGTCCAACGTTTTGACGCACCTTCGGCTAAGCACGGTGTGGTCCATCACATCCGCACCGAAGGCCCTCCCGTTTTCGCTCGGGCCAGGAGACTACCGCCAGACAAACTGGTGGTGGCAAGGGCGGAGTTCAGGAAGATGGAGGAAATGGGAATTGTCCGTCAGTCTGACAGCCCGTGGGCCTCGCCGTTACACATGGTCTCCAAGGCATCTGGGGGGTGGAGGCCATGTGGCGATTATCGGCGCCTCAATGCTGTCACCACGGCTGATCGCTACCCCATACCGCACCTACAGGACTTTTCATCTGGGCTGGAAGGAGCGGTGGTGTTTTCCAAAATCGATTTGGTGCGAGGATACCATCAGATTCCGGTGCGACCGGAGGACATACAGAAAACTGCAACTATTACTCCGTTCCGGGTTTTACGTAAGGGGACGGCTACTTTCACCTTGGACATGGGCGGCAAGAGTGAACTCGTCTCGGTGTCCCGGCTCAAACCGGCCCATTTGGACCCGGATCAACCAGTCCTGGTCGGTCAAACCCCTAGGAGAGGCCGACCTCCGTTAGTTCCGCCCAGTCCGGAAACCCCCGTTCCGGCAGTTCCTCCAGGACCCCCCGTTCCGGCAGTTCCTCCAGGACCCCCCGTTTCGGCAGTTCCTCCAGGACCCCCCGTGCCGGTAGTTCCTCCAGAACCTCTCGTTCCGGCCGTTCCACCAAGTCCGGAACCTCCGGCTCCTGTGGTTCCGGCTGTCCCTCTCCGTACTCGTTATGGTCGCGAAATCCGGCTCCCTGCTAGGTTCCGCACCTCGGGTTCTGGGGGGGGTCATGTAGCGACCATAGAGAATGGTCCAGGTCGTCGAACCCTCGGATTGGCCAGCGAGGTCACGTGGGAATGCGACCATGGGGATTGGTCCAGGGAGCGACATCGCTGATTGGCCAGCGATGTCATGTGCGCGTTTGGCGCCCGTTTTGGTCAGTTTGGCGAAGTCTTCAAGGAAGACAGTAAGTTTGTATTGGTTGTCCTGTACCTTGTTGTTTAACTCTGTATTCGTGTATTGCGGCTGCAATAAACTTCGTCTACAACCAACAAGTTTCGGACTCGCCATAGTATCTTATTTTTAAACAGCATTGAGAATGTATCACAGAAGCGTGCAATTTATGCAATCTGAAAGCTGGAAGACTTTTTTAAAAACACCTCATTTCAAAAGCTCTTAAATAAGTTTATGATATTAAAAGTAACCATGACCGTGAAATATCTAATTATTTCTTGCATTTTGCCACAATGATTTTTACTAGGCAATCTTAAACCTGTTGGCATTTTAAATGCTCTGGTGTCACCATTACAACAGCTTTGTTTACAAGGGTTATACGAAAATAAGAAAGGAACAGTAGAGAGTCCGAGACCAGATTTGTGAGGGGGGTGGTTGGTGCTGGTATTTACAGGGAGAACTTGGGTCTATGGTAGATTGCCTTGGATGGCTGAGATGTTGTATGTACAGTTACATCAGTGAGATAAGTATTGGTATTGGAACAACAAAGGAGAGAGCATCAGCCATGGTGGATAAGGTAATATTACAAAAATAGTTGGTTAAAATAAAAGGTTAAGGGCTAGTTATTAAATATAATCCAGTCTGAGTTACATCCGAGCTCACAGGAGGAAAAGATAGCAATGAGCTTAGCCACAGCCTTTCAATGATAGACACTGAATAATACATGTTGCAGCTCTGAACAAAATAGGAGCATTTGGCAAGACGGTGGGGAAGGAGATTGTCCAGCAATTTTGTGGAGTTGTCAGAGGCACAATGGGTTGCATGTCTTCCTTTTGCACACAAGTGATACAATGAACTCTTTTGCCTTCTGTTCCGTGTAGTAAACTGCAACTTGCTAATCACACACACGCACGTCACAATGTAGGTGATCAAAGTCATTTGAAGTTAGAGACCAGAATAACCTTGTGTTGTCAGTGTTTACAAGCTTTACCAGAGTGAACCTATGGTACCACCGCATAAAGAAAACTTCCCACACCTTCCCCCCTCACATTCAGTGTGAACTGTAACAGCACAAAGTATCAAACTTTATGCTCTTTAAATTCTGTTTTAAGCATTTTGTTTTCATAGTCCTCTTGACATTGTCAATTTCTTCATTTCACACCTTTTTTTAATGTTTTTGTCCTCTACAGATATAACGATGAATAAAATCTTCCAGATTTACCCAAGTCCGCAGACTTCTTGCTTTGGATCTGAGATCTTGCTGATCCTTCACATCCATTATGCCATAAAGGCATTTAGTACCAACCAGTCCCTTCAAGAAAACTCAGATTCAGGTTAATGTAATGACCATAAACAACCAATCAGGTGAGCATATGTTGCCATAAATGTATGATCCTGCGACTAATAGGGTTTGTTCCTTGCTCTGTGTCAACATAAGTTCATGTGGTATCATACAATCCAAATCATTTTAATGTGACACGTATCAAATTCTTCGTGACTAGCTGATTTTAGGTGTATTTTCAAAGATTAATCATCATCCATCTGCAGGTTCATTTCTGGCATCTGTTCACTCAGGTAGTTTTTATAAGAAAATAGGAGCAGGACGAGACAACCCGGTTCCTCAAACATGCCCGGCCAGTTAATGTCATCATGGCTGCTTGACTCCATGCCTCAACTCCTCCTGTGTGCCAGATCCCTCTAGTTTATCCACGCCACATCCTTTTTTTATGTTTTGATTAACCCCAGGTACTACTCTCTGTTGTATACTCAAGCACAGGCACACCTCTGCTGCAGATGTTCACATTGTCCTCTTGCCCCAATACTTCTGTTCTCATTGACCTTCTTGGCTTTACCTTGTCTGCAAATATCATGTCCCTTTGAAACCTCCTCCAGGATGTTTATCTAGTCCGCACAGCATCTGTTAGCCATCTAGTGTTTTCACAAATCTATGTCGTGCACTTCACTCCCAGCATATCTCCACTACTCACTCCTCCATTAAAGGGCCTGTCCCACTTCGGCGATTTTTAATGCGACTGCCGGCGACTGTCAAAGTCGTAGCAGATCGCCGAAAAAACCGTCGATTTTTTTAACCCTATGACAATGTCTACGACAATGTCTACAACAATGCCAACGACAAGCTACAACAACCTACCACTTAGGCGACGGCAAGTTACGGACAACCGGCGACTCAGTCGTCGTGACCTAAGACGTCCACCTACGACAGCAACTACGACAAGCTACGACAACCGAAATCAACCTACCTCCACCCTCGACAAGCTACGACCCTGTCAGGTCACAACTGATGACAACGGGGGTAGCTATTTCACGTACTTTTTGTGCAAAAATGGGTTGGGGGGGGGGGGTCTCCGATCATTCAGCATCATGACTGCCAGGAAATAACATATGATGGCATTGCTCTTACATCAAATGCAAGCCCTGCTGCATGCAGCGGCCCTCATGCTTAAAATTCTGCAAGACAGAAGGACAAGAAGAATGGGGAAGAAGAAGCCCAAGAACAGGTCTGTGTGGTTGAAGCCCTTGTCCCTGAAGAGACCCAATGCAGTGCAATGTCAAAATAAATGAAAAGAGTTCGCTTTTCAATCCAGTGCAATGCTTGTGTTTGTGTTTGTTTTATTGGTCAAAATAAATGATAATGCAAAGATAAACTGATCTCATCTGCTTAGATATTTTCTATATTCCTCCAATACTTACATATCCACGTGCCTATCTAAAATAATCTTAAATGGCACAATTTATTGACAATGCCAAAATATACAATTTATTGTGTATTATGTTGTTGCATACTTCCTTATCCATGTATCTCCCTTTCCCCTGACATCAGTCTGAGGAAGGGTCTCGACCCAAAGCACCACCCATTCCTTCTCTCCGGAGATGCTGCCTGTCCAGCATTTTGTATCTATCTTCAGTTTAAAACAGCATCTGCAGCTCCCTTCCTACACATGTTGTTGCTTGTTCCTGTGTGGTGCATGTAATAATAAACACTGCTGACTCTTGAAGTAGTTAAAAAAAAAAACAATTCCAGGACTTGACGACAAGTGACGTGAGAATATCAGGGTATCTGTGTTAGTTCTATTTATAATTATATATGCAGTTGCTGTTGAGTGCTATTTTGCAGCAATCATTGACATTCTTCCCATGAGATATGGGGGCGAGAAGTCAGGAAAAATGCCAAATAAAAGAGGAAATTATCACATAAGACATGGCCTGGTTGCTGGTGTAAAGGATGACTGAATATATTATGAGCTGTTTACAAAGTGAACTACTTTCATTCATTTCAGCTTGTTCTGGAAGATGCAGCATATTCTGGTAGTGAAACAGCCACATTTGACCACATGTTATAAGTGGCACTAATTCTGTGCAGCTTCCTGAGGGTACAGTCTCTGGACATGAATGCTTCTTAGACATTTGAAGATTCTCGGGTAAAAATTAGAGAGAAGTTTCATCAACTGTGGTTTCAGGGTGCTCAATTTGCGATTAGCTGGGATCTCCACAAAATCACAAGTGAAAGCTCATTAGCTTCCTCGGTCATGAGTTGTGTTACAGCTCAATCCAAAACCTGTAGGGGATATGAAGTAGACAAAAAGTCATGTTTGCATTGCATGAGCAAACAGTCTCACTAATTCCTTTTAGGAGTCATGCTCAGTTAGGATAAGTAATTAGATGTTTAATATATCATTTTATCAGGTAATGTTTAAATTAATTAAACATGCTCTGCAAGTTCTCAATGTTAGTGTGTTATAATTATTACAATTTAAGTGCAATGCAGTAATCTAATAGATCTACAGGAAACGCTGCCTCAAAAATGCAGCCAATATCATCAAATACCCACACCACCCTAACCACTCTGTCATCTTGCTGCTACCATCAAGAAGAAGGTACAAGAGTCGGAAAAACAGTGCCCTCCTGGTTCAAGAACAGCATCTTCCCATCAACCATTCATAAGTTTATAGGACCTAAAGTCGGCCATTCGGCCCATTGAGCCTACATGGCTGATCCATCTTTCTCTCTCAACTCCACTCAACCCCATTCTCCTGCCTTCTCCCCATAATCATTAGGTTCTTGAACCACAGTACGCCTACTAAGGACTTCGTATAAGAGTTGCACAATGTTATTTGGCTTGCACTGTTATGATCTGGTCACCTAGTATAACTGATAATTCATTATATTATTGTGCATTATATATTTAATTGTTGTTACATTAATGTGCCTGTACAGTTGCAGCATGTAACAATGTCATTGTTTCATTCCCGGTGCATATGACAATTGGACACACTTGACTTGGTCTTGATATGACTCTAGGCCTAGTTGTGCTGCATCCACCACCCACCTAAACAGATGTACCTCTCTGGATGCTGAACAAGCTGACCTCCATACCCAAGACATGCCCAGACTCCAAGATGTAAGTTGGCCTCAGATGGTCAGGTCTCATCTCCAACATGCACTTTGACAGATCACCACTGTCTCTGGCTTATGAATTCTGAGGGTATGAGATTTTTAAACAAGAGATCGAGAGAGAGTCAAGAGTGTTTTTATTGTCATATGTTCCAAAACAGAACAATGAAATTCTGACTTTCAGCAGCACAGCAGATATGTAAACATAGTACTCTGAAAACACTATAATGAACAACAAGAAGTACAGTCTCTATATTTTTAAAAAACCAATAATAGTGCAAAGACAAAAATAATGCCCCCAAGTCTCTGAGGTTCAGAGCTTAGTTGGTTGTAATGTTTAATAGCCTGGTGGTTGTCAGGAATAAGCTGCTCCTGAACCTGGGCATTACAGTTTTCTGTCTTCTATACCCTCTTCCCAATGATAGGAGTGAAATGAGAGCATGGCCAGTGTAGTGTGGATCTCTGATGATGATGCCTTTTTGATGCAGTAACTGCTGTAGATTCCTTCGATGGTGAGGAGGTCAGTACCCATGATGGACTGGGCAACGTTCAACACGTTTTTGCAATTTTCGTCCTTCCTGGGAAAACCAGGCCATGATGCAACCAGTCAATATGCTCTCCACTGCACACCTGTAAGAGAGTATTGTTGACATGCTGGATTTCCTCAATCTTCTTAGGGAGTAGAGGTATTAATGAGCTTTCTTTATGATTGTATAAATGTACTAAGTCCAGATCTTCAGAGATATGCACACCCGGGAATTTGAAGGTTTTGACTCTCTCCATCACCATCCCGTCCAAGAAGACAGGTTTGTGGATCCTCATCCTTCCTCTTCTACAGTCAACAATTAGTTCCTTGGTTTTATTGACTTTGAGAGCAAGGCCGTTGTACTGGCACCATTTGCTCAATAGATCGATCTCCCTCATATACTAAGACTTGTCATCATTCATAATGCTTCCAACATCGATGGTGTCTTCAGCAAATTTGGAGCAGGAAAAGTGTCCAGCTACACAGTAATGAGTATAGAGTGAGTAGAGTAGGGAGCTGAGCACACAGCCTTGAGGTGTCTCTATGCTAATGGTTATCCAAACAGGAAGTGTTTCGTACTGATTGTGTATGAATCAGTACACAATTCATACTGATTGTGTTCTGTTGATGAGGAAGTCAGGGATCCAGTTGCAGAGGCATGCAAAAGGATCAGTTCTGTGAGCTTGGTAACCAATTTGGAGGGGATGATGGTGTTGAATGCTGAGCTGTAGTCTATGAACAACAGCCTGACGTATGTGTTAATTCTATGGCATTAGTGAGCTGTCCATAGTGATTCTATTTATAAACACGTTTGCTGCTACTGTTGAGTGTGAATGTGTGGTGTAATCATTTACACAACTCCCATAACTTATGCAAAACCCTAAATTCTGAAGAAACTCAGTGTGGGTCAGACTGCATCTGTGGAGGGAATGGACAGGCAATGTTTCAGGTCGGGTCCCTTCTTCAGACTGATTGTAATGGGGGGAGAAAGCTGGAAAAAAAAGTCTTCCCACGACTTGTGGGAGGAGATGTCGAAACGTCTGATGACTAAGAGAAGAGATCACATTCCTTTGCAGATGTGTTATTTTGATCAATCCCCAATGGCAATTGTTGGAAGATGATACAATGCTGATAATTAAATAGAACAGAGAACTCAAGCAATTCAAGGTGGCCATTAACATGAGCAATGCATGTTTTATATTTGTTGCAAAACTAGCAAAAGTGAATTTAACCTAGGATTCAAATGTCATCAGAATCAAGAAAAGGATCCAGCTCAATGTAATTCATTTTAAAAGTTCTAATAAATTCATTTATACTTGTAAAAAGAAAAAGTTCAGTATTTTTTTTAGTTCAGAGTTTCATGATTAAATAAATCTTTGAATGATTGAGTTTAATGCACATGGTATTAAAAGCATTTTATAATTAGTGATTCACTCAATTTTAAGACAATTAAAATAGATCAATTTTCAATCATTTTTATTAGAATCAGATACCACGATTCTGTTCTGACTAATTCTAAAGACGGATATTCACAGTTTGGTGTTTACAATGTGGGCTGCCCTGCATTGGAGAAACAAAACACATTCCGGGTGACAGTGTTGTGGAACACCTGTACTTGGTGTGTGAGGGAGATTCTGAGCATCCCATTGCAGGCATTTTTAATTTCTCACCCCATCCCCACTGAGCTCAGTCTCTGACCTCCTGTACTGTTACAACGAGACCAAACACGCTTGAAGAACAGCATGGCATCTTCCATCTGGGCACACTGTGATCTTCAGAGCAACACAGTGGCACAGCTGTAGAGTTACTGCTTTAAAGCACCCAAGGCCCATGTTCGATCCTGACTATGGGTGGAGTGTATGGTGTTAGTACATTCTCCCTGTGACCGATATGTTTTTTCTTCAGGTGCCCTTGTTTCCTCCCACACTCTAAAGATTTACAGGTTTGTAGGTTAATTGGCTTCAGTATAAATTGTAAATTGTCCCTAGTGCTATTGCACGGTATGATCGCTGGTCGGCATGTACGGAGGGACCTGTTTCCTCGCTGTATCTCTAAATCGAAAAGTCGAAAGTCAATATTGAATTCTACAACTACAGGTAATTTGCTTTCTCAGGCCTGTATCCATCACCTATTTATGATATTGGTCCAGTTTGTTTTTTATTCCTACTTTTCTTTTCTCTCTCACAGATGCTGACTGACCTAATGGATGTTTTTAGCATTCACTGATCTTATTCCAAATTTCCATCATATTCCATTTTTTGCTTTTCAATGTCTATTCGGGTAAAACTGTTTAAATTGTTCGGGGTAACTCCCAGGGCAGAGATCTTGAATCCTGAATCCTGGAAACAAAACGATGGCTATTCACTTTATCTATGCCCCTCATAATTTGATATAGTCTTATGCAGTTGTAACAGGCCTCTCAGTACATGCCGACCATCGATCACCCCATGCACTAGTAATCTGCCAACTTACTAGCCATGCCACCCACATTCACATCCAAATCATTGATTCACATCCAAATCATTTTTGATGCAGGAGCTTGATCGCTCCGATGAGGAAGGCCCGCCGCCGGCTAAGGGAGTCAAGATCGTCCTGTCAACGGAAGGTTAGAGGCTCCTGGCTGCTGGAGGACAAAGAAGGAAGAGATTTAACTTTTTTTCGCCTTCCATCACAGTGAGGAATGTGTCCAGATCAAAAACTATAGTTTACTACAACTCTGTTTCCTAATTTCAAGTCAATTTTGTATGCATTTGGCTAGCTCGCCCTGGATCACATGTGATCTAACCTTCCAGATCAGTCCATGTACAGGACTATGTACAAGAGATGAAATTGAAATTAAGCTCCATTTTTGATAGATTTTTAACACATTATGTCTGAAACCAAGCCAGTGAAAATTAGATTTAACATTTATGTACATATAACAGAAGTATATACATATTCAAAATTAAATGTAAACGCAGCAAATTAAATTAAAACATGTGGTCATCAACCGGCAAGGTATCTTGAAGTTGTCATAATTAGGGCAATCAGTGACAAATTGATTTTTTTTCACATGGAGAATGAGGTCAAATTCTCAAATTCTCACACGTTTTGTCTGAGTTCTCTGTCTCCAAATCAATAGGGTAAATCTGCTGAAAGATCTTCCAAGATCTGCTACTGGGTAAACTTGTAGGTAGGCAATTTGATTTGGGCACAATGGCCCCTCTCAATGCAATTGAGATGATGTCCTTGTACTCCATCTGAAGATTCAGTGCAACTTTAATTTGTTTTTAAATCTCTGCTGCAGGTTGGATAGCAACATTCAGGTGACCATGGCATCAAAGTATACACCCAGAACGACATACCTTTTTGTTGGATAATAATGCAGATAGGCCAATGATGATGGAGATGTGATGATAAATGCACAATCTTAGTTTTAGAGAGTACTGAATTCTAGACATGCCCTTTAAAAAAAATACACATAGTTGTCTTCGAAGTGTGGCATTTATCAACACTGATGCATGGTTGAAAATACTGGATGGTATTCAATGACAGAACATGATGCACATTTTAAAACTCAGTTTTACAAAGCACATTCTTTCAAGCCAGCATTTGAGACAAACATAAGAAGAGAACATTGCCCCTTTCGTTAGCTTTGCTTCCAATCCTACCCCACAGTGCTTTTTTTCACAGTTTATTATATTCTAATCTAATTGCAGACATTGATATTTTCTTCCGCTGCTGAATACCTGTCTCCCTTCTGCTTTATGCATCTGCAGTCTGCAATTTTCTCCAGGCTTAACATTTCATTACAAAAAGGGTTAAGAAAATCACTGATTGAAAGAAAAATTGTAGAGAGTACACCACTCACATATAATGAAAATAACTCATGGTTTTGCAATCTTCTACCTGTCCAATAAAAAAACAGAGGGTGGGGTCTAATGCTTATCTGAAGACATTTGCTCCTTGAAACTGCATCAAATTATGAGTGTTCAGGTCCTCCCAAGGTTATGACTCGACCCAGGTTATGTCTGGTAACCCAAACAGTTCATAAATTGGAAATGCGGCATCCCAGTAATGCATTTAAATAAAAACATAGGCCAAGCAAGGGCAACGTGTAGTTAAACCAAGGTGTTTAACGCAACCATTTAGACATGCCAGGAACAGAGTTCACACACAGCAAAAAGAAGCCTGCAGTCCAACAACGGCAAGCAAATCCATCCCACTGGTCTCTCAAATGCTTGACTGTGTGTAAAGCTATGAATCAGACATTTGTAACCAATTTATTGTCCAATTCTACATCTGATTAAACACAGGTTAATGGAGAGCAAAGTTTCCACTAGGAAAGTGAAGTCCACGGGAGATTTAATGGAGGCTTTTACAATAACGAATGGCTTACTGAGTAGAACAAAGTAATTCCCTCTGTTTGGGGAAAGTAGATGAAATAAGGGACGTGTTCTTCAATTTAAATGCCATTCAGTGAGCAGGGAAAGTGGTGAGCAGGGTGTTTATGGCATTGGAGTTGTTTCATATGGTGAACAGTTGAGGCAGGGAGTCTTTATCATTCAAGGGCAGACAAAGTCATAAAATGATACAACTAAGATACAGGCCCTTCAGCCCACCATGTGCCTGCTGGGCATCAAGTCGCCATTTATACTAATTCCATTCGTCAGCACCTCATGAGCACTAGGTCCATAGCTTCAGTGATTCATTCAGGTGCTGGTCTGGATGGTTCTTAAATGTTGTGAAACTACCTGCCTGCACCACCTTCTCAGGCAAAAAGTTTTTGCAGAAGCTGATTATTCTGACATCCTGTTATAAAAGCCAACACTTCTGGACTGCAGATTATTCATCCAGTACTGAACATCCCAATACAAGGTGGATCAGCCAAGAACCAGCTGCATCACAAAAGAACATCCAACCACTAAAGAACTAACTAGCAACAATAATTTTTACTATCAATAATAAGATTAGCTCCAAATTCTAAAGAAATGAAAAGCACGGTAGCAGAATATTTAAACCATTTGATAAGAAATTCAGAGTGTTGTGCCATTGTCCAACGACACGTTTAAATCGCATCATGACTGACTGATCTGTAACTCTGGATCCACACCAATGTGTTGCACCTCTTTCAAGAAGTAATCAGGGTCTTGCAAGAACCATTGGCTCTGCCAACGTTCCTGCAAAAGTATAAAAAGAAATGAATAAACATAAGTAGCGAATTGTCGAGTTTGGCAAGACATTGATGCATACAACCTGCTCTAACAATGGATTACAGTTTTTCCCAATGTAAACATTTATATAGATATCTTTCATGGGAAAATTCAAGAGTAGTCTGGGCCTCCATATAAATCTGGGGATCCATGGATAGCAAATCAATGGATGACGTGGACTGAGTGGAGTCCCATTCTCTGGTCTGGAGAGAAGGAATGGGTGACCCTTCTTCAGACTCGACCCGAAACTTCACCCATTCCTTCTCTCCAGAGATGCTGCCTGCCCCGCTGCGTTACTCCAGCATTTTGTGTCTATCTTTGGTTTAAACCAGCATCTGAAGAGAAGGAATGAGTGACGTTTCGGGTCGAGTGTGAAGAAAGAAGGGTCACCCATTCCTTCTCTCCAGAGATGTTGCCTGTCCCGCTGAGTTACTTCAACATTTTGTGTCTATCTTTAAGATAATTACCTTCCTGATTCTGTATCAAAAGGGAAAATATCAACTGATGGGTAGTATTTCCTCCCAGTCTTTCTCATGCATTATGTTTTCATTAGAGGTAGAAGGAAGCAATTGCACCCATCAAGTCCATGTTGACTCTCAAAGCATTTCCATCAGTCCTATTCCCCCATTTTCTTCTCTGTAATCTATTCCCTCTCACGGGACATTTTTGGGATCTGTGAGGGAACTGGAGCACTGGGCGGAAACCCATGCAATCCCAGGAGGAACGTGCAAACTACACATCAACAACACCTGAGCTCTTGATTTCAGCCCACGACAATGGTTCTCGGAGGCAGTAGCTCTACTGACTGAACCACAAGGTCAGCTTGAAAAACCTGTTGAACTCTCACCTATTTATTGCTCTGCATTATTGTGGCCATAAACTTGTCCGATTGATTACAATTGTCAGACTCTTCTGTAATTGGTTATGTGTGAGAAAGACATATCTGTGCTGTTCTGGCAAAAATCGCTTACATTTCAAGCCTTGTTTTGTTAGCATCACTGCGTTTTTCTGAAATATTGATTCTTTTTCTAAAATCAGCTTCCCTAATCATAAAGATAACCAACTTTACACGTTCACAGATGCTGTCACCCTCCAACACTAGGATTAAGCAGTTGCAACATGATTTATTATATAATCCATAAATCTGAAATGCACTGCATTACACACACGTGCACTTTAAAGGTTTAGAACTGCACACATAAATTATACGTTTTTTTCACAAATTGCTGACAATGCTCCATCCAAGCTGTATTCAATCATTTGCAGTGACAGACTGAGCTTGACAGGAGGGAAAATGTCAGCCCATTGTCCTGTCCTGGATGGCGACTCTGGCCATATACAGTGCATGGATGAGAAGAGGACTAGACTTACTACTTACCTATGCTCACTGCAATCACTCAAGCACATTGATGGCTACAATAAAATGAGGCTTTTAGTATGTGATTTCTCATTTACTTCAACAGACATCCATGGATGGTAAGAAAAATAGTTCACATGCAGATGAGAACCCATTGCAATAAACCCATGAAGGTGAATTTTAATTGTTTGTTTACCTATTACTTTGAGGGGAAAACTCATTTTGAAAAAAAATGACATCTCTCAGCTCAGTTGGGCAAGATATTAGAACATGGAACATACAACATCGAGCAATATAACACAGGAACAGGCCCTTTGGCCCATAGTGTCTGTGCCGAACATGATACTGAGTTAAACTAACCTCCTCTGCCTGCACATGATGCACACACCTCCATTCCTGGCATATCCATGTGCCTATCCAAAAGCCTCTTAAATACCATATTTGTATCTGCCTCTGCCACTAATTAACAGCGTGTTCCAGGCACACACTATTATTTGTGTAAAAAACCTTACCCTGCACATCTCTTTTAAACATTGCGTCCTCACCTTAAAGCTTTGCCCTCTACTTTGACATTTCCACCCTGGGAGAAAGCTTCTGACTGTTTGGCCTATTTCTGCCTCTCTAATTTTATGCACTTATATCAGGTCTCCCCTCAGCCTCTGATGCTCCAGAGAAAACAAGCCAGTTTTGTCCAATCACTCCTGATAGCTAATACCTTCTAATCCAGGGAGCATATTGGTAAACCTTTTCTGCACCCTCTCCAAAGCATCCAGATCCTTCCTGTAATAGGGCAAAAAGAACTAAGTACATAATTCTCCAAATTTGGCCTAATCAACGTCTCATAAAGCTGCAATGTGCCTTCATGACTCTTATACAATGCCCCGACCGATGCCATATGCCTTCTTTACCACTCTATCAAAGTGGCGTTTTCACAGAGGCAACATCATATGAGTAGTTACCTATTCAAGAGAGATTTAGATTTAGGTCTTCGGGCTAAGGGAATCAAGGGATATGGGGAAAAAGCTGTAACAGGGTACTGATTTTGGATGATCAGCCATAATCATGATCAGCTGGCTCGAGGGGGGCAAATGGCCTACTCCTGCACTTGTTTTCTATGTTTCTATGTTTCTAAACCATAGGTCCAGTTCTCTGATTGGTAGCATGACTCAGCTCCTCTGTTTGGCAAAGAAGAGTCTATGGATAATTAGCTCCTTAACAAGCATCAGGATTTACTTCCTCCCCACAACAAATCAAAGCTGACTCCAACTCATGTACAATTTCTCTCAGTGAAAGGTCTTTGACGAATAGCAGTTTTCATATAACGTCTCTCCTTGTTCAGTGTTTCAAATGTATCAAAGCTGTTCTAAATCATGCCGTTTCTCTTTAACCTGAAGCTCTCCATGTCTGTTGATGTGTGCACTTTTGCAGCAGTGCCATATCCAAGACTGGGTTGCCTAACTTCGCCTCTTTATGGTTCCACTTTCGAATCCTTTTCCAATTGCCATCCAGTCTGCCTGCATTTGAGTTCTCTCTGTTACTGCCCCAGATCTTGATCATTCCTGTAGTTCCTTACCTGGGCTTCAAGACCCCTGTGTTCACAAGCGCCTGCATTGTAATGCAGAAGACACGCTCAATTACACAGAACGATGCTGACAAAGGTTGATAGTCCCACCCAGATTTCCCTGCAAATTCCAGACTGTCACCATGGCCCTCGCAGGTCTGGGGCACCGGCTCGTGATGTTGTATCTACGGTGGTGGCCGTGCTCTGGAGTGGGATTGCATTGGCAGTGAGTCACTGTGCCACTGGGCCACTTGGGGTCAGCAGCACCTGATTACATCAGACATCTGGATCATCTGGCTACTCATGCAGTGGCACTTGATGGTAAGGATTGGGGAATAAAACTAAAATGATTAAATGAGCTCTTGTTGAAACATAGCGATGCTTGGTACCTCAGGAGAGTATCCAAACATGTTTTAATCCTTAATTTCCACAATATTGTTTATCTTGAATGCCTCACCATCTCTCTACATTAGAGCTGCACGGTCCGGTGCTTTAATATGGACTCCAGGCGACAATATAATCCAAACAGTGTTTGAAAGGCACCCAATTGATGATATTATACACTGACCTGAAAGAATAGAAAAAAACTGCTTGTGAAAAATAAATGGGTTAGGCAGCATTTGAGTTGAGTTGAGTTTAGTTTATTGTCACGTGTACCAAGGTACAGTGAAAAGCTTTTGGTGCATGCTAACCACTCAGCGGAAAGACAATACATGATTACAATCGAGCCATCCACAGTGTATGGATACATCATAAATGGAATGACGTGAATAACGTTTAATGCAAGATAAAGACAGTAATGTCCAATCATAGATAGTCCGAGGGTCTCCAATGAGGTAGATAGTAGTTCAGGACTGCTCTCTAGTTGTTGGTAGGGCGGCACGGTAGCGCAGCGGTAGAGTTGCTGCTTTACAGCGAATGCAGCGCCGGAGACTCAGGTTCGATCCTGACTATGGGTGCTGCACTGTAAGGAGTTTGTACGTTCTCCCCGTGACCTGCGTGGGTTTTCTCCGAGATCTTCGGTTTCCTCCCACACTCCAAAGACGTACAGGTATGTAGGTTAATTGGCTGGGTAAATGTAAAAAATTGTCCTTAGTGGGTGTAGGATAGTGTTAATGTACGGGGATCGCTGGGCAGCACGGACTTGGAGGGCCGAAAAGGCCTGTTTCCGGCTGTATATATATGATATGATATGATAGGATGGTTCGGTTGCCTGGTAACTGCTGGGAAGAAATTTGTGGGAAATGGACCAACCTTTGGCTAAGAACTATTCTTCAGATTGATAGGATAGAGAGAAGATAACAGATAGAAAGAAGTGAGGGGAAGAGATGGGACAAGAGATGGCCAGTAATTGGTGGATCCAGATATGGAGCAAAGATCGACACAGTGCTGGAGTAACTCAATTGGTCAGGCAACATGTCTGGAGAAAAAGGATAATGTTTTTTCATTAAGATATGTCAGTTCTAAAAGCAGTTCAACTGTGCTGTCCAGCTCTAAAAGCAGCCTGCAGGTGGGTCAGTCAAGATGAGGAATAATAATGCTGGTTGGAACATCTTCAACCTTTGGCTTTTTGGAGAAGCAGCTGGAGTGTGGGCAAAGCTTGGTTGTCGACGATCGTGTTCTCTTTCTTCATTGATCCAAGTCCCATATTTGCCCCAAATGTTCTTGAGATAGAAGTAAAAATCTGAGTCCCAACTAAAGGACATTATGAATGTAAAGAGGAGAAAACAGGTATGTAGGTTAATTGGCTGGGTAAATGTAAAAATTGTCCCTAGTGGGTGTAGGATAGTGTTAATGTACGGGGATCGCTGGGCGGCACGGACTTGGAGGGCCGAAAAGGCCTGTTTTCGGCTGTATATATATGATATGATATGATATGATATGATAAAAGAAAACACAAATTAAATGCACATAAAATCTATTAACATTAAGCAGAGCAAATTTACTTGATATTTTAACCAGGCTGAACCATAATTTCATTTATAATTTCTCAAAGCATTATATTTTCAAGAAGTGGGTAGTATCTGAAGTTAAACTTCCATATGGCAGGGTCAAACTTTGGTCATCAGTTCACGGTTGATTGTGCCTGGAAGCGCTTGTTTTGCTGCCAGTTATCAGAGTACACCATCTGTTCCTTGATCATGTATTCACATATTTCATATACAAAGCAATAATCACCAATTCCCATATAGCCATCCCAGATGTAACCCAAACAAAGGTGTAACTCATAATTTCTTCTCTTAATCTGTATTTACAGAAATAATCCAGAGTATAATCCGATAATAAAAACACTTTTTCATTCTGCAGTGATACAAGGCTAGAACTGGAAGAGGAAGGGTTAAATTAAAAATATGGTTTCCGAATAACTCAGGCGGAAACACAGTGGGATGCAAAGCACCACGGGAATCTACTGCTGAGTGCATCTTTTGTGAGCAAGGTTTGATTCATTTTACAACCTACAGCTAAACAATAAATGACTTGTGGTGACCTTCTCGTTATCTTTAATATCCTGGAGAGATGTACAGCTGACATCAGCTTTCTGTATTCTTTGTAAAAGTTTGCTTATAACTGAACAAAAATGTAACCATAAAGGGATTTTGTTAACCAATATAACTGGTACACTAGTAATACAATTGCACCAAAAAATCTTGAAATTGCTGGCATTTTTCAGTAAATTTACCACTATTTGTGGTTATTTGGATAATCTGATTCCAATTAAATCTCTTTTTAAAGATTCTGAGTACTGACTGCAGTAACTGGAGCTTGTTAAATCTGAAGACTGCCTTTGCATTTTTTCATTACTCGAGGGGAAAACAAACTGTAAGAATGCTGGCAGTGAATAATTGATTGATAAGAAAAATTATGATTAAAACTATCATTGTTTTTTGAGAGGTAATATGCACTTTTGTAATCCGCAACTATTAAAAATGTGATGGAAAATGTTATAATTTCCCCTTTGCTTGCTACAATGCCCATTGCCATTTTAAATCATCAGCATGTGTTTAACGTCCCCTGGTCTCCATCCAAGGCTGGCTACTCTGAGTGGTCCAATCCTTCTTCATTACTCTTTAGATAGTTCCTCTGTCCCTCTCTTCCCCTCCCCTTCCCAGTTCTCCCTCTATCTTCCTGTCTCCACCTATATCCTTCATTTGTCCCGCCCCCCTGACATCAGTCTGAAGAAGGGTCTCGACCCGAAACGTCACCCATTCCTTCTCTCCTGAGATGCTGCCTGACCTGCTGAGTTACTCCAGCATTTTGTGAAATAAATACCTTCGATTTGTACCAGCATCTGCAGTTATTTTCTTATACTTCTTCATTACTCACTCTTTGTGATCATTCCTTCGACATTTCTGGAATTGTAGACATGAATCTAACTAAGCATTACATTGCCTTTGTGGCTCTGTAAGAACACACTGTAACCAACAGCACAGCACTCCCTTGGTACTGAAAAGATGTATAGGGGCTCTCTAGGTTTAGGAAGACCTGATTTATGAAATCTGACTTTACGCAAATTTATCCCATACATATTTTAAGCATTTTTCAAGACGGAAATGTTACTTACAGAAATGTAAACATCTTCACAGGAGTAATGGAATAGAGACAGCTACAGGTATTAGTTAATTTAAAAGACAATCAGTTTTCCGAAATAAAATTTACGTAACCCCACTGCAGTAATCAAACTGATACATTGTCTTTACGAATGCACCTGGTAATTCACAACCAGAAAACACAAGAGATTTCCTTTAGAAACTGACAAGGCAAATCTCTTCGATTGACACCTTAGAAATACTAAATTAAACTATATCATTTATTGAAACTCTAAGGCCATTAAAACTGATTCTATACCATTGTAACCATACAGATAAAGACAAATATATAAAAGCTCTTGGAGATGCAAGGAAATGCAGGTGCTGGAATCTTGCGTAGGACACGAAGGAGTAAGTCAACAGGTCAGGCAGCGTTTCTGGAGGACATGGATAGGTGAACCTTCAGACTGATTGTAGCAGAGAGGAGAAGGCCAGAAATGAGGTGAGGGCAGGACAAAGCCGGGCAAATGATAGGTGAATACGGACGATGGCGGCTTTCCTGGCACATGGGTGGATAAAGACTAGAGATGAAAGGGAGACAAAAGGGTAACAAAAGGGGACAAAAAGGATACAGAGAGACAAAACGGTTAGATATGGAAAGGTGGAGTGAAAGGAGTGAAATGTAAAGCCAGAGGGAGGGTTATAGGTGGAAGGGGACAAGGAGGAATGGGGGAGGGGGGGATAGTGGGAGAAATGCATACACAAACATAGGCCTTGGGGATTTATCTGCCTTCAGTCCCAATAGTTTACCTAACACTATTTCCTGACTAATTTGGATTCCCTTCAGTTCCTCCCTCCCACTAGATCTTCGATCCCCTAGTATTTCTGGGAGATTGTTTGTGTCTTCCTTAGTGAAGACAGAACCAAAGTACTCATTTAACTGTTCTGCCATTTCCTTGTTCCCATTAGAAATTCACCTGTCCCTGACTGTAAGGGACCTACATTTGTCTTCACTAATCTTTTCCTTTTTACATATCTAAAGAAGCTTTTACAATCAGTTTTTATATTCCCCGCAAGCTTTCTTTCATGCTCTTTTTCCTCCCCTCTTAATTAACCCTTTTGTCCTCTGGTTTGTTGCTTCCTCTGGCCAATTTATATGCCACTTCCTTGGATTTGACCACTATCTTTAATTTCCCTCATTAGTCACGGTTGAGCCGCCTTCCCCATGTTATTTCTTCGCCAGACAGGGATGAACAATTTTTGGAGTTCATCCATGTGATCTTTAAATCTTTGCCATTGCATCTCCACCGTCAACCCTTTAAGTATAATTTGGCAGTCTCTCCTAGCCAATTCTTGTCTCATACCATCAAAGTCTCCTTTCCTGAAGTTCAGGACCCTAGTCTCTGAATTAACCGTGTCACTCTCCATCCTAATGCAGAATTCTACCATATTATGGTCACTATTGCCCAAGGGGCCTTGCACAACAAGATCATTAACTAATCTTTCCTCATTACACAAACCCTGGTCTAGGATGACCTGCCCTCTAATCAGTTCCTCTACATATTGGCTTAAAAAACCATCCCATATACATTCCAGGAAATCTTCCTCCTCAGCACTGTTACCAATTTGGTTGGCCCAATCTATAAGTAGATTAACGTCACCCATGATACCTGCTGTACCTTTGCTACACGCATCCCTAATTTCCTGCTTGATGCTATCCCCAATCTCCCTATTGCTGTTTGGTGGTCTGTCTATAACTCCAACAAGCGTTTTCTGCCCATTGGCTATTTCGCAGTTCTACCATACCAATTCTACAGCATCCAAGCTAATGTCTCTCCTTACTATTGCATTAATTTCCTCTTTAACCAGCCATGCCACCCCACCTCCTCTTCCTTGCGGTCTGTCCTTCCTGAATATCGAATACCCCTGTATGTTGAGCTCCCAGCCTTGGTCACCCTGGAGCCATGTAACCTCAACTATATCATATCCATTAACTACTCACTGTACAATATATGATTCTGTTTGTGCATTTTGTTCTCCTTCTGATGTTCAGTCCCACTGTGGAACCAAAATTCAGAAGCAATACCATATTGGAAATTTGATGCTATCAATTTGATAGTGAAGTTCCATTAATAATAATAAGAATTATTAGCATTATTAATGTTGACAGTAGAATTTACATTAACTCCCTTGGAATACACAAGAATTACTGTTAATTCTTGAAAATGCACCCACACGGAAAGAAATACATAAAAAGATGTGATGGAATAAACCTGGAAGTTCTCAGCTTTGAGGATTCAAAGGGGGGAGGGAGGGGGAGGAGAGGGTGCTGCGCCAATGCAGGAGAGGTTTGGGCCCAACGGCTCCACTTGGTCTAGTTCTCCATTAAAAAGCAGCCGAATGAGGACGATAGGTTAATTACGATGGGAGTGGCCTCTTAAAGAGCTATTCACTAAAGAGGAAGAGCCTCACTTGTGGAAGTGATTGCACATAATTAGGCAACAAAAATTGTATGTAGTGAATCACTGTAACAAAGTTCAGATGTTCACAACGTGGCATGATCATATTCCACAAACATGGAAAGAAGAACTGAGAAAGACCAGTCAGAAATGTTAGCTAAAGGCATCCATAAGTTCACATAGCTGCCATATTTTCCTTTCCTGCACAGAAATGGTAACACACATTTTTAACCTTCCTTGATGTTAATAACTCCTGGATCAGTTCTGTGCACATCTACATCTTAGCCTATATCCAAATTACTAGGTTTGTTCACTTAATCACAATACAAAAGGCAACATCTAGCAATCCCAGCAGAGATGAAGGTCAAAAGCAGATTTGGATCATCTTGAGCCAGATGACTTCTGAATGCCTAGCAAGCCATTTTATTCCGCTGCCTTAAGCCAAGCCTATGAAATGCAATCAGCCAAATGTGATCTTATTACGATAAGCCTCTAGTAGTAGCTCATCTGTCTCATAATTTTTTACAATTATGCGATAACTGTCATGGATTACACAAAGTTCTAACACACACACACACACACACACACACACACACACACACACACACACACACACACACACACACACACACACACACACACACACACACACACACACACACACACAAACACACACACATACCCTGCAATAGAACACTGCATTTAGCAATAGAGTTGGATTAATGCACAGACTCTAAGTCCTGTCTGAAAGGCCAGTTGTGGTAAGTTAATGAAATCACTTATTATGTGAAGATCTCCAGATTTTATTTTTGTAGTTAATATGCTTTTACATTTAGTTTTCCTCATGAAATAAATGAGGAGTAAAGATTATGGAGAAAATAGACTTCCATATATTATTTATTTTGACCATTCGTGAACCAGGTGGTGTAAAGTGATTTAATTTAAATTGGATTTGTGGAGCACAGTGTTTACGAATGTTTTGCAAACTAGTTACTGCATTGAATAAAATATTAAGTAAAATTGGGGACTCACTGTAGAGATTCCAAAATCTTTTCTTTCTGCAATTTTCCAAGCCTGAATAACAGACTTACTGATGTCCAATGACTTGTACTGCTTATCCGTTTGCTACTTCCGTCGCTCGAGGCCACATGTGAGATGTCTATGGCGTTCTGAGGCCTCTCATACGCAGAATCAGGCATTCAATGTGTCGGTGTTTCTCAATGACTTAAGAGGAATGTTCCTAGCCAGCTCTGGGATCAAAACTCAGGCAGGTCCGCCTTAAGTAACTTATCTATCAGGATCTCCTTCAGACCCTCATCACTCCCCTTCATAGCAGCAAAAGCCAATTCCTCCAGTGCCACAGTCTGAACCCATCCTGCCGAACAATATGCGTCTGAAGTAACTTGATCATCCCCAATACCGGACAATGGATCCCACTCAACCCTCCAACCAAAGACTGTCATCCCTTCCTGTCGATCACACCCAATGACCCCAACACCCAATCACAAGCTCGAATCATCTAACCATCTGATATCTAGCAGAAGACCCCTGTCCCAATGCCTTTAACTGCACAGTGGTGCAGTGGTAGATCTGCTGTCTTACAGTGCAGTGACCCGGGTTCGATCCTGATTATGCATGCTGTCTGTATGGAGTTTGTACATTCTCCCTGTGACCACGTGGGTTTTCTCTGGGTGCTCCAGTTTCCTTCCACATTCCAAAGACGGGCCGGTTTGTAGGTTAAATGGCTTCTGTAAATTGTCCCTTGTGGGTAGGATAGAACTAGTGTATGGATGATTGCTGCTCGGCATGGACTCAGTGGTCCGACGTGCCTGTTTCCATTTTGCATCTCTAAACTAAACTAAACTAAACTAAACTAAACTAATCTAAACTAAGCTAAACTAAGCCTTAATACACCTTACTACAATCCCTCTACTCAGTCAGCCCACTTCACACTCGGCCTCTCTCCCTCTCCCATGGACTTGGCCCTGTTCTTGCCTCATTTTGATTGCACACTCCACACTGGCCAGCACACTGGTAGCTATGTTGGGCTACCAGCTTTCCACCATTGGGTCTGTGAACTAAGCATTATTTATCCACTATGTGATAATCATTTGCCACAACTTTGCAGGCAAAGCCCATATTCTAAGCCATAGTTCTCTTTTCAAATTCATATTGCTGATTTCAGTTAATACTAGACCAAGTGGACCCGTTGGGCCCAAACCTCTCCTGCATTGGTGCAGCACCCTCTCCTGCCTCCCTCCCCTCTCCCCTCCTCCCCCTATCCTCCCTCCCCCTCCTCCCCCTCCCTTCCCCTCCCCCCACTCCATCCTCCTCAACCCCTCTTATCCTCCCTCCCCGCTCCCTCCTTCCCCCCTCCCTCCCTAGGAGATAGATTTAAACTTTAAAATATAACACCGATTTCAATTAAACTTCTTCCATTAGCACCAAAGGAATGACGGTGAGTAAGGTGGGCCTAAAATTGTTGTGCTATCATGTACCGTTTTGGCTGTAGTTCAGGAACAAATAAACAAAGATACGAGAGTTTTAGTATATTGATTTATGGATGCTGTCAGACAAGAAGAGAAAGGAACATTTTGCAATAAAACCAATTAAGAGGCTTCTTAGTGACTTAACAAAATTCTGAGGGGATCATAACGTCGGTGCATTGTAACCAGCTAATATTTTCATTGCTGCAAATTGAAGCACTTTTTCAGGAATTGAACCTTTAAGAACAAAGAAGGGAAGAGCTTGAACTTTTTTTTTCACCTTCCACCACAGTGAGGAATGTGGAGGAGTCACTGTGGTGGATGCTTATATTAAAATGTATTTTGTTTGTTTTGTTGCCTTTTATTGGTATGACTACGGCAAATCAAATTCCTCGTATGTTGCAAAACATACTTGGCTAATAAAGTATGATTATGATTATGAAGTAAGCGAGCTCCTGCAAAATTAATAATTCTGTCACTTTATTAAAAACAAACATTTCTCTAATATTTTAGAACAATAGAATTTGATGCTCCTACGCATTCAGGTAATAGTTAATTTTTCACAGTCCTACACTGTCCTTTAAGAGATGTGACCACTAACTTCCTACGTCAGTGACCGTAATCATACAGGAAGTTAAATATTTATGATGATGATAATAGGTTCACTAAAATAATCACTCCAAAGAAATTAATCCCTTCAATTTGTTGCTGGAAGGAATCTTACATTTTTTAAATCTTTGACTTTACACCAAGCAGAGGATTCAAACTGAGGTCATCGTGAGTTCATGAACAAAATATTTATTACTGACATTTAACTGCTTCCTGCAGTCCTGAAGGTAGATATTTTAAAATGAGCCATTTGCATTTTCTCCCCTTTCTGAAATCTTCAATTTTTTTGAGTTATAATAATATATCTCGAATTAGAATACTTTAAGCATTTCTCTATTCCTCTTCCATGCTTATGACCAGAGTGCCATTTCTAGAAATTTCTAGATTTCTAGAAGTGTGCATAAATCAATTGTTTGTGTTTATAATGCTAGTTTCTTCCAACTGCACTATTCCATAAAATCCTTAACTTTCCTCTTGAACCAGGAGACAGCTTGCAAAAGTTGTACATTTAATTCCCATTCAAGAGTTTGAGTATATGAATCCACCTTTCACCTTCAGTGTAAAAAATGAGTACGTTGAATAACTTGAACTTTTTGATGGCTCTGTGCATGGACATCAATCTCTGCAGCATTTGTTGTTCGTGGCTAATGCTGTTTGGCAGCTGAGTTCCTGTATGAGGAAGAATCACAGCCACCAGCAAGAGGAGTTCAGGGCGGCACAGAGGTGCAGCAGTAGAGTTGCTGTCTTACAACACCAGAGACCCGGGTTCGATCCTGACTATGGGTGCTGTCTGTATGGAGCTTGTATGTCTCCCCGTGACCTGCGTGGGTTTTCTTCGGGAGCTCCATTTTCCTCCCGACACTCCAAAGACGTGCAGGTTTGTAGGTTAATTGTATATTGTCCCTAGTGTGTGTAGGATAGCATTAGTGTGCAGGGAAAACTTTCTGGCACGGACACAGTGGGCTGAAGAGCCTGTTTCCGCACTGTATCTCTAAACTAAACTAAAAGATCTATTGCCATTCCTGTAGATCCGCACACAAATTAAAATTGTTGAAAACCCTGATGACTATCTTTAAAATGGTTAAACAAGTTGATAACCAAGGAGTTAAACAGGATTTTATCTGAAGTATTTATTTTCCCTTTGAATTCTATTTGTCTCCAAGCTTCTACCAGCTTGTATTTTTAGTCAGGCTAATTATCAGCGGGTTGCCACGAGCTTCCTGTGGAAGCAGCCTGGCAGACACTCTTCCTGGAGAAGGTGCAAACATAATTATCAATAAGATATTTCTCATTCTTATTCCCATTGCTCTTTGCTTTTCAGACACAGGATTATTCGTTAATAACATTGTGGTAACACCACGACTAATAACCTTTTATCCCTTCCCGCTGTCATACATTAAGGGCACTATTAAAAATACCTCCCTCCACTTAAAAAATCATATGTAGGAAGGAACTGCAGATGCTGGTTTATACTGAAGATAGACACAAAATGCTGGAGTAACTCAGTGGAGAAATGTTACCCATTCCTTCTCTCCAGTAATGCTGCCTGTCCTGCTGAGTTCCTTCAGCATTTTGTGTCTATTTAAAAATGTCATGTTTAGCTGTCCCTAGTAGCTATCATTATCTCTACCTTTTGTATGGGCAATAGTAGTTCGTCAATACTTTTAAAATAATGTAAATTCTATCAATTTAGTAATTGAAAGTAAAATTGACAACTTGATGTGGCATTGTCAGTTGTGAATACAACACATTCCGATCAAGCAACCGAATTGCATGCGGTAATCTATATACTAAAACTCTTGTTTGTTTGTTTGTTTCTGAACTACAGCCAAAACGGTACACGATAGCGCAACAATTTTAAGCCCACCTTACTCACCATCTTCCATTTGGTGCTAATGGAAGAAGTTTCATTGAAATCGGTGTTATATTTTAAAAGGTATTCACATTTTAAAGTTTAAATCTATCTCCTAGGGAGGGAAGAGGAGGGAGGGAGGGGGGAGGGAGGGAGGGAGGGGGAGGAGGGAGGATGGGGGATTGAGGGGGATGGAGTGGGGGGGAAGGGGAGGGGAAAAGAGGAGGGGAGGGGAAAAGGGGAGGGGAAAAGGGGAGGGGAAAAGGGGAGGGGAAAAGGGGAGGGGAAAAGGGGAGGGGAAAAGGGGAGGGGAAAAGGGGAGGGGAAAAGGGGAGGGGAAAAGGGGAGGGGAAAAGGGGAGGGGAGGGGAGGGTGCTGCACCAATTCAGGAGAGGTTTGGGCCCAACGGGTCCACTTGGTCTAGTACTGTGTACAATTGTTGATAAGCATTCAAAGTGGCCCAGTATTCAACAGAATTTAGTCAATCCAAATTGGATTGATATAAACAATTCTCTCGTCGAAGTCTTCGTCTTCGACGAGAGTTTAGCAACATGCTCTCTCGCTGCTCCCCCTCTGTGATTCCTCCTGCCCTCCGACTAAACAATTCTCTGATTTGGTGTCTCTACTGCAGGCTGGTAGTGCATGTCAGGAAATAAAACATCCTGATCACACCCAGGTGCAGTCTGTGTGGAGTTTGCATGTTCTCCCTGTGACCGCGTGGGTTTCCTCCAAGTGCTCTGGTTTCCTCCCACATCCCAATGACATGCAGGTTTGCAGGTTAATTGGCCTTTATGAATTGTCCCCAATGCGGGTAGGGAGTGGATGCAAAAGCGGGATAATATAGAACAAGTGTGACCGGACGATCGATGGTTGGCGTGGAGTTGGTGAGCCGAAGGCCCTTTTCACATGCTGTGTCTCTAAACAAATCTAAATTAAACGTTAATCTTTGTGGACTAGTTAAGCAGTTTTCAGCAGGTTTAGGAATCTGTGATTGGCATCCAGTGAGGCACAGTCTTAGAAACAAGCTGCAGGGTACAGTAAACATATTAAACCAAATTTCTACACTCCTTATGTTCTGTTATAGTTTTAAAAATTGAACCAGCTGCTCTGTTGTTGTGGTGGGGCAATCCCACTGTATGATAACTCTGGGACTGTAATTAAATCAGCATCCAATGCCACATTACAGCATAACACTTCTGCAAGGGTTTATTCTTTCAGATTGGCTGAAAAATGGTACAATTAAAGCACGATAAAGCGAGTCACACGTTGTGAACTCAAGAAAAAGCTTTATTAAACAAAAATAAATCCAAAACAATAGCAGTGTTGCTGAGCCCAGAGTAGCTGTGTGTTGCTGCAGCCGGGCACTCCCTCGAACTCCTCCCTGCCGCCCCCAGTCACGTGCCTCTTACCACATAATGAACGAGGGTTTGATTAACCAGTGGCCCGACCACCAGATGGCGCCACACAATATAGGTACAAATATTTTGTTTCAGTGATTGATAGCAAGTTAACTGAGCTTTGTTATCACTTATGATTTATAGTTAGATAGATTCATTGAGAAATACAACATAGATATGGTCCACTGAGTCAATGCCAAACATCAATCACTCATTTACACTTAATCTTACAACAATTTTTTAAAAAAAATACTCCCCATATTATCATTCCCAGATTCTACCACTCACCTACAAATCAGGAACAATTTACGACCAATTAGCCTACCAACCTGCCCTTCTTTGGGATGTGGAAGGAAATCAGAGCATCTGGAGAAAACCCATGCAGCACCCGGAGAAGGTATAAACTCCATAGAAAGCATCAGAGGTCAGTATTGAACCTTAAGCTCCTGGTGTGTGAGGCAGTGGCTCTACTAGCTGTGCCACTGTGCTGCATTGTATGGCAAATATTACATATAGTTGTTTTTTTGGCATTATGAACAATGCTGGGTATTCTAGTGAATAATGCTGATCTTTCCTCACATGGGCTTTTGGGAAACATGTTGACTGAAGATTGTGAGGAAGAATAAACACATCCACCTGGCCAAAACATAAATCCCATGAGAGAGTTAAATGAAGGCTCTTTGGGAAGTTACTTCCTTTAAAACTGAACAGAATCCATGAGTACTAATTGTCAACTATTCAGAACTGTACAACTGAGCAACTCATTTCTATTCTGGTAACCCAAACTATCAGATTTGACATGCACTGGCTTCACTCTCCATGGACGTTGATTGATTTGCTGAATGTTACGACATTTTTTTTTTCTATTTTTGATTACTGGCATCAGCAGTATTTTGCCTTTGCAATAAAGCTACATGCATTCCAGATTTGAATACTGCCTTCACAAATAATTTCAATGGCAAGCTCTCATTCCAAATAGAAAGCTGAGAGTGTGTAACTCTCAGCTCCCTCGTAATATAATAACCTAATATGTCATAATCTTATGTAGCTACCATGTTCCTAAAATGCTTTTGCTTCCTTTCTTTCAAAACCTTATGCAAAATTTTCCTTGTTTTAATTTTCAACTCAGAGTGCTAAGGATCAAAAGTAGCAATTACACATAGAATAAGAGTACTAATCAGTCAGAGTTGTGAATCTGTGGAATTCTCTGCCTCAGAAGGCAGTGGAGGCCAATTCTCTGAATGCATTCAAGAGAGAGCTAGATAGAGCTCTTAAGGATAGCGGAGTCAGGGGGTATGGGGAGAAGGCAGGAACGGGGTACTGATTGAGAATGATCAGCCATGATCACATTGAATGGCGGTGCTGGCTCGAACGGCCGAATGGCCTCCTCTATTGTCTATATCGAAATTCCCCATGACCACAGTAACATTGCCTTTTCATACATGCTGATTGCATCTCCTGATTTAATTCATTCCCGAAATTAGGCATGTATGCAACTTCCATCAGGGTCGTTTTACCCTTGCAGTTTCTTAGGTCTCCTCACAAGGATTCTACATTCTCTGATCCTATGTCATCCCTTGTGAAGGACTGAGTTTCATTCCTGACCAGCAGAGCTAGCCCAACAGCAAATCCAAATTGCAGGAATCTGAACTTTCTAATTCTTAAATTCCCTTCCTAATTCTCAAATTCATGTATCAAAATATTTTGGGGGGCAATAGTTTGGCATAAGAAATGGTATATAGGAATAGATAGCAAATGCTGGCTTTTACAGTGATACTCATGTGTTGAATGAATAAGCAAATATTCTTAGTCCTGATTACTATTAAGTAAAGAGAACTGTCAAACATAGCATCCAACACTAAGCAAAACCAAAAAACACAGGAGGCCAAATGGGCTCTCTTCACCTGTACTAGCTTATTGAGAAAACTATCCGTTTGCCTCCACTCTCCACCCCCTTTCCCATAACCCTGTAAATATTTCCTTCTGCTACAATCATGTATTTCTTCTTGAATGATTAAATCCCATTATATGTTTAAAGAAATGTAACAAAATGAATCAGTGCTCATGCACTGTATGCAATAGTAGGTTAATAATCTGTGCCTTGTCTCAGATAACATACCTTTATCTATTATCAATATTATTATCATCGAGGAATGACGTGCTCTCAGCATGCATATGTTAACAGAGAAAAGCTGTGACACACTAGCTACCACATGGACCTGATGGAGTGAGGTCATCATTCAATGGCAAGGAGATCCAAGATGATTGAGCACCAGGTTCTGCTGCCCCAATTTAGCATGTACACACATTCAAAGTACACACCAATGTACTCTAACCATCTATTCACAATAAGCACACAGTTACGCACATTTTATGTCTCAGTCCCCTCCCATGTTCCCCTAATCCTTATCTCTTCCCCAAGCCCTCCTCTAACCGCTTCCCTCAGTCTCCCCTCGCCCTTGGTCCCCTTGTTCGCCTCTTTCTTGGTTTCTCATTTCCTTTTCTTCTTGAATCCCACACACCTATTCTGCGACTGCCCCCTACTGCCCACCACTCCCCAGCTTCCGGCTGCCAGATGCTTGTTTGTTCTAAGTTTGGTTTAATTTAGTTTGGAGAAACAGCATGGAAGCAGGCTTTTTGGTCCACCAAATCCATGCCGACCATTGATCATCCATTTACGCTAGTTCCATTTTATCCCATTTTCTCATTCACTCCATACACAGTAGGGGCAATTTATAGAGGCCTATTAGCCTGCAAGCCCACATGTCTTTGAGATGTGGGAGGAAACTGGAGCACCCAGAAGAAACCCATCCTGTCACAAGGAAGATGTGCAAACTCCACAGAGGCAGCACCCGATGCAATGCCATCTTCAGGATTCTCCATTCATTCAGAAGCTATAACAATGTACTATGGCCTATCTCCTGGTATGGTATGTATAGTCATAAGGTCATAAGGAATAGAAGTAGAATTAGGCCATTTGGCCCATTAAGTCTACTTTGCCATTCAATCATGGCTTATCTATCTCTCCATCCTAACCCCATTCTCCTGCCTTCTCCACATAACCTCTGACACCTGTACCACATAGTATGACATTTGTGACAACAATGATGTCTTATACATGATGAAAGCATCCAGTCCCAGCCAATACAGTCTTCTCATGATTGACAATCCAGCAATTTTCATTAGAATTATTCAACCATCTAGAAATAACATTGAAAAGTGAGAAATTTATGCTAGGTTTCACAGATAATTAAATGGTGCATTTCAAAATTATAACAAGACTGCATGTGATGCGTTGTTTTACAATAATTATAATCTGGCATGCGGATAGTCTTAATGGACATCCCATGTGAATAAGACCACATAGTTTCTGACCTTACTCTCTTGCAAGTTTAATAATGATGGTGAAAGCTTGAGGAAGTTGTGGAAATAACACCATTAGTAAAGTCTAATAAAGGAGCAGTAAGCAAACTGCTGGAGGTGTTAGTAAAAGCTAATAAAGGATAAGGCAGCTGTCTGGTTGAATCTAATTTATGGTAATTAAACTAAAAATCAGATCCTTACTGCTGTCTTATCCACCCCAAGTAAAATTGCTTTTAAATCAGTGTGTTGCTAAACCTGAGTATTTCATTGAATCTCATCAGTCCTAACTGAGACTATCTCTTAGTAAACACCATTCAACCAACCTTGGTGTGACAAATTGGAAAATGCGCATTCATACTGAAGGTAATGTATTCTTCTTCCTTTCAAATTGCAACCTATTTTGTTATTAATGAAGTAAAATGAAATTATTAAGAACCACTTATGCATCTCATTTCATTTAGCAAAGGAAAGATAATTTTTTCAGAGAATCTTGGATCTTGTTTCAATTTCAAGCTACAGGGCTTCAGGTCATGTCACGGATTTTTCATTTTAGGGATCTAAAAATAAAAGCACTTCTTTCCAGGCCATAGCATATAAGCCACAGTGTACACACCCTGCTGGTGTTGGGTCTTTTCTTTCTTTGTCAAAATGCCCAGTATGTTGGCAGGAGGTAAAAGGAAATTTCATACCTTGAATAAAAAAATAACCCATGTCTCTAAAGGTTGTGTAAGAAAGAATCACAGAACTCAAGCTGGGGTTGTGCCCTGCATCAACAGGGAGTGAAGGCACGCAGAACCAATTATACCCTGTCAATTGATACAGGCTGTGTTGTGGCCTCAGATAAACAATGCAGAACCATTTTATAAAATAGAATCAAAGCAGACTTCGAACAGTTGACATTAGAAGAAATAAGGAAAAACGTAAAAGGTCCAAAACAAGACAAAAATTAGTATATTTATTAAACAAAGGATAAAATGGAATATCCTCCAGTCCCTAGCACACGTTTGAAAAATTGTTATCATTCATTGCAAGTCAGTTGTGAATGGGACCACACTGAAATTTATTTAAAAACTAGACCAAGTGGACCCATTGGGCCCAAACCTCTCTTGCATTGGTGCAGCACCCTCTCCTCCACCCCTCCCCTCTCCCCCTCCTTCCTAGCCCTCCCCTCCCCCCTTTCCCTCCCCCCCCACTCCATCCCCCTCAACCCGCCTTCTCCTCCCCCCTCCCTTTCTACCCCCCTCCCTCCCCCTTCCTCCTTCGAGGAGATTTAAACTTTAAAATGTGAATAAATGTGAAAATATAATCGATTTCAATTAAACTTCTTCCATTAGCACCAAAAGGACGACGGTGAGTAAGGTGGGCCTAAAATTGTTGTGTTATAGCGTACCGTTTTGGCTGTAGTTCAGGAACAAATAAACAAAGATACGAGAGTTTTAGTATATAGATAAAACACTACAACTGCGACACATCTGAAATAAAAGTGAAATGATTGCTGGAAATATTCATCAGGTCAGGCAGTATGTGTTTTCAAAAATAAACAAAGGTGAGGAAAGAATTACATTGTGTTATTGGGCACCAATGAGGGTCAGCAAATACAGAGTTGAATCACTGGTCCCAGTTAGGGCATGGCTGTATTGTTGCAGGCAGTTAGCCTGGAATGGATAAAGCTAATAAATAATATGATAACAAAGGTGAGAATGAGAATACCAATAACATATTTTAAATAATGTGTTCACTTTTTCCGAATAATTTTCTGCTCGTCTATCGATGTTTGATTGACAAGCCTTCTGGTAATGTATATACAAGCAACAAATTTTGTGCAAAATATATTTTTAGCAAGTAAATTTATTCAAGAAAAAGGCACAATATTGATGAAAGGTCATTGATCTGAAATATTACCTCAGTTTCTCTTTCCACAGAAGCTGAAAAACCTGGTGAATATTTCCAATAATCTTTGTTTTTATTTCAGACTTGCTGCATGTACATTTTTTCTGCTTTGTCACGTTTGTCTCTTGGAAGAAAATGCATTTAACAATAATACTATTGTAGCGACCATGGAGAATGGTCTAGGTCGTCGAACCCTCGGATTGGCCAGCGAGGTCACGTGGGAACGCGACCATGGGGATTGGTCCAGGGAAGGACATCGCTGATTGGTCAGCGATGTCATGGGTGCGTTTGGCGCCCGATTGAGTTAGTTCGTTTGAGTCTTCAAGGAAGACAGTAAGTTTATATTGGTTGTCCTGCGACTTGTTGTTTTGATTCTGTATTCGTGTATTGCGGTTGCAATAAACTTCATCTACAACTACAAGTCTCGGACTCGCCATATTGGTGACCCCGAACGTGATCTGGACGATCACCGACTGAGAAAAACCCGACGCCTCGTTGACGATGACTGAGCAGGGCACACCGGAGTCAAGCGCGGCGGACGTTCATCTTCCGTTATTTTGGACGTACGCACCGCAAGCTTGGTTTATCCACGCCGAGGCCCAATTCCATATAAAGAAGGTGTCGGATGATTCCACGAAGTACTTCTACCTCGTCAGCGCGCTATCGCCGGACACAACCAAGCGCGTGATGCGGTTCATAATAAATTCACCTGCGGAAGACAAGTATGAAACCATGAAGAAGGTATTACTGCGGACCTTCGGGTTAAAAAAGCATGGTGGTGCGGCAAAACTTCTGCACCTACCGGAGCTTGGAGACAAACTGCCTTCCGTCCTCATGGCCGAAATGATGGTGCTAGCCGGTGAGCATACGGATTGCCCGATGTTTGAGCAGGCATTCCGCGAAAAACTCCCCGAGGATGTCCGATTGCTGCTTACGGATTGTTCTTTTAAGGACCCCGAAGCATATGCAGCGAAAGCGGACGCGCTCATAGCGGGAAAAAACAAGGCAGGGGATTCCATCAACAAAGTCTCGACCTCGGTGACCACGCCACAGCGACGGCAAGATGGCGCCACGTCTCCCGCCAATTCTCCGAAAGCCCGCCAAAAAGATCCGCACAAGCGCGGCTGGTGCTATTATCACCTACGATGGGGTAACGAATCCCGCAACTGCCGCTTGCCTTGTACCTTCGCGGGAAATGCCTCGGCCGATCGTACATAGGGGCAGTTACGATTGGCCAGAACCGGCGCCTCTATGTCCATGATCGATTCACGGACACAGAATTTTTGGTAGACACGGGAGCCATCGTCAGCATAGTGCCGCCGACCGACCTCGAAACCAGATCGGGTAAGACAGGTCCCACCCTCATCGCGGTGAACGGCAGCCCAATTCGCACGTTCGGTACACGGAAAATGTCCCTGGGTTTAGGCCTCCGCACGTACGAATGGCCATTCATCATAGCCGACGTCAAACAAGCGATCCTGGGCGCAGATTTTCTCTGGGCTTTTTCACTGGTTCCTGATGTCCGCGGTAACGACCTCCGACCTTCCGCCGAAGACGAGCACGTCGCTCCGACAATCGCCTCCTCGCTCAGCCCTACTGTCCAGGCCGTCGTCGCGGCCCCCGACTCATATGCTGCGATTCTGGCCGAGTTCCCAGAGCTGCTCGTTCAACGTTTCGACGCACCTTCGGCTAAACACGGTGTGGTCCATCACATCCACACCGAAGGCCCTCCCGTTTTCGCTCGGGCCAGGAGACTGCCGCCAGACAAACTGGTGGTGGCAAAGGAGGAGTTCAGGAAGATGGAGGAAATGGGAATTGTCCGTCAGTCTGACAGCCCGTGGGCCTCGCCGTTACACATGGTCTCCAAGGCATCTGGGGGGTGGAGGCCATGTGGCGATTATCGGCGTCTCAATGCTGTCACCACGGCTGATCGCTACCCCATACCGCACCTACAGGACTTTTCATCTGGGCTGGAAGGTGCGGTAGTGTTTTCCAAAATCGATTTGGTGCGAGGATATCATCAGATTCCGGTGCGACCGGAGGACATACAAAAAACTGCAACTATAACTCCGTTCGGGTTGTTTGAATGGTTGCGTATGCCTTTCGGTTTAAAGAACGCGGCACAGGCTTTCCAGCGACTGATGGACCGCGTGGGCCGGGGTTTACCCTTTTTGTTTATCTATCTAGACGACATCCTGGTAGCTAGCCCCTCAGTGCAGGAACACCAGGCCCATTTGCGGACCGTGTTCCAGCGGCTCCAAGACCACGGGCTCATTATTCAACCCTCCAAATGTCAATTCGGCCTCCCTGCTCTCGATTTTCTAGGGCATAGAATTACCCCTGCCGGCGCTGCCCCTTTGCCAGAGAAGGTGGAGGCTATTCGGGCTTTCCCCAGGCCCACCACAGTAAAAGGGCTGCAGGAGTTCGTTGGCATGGTTAATTTCTACCATAGATTCGTTCCGGCAGCGGCGCGAGTCCTGCGCCCGCTTTTCCAATGCCTTGCAGGTAATCCAGTAGAATTGTTGTGGTCCCCGGCCGCAGAGTCGGCTTTTACGGCAGCTAAGGCAGCCTTGGCAGACGCCACCATGTTGGTCCATCCGAGCCCCTCAGCCCCCACGGCCCTGACGGTCGACGCCTCGGACGTGGCGGTGGGTGGAGTTCTGGAGCAGCAGGTTGGTGGCCGTTGGCAGCCTTTAGCGTTTTTCAGCCGGCAACTAAATTCGGCCGAGCTGAAATATAGCGCATTTGACCGAGAGCTTCTAGCTCTCCATTTAGCTGTCCGTCATTTCAGGTATTTCCTCGAGGGCCGCCCATTTGTGGCATTTACGGACCACAAGCCATTAACATTCGCTTTTTTGAAATTGTCTGACCCATGGTCGGCCCGCCAGCAGCGGCACCTCACGGCTATCTCAGAATTTACCACAGATGTCCGTCATATCGCGGGTAAGCTGAATGCCGTTGCTGACGCCCTGTCTAGACCTGCTTTTCCCCCTATTTCGGCGGTGGACTGCGAAGTGGATCCCCAGGAGCTTGCGGAGGCACAGCTCCTGGCGGATACCGTTTCGACGTACCAGTCCACCACTTCGGGATTGAAGTTGGCCCAGGTAGCTTGTGGTTCGGAGGGCACGAAAGTCTGGTGCGATGTTTCTCTTCCTCGCCCCAGGCCGGTAGTACCGCCCTCCCTTCAGCGCCGGGTTTTCGATGCCATTCACGGGCTGGCGCACCCATCCATCCGCTCCACCTCTGCCTTGGTAGCAGCGAGGTTTGTCTGGCATGGCCTGAGAAAACAGGTAGCGGGGTGGGCACGTTCCTGCGTGCCCTGTCAGACCGCTAAAGTCCAGCGCCACGTCCAGCCCCCCGTACAGGATTTCGAGGTCCCGCCCTTTCGTTTTTTTCACATCCACGTGGATTTGGTCGGACCTTTGCCTTCCTCCCGGGGCTACACCCACCTCCTCACGGTGGTGGATCGGTTCACCCGGTGGCCAGAGGCTTTCCCGTTGTTTGATATCTCGTCAGCGTCTTGTGCTAGGACTTTGGCCCTCCATTGGGTAGCTCGTTTTGGGGTCCCGGCAGTCATTACCACTGACAGAGGGCCACAGTTCACTTCGTCCCTCTGGGCCGCGCTGGCGGAACTGTACGGGTCCAAGTTACAACCCACAACTGCATATCACCCCCAGGCAAATGGACTCGTAGAAAGGTTCCACCGCCAACTTAAAGCGTCCCTCAGTGCAAGGCTTGAAGGCCCGGACTGGGTGGACCAACTCCCTTGGGTTCTTTTGGGCATCCGGACTGCTCCTAAGCCAGATCTCGGTGCGTCGTCTGCAGAGCTAGTATATGGCTCGACACTTCGAGTACCCGGAGACCTTTTTTCGGACCCTTCAGCCCTGCTCCCTTCGGTCCCATCAGCGTTAGCATCTCTCCGGGAACGGGTGGGCTCCCTGGCTCCAGTGCCGACTTCACGCCATGGGTGTTCCATGGTGCATGAACCGGCTGCCCTGAAAGACTGTGAGTTTGTTTTTCTGCGAAAGGATGCCCATCGCGCCCCGTTGCAGAGGGTCTATCAAGGGCCGTTCCGGGTGTTACGTAAGGGAACGGCTACTTTCACCTTAGACATGGGCGGCAAGAGCGAACTCGTCTCGGTGGCCCGGCTCAAACCTGCCCATTTGGACCCGGATCAACCAGTTTTGGTCGGTCAAACCCCTCGGAGAGGCCGACCTCCGTTAGTTCCGCCCAGTCCAGCAACCCCCGTTCTGACAGTTCCTGCAGGACCTCCCGTTTCGGCAGTTCCTCCAGAGCCCCCCGTGCCGGTAGTTCCTCCAGAACCTCTCGTTCCGGCTGTTCCACCAAGTCCGGAACCTCCGGCTCCTGTGGTTCAGGCTGTCCCTCTCCGTACTCGTTGTGGTCGCGAAATCAGGCTCCCAGCTAGGTTCCGCACCTAGGGTTCTGGGGGGGGTCATGTAGCGACCATGGAGAATGGTCTAGGTCGTCGAACCCTCGGATTGGCCAGCGAGGTCACGTGGGAACGCGACCATGGGGATTGGTCCAGGGAAGGACATCGCTGATTGGTCAGCGATGTCATGGGTGCGTTTGGCGCCCGATTGAGTTAGTTCGTTTGAGTCTTCAAGGAAGACAGTAAGTTTATATTGGTTGTCCTGCGACTTGTTGTTTTGATTCTGTATTCGTGTATTGCGGTTGCAATAAACTTCATCTACAACTACAAGTCTCGGACTCGCCATACTATATTATTTTATGGATTCATTGTTTCATGAATGATAAAATTCATCATTAGTTTCATCAAATGAACAAAGTTCAATCATCCATTGAAATAATGAAATGAATAATTAGTTTCAATATTTCATCCACTGATGAAAGTAGAGGATAGATAACATACATTATTATGAGTATGATATTGGTATATGAAATTATCAGAAGCATGGATAGAGTGGACAGTCAGAACTTTTTTTCCATGGTTGGTTATCAAAAATAAGAGGGTATAGGTTTAAGAATAAAGAACGGTGATCTAAAGAGGGATCTGAGGTGAAAGTATTTTTTCATTCACAAGCGGAACAGATGATATCTGCGTGATATCTCAAGGTAGTAGAATCAAAAACAATGACTATATTTAAGAACTATTTTGATGGGGAATTCATTGGGCAAGGCATAGAAGGGTACAGCCTTGTAGTGAACAAATAGGGTTATTGGGGCAAAAGATTGGCATGGACATACTGGCCAAAGAGCCCATTTTTATGCTGTATGCCTCTACGAATTTAGAACGAGTTTTAAAAGGCAGTAGATAATTTATTAAATCCAACTGTCAATTATAAGGCAGATGTGCAGCTATTTATATGTTAACTGTAAAGTGACCTTGACATTGTACAATTGGGAAATGTCCACCATAATGAGAGTGGCAGTTTGGTAAAAGCAATATTGATTCCAGCTCAGTGAAGAAGGCTTCGAAAAATACCTCCTGTAATCAAGGGATAATTTTTGGCAGCACTCAGAAAGAAACATAGTAATTGCTGTCCTATCATCAGAACTGGACAATGTTGGAGACTTTACAATGTTTCCGTGAATATAGGTCTAGGTAAAATAGTGAGGGGTGGGGAGGCAGGAATTGGGACGAACATATCTGTAATGATATCGTGTCAATGGTTTTTAAATGTCATAGGTACTGACAACGGAACAATGAAATTCTTACTTGCTGCAGCATAACACGCCTACAGCCTAGTACACAAAGATAATATATAATAAACAAAAACAAAATTAAGAATACCCATTCTCAAACCTGATGGTTACGGTTTTCAGACTCCTGTGCCGTCTTCCCAACGGTAGGAATAAAATGGGGCATGGCCAGGGTGGTGTGAGTGAATAGGTGGAGTAAAGGCCAAGGGGTGTAGGAAGGAACTGCAGATGCTGGTTTAAACCAAAGATACACACAAAAAGCTGGAGTAACTCAGTGGGACAGGCAGCATCTCTGGAGAGAAGGAACAGGTGATGTTGGGGGTCAAGACCCTTCTTCAGACTGGTTAGAGAAATGAGGGATAATAGACATTGATGTGGAGATATAAAGAACAATGAATAAAAGATATGCGGAAAAGTAATGATGATAAAGGAAACAGGCCATTGTTAGCTGTTTGTTGGGTGAAAACGAGAAGCTAGTGCAACTTGGGTGGGGGAGGGATAGAGAGAGGGAAAGCCAGGGCTACTTGAAGGGAGAGAAATCAATATTCATACCACTGGGCTGTAAGCTGCCCAAGCGAAAATGGGCACTCTGACAATGGAGGAGACCTAGGACAGAAAGGTCTGTGTGGGAATGGGAAGGAGAATTAAAGTGTTTAGCAACCAGAGGGTTGTTGAGGGATTACTTTTAAGGTTCTGGCCCTGGCTATGTACCTCCCCACAAAGTAGTGCAAGAGAGAATATGCCTGGCAGATGAAAAGCAGGCCCGACTGCACCCTGAGACATCTCTGACTGGAGAGGGCGAAGCAAAGAAGAGACTTGCTTGTGACAACTAATCAATGAACGTTGAGACTCGATATTCAAATTTTGCTACCCCAGGGTTAATTGACTAAATAAATAGATGGAATTTGGTCTTTCTTTTGCATTTTCTGTTTCCTAATTTATTTATTGCAGTGAATTTTATTTTGCGCCTCAAATCTTTGGATATTGATTTGTAAATGCCGTAAAAGAAAATTTCTGTAACCTGAATGACTGTAACATGGAGATCATCTGCATAGAAAAGCCCAGCACATATACAAGTCAACAGTATCTTACGTCCCATAATTTGAGGATCATACTAATTGATATGCTTTAATGACAAATGTTTGTTAAGTTTTACTTTCTTACTTCCTGTAAATGAATGATTTTATTTACTTAAAAATAAATTTGTGTTAATTATTTGCTTTGTGGAGCAATGTTTGAATTAATTAGAACCTGTCAGACTCTTTGCAAGGTCTATAATCTGTGCTGGTAGTAACAAGGGCAGAACAAAATGAAAGACTGCTTTCCTGTGATGTCATTACCACACAAAAGACAAAGTGGTTGACTGGATCACAATCACAATCACACTTTATTAGCCAAGTATGTTCTGCAACATACGAGGAATGTCATTTGCCATAGTCATAACAATAAAAAGCAACAGGACACACAAAATACATTTTAACATGAACATCCACCACAGTGACTCCTCCGCATTCCTCACTGTGATGGAAGGTGAAAAAAAGTTAAATCTCTCCCTTCTTTGTCCTCCAGCGGTTGGGGGCCTCTAACCTTCCGTTAACGGGGTGATCTTGGCTCCCGCAGCTGGCGGTCGGGCCTTCCTCATCGGGGCAATCAAGTTCCTACTTCGGGGTGGGGGGGGGATCTCCATTCCCCGCGCCGGGTGATCTACCCCGTATCGGGGCTTGTCGAACCTCCTGCAGCTTGGAGCCCCCGACACTGTTTCAACCCGAGACTCCGAGCTCCTTGATGTTAAAGTCCGCAGGCCGCAGTTGGAGCGTCGATGAAGCATTGGTGGATGAAGCAGACAACGAAAATTTAAAGACTTACCACATTTCAGCTGTTCCAGCGGTATAATGCTTTTACTTGTACAGAGAGAAAGATTAACTAGCAATGTAAATCAGTGTAGGAGTCAATAACAATTTGATGCTTAATGCTTTTCAGCATCTACACTGCACAAAGAAAACAGCTCTTACTTCACTTCTGTTCATGGCCAGAGATAAGAAACATATTAGAGCCATAGAGTCTTACAGCACAGAAACAGGCCCTTTGGCCCAACTTGTCCATGCCAACCAAAATTACCCGTCTCTGTTAGGCCCATTTGCCCCCGTATCCCTCTAAACCTTGGCTATCCATGTTCTGATCAAGTATCTTTTAAGTGCTCTTATAATACCAGTTACATAATATTAGTTTATGTAATTTCAACCATTTCAAAGCATCCACAAAAAGAACCCAATCAAGCACAAAAAGAACCCAAACAATCATGAGAGAAATAGATCGGGTAGACGCAGAGTCTCTTGCCCAGTGGAGGGGAATCAAAGACCAGAGGACATAGGGGAAAAGATTTATTAGGAATCCCATGGGTACCTTTTTCACACAAAGGGTAGTGGGTGTGTGAACCAAATTGCCAGAAGAGGCTGGGACTATCCCATCGTTTAAGAAACAGTTAGACAGGTACATGGATAGGACAGGTTTGGAGGGATATGGACCAAGCGCAGGCAAGTGGGACTAGTATAGCTGGGACATTGTTGACCGGTGTGGGCGAGTTGGGCCGAAGGGCCTGTTTCCACACTGTATTACTCTATGACTCTAATAATGGTTTAAGAAATCACTGCAAAGCTCTGTTATGCTAAAACCAAAAATATATACAAAATGTTGCTAAATGATCAATGATTTAGAGATTGGCCTATTTTAAAACAAACAACTCCTCAGATTAGCATAGCGATTATCTTCAACCAGTTTAACTAGACTTTTTTATACTGCAGGCCATAATGGCCCCTGAAACGACGTTATAAGGGGTGTAGTAACTATAATACCAGCCAGTTTCTGGATCATTTATCTAGAGACACATGTCGGCATCCTACAGTGGTAGCTTTAGAGTTTAAGTTCAGTAATTAAATGAATCTGGAATTTAAAGCAAAAAGCCAGCATCACCAGATTGTTGTAAAAAGTAATTGGTATATTAATGGCCCTCAAGAAAAGAAAATGGCGCATTCTTCTTCTGACTAGCCCATAGGTGACACTAGACTCACTAAGGTGGTTAACTCGACTGCTTTCTTGGTTCAGGAACAATTTAGGGATGGACCTGCATTGCCAATGACATTTATATCCTCCAATTAAGGGAATTGACCTGTCAATGCTTATGATTATACGGCGTCTCTGGAACACTGCAATGTCAACAGAGAGAAAAACAGAAACATATAGAATGACACAAATGTCAAAGGAAAGAGCATATAGAAAGGAGAACGAATGAACTGGGTGATAATTGCAGGTAGTGTACTGTACTGCTTTCGGGGTCTGCACTGAAACAATCTGGTAGCTGGCAACAGAGCTGGGAAGATCGCCCTTCCCAACTCCAACCGGCCATTGTGGATGAGGCAAATTTTCAGATTCCCTTGACTTCTATTTAGATCTCAGGGTAGGTTCATACTGCCATCCCAAGAGCACCAAAATAATCATGGCATATTGGCATCTAGAGATGACAAAATATCAAGAGTTAATTTAGAAAGTTGGAAATGTTACCAGAGGAATGCATTTCTTCAGCATAGCTCTTATCAGAACTCAAGATTGCTACAAAAGATGAATTTCAATTCATTGCTGTTATACATAGAAACCAAATCTGCATAAAGATCACTTCTATTTCCCCAACATTTCTTTAGTTATTTTTGTGTAAATATGGGGGAGGGTGCTGCAAAGTAGAGCCAGGCAAGTAAATTATTTAAAAGGGCACACCCAAGTTGAGTTTGTGTTCACGGAATCCACCTTTAAATTGTACAGAAGCGGGTTCCACAAGCCCATTGAAAGGACAGAAAATTGTAACGTGGTTTCCAGGTATGTCCAGGGTAATCTGGAATAAAAAACTGTGAAAATGAAACATTAATGAAAATTGATCAGGAATTTTGGTCATGAATTAAATCACAAGGCACAGTGGGGCAGCTGGTAGAGCTGTTGCATCATCTCCACTGACCAGAGTTGGTGCTGCCTGTGTGGAGTTTGTTCTCCCTCTGTCAGAGTCTGCTTCCTCTGGGTGCTCCAGTTTTCTTCAAAAGCCATGTGCGTTCATAGGTTAATTACCCACTGAAATGGTCTAGCTGGTAGAAACTTTGGGGAATTGATGAAAATGTGGGGAGTATAAAACCAAATTAACACAAATGAGTGCCTGATAGATGGGATGGTTTCTGCGACTCAAAGTGCTTGTTTTGTACTGAATGACTCGTCGAACATATCCTTACAATTAAAGCTGACATGTTGACGATTGTCAGGAAATTTTACTTCTTACAAAATACTGGGACAGTGCCTTGGCCTGGCAATGCTTTTTGTGTTCTCCTATTCATTTATAAAGCCCTTGTGATCTGGAATTTTTATCTCAAACAAATGCTCTTTTCTAGTTTGTCTTCAGGTTTTATTCGGAGCCTGAACTATCATGGACTTGGTTCAGGCTAAAATAACAGACCAGCCACTCATAAGCCTGAAACACTATCTATAGATCAATGTATTCTTTAAGCATGGACTTTAGGTCAAATGTAGCCTGTCCCATTTTATACAGAGCCTTCCTGTCTTGCAATATGCACCCCTTCTCTAAATTTAGTCACGACATTAATATATAATTTTGAAAACTTAAAACATTTTAGGGCAATATAAGAACTTGATAGTTGTACATGTGAAGAAATTTTGTGGATGGATGATAGAGTAAATGTTAGTACTCCAGATCATATATGAAGCTTTCAATAAAGAAAAATCCATAGTAACATCTGTCTGTCAAATGAAAATGAGTTTCCTCACATTTATTTAAACATCACAAATTATATACAAGTAATATTTTATATATCAACTACAAATTTATCAAACATTAAACTGTAAACTACAAGTCATTGCACTATTTTAATGTTCACACAAAACAAATGTGCTTGCACGAATAGAATGCAAATTAGCTGCATTATAAACAAAGCTAAGCAGATTACTTCACAATTGGTAATTAAAATCCTGCATATCTCAGCCTAAAAGCTCTAAAATTATCTTTTTATTAAACCGATAACCTTGATCAGCATTTGATACGTTTTTTTCCAATGTGTTTGCTCAAATAGATTTTTTTTTTCTCCTTGAGGGTCTGATCTAATTTGTTCCATTTTTTTTCTTCCAGGCACCCCTCGGCAAAAGACAAACTCCATGATCATTCAAAGATGCCGTTGTGTTAACTTACCCTGGCTTTCAACTCAATTACCAGGAAACTAAAACAAAAACTGCAATCATTTCGCAAACAGCCCCCTCCCCCATCCACCCCCTCCACCCCTCCCCTCCCCATCCACTCCTCCCCTCCCTCAAACCCCACCTTCCCCATCCACCCCCCCTCCTCAAATTTGTCCACGTGTACAAAGTCATTTTACTGGCCCTCAAAATAGCAACCTCAGTTAAAGACATCACAGCTGCGCACAGCAGAAATGTCTTCTTCGAAGGACCAAAGAAACAAAATATTTTAAGATTTGCAATGGAATAAACACAATGCAAGTTAAGTTTTGGAAATATCACTCTAATCTCAAAAGCATTTACGTGGTGCTAATTGTAAGTGCTTTTCAACATCTTTAAAAAAATTCTAACAGCACTGCACTCAAAGCAAGTGTCACCATTTCATTTAATGGTGCCCTGCAACTGAAATGAAGTTCAAAGTATCAAGTTCAAAAGCACAACATAAAATTACAATAACGATTGTGTGAACATGGAAATACAACTTTAAACTTCACAATTAAAATATGCACAGTTTTTTAAAATCAAATCATAAGACTTAAATATTGCAGCATATCAAATGTAAATAATCTTTAAAAAAAGGAATACATCAGTTATGACATTTATATAATTTAACAATACTTCTAAATGTGTTTTACAATTATTTAGATTCTTCGATAAAAATATTTAACATTAACTACTTGACAACAATATTTTCAAAGTATTGCAGATAATTAAATACTGCAGTCTGACATGCAGTGAACCTGATTTTAAAGACCACATGACTGCACATTTAGTGACTCTGCTTGCTTTTTAAAAAGAATGGAGATAATGAATCAACGGATATAGTTTATGACTGTAATAGTGAAACTCGGTTTGTTAATGTTAAAGTTAATATTCTACCGCATTCCTAGTCTGGAATGACACGGTGTTCAATGAAAGAATGTTATTTTCCCAGAATTACTTCAAGATGCAAGCAACAGATTCAATGATCAGTAAACTAGTTCAGTTCTTGGGTTCTTGTTGCATTTCCTCTTCCTCAGTTTTGAAGAACAGTAGTGGAAACATTCCTAGGATGCAACCAATGGTCACACCTATAACTTTTCCCTGAAAGAAAATAACATTAAGATATTTTATGTAACAGATCAGGAAATGATTTAATTCATATTCCAAATAAATTTAATCACACAAATGGAATCATTTGTCAAAGTTAAAGATCACAGCCCCTTCATCCTGGCATGGAGAAGTTGTCAAAAATGTTTTCTGCATCTTAGCCCAAACTATAAATTTAACCCACAAGTTCATAAGTCAAATATAAATTACAATAAATTCAAGATTAAAACTTTTAACCTTCTGGCCTTCAAATATTTTGTATTAGCTGGTTTAGAATGAGCATTTTCCTCCTTTGTGTTAAAAAATTCTTCAACTGTTGTTTACCTAGATTTTCAGAAGGCCTTCGATACGGTGCCACACATCAGGCTGCTAGGGAGGATGGGAGCCCTTGGTACTGAAGGGAAGATACTGGCATGGACAGCGAGTTGGCTGGATGGCAGAAGGCAAAGAGTTGCAATAAAAGGGGCTTTTTCAAGTTGGCTGCCAGTGACTAGTGGAGTTCCACAAGGGTCGGTGCTGGGGACGCTTCACTCTTCACGATGTATATTAACGATTTGGATAAGGGGATGGAGGGCTTTGTGGACCAGTTTGCAGATGATGCTAAGATAGGTGGAGGGGCAGGCAGTGCAGAGGAAGCAAGGACTCTGCAGATGGACTTGGACAGGTTAGGAGAGTGGGCAGAGAAGTGGCAGATGAAATTCAGCGTAGCAAAGTGCAGAGTCATGCATTTTGGTAATAAGAATAAAGGCTTAGATTATTAGATTATTTTCTAATTGGAGTGAGAATCTAGAAATCGGACGAGCAAAGGGACTTGTGAGTGCTGGTGCAGGACTCCTAAAAGGTTAATTTGCAAGTCGAATCGGTAGTAACAAAGGCAAATTCAATGCTAGCATTTACATCAAGAGGACTGGAATACAAAGACAGAGATGTAATGCTGAGGTTCTATAAAGCGCTGGTCAGGTCGTATTTGTAGTACTGTGAGCAAATTTGGGTCCCATATCTGAGGAAGGATATGCTGGCTCTGGTGAGGGTCCAGAGGTGGTTTACAAGAATGATTCCAGAAATGAGTGGGTTAGTATATGATGAGCGTTTGACACCATTAGGCCACTCCTTGCTATAGTGTAGAAGGTTGTGGGGGGACCTCATTGAAAATGGCAGAATAATGAAAGTTAGAGCTCCAGGGGCTAGCGGAATCAAGGGATATGGGGAGAAGTTGGACACAGGTTACTGATTGTGGATGATCAGCCATGATCACAATGAATGGCAGTGCTGGCTCGAAGGGCCAAATGGCCTCCTCCTGCATCTATTTTCTATGTTTCTATGAAAGGCATAGATAGAGTAGATGTGGAAAGGATGTTTCCACTGGTGGGATTGTCAAGGGCCAGAGGTCATAGCCTCAGAATTAAAGGGCGCTCTTTTAAAAAGGAAGTGAGGAGGAACTTCTTTAGTCAGAGGGTAGTTAATCTGTGGAACTCATTACCACAAAGGGCTGTGGAGGCCGTCAGTGGATATTTTTAAGGCAGAGATAGATATTGATTGATAAGAACGAGTGTCAAGGGTTACGGAGAGAAGACAGGAAAATGGGATTAGGTAGCAGATATCAGTCATGATTGAATGGCGGGGTAGACTCGATAGGCCGAATGGCCTAATTCTACTCCTATAACTTGTGAACCTGTGAGGTTGCAAGTACTGCTAGTGGTTATAACGCGACAGAATGTATAAATGCAGAGATTAAGTAAGCATACAGCAATGCATACAGCAATGTTAGAGGTGACTGTTTTTTTAAACCACAATATATTGAATTGCACAGGCTAGTCATACCAAACTAAAGAGTGGATTCAAGAGGACTTTCTTCAACAATATATCTCAGATCCACAAGGGAAAAAGCAATTGTAGAGTTTAAAAAAAAAATTATAATCAGATTTATTTAACAGCCAAATGTGATACATTTGTCTCAAGTAAAGATGTTTTAATGGGGAAAAACACAAGATCGTGATCAAGTTAACCCAAATAATAGTTCCCAGAATGTCAGGATGAACAAGGCACATTTGTTAATGGGCAAAATGATAAAAGGTGAGTGGAAAATGCAAGCAAAACTGCCGCTATCCAATTTAGCGATGCAAAACAATGTTCAGGGGTGGGGAAAGGTGGAGATGGATTGAAGATTTAATTACTTATTAGACCAAGTGAACCCGTTGGACCCATTCCTCGTAGAGGGGGGACAGGGAAGGGGAGAGGGTGTCACTGAGCGAGCCCTGAACCCAAAGCCTCTCCTGTATTGTGGAGCACCTCTCAATGCCCCTTATCCCCCCTCCTCCCCACTGATCCACTCCATCCCCACTTGCCCCTCCCCCGCCCCCCCAGACCTGCCTCCACCCCCATTCCCCCCTTCCCACCCCCCTCCCCCCCACTCCTCTCCCCCCACCCCTCTCCCCCACCCCCAATCTTCCCTCCTCCCCCCACCCCCACTCTCCTCCCCCCACCCCCACTCTCCTCCCCCCACCCCCAATCTCCCCTCCTCCCCACTCCCACTGTCCCCCTTCCCCCCACCCTCACTCCCCCCCACCCCACTCGCTCCTCCCCCCCAGCCCCCTTCCCCCCACTCTCCCCTCCTTCCCACCCCCAATGTCCCCCTTCCCCCTCACCCTCCCCTTCTCCCCACCCCCACAGTCCCAAATTGACACTGTTACACTGGAAATCTATTTGTTCAACCTGCACCAAATTGATGTATGTTCAGCAACTCTATTGTTTGCAATAGACAGAAACAGGTCCAAGGTCCAACAAGGGGACATAGCTTCAGAATTGGGGGACAAAGGTTTAGGGGTAACATGAGGGGGAACTTCTTTACTCAGAGGGTGGTGGCTGTATGGAATGGGCTTCCGGTGGAAGTGGTGGAGGCTGGCTCAATTTTATTATTTAAGAGTAAATTGGATAGGTATATGGATAGGAGGGGATTAGAGGGTTATGGTCTGAGTGCAGGTAGATGAGACTAGGTCAGGGAGAATGGTCGGCGTGGACTGGTAGGGCCGGACAGGCCTGTTTCCATGCTGTAGTTGTTATATGTTATATGTTATATGATGAATTATCACCTAGTACAGATTTTTTTACGCTATTTTTAATGCTTTTAACCATTTTACTGTAAATTTAAATTCCAGTAAGCAATATTGAAATGGAATTATTAAATATTAAATGAATGTTTCATGTTTAACAGTCGAACTTTGAAAATGCTTGCAAATATAAAATACATTCAAATATGGGAAGTCTTGACAGTTATAACCCTGAGGGAATAAACAATGGGATTTGACCAGCTGAGTCAAGACAGAATACAGTAAGAGGGCGCAGAAGAGATTTACCGGAGCATTACCTGCAATGGGGTGTTTTAGTTACAAGATTGGATTGGCTGAATTTATTTTCCTTGGAGCAGAAGAGGTTGAAGGCAGTGGAGGCCTCAATTCTCTGAATGGATTCAAGAGAGAGCTAGATAGAGCTCTTACGGATAGCGGAGTCTGGGGGAATGGGGAGAAGGCAGGAACGGCTTACTGAGAATGATCAGCCATGATCACATTGAATGGTGGTGCTGGCTCGAAGGGCCAAATGGCCTACTCCTGCACCTATTGTTTATTAAAGGCATACCTGATAGAGGCGTAAAAATTCACAAAGGCATAAAAATGGAAGACAGTGAATAGGTTTTCCCCAATGTTATAGGTGTGTATAACTGGAGGGCGCAGGCTTATGGTAAGGGACACAAGGTTTTGAGGAGATCCTCGAAGGAATTTATTTTTCAGCGAGACTATTGGAATCTGGAATGCACTTTTTTTTAATTATCAAAAAAACTTTATTCCAAGAAATATATATAAAACATGTTCTTCCACCATGCGTCTCCATCACCCTGCCCCCCAGATCCGGCAGCGGAAGGACCCTAGACTGTGGCCCTCCCCCAGAGCCTTGGGGGAGGTGGATGCAGAGATTTGCACAACATTGAAGAGGACTCTAGACATGCACTTAAATATCCAAAGATTACACGTCTATAGTCCAAGTGCTGGTAAATTGGTTTAGTATAAATTTTGGCACAGACACAATAGGCTGAAAGGCCTGTTTCCATGCTTTATGACTTTAAAATATGATAATTAAAGCATGTAATTATTTTCTTTCCTCAAAAGGCGTCGTTGCTATTTACAAGGTAATGTGGGTAGCAGGGTATAAACAAATAATTGGTCTCTGTTAAGTGAACAGTGACAATGAGCAGCTTCTCATTTTCACCCTACAAAACAGCTAACAATGGCCTGTTTCCGTTATCATCGTCACTTTTTTGCATATCTTTTATTCATTATTCTTTATCTCTCCACATCACCGCCTATATCTCTTGTTTCCCTTATCCCTAACCAGTCTGAATGGGTCTCGACCCGAAACGTCACCCATTCCTTCTCTCCAGGGATGCTGCCTGTCCCGCTGAGTTACTCCAGCTTTTTGTGTCTCTCTACAGCATTCTTCATTAATATTCCATTTATTTCAGTACAGCTCAAAACCCCTTCATTTATGAATTTCTGTTTAACTAAATTTCTGTTTGATACGGATTTTGAACTGAAGTTCATGTATTGGCGAGCCAGGAAAGTCTACAAACAGATCAGAAAAAATGGAGGAAAAAAGACAATCAGGCAGGGGAGCATCAGAAATCCTTACCAGCTGCGAGCTCAGTCGAGTCTGCCACATGTCGGCCTGTTTGGGGTTTAGATCAGGACTTGGTAATCCTAGCCTTGATGCAAGAGCCTCCACATATCCAGCAAGTCTAGAAAAATAAAAGTTACGTCTTACATTTTTCAAATATCACTTCATGTTCCCCTCTTTTGCCTGGAAAAAGAATGCACCAGACAACCAGCACTTTGGCAGAAACAATCCACATAAAATGGGCCTCCCTCACCCAGACAACCCCTTCTCCAACATTCCTCCCCCTCATTACAAAAAATCCTTACTTCTACATTTTACAGCTCCACTGCAAAATCTCCTCAAGGTATGCCTACTTTGAAAAAGTTCTTCTCCTCTCTCTGATGGGAGTTCTGTGAGACCCTCTCTCACTGCTTCCCCTCCAATTCCCGCTGCTCTCCTGCTCTTGGATGGTGTTCTGACCTGGATTCACTACCTCAGCCACGTGTCTTTCCTCAACAATTGAATATGCCACCATCTTGTGCTATGGGCTTCCAGCTCTGGTTCCAAACCTTCCAGTTCGGGCCTAACCAGGATACGCACCATCCACCGCTTCTTGCAACAGTTCTCCTTCCGTGCTGTGTGTTCTACACTCTCCGCCATGCGCCAGCAGACCCCTACTCTGTCTCTCCCGCAGCTCCAGGCCTCTCTCTCCCTTAGAAAACCCCTTCTCCAGTCTCCAACATTCACCCTCCTCTTCATTTTGTAAACCAGCACTTTAGCCTTTGCTGTCACACTGTAAATTAGTTTCACGGATAGGGTTGCCAACTTCCTCACTCCCAAATAGGGGACAAAGGGTGACGTCACCGCCCCGCGCCCCACATGACATCATCCAGCCAGCGGGCACGTGCTCCCGCTCCACCAATGGCGGCCGCCCGGGCCGGGAGGCGGGTTGCTATGCAACCTCCGCTAGGGGCTCCCAGAAATCGCAACAAAATGTAGTAATAATCAGCGAGGTCTTAAAATCCCAGGTTTAAATGTACAGGTTTGGGCTAACTTGGTGTAAAATTTAACAGCAATGCCGCGGGGAAAAGCTCAGCGGGTCAGAAAGAGAAACAGAGTCAATGTTTCGAGTTGGTGACCGGTCGTCGTTCCCACATCGCTTTAAGTCGGACGGTGGAGCATTGTGACTCCTTGTGTGAAGGTCGGAAGGTGGTTTCTAAAGTACAAGTGGAGATCTCTGAGTATGGGCAGGAAATACGTCACCCCATTGCATTGGGTGGCGATTGCAGTGTGAGCGAGTGCGGCCAGCGCCTGCTCCATATATATATATATATATATATATATATATATATATAATGGCACTGGAGACATCAAGGGCAGCTCTCTCAGTGTTAATAACGCCGGCTGCACACCATGGTCCCATTGGGGCAGCTCGGCCCCCTGTTCCTCCAGATGGCAGGCACCTCCCTCTCCTGCGAGCTGGGCTCGCCCGCTGCAACCACAAACTCCACCGGCATTGTGTGCAGGTTTATCAAGGACGCTGCCTTAGTCTGCAAGTTCTAGGGAGGGGAAAGAAATCAAAAAACCCGGCGACTTCCCACCCACCCAACCAACCAACCAAACATGCCCTCTAAGACAGCAGGGTTTGGCTCGGTTTACCAGCTGTAGCAAGGAATTAAACCGGACTGTCAATGGGGAACCTGCGATTAGTGTCAAAGAATGGCTCGGTTTCTGACTGTTTCTTGTGGATTGGACGAATTCCTGCAGGCTTATGCAATTTAAGTGGATTGTAACCCGCTGCGTGACTTGGAAGCACTGATTTAATGTTCCTCAGAGGTTTAAATCAATGGTTCCAAGTCACGCATTTCTGTTAAACTTCACACCGTAAGCCCAAACCTGAACATTTAAGCCCTGGATTTTAAGACCTCTGCTTATTATAGACAATAGGTGCAGGAGGAGGCCATTCGGCCCTTCGAGCCAGCACCGCCATTCAATGTGATCATGGCTGATCATTCTCAAGTACCCCGTTCCTGCCTTCTCCCCATACCCCCTGACTCCGCTATCCTTAAGAGCTCTATCTAGCTCTCTCTTGAATGCATTCAGAGAATTGGCCTCCACTACCTTCTGAGGCAGAGAATTCCACAGATTCACAACTCTGACTGAAAATGTTTTTCCTCATCTCAGTTCTTAATGGCCTACCCCTTATTCTTAAACTGTGGCCCCTTGTTGTGGACTCCCCCAACATTGGGAATATGTTTCCTGCCTCTAACGTGTCCAACCCCTTAATAATCTTATACGTTTCGATAAGATCCCCTCTCATCCTTCTAATTTTCATCCTTTACTACATTTTGTTGCGATTTCTGGAAGCCCCATACGGAGGTTGCGTAGCAACCCTCCTCCCGGCCCAGGCGGCCGCCATTGGTGGATTGGGAGCACGTGGCCGCTGACTGGGTGAGGTCACGTGGGGCGGTGACGTCTCCCTTTGTCCCTTATTTGGGAGTGAGGAAGTTGGCAACCCTACTAATACAGGACAAGGGCGGTCCCGTACGGGTCAAACCAATTTAGTCCAAAATATGGGATGTCCCGGCTAATACGGAACAGTTGGCAACCCTATTCACGGATGTTCACAGGAGTAACGGTGCTTCTAGAATGAGTGGGTTTTTTTCAATTAGGAAAGGTTGGACAAGTTAAGTTTTTATCCATTGGAATTTAGAAAAGCAAGAGGCAATTGATTTGAAATACACAAGCTCCCACGGGGTTTTTACAGGGTGGATGTGGAGGATATGTTTTATTTTGTGGGAAGGTGCAGAACTAAGGGTCACTATATTGAAAAAGAAGCTTCACCCATATATGACAGTTTTTTAAATCTCTATCTCTAGAATCAGCTGTCTTTGGAACTCCCTTTCTATACAGGAAGTAATGGCTTTGATTATTTTTAGGGCTGGGGCAGAAATATTCTTGATAAGGAGGCGAGAGGTTCCAACAGGTGAACTGCAGAGACGAGGTTAAATTCAGTTCAACCAACATCTTATCACATGGCGTAGGAGGCTGGGGAGGCTGAGTGATTGCTCCAGTTTCGCTTGCACATGGTTAACAAGGTGGTGGGCTTATCTGAAGCAAGTGTTTGAAGGTGCAGTACAACATTCACAGATAGATTACTCAGCTCCTCAGGGGATTCAGGGTAATGTTGTTTAAAGAGGCTCAGAAACAATGTATTAAATACTAAGACAGCCATTTGTATTTTTGCAGTCAAGCAGAAACTCAACAACATAAGGCTTTCATTGTTAGCCTACTGAGAGCACAATATGTTTGTACTTTTGGGGCATAAAGTGCAGTATGTAACTGAGCATCTACCCAAGTCTCACATCATCCTGACTTGGAAATACATCTCCATTCCTTTATCATGGCTGTGTCTAAATCCTGTGCTCCTCCTCCACAATCTTAGCCCACACTTGATTTTTTTCTTAAGCATAATAGTCAGTGCCAAGTAGAAATAAAAATGATTGTGCAATTTCAGATTGGCTAAATTTAGAAACATAATGTGGACACACTTAAAGTGGGTCAAACCATTTCCCTCAGGTCCAGGACAATGTGCTTTATGGGTTCCAATATCAGCTTATGTACTTTGTACATGGAATAGTACCCCACAGGAAGAGACCTTTTAGCCCAGTGTTTGTGCCAAACATGATACCAAGTTAAACTAATCTCTTCTGAAACCAAATGGTCATCCATATCCCACCATTCATTGCTTAATCATTTGTCTATCTGCAAGGCACTTAAATGCCATCATAGTGTCTTTCTACCACTATTCTATTCAATGCATTACAGGCACCCACCACCGTGTGGAATAAACGTGCCCCACACATCTCCATCTCCTTTGCCCCTCTCACCTTAAAGCTGTGCCATGTGATCTTCAGCAAAGATTTTGACTGACTGCCGACCATATTTTTACCTTCCATAATATTATTTGTCAGGTCTCCCCAGTCTCCAGGGAAAAGTGATCCAAGTTTGTCCAACCTCTCCTTATAGCCTATACCCTCTAATGCAGGCAGCATCCCGACAACCCTCTTCCCCACCCTCTCATGCCCCCTGTAATGGGATGATCATATAAACATAGCACAAAAAGTAAGGAAATTTGCGTTTGGTAGATTATTTCTTTGTTGTAACAATGCTTCTTGGCAATAAATCTTATACCGTTGGAAAGCCTGTTTATTTCCCTTTTAAATGGTGCCACATTTGTAAGGAACATGCATTTGTGGGATGAGCAGCAGAGCTGAGTATATGGGTTGCGCCCATGAAAAATTTGCCAAATCTTCTCTGCCAATGCCAAACAGCTTATTCTGCTGTTGCTATTGACTCTTGTTTTGAGCTTCCTGATTGGCACCTGATTGGCAGCATCTGTGAGCATGGGCCCTGCTACAGTGGTCAGTAGGTGTCTGCTCCAAGAATCGGCATGCCACGTTTGACTGATCTGGATAGGGCCCGTGCGATAGGGCAACTTCAAGCTGGTGTTCCGCAAAACCAAGTTGCGGCATTATTTGGAGTGAGCCCTAGTACCATCTCCAAAGTTAAGGCCAAGTTCCATATAACGGGGGATGTCAGAGACAGGCCGCGAAGTGGGCGTCCCAAGAAGACGACACCCGAAGAAGACCATTTCCTCACCCTGTCAGCACTTAGGAACCGTAGGCTGTCTTCTACAGATTTGCAGTCAAGGTTTGCAGGACGATATGGCCGACGGCTCTCTGCCCAGACAATTCGGAACAGACTGCACGCAGCCGATCTCCGGTCTCATAGGGCTGCCAGGAGGCCTGCCATGACTGCCCTTCACCGTCAGGCCCGTTTGCGCTGGTGTCGGCAACACGTGCACTGGAACCTGAACATGTGGAGGAACGTTATGTTCAGCGATGAGTCCAGATTCTGCCTACGGCAGTTGGATCATAGGGTCAAAGTGTGGAGAAGACGCGGAGAACGCTATGCTGATTGCTGCACCGATAGAGTAACATCTTTTGGTGGAGGCAGTGTGATGTTGTGGGGCGGCATCTCCCTCACTGGAAAAACGAGGCTTGTCATCATTGGAGGCAATCTCAATGCAGAGAGATATCGAGATGAGATTCTGCAACCAGTGGCAATCCCATATCTCCACAGTCTGGGACCGAACTCTCCTCCAAGATGACAATGCTTGCCCCCACAGAGCAGGGTTTCCTCCAGAATTTGGGAGTGGAGAGGATGGAATGGCCTGCCAGCAGTCCTGACCTCAACCCCATTGAACACTTGTGGGATCAGCTTGGGCGTGCTGTTCGTGCCAGAGTGACCAACACAACCACGTTGGCTGACTTGCGACAAATGCTGGTTGAAGAATGGGATGCCATCCCACAACAGTGTGTGACCAGGCTGGTGACCAGCATGAGGAGGAGGTGCCAGGCTGCTGTGGCTGTGTATGGTTCTTCCACACACTACTGAGGCTCCTGTTTATTAAATGAATAAATTGTTAAATTGCCAATATGTCTTGTTTCTTCAGACTTCAATCATCCAATCCACCAAACAACACCGAACAAGAGTCAATGGCAGAATAAGCTGTTTGGCATTGGCAGAGAAGATTTGGCAGATTTTTCATGGGCGCAACCCACATACTCAGCTCTGCTGCTCATCCCACAAATGCATGTTCCTTACAAATAGACAAAATGGCGGCACTGCCCTAGCAGCTGCCGCTCACCTGCGGTCCATTTGTCTTTGTGTTTTTGTTGGTTTTTTTTGTCTTAATTGTAGTTGTGATGTGGTGTTTTTGTGTTTGTGTACTATGTGTGTATGTGGGGGGGAGGGGGGGAACTGTAACACTGTAAATATGTGTCCCTTCAGAACGGAGACCCGACCTTTGTTTTCTGGGCCGTGTCTCCGTTCCTGCTGCGGCCTACCATCGGCCCAACTCCTGGAGCTGTCGGCCTCCAGGGCTCTGGTTCGCAGAGCCCGCGGATCGGACTTACCACCACCGGAGCCGGCCGTCTTCGGAGGCTGCGGGAGCAGCTGCGACTCGCCTTAGGCTCGGGCCGCGTGGATGCCGACATCGGGAGCTCCGGCAGCGGCAGCGGGTTCGCCCGCCCCGGATCGCGGGGTTTGGGGCGCGGACATTTCACCGTCCGGCGCGGCCTAGGATGGCCGCGGGATATTTCTCTGCTGGGTGGGGGCTTCAATGTCGGGAGCCACGACCGCCCCGACGTGCAACAACAGCGGCAGCAGCGTGTTCGCCCGCCCCGGATCGGACTTATCATCGGCGGAGCCGGCCGTCTTCGGAGGCTGCGGGAGCGGCTGCGACGCGACGCGCCTTGGGCTCGGCCCGCTGTGGACCGTCCGGTGCGGCCTGCAACCACAACAGCCTGACTGCGGGCGAGGCACAGCGGGAGAAGGGAAAGACATTGTGGCCTTCCATCACAGTGAGGAGAGAGAGGACTGGAGGAGACTCACTGTGATGGATGTTTCTTTGATGGATGTTTCTTTTTTTGTGTGTTTTTGGGGTTGGGTGGTTTGAGTGCCTGTTTGATGCTTTTATTGTTGGACTGTGTTTTTGGGGGTTTTGGGGTGTGTGATTTGAATGCCTATTTAATGCTTTTATTGTTGGACTGTGTTTTGGGGGGTTTTTGGGGTTGGGTAATTTTGGGTGCCTGTTTAGTGCTTTTATTGTTGGACTGTGGGTGATTGAATTAACATTTTGTTCAAGATGGCCGCGCCGTTGTGTTTGGCTGCCTGCCACTGTATGTTTCTTTTTTTTTCCTGGTCAGATGTGCAGCACTTTGGTCAACGTGGGTTGTTTTTAAATGTGCTATACAAATAAATTGACTTGACTTGACTTACAAATGTGGCACCATTTAAAAGGGAAATAAACAGGCTTTCCAACGGTATAAGATTTATTGCCAAGAAGCATTGTTACAACAAAGAAATAATCTACCAAACACAAATTTCCTTACTTTTTGTGCTATGTTTATGTACAGGCATGTGCATAAGTTATCCTTCCATTTGGCTTGAAGAAAATGGAAAGAACATTAATACCGTCGCTGTCTGAGAATCGAAACTCCCAAGGATATGCAAGCACAAATCCAAGACCTCTCTCTGGGGTGCATCAGAATCTGATGCACTACAGCATTATACTCTCAAAAGGAATTGAAAACAAAATGTACATACAGTGTCCTCCATAATGTTTGGAACAAAGACCCATCATTTATTTATTTGCTTCTGTACTCCACAATTGTAATAGAAAAAAAAATCACATGTGGTTAAAGTGCACATTGTCAGATTTTATTAAAGGTTATTTTTATACATTTTGGTTTGACCATGTAGAAATTACAGCTGTGTTTATACATAGTCCCCCCATTTCAGGGCACCATAATGTTTGGGACACATGGCTTCACAGGCATTTGTAATTGCTCAGGTGTGTTTAATTGCCTCCTTAATGCAGGCATAAGAGAGCAGGTGGGGGTGTTATGGCCTGGGCATGTATGGCTGCTGAAGGTACTGGCTCATTTATCTTCATTGATGATACAACTGCTGATGGTAATAGCATAATGAATTCTGAAGTGCATAGAGTCACATCCTTTCTGCTCAAGTTCAAACAAATGGCTCAAAACTCATTGGTCAGCGGTTCATTCTACAGCAAGACAATGATACCAAACATACTGCTAAAGCAACAAATAAGTTTTTCAAAGCTAAAAAATGGTTGACTATGATTGAGTGGCCAAGTCAATCACCCGATCTGAACCCAATTGAGCATGCCTTTTATATACCGAAGAGAAAACTGAAGGGGACTAGCTCCCAAAACAGGCATAAGCTAAAGATGGCTGCAATACAGGCCTGGCAGAGCATCACCAGAGAGGTCACCCAGCAACTGGTGATGTCCATGAATCACAGACTTCAAGCAGTCATTGCATGAAAAGGATATGCAACAAAATACTAAACATGAATACTTTCATTTACATGACATTGCGGTGCCCGGAAATGGGGGGACTATGTATTAACACTGCTTTAATTTCTACTTGGTGAAACCAAAATGTATAAAAATGGCCTTTATTAAAATCTGACAATGTGCACTTTAACCACATGTGATTTTTTTCTATTACAAATCTCAAATTGTGGAGTACAGAGGCAAATAAATAAATGATGGGTCTTTGTACCAAACATTATGGAGGGCACTGTAGATACTGAACTGAAAATCTGAAATAAACAGTAAACATTGTAAACACTCAGCCGGCCAGGCAGATTCTATGAAAAGAGAAACAACGTCCATATTCCAGATCAACAATCCTTCAATCTGAACTTTCCCAGTTTTAACCCGTAACATTGATTCGGTTGCCCTTTCCAGAGATGCTGCTTGATCTGCTGAGAATTATTGTGTTTTTTTTACACAGGCAACACTATTATAAACCTCGTCTTAGAAATGAAACATTTACTGAACAATTATTGCTTCATTATCCAGATATTTACAAAACCTAAATGAAATCCAGTTCCAAAATGCATGGAATTGTATATATTTTGAAAACTGTTTAGTTAACAGTCCATAAATAGTAATTGAAAATATCTAGTCAATGATAACATTTCAGAAACAATTTGTATTTTAGTATTAATCATGCTTCCTTTTACTGGTTGCAAAATAATTAGTGCTTGGTGTAAGAGTCATCATCAGGAACAAATATCCAAATTTAATTGAAAAAAAAGCTATTTTCAAGTTTGTAAATACAGCACTTGCGGCCTTAAGCCATGATGTTCCCCTAGGTAACGATCCAGCTACAAAGTTGACCACAGCAAGCAGTCGGGTTTATTCATTATTTGAAACAGAAAGCACTGTACGCCAAGCTGCATTTCTTTCTTCAAGTTAGGTGCTGATGAACTATTTGACATTGATGGGAAATGTTCGTATTAACTGAATCCTTGGATATTTTTTCCATTAGACAGTTCTTAGCTTTAAGATGACTCAAGTACATTAGGTGTAAGAAAATAACTGCAGATGCTGGTACAAATCGAAGGTATTTATTCACAAAATGCTGGAGTAACTCAGCAGGTTGACCTGCTGAGTTACTCCAGCATTTTGTGAACAAGTACATTAGGTATACTCACCCCAGGCCAGCTACATCTGACACAAGATTACCCAGTGCAGCAGCTGTATTGAACAAACCAAAACAAACCAGTTGAAATAACAACACCAGTTTAGTGGAAGATTTAATAAACATGCTCTGCTCCTTAAAACAAGCATGCTGTCTGGATTTATTATCATCTCGACTTGCTCTCTGCTGAAGGCAATATCCTGGGGTACAGGTTTATCAGTACTCACCAATCCCATATGGCTTTTGAGACAACCATTTAAACTGGGGTCACTTCAAATCACTTTAGAACTAAGGAAGTATTCCTGCAGTCTAGTTGCATTTGCAAAACTGGAAATTCACGAGTTAACTCGCACACAAATAGTTCTCAGAAAATAGCTATCATATCATTCATTTCAGTATCACTAATTGAGGGATAGATATTAGCCAGGGCATTGTACGTTGACTTCGCCCTATCACCCAAGTGCAAAGACAGCTTCAGACAATATTTCCTTCAATATGTTTGTCAAAGCTGCAATCTTTGAATTTTCTGTGAGAATGTCAGACTAGATTTTTGAGCTCTTCTTTGGACTGGATCATCCCTCTGAAGTGTCAATGACCCATTCCTCATGCAGAAACAGACCAGCATCGTGGGTGCAAGCTCTGCCTGCTTCTTGGCATTCAAGCTTATGCATACTCTTTGCATCAGGAGCTCTGGGCTTTAATCTACCACCTCCTAACCATGATAATCCAAAGATGCTGAAACAAATCATGGGAACCACAGATGTTGAGAGTGATAATGTAAATGAGGTTTGGACTGAGGCCTATTATTGTGCCAGTGGTAACAATGTCTTGTAATGTTTTATGTTGGTAATGGTACCATGTGGTTAAAAATATATATATCTCTTCCCATTTCATACAGCTACTTTCCAACAGTTCTAGGTCATGTTACAAACCAGACATTGTATCGTTCATAAAAATAGAAAGATGATGTATGACTTTTGTAGCAAGTAGTACGTCACCCAATGAAATTGGGAAAGAGTGGGAATAATGAGAGGGGGAAGTTTGGAAACAATGAACGCCAAAAGGCAAGAACAGGAGAGCAAATTAGAAGACATAGGAAAAGTGAGCAGGTGAGCAACAGAGATAGCAACACACCTACTCAGAAACTCATGATTCTCAGAACCCCAAAGCCATTCACTATCAATTTCCGCAAAGACCAGCTAACACCCACACCACCAAGCTCCAGAAACCAAAATGAGACAGTTAATTAATCGGTGTAGGAAAGAACTGCAGATGCTGGTTTAAATCGAAGGTAGACTCAAAATGCTGGAGTAACTCAGCAGTACTCTCCAGCATCATTGGAGAGAAGGAATGGGTGACGTTTCGGGTTGAGACCCTTCTTCAGACTGTTTCCTTGAGCAGTAGATTCTGGCAAGGGAAAATTCTGCAAGAAGACACAAGGAACTGAAAATGCTGGAAACTTGCGTGGAACATAAAGTGCTGGAGTAACTCAAAGGTTTCAAAGGTCTTTTATTGTCACATGTACCAATTAAGGTACAGTGATATGCAAATTACCATACGAAAAGAAAAGCAACAAGACACACAACTGCATAAAAGTTACCATAAACATCCACCACAGCGGATTCCCCACATTCCTCACTGTGACCGAAGGCAAATAAGTCCAAGCTTCTTCCTCTTTATTCTCCCACGGTCGGGGCAGTCAAACCATCCGTTGGAGCAGTCAAAGCTCCCGGGTCAGGGCAGTCGAAGCTCCCGGGTTGGGGCACTCAAAGCTCCCGGGTCGGGGCACTCAAAACTCCCGGGTCAGGGCACTCAAAACTCCCGCGTCGGGGCACTCAAAACTCCCGTGTCGGGGCACTCAAAACTCCCGCGTCGGGGCACTCAAAACTCCCGCGTCGGGGCACTCAAAACTCCCGCGTCGGGGTACTCAAAACTCCCGCGTCGGGGCACTCAAAACTCCCGCGTCGGGGCAGTTGAAGTTCCTGCGGCTTGGAATTCCCGAAGGTAGACACAAAATGCTAGAGTAACTCAGCGGGACAGGCAGCATCTCTGGAGAGAAGGAATGGGTGATGTTTCGGGTCGAGAAGAGAGTGGGCGGGACAAAGATAGAATGTAGTCGGAGCCGGTCTCTGACCAGACATTGCGAGCTCCGTGATGTTAAGTCCGCAGGCACCCGCGGTAGAGCTCAGAGGTCGATTCCTGACAAAGGGATTAGGTGCTTCGGGATGTTAAAGTCCCGTAGGCTCCCCACCTCAGGGGGTCAGTCAGCATTTCTGGAGGACATGGCAGCTTCTGGCGAGCACCGCCCCAGTGTGCAGACTTGTTGGAACGGGCCCGGCTGCCGAAAGGAAATATGAGGTGTCGTTTCTCCAGCTAGTGTGTGGCCTCACTCCGGCTTTGGAGGAGGCCCAGAACAGAAATGTCAAGATGGGAAGGGAGGGGTTGTCAAAAAGAAAGATCAGTAAATGGGAGATTCAGCAGGCCTACGTAAACAGAGTGCGATTGTTCAATGAAACGGTTGTCCGGTCCACATCTGGTCTCGCCGAAGTAAAGGAAGTCACATCAGGAGCACCAAATGCAATAAATGAAGTTAGAGGTGGTGCACGTGAACCTCTGTCTCACCTGGAAGGATTTCTGGAGTCCTGGATGGAAATGAGGGAGGAGGTGTTGGGGCTAGTGTTGCATCTCCTGCGTGCATAGAATAGACAGTGTTCCCCGCAAGTATTCCACTGGTCCTTATTTTCATCCCACCAGCCTCCGCATCCAACACATCATTCTCCGACATATCCATTACTGACAAAGTGATCCCACCACTAGTCAAATCTCCATTGTTTTTTGTTTTCCATAGAGATCATTCCCTCTCCAATTCTTTGGTTTGCTCATACCTTCCTACCCAAATCACCCCCTCCCCAGGTGCTTTCCCTTGTAAATGCAGGAGATGCAACATCTGCCCCTTTGCCTCTGCCCTTGCATCCATTCAGGGACTCCAACAGTCCTTCTAAATGAGACAGTGGTTCACATGCACCTCCTCTAAATGCATCCACTGCATTCTGTGCTCTCGATGTGGCCTCCTTTACATCAGCGAGACCTACAGTAGCATAGACTAGGCAACTGTATCGCCAAACTCTTGCAGTCTTTCCCAGTTGCTAACCATTTTAACTACCCATCCCATTCGGACCTTTCTGTCCTGGGCCTCCAATACTGGAGCGAAGCAACGGGCAAACTGGAGGAACAGCGCCTCATATTCGTTTGGATAGTTTACAACTAACAGTAAGAACATTGAATTCTCCAATTTCACATAGCACACACCCACATTTTTGTTTCCCTTTTTTCCCCTCTTCTTAACCTCTTTCCCATGCCACACCCTCCAATCCCAGTGCGCACCCATTTCTTCCAAGATCGCCTCTCTGCCCATCCACCTATATCCCTCCTGCTAGCTTTACATTTCATTCTTCTCTCCTTTTCTGATCCTGTTTTGTCTCCTATAGTCCCCCTTTGTCACCCCTTTTGTATCATTTTAATTTCTGGCCTTTGTACACACATATGTGAATCACCCCCCCACCCCCACAGCTGTATCCACCTATCACTTGCCTTGCTTTGTCTGGCCACAACCTTTTTACCAGCTTTCTCTCACCTCTACAATCGGTCTGAAGAAGGGTCCCTACCTGAAACGTTGCCTATCCATGTATTCCAGAGATGTCGCCTGGCCCTCTGTGTTACTCCAGCACTTTGTTTCTTTTTCTATAAACCAGCATCTGCAGTTCATTGTGTTTATGCAAGAGGATGATCCTGGCTACAGGCACCATGGAAAATATACAGCAGCTACAGACTCTGCATTTGAGCTGTGGCATGAACTAGTGAGGTCCTGCCTTAATTTATGAATTCATGTATCAACTACTGCAGTACTGCCTTCAACATGCTTTTAGCCACTTTTGTGAATTCTTCAGGTAGTGGTGTTTATAATAATAATAATAATAATACATTTTATTTATATAGCGCTTTTCATATACTCAAAGACGCTTTACAGAGATTTTGAGAACATAGGGAAATTAATAAATAGATAAATAAGTAAATAAATAAATGAACAGACAAAGGAGACAGTAGGTGAGGTGACATTCAGTGGTTGAAGGCAGTACTGAACAGGTGAGACTTCAGCGATGTTTTGAATGTGGTGAGTGTGGGGGAGTCTCTAACAGTTTGGGGTAGTGAGTTCCATAGGGTGGGAGCAGCGATGGAGAAAGCCCTGTCCCCCCAGGATCTGAGTTTAGTCCGGATGTGGGGGGATAGGAGATTATGCACTTTGTATTGTGCTCAGCTTCAGCTGTTTAGCTCAACACAAGAGAGTGAACTCCAATTCATAAACAGGCATCCACATAGTTGTGTGACAATGTAACACAGATATAATTGTATCCAAAACAAAATACAAAAGAACAACACATATAGTGCAACCAAACGATTCATAAATCGTTTCTGTTCCAGTCATAAAAAGACCTGCAACTTTCAGCACAAATTAGATCTTATAATTGTACCGGTTCCAGGTATCAATTTTTTGCTGAGGTAAATAATTTGTGTATTCTTTTGGGATTGATAAACTGTGTCGTGAAAATAAAGCTCTGAAATACATACTACTTGATAGGCACAAAGTGTAGAGCTGCTGCTTCACATCTGCAACTACGCAAGTTCAATCCTAATTCTGTGGAGTGTGCACATTCTCCTTATGGTCACTTTGGTTTCCTCTGGCTCTCCAGGTTCCTCCCACATCCCAAAGTGCAGTTTGGTAGATTACCTTGCCATTTTAATTAGTCTCTCAGCGGATGGCAGAATTGATCAGAACGCAGGGAGTCTAAGTCACAGGGAAAATTAGTGGGATAATGGGTTTCCTGTGAGGCAGCAAAGACTTAATGGCCTTTGTCTATGTCAGAAGGAGATATGGAAAAATAGATCCAGATCCCAAACAAACAATTTGATTGGATTAAAGCTATTTCATTAATGACTTGGATGAAGGGATTAAAAGTACCATTAGCAAATTTGCAGATGATACAAAGCTGGGTGGTAGTGTGAACTGTGAGGAAGATGCTGAGGTTGCAGGGTGACTTGGACAGGTTGTGTGAGTGGGCGGATGCATGGCAGATGCAGTTTAATGTGGATAAGTGTGAGGTTATCCACTTTGGTGGTAAGAATAGGAAGGCAGAGTATTATCTGAATGATGTCAAGTTAGGAAAAGGGGACGTACAACGAGATCTGGGTGTCCTAGTGCATCAGTCACTGAAAGGAAGCATGCAGGTACGGCAGGCAGTGAAGAAAGCCAATGAAATGTTGGCCTTCATAACAAGAGGAGTTGAGTATAGGAGCAAAGAGGTCCTTCTGCAGTTGTACAGGGCCCTAGTGAGACCGCACCTGGAGTACTGTGTGCAGTTTTGGTCTCCAAATTTGAGGAAGGATATTCTTGCTATTGAGGGCATGCAGCGTAGGTTTACTACGTTAATTCCCGGAATGGCGGGACTGTCATATGTTGAAAGACTGGAGCGACTAGGCTTGTATACACTGGAATTTAGAAGGATGAGAGGAGATCTTATCGAAACGTATAAGATTATTAAGGGGTTGGACACGTTAGAGGCAGGAAACATGTTCCCAATGGTGGGGGAGTCCAGAACAAGGGGCCACAGTTTAAGAATAAGGGGTAGGCCATTTAGAACTGAGATGAGGAAAAACTTTCAGTCAGAGAGTTGTGAATCTGTGGAATTCTCTGCCTCAGAAGACAGTGGAGGCCAATTCTCTGAATGCATTCAAGAGAGAGCTAGATAGAGCTCTTAAGGATAGCGGAGTCAGGGGTATGGGGAGAAGGCAGGAACGGGGTACTGATTGAGAATGATCAGCCATGATCACATTGAATGGCGGTGCTGGCTCGAAAGGCCAAATGGCCTCCTCCTGCACCTATTGTCTATATTTCAGGAATGCTCACCTGCCATAGTAGAAAGTCCAAAAATAACTCCAATGGACAATTCTATCTGTGTCCCCTGAAAAACAAAATTGTAATTAATATTGAACCAAAACAAATAAACCATTTGACAAAGCGCAATTGTGAGCTTCCAAGGCTGCTTTCAAGGCGCTATGGAGGGCTAGAGGGTAACGCCAGCCAGCTCCTCGTAAAAAACGGAGAAAAACCGGGGATAAATCGACCTACCTGCTGCCTGCTGTCGCTGCAGTGATTGTTATAAGTGACGCTATCAGGCACGCGACTTATAATGTATACACAGCACAGCCCACCCGCGGATAAAACGGATAAAACGAAAAGTCGGGCTACCAGGCAGAATCCGCGAGAAGGCCTGACTGAAGCCTCGGCCTCAGGTAGGACGTTATCCCAAGAAGATGTGACGGGGAAAAAATTGACCAAAAAAGCAGAAGGTGAGGAACTCAAAAGCTTTATTGCAAGTGAGATTGCTGGTTTGAGGGAAGAAATAAAGCAGATGAATGTTGCTGGGGAAATAAAAAAAATTAAGGAGGAAATGAAGGACTTAAAGCTTGAGACTAAGAATATAGCAGTGGATTTGAAGAATGATTTGTCGAAAGAAATCTCTGAAATAATATTTGGACTATCAAAGGAGATGAATGAGAAAATTAAAAATGGGAAAGTTGAATTTGATGAAAGGCTGAATCCTGTGGAAAAGGCATTGAATTACCAGACGGGTGTTATAAAAGACCTTGAAGACCTAGCCGAAACAAGCGCTCACACTACAGCAAAACTCGTTACAGAAAATCAACGTCTAACTGATATGATGGTCAAAATAAATGAGAAATGTATTGAATTGGAAGGTCGCCAGAGAAGACAGAATTTAAGAGTTGCGGGTGTCCCGGAGGGGGAAGAGGAAGATCAAGATATCCGAGAATTCACTGCAAACTTACTGCAAAAAGTTTTATCTCTGGACCAAAAGCCTCAACTAGCCCGAGCACATAGAGTGATGAGACGCCAGACAAGAGTAGGCGCACCCCCAAGACAAATGATAATAAAATTACAAAACGACTATGTTGTGGAGGAGATAATGCAAAAAGCATCAAGAAACAGAAAGCTTGATTTTAAGGGTCACAGTATCAGCATTTACCGAGATTATCCAGCAGAGGTTGCAAGGAAACGAAAAGCATTCAACGAGACCAAAAGTATTCTGAGGGAAGTGGAGGATTTGAAATATGGTGTGAGTTATCCTGCTACCTTAAGAGTTACTTATGACAAGAAGGAATACTTTTTCTCCGACCCTGTGAAAGCATTGGACTTTGCCAAGAAGTTTATGTCATGAGAAGATGCCTGATCCCTCATCATGAATAAATGACTTTGCAGGACTGCATGGAATTGAATTGATGACTAAAGAAGCTGAGAAAGAAGTGGATCGGAAATTCTGCCATGGATACTAATAACTGCGCTACTAATATAATTAACTAATGAATACTAAAATGATACCGCGGTATTTTTAACAATTAGAATCAATAATTATTACTAATGACTAATACTTACTTATAAAGTTACTTATAATGGAATGATTAGAGGTAAATACAGAGCTGGATCTTATATGTTATGTTTGGAAATCTGCTCTCTTTCCTTTCCTGCTAGTAATTTTCATTATCATTTTTACTTTTATTGTTCCTTTAACTCTGGGTTTTATTATTTGTATCATAACTCTTCCGACTATTGGAACTAGATATACCCCCGGTAAAATATTGCTTATGGAACACAAGTTCCAAGAAACAAAGGGGCTGGATAAGTTCGAAACATCAACTACGGAAGTCGGTAGATGGGTAGCCATGCTAGTATGGCTAGCACTAACTGCACTAACATTAGATGTAGTTTTTTCCTTCTTTGTGCACAATACTAATTTCTTAATCTATTCTCTTTTTTTTTCTATTACAAACTATCATTATTATTTTCAGTTTGAACGGAGTTATAAATTGGAGCAAAGGAGATATATATGTGAGAGGCATTTAAGAGTCTTAAAATTCATCTATTCAGTGTTCGGGGGCGGGGTCGGGTCTGTTGAACTGAACCATTGGCTCTATTATAGACCCCCATAGACAAAAAAATGCAAGATTTAAAAATGAATACGGGGAACGAAGGAATAACGTTTTGCAGTTGGAACGTTAAAGGTATTAATGAACCAATTAAGAGAGGTAAAGTATTAGCACATTTAAAAGCAATTAAAGCTGACGTGATTTTCATCCAAGAAACACATTTAAAAAAAGATGCTGAGCATAGGCTGAAAGCTAAATGGATAGATAAAACATATCATTCTTCTTTTACACATAAATCAAGAGGCGTAGCAATATTATTTCGGAAAGGTACTTTATTCAAACATACATCAACTATAACCGATAAGGATGGCAGATACATTATTGTAATAGGAGAATTAAATGCACAAAAAATGATTTTTGTTAATGTATATGGACCAAACTTTGATAGTCCACTGTTCTTTAAGAAAATATTTAACTGCATTCCGGAAATGGCACAACATAATTTAGTAATTGGAGGAGATTTAAATTGTACTTTAGATTCCTATTTAGACAGATCAACAAGACAAAGGAAAACCAAATCACATTCCAGTGACTTATTAAATGCATATATGGACACTAGTAATATTAAAGATGTTTGGAGAGTGGAAAACCCAACTGGACGAGAATACTCATTTTATTCACCTGTACATAAAACCTATTCAAGAATAGATTATTTTTTGGTCGACGCTAAACTTATCTCACTTACTTATAATTCAAAATACCATAATATTATAATCTCAGATCATGCACCTTTAACATTCATGATTAAATTAAATGGAATGTCCGAGAAACAAGCATATTGGAGATTTAACCCACAAATTGTGAACGAAAAGTCATGCCAGGAATATATTATTAAACAGATTCAAATATTTTTTGAGGCAAATGACAACCCTGACACACCTATTTCTCTTATGTGGGAAACGTTTAAAGCGTATGTTCGAGGTACATTAATTTCTGCTCAAGCTTTTTACAATAAAGAGAACAGGATTAAGCAACAAACATTGGAAAGTGAAATCAAACAACTAGATATAGAAAATGCGAGAATGCCATCTACTCTAAAATATAATAAAATTGCGGTATTGAAATATAAATTAAATAAAATGTATTCAGAACAAGTAATAAAACTCTATCAAAAAACAAAACAATTACATTTTGAATTTGGAGACAAACCACAAAAACTATTAGCATGTCAGTTACGAAAAATGGAAGGGGAAAAAATAATTCATAAAATTAGAACAGAGACAGGAGAATTATTAAAAATGCCCAAGGACATAAATGATAGATTTCTCCAATATTATCAGAGCCTTTATTCAACTAAAACCGTAGCACAATCAGAAGGAATAGCAGACTTTTAAAAAAAATGTAATTTAAAAGGTTTAGATTCAAACGATAGAGAAGTATTAGAAAGGGAGATTACGACAAAGGATATTGAGGAGTCTATTGGTTCTTTAAAAAATGGTAAAGCAGTAGGACCAGATGGTTTAGGCTCCGAATTTTATAAAAAATTTTATGATTTGCTTAGCCCACGTTTACATAGACTGTATGAGTATATATATACTCAACAGAAACTTCCAGACACTCTAAATGAATCTATAATAACACTCATTCCTAAAGCTGATAAAGATCCGGAAGATCCGGGATCATACAGAGCAATTGCACTTTTAAATACAGATCAAAAAATTTTAACTAAAATACTAGCGTATAGATTAAGTACAGTGATGAATAAATTAATACACCCTGACCAAACAGGCTTCATTCAGAAACGATACTCATACTATAATCTAAGAAGATTATTTAATATTATATATTCCAAGAGAATTATTAATGAAGATCTAGCAATAATCTCACTTGATGCTGAAAAAGCATTTGATCAGGTTGAATGGTCTTATTTATTTTCGGTGATGGAAAATATGCAGCTAGGGGAGAAATTCTGTACATGGATAAAACTGTTATATACAAATCCCACGGCCAGAATATTTACAAACCAAAGGTTGTCATCGAAATTTAGCCTATCTAGAGGTTGTAGACAAGGATGCCCGTTATCCCCATTATTATTTGCGCTTGCTATTGAGCCACTGGCAGAAAGAGTTAGGGGGCATCCGGAAATACATGGATATAACACAAAGGATACAGTGAATAAAATTTCTCTATACGCAGATGACGTATTAATTTACATCACAAAACCAGAAATTAGTATTCCAAACCTATTAAAGTTAATAACCCAATTTGGTTCATTTTCAGGATACAGAATAAATTGGAATAAAAGCGAAATTATGCCAATAAGGGAACATAATAAACAGATAATACAACAATTTCCATTTAAAATAGTAAATGAAAAATTTAAATATCTAGGTATCTATGTAACTAAGATATATACATCATTATTTAAAGCAAATTTCCCCCCATTATTGAACAAACTACATAAGAATATTCAATATTGGAAAACACTCCCTATCTCAATGGTTGGCAAAATTAATGCCATAAAAATGATTTTTTTACCGCAAATATTATACCTTTTTCAGACAATTCCGATATATCTGACAAAAAACTTTTTTAAAAAATTGGACTCTATTGTTAATGATTTTATCTGGGATTATAAGAATCATAGGATAAACAAAAGACACTTGTGTAAATCAAAAATAAATGGAGGCCTGGCTTTACCCAATTTTTTGTTTTATTTCTGGGCAGTTAATATTAAAAATATGAATTTCTGGTTGGAAGAAATAGATCATCAACCAGACTGGTTAAAAATGGAAAAGGAAGATTGTTTACCTTTTGATATTGGTTCGATATTATTTGCTACGTCTAAATTAAACAAAAAAATTTATAGGGAAAACCCTATAATATTTAGTGCTACACGAATTTGGAAACAATTAAAAAAGACATTAAAATTAGATAATTTATCACTTTTTCTTCCAATTGTGAATAATCCTTTGTTTAAGCCTTCATGGGTAGACAGGGGTTTTACACAATGGAAGGATTATGGAATTAAAAATATGGGACAACTTTATAAGGAAGGCACCTTTCTGACATTTCAGGAGTTGCAACAGACTTATGGTCTTCGTGGAAATGATTATTTCAGATATCTTCAACTTAGAGATTATGTAAAATCGAACTCCCAAAATTTTCGAATTAGAAATTCAGAAATTCTTGATGAATGTTGGAACAAACATCCTAATACAGAAAAATTAATATCTTATATATATAATATCTTATTAGACAGTGACATTCCCTCCACGGACTTATACAGACAAAAATGGGAAAAAGAATTAAACCAAGTAATTACGAAAGATACTTGGGAAGAAAGTTTGCAACATATACATCAGTGTTCACTAAACGCCAGACATTCTCTAATACAATTTAAAGTAATACATAGGTTACACTATTCAAAAACAAAACTACATAAAATTTTCCAACTTATCTCACCTAAATGTGATAAATGTCAACATTTAGAAGCTACATTATTTCATATGTTCGCAAACTGTATAAAAATTAAAAAATTCTGGGTAAATATTTTTAGCATAATATCTAAAGTAACCAGCACACAATTGGACCCAGATCCAAAATTAATTATACTCGGTATATTAGAATTAAATCAAACATTTAGAACAATACAAAGAAACTTTATGGATTATAGTTTAATAACGGGAAAAAAATTAATTCTAAAATTTTGGAAAGGCCCTACGGTCCCCACAATCAAAATGTGGATTATAGAAATGACGGAGACCTTAAACGTGGAAAGAATCAGATTTTCCCTGTTGGACAAACAGGAATTATTCATTGGAATATGGTCTCCTTTTATTGATTACTTAAAGGGTCAGAATGGTTCAGCACAGGAACCTGACTAGCACTCGGACTAAAGAATGGATGAAATGCTATACTTTGAAATGTACGTATATATCTCGAATGAAGTTTTTGTTATTTTAATAAATTTTTCCATTCTTCTTTAACTAACTTTTTCCTTATCTTTATAATTTGTTTTTGTTTTTGTTTTTATTTTGCTTCTCTCTCTTTTCTTTCTTTACTTCATCTATTTCTTTAGTTCTATCTAGTTTAAAAAAAAAAAGGGGGCAAAAGGTATTGGAGACAATATAATAATAATTGACAATATTATCAATTTAAAAATGTATGACTGTAAAGATGTACCTATCTCCAATAAAAAATTTATCTCAAAAAAAAATGCATTGCACCCTTGTTAAAGGTATACAATTGGATTATTTACCCATGTTGCAGGCTCTGATTTGTTAGGTAGACACATAGCCGGCACTCAATTACCAATCCAAAAATATAATTCTTTTGCATAATTGAAATTTCTAGCCTGAAAATACATTTTCACTTCTTTGGGTGAATTGTAATGAGCTTCTCCAATTCAACCCTGCCACAGGACTGACAAAGCAAACTAACTTTCTTTAGCACGATTGGCCAATTTTTCCCTAGCAACAATGCAACTTGCCATAATTGCATTGGGAAATTGACAGGCATCTCGAGGCGAGCGTAAACACAATTACACTTGGAAATCCTAGTTGCTCAGAAGGCCCAAGCACAGGGACTAAAAATCAGTGAATCGACAAAAACCTCAAGTTGCACAAACTCTTCTTGTACAGCTAATTGAAAAATGTTGCATGCGAGTAAATTCTGAAATCTCCATAATTACTGCTTAGCCAAAAAACGAACTAATTCTGTGCACAAACCATGAAATGTTTACCCGGGGGAATTACAAACATTTAATCTGAATCTGAATCACCTTTATTGTCATTCACAATGAATTGAACGAAAATCATTTGCCACGCAGCCACAACAGTACAGAGTAAAAGACACAAGACACACAATTTTAACACAAACATCCATCACAGTGACTCCTCCAGACACTGTGATGGAAGGCAAGAAAATGTCTTCTCTCTTCCCCCATGCTTCTCCCATGGACAGATAGTAATATATTTTGAAGTAAAACTTTCCTTATTTTCAGAGATAGTTTATCATTATATTTTACATTACTTCTAGTTCTGTGTTCCCAACTTTATTTCATACCCTTTTCTCCTGTTGAGTTGGCGAATGCCTGAATATTTTTGTTTATTTAGTGGCCATCTAGTGTCATAATTTCACAGCCTGAGAGCATCAGCTGACCATAAATACTGTCAGAGGAGAGGAACCCCTTGCTCCAGAGATTGCTGGACCTGGTGTGCAATGAGACCAATCATTGAATCCAAGATCTTAAAGAGTTTAGTTTCGTTTGGAGATACAGCGTGCAAACAGGCTCTTCGGCCCACTGATTTCCACCTTTCCCAATTCTCAGGAAGGATCTTTGACCTGAAATGTCAAGCCTGTTTCTCTTCCCACAGATGCTGCTGATACTGGCAGAGTATTCTCTGTTTTCATCAAGTTTGTTTTGATGAAATCCACTTTCATCACATCACTGCGTTTGGATATGATAGGCAAAGCAATATCTGAAAGTCCTTTAAACTAATGCAGTGCAAAATTAAAGAACTGTGCACTGCACATTTTATTAAAGCAAGGTGTAGCCTCTCAGGATGCTCCACTCCTTAATACCACCAGTGAATAAAAAGGGAGAAGATTGAACTTTATTACCTTCCATCACAGTGAGGAATGTGGGGAGCTGCTGTGGTGGATGTTTATGTTATCTTTTATTTTATGTGGCTGTGTGTCTTGTTGCTTTTCACTTAGTATGGCTGCCTGTCCGTGGGTGCGGGGGGAAGAGAGGGGAAGTTTTGTTGCCTCCATCACAGTGAGGGGGTGTTTGGAGTCACTGTGATGGATGTTTGTGTTGGGGTCGGGTGTCCTGTGTTCTTTTCTTTTTTGCTGTGTTGTGACTGCTGAAATTTCGTTCGGTGTTTGTGCCGAGTGACAATAAAATGTTGTTATACTGTTATACTGTTATGTTATACCTCAAATTTCACTGTACCTTAATCGGTACGCGTGACAATAATCTGACCTTGAAACCTTGACCAATGTTCCCTCACAAGGCCTTTTTCCTTTTTTCTATAAAATGAACAACTTCCTGCTGTGCAGCACTTTAAAGGCAGTAAAACATCACAAGACACTTCAATTTCAAACAAAAACAACACCAGATAACCTGAGAAATTATAAGAGCAGATGACAAAAAGCTTGGTTCAAAAAGGCACATTTTAAATGGCTCATCTAACACAAATGTAGAAATTTAGTAGCACTTAGCAAAATATGCACTAAAACAGAGGTTTGGTGAATGTTATAGTGCCGTTCCAAAATGGCAGCGCTGCCCTAGCAGCTGCGGCTTACCTGCGATCCGTTTGTCTTTGTGTTTTTGTTGTTTTTTTTGTCTTAATTGTAGATGTGATGTCGTGTTTTTATGTGGTTGTGTACTGTGTGTGGGGGGGAGGGGGGGGACTGTAAAATTGTAAATTTGTCCCTTCCGAACGGAGACCCGACCTTTTTTTTCTGGGTCGGGTCTCCGTTCCTGCTGCGGCCCAACCATCGGCCCAACTCTAGAAGCTGGTAGCCTCCAGGGCTCTGGTTCGCAGAGCCCGCGGACCGGACTCACCATCAGCGGAGCCGGCTGTCTTCAGAGGCTGTGGGAGCGGCTGCGACTCGCCTTCGGAGGCTTCGGCTCGGGCCGCGTGGATGCCGACATCGGGAACTCCGGCAGCGGCAGTGTCTTCGCCCGCCCCGGATCGCGGGGCTTGGGTCGGCCCGCCGCGGACATTTCACCGTCCAGCACGGCCTGGAACGTGGCAAGCTCAACAGCCTGACCGTGGGAGAAGACGGCAGGGAAAGAGAAAAGACATTCTGGCCTTCCATCACAGTGAGGAGGGGACTGGAGGAGACTCACTGTGATGGATGTTTCTTTTTTTTTGTTTTTGTGTGTTTTGTGTTGGTTGGGGTTGTGTAATTTGCTTATTTTATTGCTCTTATTGTTGGACTGTGGGTGATGAAATCTCGTCCAAAAGACTTGTTTTTTGGATGATAAATAAAGGTAATTCTGAATTCTGATTCTGAATTCTGAACGTTATAGGTGACCAAAGACCAACTGCTGATAGTTCAGACAAGAAATAGTTCACCACTCCAAACCCCCATCTTTGCTCTTTGCTCTGCACTTGCCTGTGCAACCTGACTGAAAACATCCAAAAGGGCACATTCAGTTGAAATAGAATGGCCTTCTGCTCTGCGACATAGCATTGTACAATATATTGCTTTGCCGCATAACATGTCACAAAGAATTTACAAGATGGCACAGGCCATTTGGGCTGAAATTTCTGTACTGATATTATCATTTTCCGTACTGATATTATCATTTTCCAGGCAAGTTTCTTTGCACCCCACTTGATTTCAACCCAGTAGCATAACATTAATTTCCTTTGGTATGTAGGGGATCCTTCCAGATTTCTTTTTAATTACTCACTGGCACGAGATACAAGAGGAACAAAGGAAAATACTTACAGCGACAATCATTATGGCATTGTCCAGGAAGCCAAACCCAATAAAAGGAATTGCACTGTGAAGAAACACTGCAAGATTAAAACAAAATTGTATAAAAGGTTTTTTCCCTAAATAATACATCAATCACAAAATATTACAGCTAATCTATACCACCGATTAGAACCATATGCTTACACATTAAAAAAAAAGTGGACAATAACAGAGGAACTTCAAACAAAAACGACACCAGAGAACATGAGGAATGATAAAGGCAAATTTTAAGTGGCGTATCTGACATGACTGGAAATTTAGTAACAAAAATGTATAAAAATCTAAAAGATTTGAAGTTATCAAGACACAAGAAACTGTCGATACCATAAGGACCATGATACCTACGTATCTACCATTAGATACCAAAAAAGGACAATGTGCTGGAGTAACTCAGACAGGCAATGTTTCAGGTTGGGACTCTTCTTCTGACTGATTGTACTTGAGGGGGACATATTTCTCTTCCAGCTTTCTCCCCCACTACTACAATCAATCCAAAGAAGGTTCTCAATCCGAAACGTCGCCTGCCCATGTTCTCCAGGGACACTGCCCGACCCACTGAGTTACCCCAGTGTTTTGTGTCTTTTTAACGTTATTAACATTGATGTTACACATTTAATCTAGCATCTGGAATATATAATATGAATACAATTTGCATTCTGATATTCTAAATGTATATGTAAAACATATTTGCTTCAATGTTTTAAAATTCTGTATTTTCTTCATCTTTCCCTGTTTTTCATTTCCACTTCCGTAACCTCGTGATAAGAATTATGGTAGGTCACGATCTGGGCCAAAGTCAGTGATTAATCATATCACCAAAATACATGGATGGTATTTGCTTCATTGTAATCTTGGAGAAAGAAGAATATGCCTTTGTTCCACATAGTTTGTATCGTCTCAAAATCTATCTTATTAAAAAGATAGATTTTTAATAAGAATGGTTTAACAATTATGCCCAAGATGGGGGACATTTTTGATAAATTCTTTTAGCATGATGCGATTTAAATTGTTTATAGAATTGAAATCCCCTTCCCCCAAACCAACCACCCTCCTCCCCTGGACTTTCCACTTTCAAAGAGCTTCCCCTTCCTTCTCACCACCATCCACAATTTCTCTGCAACTTAAAAACTTGCTTTATTTAACTTTGCCCAGTACTGATGCAAGATCATTGACCTAAAAACTTATCATCATCTCCACAGATACTGTCACCCTGCTGAGTATCTCCAGCATCCACTGTATTTATTTTCTAACATCTAACAGCTGGAAGACCCACAGCTCAGGCAGTGGCTGCAAGAAAATATGAGGAAAAGACAGCTGCTGGTTTGATTGGCAACTAAGCTCACCTATCTGGAAAGGGTAAAATGTCATATCTTTGGCTTTCAATCTAGGTTGAAAGTCTGAAGCAACATTTAAAAATATTTTAAAAGACATCAGTATCGGGGTGATCTCTGAGAATCAAGGATTTACTATTTAGGTCCATGTGGCCCACTCCATTTAGCGCAAGTGTCAAGAACATAGAAAAGTACAGCACAAGAAACAGGCCCTTCGGCTATGATGCCAAGATAATCTAATCCCTTCTGCCTACACATGCTCAATACCCCTCAATTGTCTGCATATCTATATGCCTATCCAAAAGCCTCTAAAACACTATCATATCTGCCTTCAACATCACCCCTCGTAGCGGGTTCCAGGCACCCACCACCATCTGCATTAAAAAAAACTCTTTAATATTTCGATTCTGGAAAAAAGGTTCTGACCGTCTATCCTATCCATGCCTCTCATAATTTTATATACTTTAATGGGGTCTCTCTTCAACCCGAGGGATTCAAATCCTCACTAAGACAATGTCTAACTGGGTCAAATGTAATTTGCATGTGGATATTCTATTTGATGGGAGAACCAGACACAGTCTTAATGTGCAAGATTAGTGCCCACTTTTATAGAAGAATGAATTTCATTGCCATGTCACTCCATCTCCTACTACATCCAGAAATGAAGTGCAACCTTATGACCAGATCTTGGGTAAAAATGAACCAGCTCTGGGGTCTGAGATAGGCTTGCCAGACAACCCAAGATAGAAAAACTCATGACTCAAAATTTGAACCACTTGCTCTACTGAACATAATTCAAAATAAATAGCTTGTATGTATCAGTTAACTATTTGATTGGACTCTGAAGAACACACGCTCATAAAAATAGAAGTACATTACCGTGTCTTCGTTGTGCTGATGATGGAGGGCTGACTTGCATTTCCCCTGCAAAGAGAAAGAGAAAATTCACAAAACTGGATAGGTATTCTGAAAGATACTTAATGGCATGGAAGTCCAAATGAGGTCGAGATTGGCTGTTTCACGCGGCCTAGGCACCACATTGTCCGGGGGACATCCGGAGGGGAGGGGGGGTCTTCAAGTGCGCTCTTGTAATTTTGTCCAGTTTAAAGGAAGTGCCGGTCCACCAGCTGCTGGAAAATTGGTGGTGGACCGGTGCATCTAAGCAAGTCTATTGTCAAAAATACTTTGCTGGTTGCTCTGTTACTGCAGACATATTCTGTTGCTGGGAAACCATTCCACAGCAACATCGGGAAGATCGAGTTAAATGCCCTACTTTCTTTTTAAATTTAAATATATTGCAGGACAACCGCATTTCTGTCTTGTGAACTGATGGATTATGACCTATTCCCAAACCTGGAGAGGACCTGCCTAACATATGGTATGCCGCACTGAAAACATAATTAAAAATGAAAGTAGAAATGTACCAAAATATCTACAACCTTACCAAAGGTCAACAAATAATCTGTTCCATCACAAAATTTCTGACAATGCCAAAATTAAAGAGATTGATAATATCATCCATCAATTTTGGCAGCACAGTGGCACAGAGGTGGAGCTGCTGCCTTACAGCGCCAGGAACCGGATTCGATCCTGTTTACGGGTGCTGTTTATACAGAGTTTGCACGTTCTCCCTGTGACTGCATGGATTTTCTCCGGATGCTCCGGTTTCCTCCCACACTCCAAAGACATAACGGTTTGTAGGTTAATTGGCTTCCGTAAAAAAATTGACAATTGTCTCTGTCGTGCTAGTGTATGGGGTGATCGCTAGTCGGCACGGATTTGGTGGGCCGAATGGCCTATTTTTGCACGTTGTTCATTCCAGCCCTCTTCCTTCAAAACGTTGCCATGAAGTCTAATGGTCCGGTTCCAACACACATTTTACTTAATGGTCTTAAGTAAACTTAAGAAGTTAAAAATAGTTAATGAGAGTATTAATGGTCCTTGTTTGCTTTATTACACTTAAAATAAAATGCCATTTCAAGAAAATATTAACATAAGTAAAAGGCTTAATGATCGATTAATAATATTTACAGAGCAAAGTTGCACATTTTTCATTATCCAAGGCTGCTTGAATATGTTTGAACATATTTTTAAGATATTATGGATACTCATCTCCCCATCAAAACCTGGAGAGGACCTGTTCAGGATCCGACTACCATATAATGTGCAGCACTGAAAGCATCTTTAGAACAGAAGGTAAAACTGATGTAAAATCAAGATAAACTGATGCACAAGGTCAGCAGCAAGAATAAAATATGGACAATCAATTTAACCTACAGAGACTTCCCATTGTTTTATTAAATAATTGAATAGACCCACTGCATCATCTCTCTTTCATTCCAGTCATTACACTGAATATGATCTATTTTAATCATCCAATCTTGAGAACTTCTTATAATTGGTGCCCAAATTAAGTTAAATTTTCACTTTTGATGGCATATTTCAGGCCTTTTTTCAATTGCATATAAAAATGCTGGCAAGAGAGCAGAGGGATGCTTCCTAATTGTGACTGTGCCAGAAGCTTCAATTAACAGTATGGAGCCACTGTGCATAGTTCTAATAACTTCACACATACGAGCTGAAAAGCTTGAGGCTAAATTATTTCTGGTTAGAGTTGTGAGAGATTCTTGTTCGTCCCGTGGCAAGGGTTTCGCTATGGTGCAGTAGGAATGCAGGGAAGGGCGAGCAGATCTGTGTGGGAGAGCAGATTTCAGAATGCTGACCAACATGGTGGAGGTACCATTAATTATAACTTCAGAGAACAAAAATGTGGATTAGGATATTCACATTAGCAATGAGAACAAGGGAAGGGTTCAGGAAATGGAGAGGTTCAATCTTGGTGAGGAGCCAGTTTGAGGAAAGAGATATTCATTTCAGGATCAAGCAGAATCCATCCATCGACACGTTGCCTTAATGAATCCAGATGAGCAGATGGAATTGTTGACCAAGCTAGAAACAGCTGCAAATCTATGCTGGGGAGCATAGGGGAGGAATAGATTTGAATTATTGCTACAACTCAGTCAAAAACTAAATCGATAGGATGCTGCTTTTATTGCCTGACAACACACATAGGAAACTTCATATTGCTATGTGGGACAGAAAATATGGGAACAGCAGTGCACAAGTGGGTAGAGGACAGTACTGAGAATGAGAGAGTTGTGGTTCATAAGCGTGAAGTGAAATAATTACCATTAATTAGGACAGCCCCAAACAAAAATATTTGTTAAAATAACTGAGCATTAAAATAACTCGGTCTTATATAAAAATGAAGCAAGCTAAAGATAGATAGGTTATAATTTATTCCAAAATGTTCAGCTCAAACAGCATGCATGAGAGAAAATAAAATAAGTTTGTAACAAGAATATTTGATGAGGAAATATGTTTGAGATTTAATGCAATTTCTCAACATTTGAATTGATAAAATTACAATGGTTAAATAAATGGATTATAGGCGAGATGTTTTTGAAACTGTTTAAATTATTTTACTACACCCTTTGGTAGCAAAACCATTTCAGTGCTTAAAAGGTTAATGGTTTTCCCTGTGCCACACTTCTGCATTCAAAATCAATTAACCCATTTACCCACTACCCTTTGTGTGATAAATTTGCCCTTCAGGTTCCTATGAAATCATGCCCCTCTCACTTAAACCTATGCCCTCTGGTTCTTGATTCCCATACTCTGGGTAAAAGACTCGGTGCATTCACCATATCTATTCCCCTCGTGATTTTATACACCTCCTCAACCCCTCACCCCTCAACCTCTTGTGCTCCAAGGAATAAAGTCCTAGCCTGCCCAATGTCTTCCTATCGCTCAGGTCCTACACCTCTGGCAGCATCCCCATAAATTTTCTCCGCACTCTTTTTGGGTTAATGGCATCTTTCTTTTTGCACACAGCAAAAGTGGAGCACAATACTCCAAGGGTGGCCTCATCAACATCCTGTACAACTGTACAACATTAAAACTTCTATACTCTGATTGATGAAAGCCAATATGCCATTGAATTGTATTGCCAAATTATATTGAATTGCAGTTGCTGGAATTTTGAGCCAAACACAAAATGCTCAGCGGGTCAGGCGACTTCTGTGGAGGGTTATGGATAAGTGACTTTATCACACTTCTTCAGACTGATAAAGGTCCTAATCTAAAACATCACCTCTCCATGATCTCCACAGATGCCACTGAATTCCTCCAGTACTTTAATTTGCTGAAGTAAAATAAATTTACCCAGTCAGGTCACAATATAAATGGATCTGTCATTATTTTCTCTTCGGTGGACAGGCAGTTGATGGCTTAAAATGAAATTTAAAGTTTTCAGTGTATTCATTGTCCAATTGGGAATACCATTTAGCCAAATGTTGATGGCGTGCATAGTACACACCATTGGAAATGAAGGTATTGCCAAAGAAAATTTAAAACCAGGGCTAATCTCACAGATGCACACTTGAAAGATGCACTGTGGCAAATATCAGGAGGGGGTTCTTTTGTCAACCCTTTTCTCTGCCCGAAGCCAATAAATTCCAGTGCCTTTCTTCCCTCCGCAAATGGCCATGGTGAGTATGTACCAAATGTTAATGGATCATTCATCATGCCAACCACAGCCACACTTGTGTCATCTCTTCGTACATTCCTTGCAGCAGAGGGCTAAAGCTAACTGCAAAAAGGGCAGGAAAGCTGCCTGACCTGATCATATATTCTCCATCACACAATATAGCGACACTAATTGTGTTAACTTTGGTCAACATGAGGAGAGCTATCCAAGCACAGATCAGCAGTGTAGGGCTCTGTGGTCACTGCAAATTTGTTTTACTTGTCCTGTATCCTTGCGAACACACTGACCACTGGAATGGACTTAGAATATGCAAATGCAATGATTCTCAAGTCAAACTTAAATTTTAAGTTTCTGTTGTCAAATTATTTGCACAAATTACAATGTGTCCATTTAATCATTGATACAACAAGGAAATCGCCAAGTATAGAAAGGAATAATTTTGTTATTAATTTTATTCAAATAGCACGAGAGCACCACAGAGTATCATAACATAGAAATAGGTCCTTCGGCCTGAATCATCCATGCCGACCAAGATGTCTATCTATGCTAGTCTCATTGACCCATATCCATCTGAACCTTTCCTATCCATATAATTGCCCAAATGTCATTTAAATGTTTCTATTGCACCTGCCCCAACCAATCCTCAGGAATCCCGTTCCATATACCTATCATCCTCTGTGGAAAAACCTGCCCCTCAGATTCATATTAAATTAAATCTTTCCCTTCTCATCCTAAATCTACGCCTAGTCCTGCAAAAAAAAACTGTACGTTTATCCTATCTATTCTCATGATTTTATACATCTCTATATGATCATCCCTCAGTCTTCTAGGGATAACCTGTCCCTATAGCTAAGGGCCAAGACCTCTGGCAGCATCCTTGTAAATCCTCTCTGAACTCTTTCCAGGTTAATGTGCATTCACCCCATCTATTCCGCTCATGATAACCTCCAAGATTATCCTTCACTCTCCAGTGTTCTACGGAGCAAAGTCCCAGCCTGCCCAACTTCTCCCCATGACTCCCCTCGAGTCCTGCCAACATCCTCAAACTTTTCCTGCACTCCTTCCAGCAATGACATATTTCTTATAGCAGCGTGATCAAAACTGGACACAATATTCCATGCACCCTCATCAACACCTTGTATAACTGTAACACAACCTCCCTACTGATGATGGCTAGCATGCCAAAAGCCTTCTTCACAATCCTGTCCACCTACAATGCCAGGTGGATTAAAAAAAAAATTATTTTGAGATACAGAGCGGAAACAGGCCCACCGAGTCCGCGCCGCCCAGCGATCCCCACACACTAACACTATCCTACACACACTAGGGACAATTTTTACATTTACCCAGTTAATTAACCTACATACCTGTACGTCTTTGGAGTGTGGGAGGAAACCGAAGATCTTGGAGAAAACCCACACAGGTCACGGGGAGAACGTACAAACTCCATACAGACGGCGCCCGTAGTCAGGATCGAACCCGAGTCTCCGGCGCTGCATTCGCTGTAAGGCAGCAACTCTACCGCTGCGCCACTGTTTCATGTAGATTTCATTCTACATTGACTATATTTTTAACTTCATCATACCAACTCAATTTTACTGTTGTTGGAATGACTGAGGGTTGATGCAAATATTTAGGGGGGAAAAAATCCAGGTTTTAAACCCAATATGTAAAATGTAATTGATCATGTATGTTTATTTGAAGTGATTCTGTTTAAACAAATCAAGAGCCTATTGTTTTACAGGAAGTCTACAATGTTATTTTTCCAATTTTGTGCTAAGTTGCATTGATTGAATTGAGTCCAATTATAACTGGAGCTCTGTGTTATTTTGCAATGAAAGAAAACAAGTGAGCAATTCTTGTCGAGTCTAAATTTTCAGGGATTATATTAGGGCATCATCGAGAAGAATGAACCAGTACGAATTGTAAAATGAATAAACTTTGTTGGATACATGGACTACAAAGCTGTACAGAAAGACAAATTGAAAATCATGGTTCAATGTAGAGAAACCACAAAAATGTTGAGAGAAAAAAATGCAATCCTCAGGAGAAACACAGCAGCTGAAAGAATAGATTATTGATGGCACGGAGAAAAATGCTGCAAAAGATCATTATGAACGGAAACAAAATGTTTAAAAATGTCTGAAATAGCAAAAAGAAAAGAAAACTGGTATAATGAAAGAAAATATTGGAAATAGAGGACGCTTGTGGAAAGAGAATCAGTTCACAGGTCGATCACAAAGATCAGACGAAGAATTGGGATCGCTGTAAGGACGAAAAGCATTCAAATTCAGGTTACAAATTTTTTTAAAAACATTTTGGAGTTGAATGTGAACAATTACCAAATAAAAGAAGGGAAATAGTAAAATGTAGAACAAGTGGAGTGTTGGAGGATTTTAACTAATTTGTCATTAGAGGGGACAGAATACCACCTCAAGTATAATTAAAATGGGCAGGAAATTCTCTGCCTCAGAAGGCAGTGGAGGCCAATTCTCTGAATGCATTCAAGAGAGAGCTAGATAGAGCTCTTAAGGATAGCGGAGTCAGGGGGTATGGGGAGAAGGCAGGAACGGGGTACTGATTGAGAATGATCAGCCATGATCACATTGAATGGCGGTGCTGGCTCGAAGGGCCGAATGACCTCCTCCTGCACCTATTGTCTATTGAAAGAAACTATTAAAAAATATCTAAAGTCATGCAAGTTGAAATGGAGGAGCTACAATTAACAGCTCTTTTGATGCAATATTGATAAATCACCGTCATCAGCCATCTTATCATCATCAGCAGTCTTCAGGGACTTCCTGCTCCCATTTCATACTCTTAATTACCGTGCCAGTGTACTTCAATCTACATTCATTAACAAACAGGGTAAGACAGTCCTACTATTTTGCCAGCAACACAGGAAAATATCTAGAATCTATTCTAAAAAGAATCTAAACATGGGCAAAAATTATTTAATCATGACAATGGAAGGACGTGCTTACAAAATTTATGGAACAACCGAGACTTAGTGAAAATTCACAGCTGCACAAATTTTATTTAGTAGGCATTTTATGAAAGACCATAAAATGATATACGGCTTACGGAAGCTCCCATGAGGTGTTGATAAATTGGTTTTGTGGTGGTTGAAAATAGTAATGGAGTTACTCATTAATTTTCAATAACAACCATCATAAATATGAGATTCGAGATTTTGTTATTTTAATTTAACAGAAGTCTAAGTTCTTTAAAATAATATGCTGGCAATGCCAGGTTGCACGAAAAACAATGGATGCTCCATTGTGCACTTGGATAAAAATTCACCCATCGTAGATTCTGTGGATCCCCCTGCAGCAAACACAAACTTGCAGCAAATCTCAGAGGAAGTAGACTTTAAATCCATGTTGTGCCAATTATATTTGGGATCCTTCCCTCTGCTCTATCTCCAGTCAGAAACAGAATAACTGCCCTACAATCAAATTAAAATGATATATTATACTGCATTCCACTACAATTTCAAGTCAATCACATACCCCTCCCTGTCCTGTGTTTTTCTTTTTCACACACACACACACACACACACACACACACACACACACACACAATCAGAAATTCCTTATTTGCCCCTCCAGAGGAGAGATCCTTGCCCAGTGATGGGTCACAAAGGCCAACCCAGCCAAAGAAGCTATTCAAAGCATTCCAAAGCTGCATTCACATTTACACACCAATAGATCAAAGCACATTTTGTGGCCCAGGTATAATCCTTGCAGATTCCTCTTCATGCAACAACTCTTATCATCATCATATCATATATATACAGCCGGAAACAGGCCTTTTCGGCCCTCCAAGTCCGTGCCGCCCAGCAATCCCCGTACATTAACACTATCCTACACCCACTAGGGACAATTTTTACATTTACCCAGCCAATTAACCTACATACCTGTACGTCTTTGGAGTGTGGGAGGAAACCGAAGATCTCGGAGAAAACCCACGCAGGTCACGGGGAGAACGTACAAACTCCTTACAGTGCAGCACCCAAAGTCAGGATCGAACCTGAGTCTCCGGCGCTGCATTCGCTGTAAAGCAGAGCCCATAAATTACCCATCAAATCACCTTTTTTTAGTCATGCGGTGTTGTAGCTCCAGTGTGGAGCTTAAACTCTGGACAGCAATGGAATGAACTGCGAGGGGCGGAATACAATGCTATAAAATGACCTGAAGGGGCACTTACTACTACCAACTTGGAATCAAGATTCAAGATGGGTTTATTGTCAACAGGACAATAATGTCTTTGCCCTTTTGAGAGCATTAAAATATAAACATTTTTTGGGGGGGGGGGGTTAAAGATTGCTTTCTTCACCACTCTTCACTCTCTGTGAAGAGCACCAATTGCCCATGCCAAACCAAAGCCTGCAGCATCTTCGGCGTTTAAAATGCTGGACTGCAAAATGTTTTCTAACAAGTCTAAACTCCGAAAGCTCATTGATTGATGCAACGGATACCAAACACACACTCGTCACAGATAAGAATGGGAGCATTTGCTTTAATTAGATTTCTTTTTCAATCAACTCATGGACATGCTCCCAATTACTCTCAAGGAGGTTATGGCAAGTCTTTCAATGAACCACTGAAGGTCACCCATGGTGCTGCTGGAAGTAAATAGGTGAAGGAACAGTGATAGGTTTCCAAATCAGGATGACGTATGCCTTGGAGGGGAACCTGGAGTGGGGGGTCATTCTCATGCACCAGCTGAACCTAGGTAAGGGAGGTGCTGCTGGAATAACCAGGATGAGTTAACATACAAGTGTGTAGATGGACATTCCACAACCAAAGCGAACCAATTGTGGAGGGAGTATCATCCAGGGCAACGGCAGCTTTGAGTTGGTTCACACCCAAGCAACAATTGGATGTGGGGTCAATCAAACAGGTCGCCTTTGTCCTGGATGGCATGGAGCTTCTTAAAGGACACAGGAGCTGTACTCATCCGAGCAAGTGTGGGGCATTCCATCATTTGTGCCCTACAGATGATGGAAAACTGTTGCCAGGAGACGGGTCACTTACTACAGCATACTCAACTTCTGACTAGGCCAATGGATTCTACATGCCTGGTCAATGGACTCCCAAAAGATGCCGTTGGTAGGGGGTGGTGGAAAAAAAAGTCAGAAATGTCGCTGCAAATGACTGCCTAGGGTGGGTAGTTAGACTCCCTCTTGTTTTAGATGGTCTACATGGCAGATGCAGTTTAATGTAGATAAGTGTGAGGTTATTCACTTTGGAAGTAAGAATAGAAAGGCAGATTATTATCTGAATGGTGTCAAGTTAGGAGGAGGGGGAGTTCAACGAGATCTGGGTGTCCTAGTGCATCAGTCAATGAAAGGAAGCATGCAGGTACAGCAGGCAGTGAAGAAAGCCAATGGAATGTTGGCCTTCGTAACAAGAGGAGTTGAGTATAGGAGCAAAGAGGTCCTTCTACAGTTGTACCGGGCCCTGGTGAGACCGCACCTGGAGTACTGTGTGCAGTTTTGGTCTCCAAATTTGAGGAAGGATATTCTTACTATTGAGGGCGTGCAGCGTAGGTTCACTAGCATAATTCCCGGAATGGCGGGACTGTCGTATGTTGAAAGGCTGGAGCAATTAGGCTTGTATACACTGGAATTTAGAAGGATGAGGGGGGATCTTATTGAAACATATAAGATAATTAGGGGATTGGACACATTAGAGGCAGGAAACATGTTCCCAATGTTGGGGGAGTCCAGAACAAGGGGCCACAGTTTAAGAATAAGGGGTAGGCCATTTAGAACGGAGATGAGGAAGAACTTTTTCAGTCAGAGAGTGGTGAAGGTGTGGAATTCTCTGCCTCAGAAGGCAGTGGAGGCCAGTTCGTTGGATGCTTTCAAGAGAGAGCTGGATAGAGCTCTTAAGGATAGCGGAGTGAGGGGGTATGGGGAGAAGGCAGGAACGGGGTACTGATTGAGAGTGATCAGCCATGATCGCATTGAATGGCGGTGCTGGCTCGAAGGGCTGAATGGCCTACTCCTGCACCTATTGTCTATTGTCTATTGTCTTTACCCAGTTACTTGTGTGGCATGAATATTACCTACCATTTATGAGCCATACCTGAATGTTGGCTAGATTTTGCTGCAGGCAGGTATGCACCGCATTCACTCAGAAAAGGAAGCAGCTGTAATTGAACATTTTGTCATCATCAGCAAACATCCCAGGTGTGATCTTATGATCAGATGTTATTGATGAAGCTGATTGAAGATGGTTGGGCCCAGTACACTGCTCTGAGGAAGTCCCTCACTGATGTCCTGGGACTAAGATGATGGATTCCAACAAGCAAAACCATCTTCCTTTGTGCAAGGAGTGCTCAATTCCACTTGCAACTCCTCCCATAATGAAGCAGCCCTGCTCACATGCAGAGATCTGGATAACATTCAGCTTGGAATGATCTTTGTAAAATATTATCCTCTTCAACATTTGCACGGCAATAATCATCAGAGTCATCTTCAATCAGACAGTCTAATCACTTGGCCATAACATTTAACAGCATTACATTATCAAAACAATTACCAATGCTAATGAACCAGCCACGTAAGTAATGTGGCTGCAAGAGCAGATTAATGGCCAAGTATTCTGACTCCCCAAAGCCCACCAACTATCTGTAAGACAGAAGACCCAAATATCAAGCAATATCCTCCATGTCCCTGAATGAGTCACATTCCAACACCGAAGAAACTAATACCAGCCTATTCAAAGCAGCCTGCTATCTTATCCAAAACCCGGGAGTCATTCACTTACCCATCATCAGAGTACCATAGACAATAGGTGCAGGAGTAGGCCATTCGGCCCTTCGAGCCAGCACCGCCATTCAATGTGATCATGGCTGATCATCCACAATCAGTACCCCGTTCCTGCCCCCTCCCCATACCCCCTGACTCTGCTATCATTATGAGCTCGCTCTAACTCTCTCTTGAAAGCATCCAGAGAATTGGCCTCAACTGCCTTCTGAGGCAGAGAATTCCACAGATTTACAACTCTGAGTGAAAAGGTTTTTCCTCATCTCCGTTCTAAATGGCCTACCCCTTATTCTTAAACTGTGGCCCCTGGTTCTGGACTCTCCAAACATTGGGAACATGTTTCCTGCCTCTAGAGTGTCCAATCCCTTAATAATCTTATATGTTTCAATAAGATCCCCTCTCATCCTTCTAAATTCCAGTGTACACAAACCCAGTCGCTCCAGTCTTTCAACATACGACAGTCCCACCTTTCCAGGAATTAACCTAGTAAACCTACGCTGCACTCCCTCAATAGCAAGAATGTCCTTCCTCAAATTTGGAGACCAAAACCGTACACAGTACTCCAGGTGCGGTCTCACTAGGACCCTGTACAACTGCAGAAGGACCTCTGCTTCTATACGCAACTCCTCTTGTCATGAAGGCCATGTACCATGGCTACTGAGTCAGCATGGCCATTACTTGCCTCCAATTTTCACCATCAAGGAGGACAAAAGGTAGCAGGCATACCAAAACACCACCACCAAGACACATACCATCCTGGACCTAAACATTTATGTCCATTCCTTCATAGGAAAGATGAAAAAGCACCACAGGTCCTGCAGCAGTATCTTGTTATCCTCAGTTTTATCACAGGTGATTAGGAATGGATAGTAAATGCTGGTTCTGCCCAGATCCCAAAAATGAATGAAAAATAAAACAGCTGGACTAGCAATTTCAAAAGTGTCTTGGAGCAGCGGGGTGAGAGAGCAAATGTACCTCCCATTATAATCTCACAATACAGTCTTCCCCCTACACCACTCAGATTGTTCCACGACAAATGGGGGCTCAGATTACTTTTATATGGAGCTCCCATTGCTGTTGTGATTGGACTTTGGTAGGAAGTTGCAGGTTGCGTACTATACATGCAATGCCAGTTCCCAACTGCACAACCTTTCAATTATGACACAGCTTAAACTCTGGGTCTAAACCACAAAAAATATTTACTCCATGGAAAGCTTGCATAGGCCATTGTCCCTAGTATATTGTGCCATTACACGAAGGGGATTGGCTCATCCAGAAACTCAGTACATGAAAAATCTTAAATCTCAAGAGATATGGGGAAAAAGCAGGAACGGGGTACTGATTTTAGATGATCAGCCATGATTATATTGAATGGCGGCGCTCGCTCGAAGGGCCGAATGGCCTACTCCTCCACCTATTTTTCTATGTTTCTATGTTTCTAAATGTGCAAAAGTATTCCATTTATTGGGGAAAAGTATCTTAAAAAGGAGAAATGTTGAAAAAAACTATAAAATGTTTCAGAGATTCAGTGAAAAGTTACTCCCACTGCCAAACAATTGGCCATTTGATGGATGATACTGTTGGGAGGCTGATATGGATAAAGGAATTGCAAAATTTGATTAACAAAGTCAAACAAAGCACAGTGGGCAAAATGGCCTCATTCTTTAAGAATTTGAGACTGTGCAGCACAATCACTGTGCATTTCTTTAAAAGAGCTGTCTTACTCAGATTTTGCACCAAGATTTTAATTTGTGATTTGCGACATTACAATACAATACAATACAATATATCTTTATTGTCATTGTACCCAGGGGTACAACGAGATTGGGAATGCGCCTCCCATACGATGCAATAATTTAGGTAATTTAGACAGCAGCAACCCAACGAAACGAAACAGTTGTAACAGTTTTGGACAGGGTAAAGTGCAAGTTGATCTATGCGTTGTGGCCATCCGGCTCAGCAGGACCGGTTCATAGCAGCTATGGCCCTGGGGATGAAGCTGTTCCTGAGTCTGGAGGTGCGGGCATAGAAGGCCTTGTATCGTCTGCCCGATGGAAGGAGTTCGAACAGACTGTTGCAGGGGTTTGAAGAGTCTTTGTGGATGCTGGTGGCTTTTCTGAGGCATCGTGTGTTGTAGATGCCCTCCAAGTCTGGTAGCTGTGTTCCGATGGCCCTCTGAGCTCTATGGACTACCCGCTGTAGAGCTTTCCTTTCTGCCTCCGTGCAGCTGAGGTACCACACAGGGATGCCATGCGTTAGGATGCTCTCTATGGTGCAGCGGTAGAAGGTCGTCAGCAGCTGTTGGGGTAGACCAGACTTTTTCAGTGTTCTTAAGTAGAACAGTCTTTGTTGTGCCTTCTTGACCAGCGCAGCAGTGTTATTGGACCATGTTAGGTCCTCCGAAATGTGAGTGCCCAGAAACTTGAAGCTGGACACTCTCTCCACACTGTCCCCGTTGATAGAGATCGGGGCATATTCCCCGTTATGTGACCGACGGAAGTTGATGATCAGCTCCTTGGTCTTGGTGGTATTTAGGGACAGGTTGTTATCTGAGCACCAGTCCGTCAGGTTCTGCACCTCCGCTCTATAGTTTGTTTCATCCCCGTTGGTGATCAGCCCGATCACCGTTGTGTCATCTGCAAACTTGACAATGGTGTTGGTGTCGAATGCAGGAACACAGTCGTGTGTGAAGAGGGAGTAGAGCATGGGGCTCAGAACACAGCCCTGTGGTGTGCCGGTACTCAGGGTGATAGTGGAGGACAGGTGCGGGCCCATTCTCACTGCCTGCGGTCGTTCCAGCAGGAAGTCCAGGATCCAGTCACATAATGACGAGCTGAGGCCTAGCTGGTGGAGTTTGGTGATGAGCTTGGTGGGGATGACCGTGTTGAAGGCGGAGCTATAGTCTATGAATAGCATCCTCACGTACGTGCCCTGTCTCTCTAGGTGAGTCAGGACAGTGTGAAGAGCCAGAGAGATGGCGTCCTCTGTGGATCTATTTGCCCTGTATGCAAATTGATGTGGGTCCAGTGAGTCAGGGATGCTGGATTTGATGTGTGAGAGGACCAGCCTCTCAAAGCACTTCATGACTATCGGCGTTAGGGCAACCGGGCGGTAGTCGTTCAGGTTGGAGATCTTTGCTTTTTTCGGCACCGGAACTATGATAGCCGACTTCAGGCACTTGGGGACTGTAGCCAGTGATAATGACAGGTTAAAGATCCTGGTGAATACCTCAGCCAGCTGTTCAGCACAGTCCTTCAGTACCCTTCCTTGAACTCCATCCGGTCCTGCAGCCTTGCGTGGGTTGACCCTTTGCAGAGCGCGTTGTACCTCCTGTGTGCTCAGTTGCAAGACCTGTCCCACCGCCTTGGCTGGGGTTCTTTCACTCAAGGTGGTTTTGCCAGTTTCAAAGCGGGCAAAGAAGGTGTTAAGCTCGTTGGTCAGTGCCATATCGCTGTGGGGGCAGGCAGGGCTGCTCTTGTAGCCAGTGATGTCCCTGACACCCTGCCACATGCTTCTGGTGTCCGTGGTGTTGAAGTGGTCTTCCACCCGTTGCCTATGGGTGTCTTTGGCCCTTTTAATACCTTTGCTCAGGTGTGATCTGGCAACACTGTATGCTGAAGTGTCACCAGATTTAAAGGCATTGTTGCGTGCCCTCAGCAGGTTCTGTACCTCCTTGTTCATCCAGGGTTTCCGGTTTGGGAACATCTTTATCTCCTTGTCCTCCGTGACATTCTCCACACAGCAGTTGATGTAGGAGAGCACAGTGGATGCGTATTCCTCCAAGTCTACCTCTGAACCGTAGGTGGCCTGTTGTGCAAACAGGTCCCAGTCGGTGCGATCAAAGCAGTCCTGGAGTTGTAGGGTGGCATCCTCGGGCCATATTTTGACCGTCTTTATTGTGGGTTTGGTCTTGCGGATGAGGGGTTTGTATGCGGGCAGTAGAAACAGTGAGAGGTGATCGGATTGTCCCAGGGGTGGGCAGGGGAGAGCTCTGTAGGCGTCCTTTACATTGGTGTACACCTTATCCAGTGTGTTTGAGCCCCTGGTAGGGCACTGCACATGCTGATGGAATTTGTGGAGCGAGGCTCGTAGGTCGACCTGATTGAAGTCCCCTGCAACAATGAAGGCACCGTTGGGGTGGGCATCCTGCTGCTTACTGATGGCCGAGTGCAGCTGTGCTAGTGCTAGGTTAGCATTAGCCTGTGGGGGAATGTATACGGCCATGATGATGACCACCGTAAACTCCCGCGGCAGATAGAATGGCCTACATTTGAGCAGTAAGTACTCCAGGTCTGGGGAGCAGTAGCTCTCTATTGCAGTGTGGTTGGTGCACCAGTCATTGTTAATGTAGATGCAGAGCCCATCTCCCTTGCTCTTACGGAGTCCTTTGTTCTATCAGCACGATGTAGTGAGCGGTTTGTTAGCTCCACAGCCCCGTCGGGGACCAGCGCGTTGAGCCACGTCTCCGTGAAGATCAGCACGCAACAGTTTTTCAGGGATCGCTGGGTGTTGATCCACAGCCTTACCTCATCCAGCTTGTTGGAGAGTGACCGGACATTGGCGAGAAAGATGCTTGGTAAGGATGGTCTTTGTGGGGCCCTCCTTAGCCTGGCCTGCACCCCCGCTCTCCGACCACGTTTTTGCTTCCTCTCCCTGCGCTGGCTCCGTCTCCAACTCCCCGGTGTGGTGGGGATTGGATAACTAGATTGGATATTGCTATGGTTGCAAGCAACACAGATCAAAAGTGAATAATTAAAACAAGGTGCAAGTCATCTGAAGTAGCTCCAATGCCTAAAGAAAAAAAGTCTGCTACAAAAATTTCAGAAGCAAGTCATTGTATAACTCGGCAATTGTGCTCCATGCTTTATTCAATGGGTTGGTACATTTACTGACAATTGCGAAGCATCTGTACTTCAAGAATGATTTCAGTTGTTAACTGGCAGGGGAATTAAGCTCAAGTGGTGTAAATATAAAAGAGGTAATTTTAGCCTTTGAACATTGCTGCATTTGTGATCAAGACATGTGATCATATTGTTTACAGTGTACTATGTTTACATATTCTGTTGTGCTGCAGCAAGTAAGAATTTCATTGTTCTATCTGGGACATATGACAATAAAACACCTTGACTTGACAGTGTGGCAACTTGACGGCATCTCAGAGATCTAAGTATGTGGGTATCTACAAATCAGCATCTCTCACCCCTCATGACATATCATGCTGAGACCTGAAACAGTTTCGCCAGTTTTTATCTCCACTGTTATATGATGGTAGATCAAACAAGTCAATGGTTTGTACTTGTATGTAGCAGCAATGTTAAGGCCAAGCCGCAGAATTGGTGCATCAAAATGACACATCTGGTTGAAGTTCAAAGAGAAGGCTATGTAATTGTATGGTGCAATATGTCTGATAAGCTATCAAGTTTTATCATTCAACATTACTTCCAAACCCAAAACATTTAGTTTAAAATAAATGATACACGTCAATGACAAGAAATAGGACAGTTCACAACATGCAATGTTAACAGATTAATATTATTAAAGGCACGATTGCTGCAGTTTAAAGACAACAGATAATGTACAGAAGACAGCAAATTGGAAAGAAGATTATCATATCATATCATATATATACAGCCGGATTATGGAAGCTAAATTTCTGAACAGCTGTTCTGGATATCAGCTGGTATCCAGAGAAGCACAACATGATAAAGCAACTGAAAAGCTAAAACTACACGCACACCGCCAGCACTTTTGTAAGATAATTAAACAGTAAGACCAGACGTTAGCCAGGAACAGCATGCCAAAGTACAACAGCAATCTGCCAATTGTTGGGATTTGGACAGGGGCAGCGACACACAGCAAAACAACCAGCATCACCTGCAGTTGCCTGCTCCCGCCACTTCCTGCTTATGGCAATCTGGGCTCTGGGATAGCGATGTCCGGGGACTGCGAGAAATTTAAATACAAGCACCACATTCGTTAACCATTTATTTGGGAAGAAGTACAACTAATGCATTTCTCACAAGTTAAAAACATAACGCCACAGCATCCATATCTTTCATTCCTCCAACCATTCATTTACATCTCCTTCGAAGAAAAAAACATTTTCATTGTCCAACACTCTCATTGCTCTATTGGAATCTACCTAAGAAACGCAACAGTGCGACTATTAGAATCAGTCAATAGGCATCTTCAAACAGAGTAAATTCTATTGTTCCGGTGCTTCAATCTACAAGTTTTCATGAGTGATAGACCAAGGACTTCAAATGATTCATTAATGATCAATTACATGTATAATAATGGCAGGAACTTTGTGTAATTGCTTTTAAAATTCACTGTTAGATTATAACCCCACTTTGTCATGGTATTATTATTTAATCCGTACTTTCTAATTGACTAAATATTTTGAAAGTACGTACGTTTCCTTATGCTGAGTAATTTAATCAAAGTTGCTTCTCATTAACTTCAAACCAGGCCATGAGGAAACACTGCAAAATGACAAAGACTACTACTGTTGCTTATATTGCAGATGGAGTGGGGAGGTCAAGCAAAGATAATGGCACAGGTAGAAAAAAGATGTTGAATTATTAAGTTGATTAGCAACAGGCACTACACGTTCTCAACATCACAAACTACAATGTTCCTCCATAATATCACAGTGATCACTTCAGTTTTGATGCAGATGCCAATTTGAAGATGAAAAAGAGGGAACTGAATCAAGCATTTGTGTATTTTTACAATACTGGCACATTTTGTGACATAGGGGGTCACATTTCAAATTCCTGCAAAAAAGATGACAAGCACTTTATTGGGTCCATGACTAACATAGTATCAACAAAACAATATAAGAAAAGATTCCATATTGATGGCAAGTTTCCGAAAATGGCATCAGAATACACAAATACATTTTGTGTAACGGTTGTCGCGTGGTGCCCACCAGTGGCCTGGTAAGTGCACGTGTGTCTTATTCCTTTCTATGTTTATGAATACCACATGGAACAATAAAATTGCAAACACCGTTTCCTCTTCATTCACCTGATGATGTAGTAGAATACTGCATCCATCTGAGTGGACACTGCAATGCGCATTACGTAAGAAAAACAGACGTTACAATACATTGTATCTTTGGTTTCATTTGTAAGTAAAGGCAAATTTCATTGCACAACTTTGGTCCTCATGTTGATAAACAGCAATAAAAGTTTCCAAAGGTGATAGAAAGACTGGAGGAAAGACTAGTTGCTGAGAGCTCTTTTATAACTGCATTAAGGATGCAATTAAACACACCTGAGCAATTACAAATGCCTGAGAAGCCATGTGTCCCAAACATTACGCTGCCCTGAAATGGGGGGACCATGTATAAACATGGATAGGTGACGTTTCACAGAGTGCTGGAGTAACTCAGCTGGTCAGGCAGCATCTCTGGAGAACATGGATAGGTGACGTTTCACATAGTGCTGGAGTAACTCAGTGGGTCAGGCAGCATCTCTAGAGAACATGGATAGGTGACGTTTCCATAGTGCTGGAGTAACTCAGCTGGTCAGGCAGCATCTCTGGAGAACATGGATAAGTGACGTTTCACATAGTGCTGAAGTAACCCAGTGGGTCAGGCAGCATCTCTAGAGAACATGGATAGGTGATGTTTCACACAGTTCTGGAGTAACTCAGCTGGTCAGGCAGCATCTCTGGAGAACATGGATAGGTGACGTTTCACATAGAGCTGGAGTAACTCAGCGGGTCAGGCAGCATCTCTGGAGAACATGGATAGGAAACATTTCACAGAGTGCTGGAGTAACTCAGTGGGCCAGGCAGCATCTCTAGAGAACATGGATAGATGACATTTCACACAGTGCTGGAGTAGCTCGGCAGCTCAGGCAGCATCTCTGGAGGACATGGATAGGTGACGTTTTGCGGGATGCTGGAGTGGCTCGGCGGGTCGGCAGCGTCTCTGGAGAGCGTGGGTAGGTGATGTTTCACAGAGTACTGGAGTAGCTCTGTTGAGAGTTGAGACATTTCATCAGTCTGAAAAGCCTGAAATAAATTTCCAAGTCGTATTTGATACATACACATAATAAAAATACCTTGTTCTTCAGACTGTTGTTGTGACCTACTTGAAGGCATTTCATGTTCAGGAACTGCAGGAGAAAGTTTATATTCACACAGTATTCACACAGACACTGTAACAGCTTTGTAGCTGACATGGGTCTGATGTTTTTTGTCTCTGTCACGGTCGTTGTGGAGCTTCCAGAAGTTGACACGAAGGAATGAAGTTAGCGACTTGGTCCGTACGAAAGGTAAACAAGAGACAGTGTGTTACCAAACTGAAGCTTGGCTCAGTTTCTTAATTTTGAGGACCAATTTATGCCCCCCAAACTTTTTTTATTGACTTTAAAAAGTCGGAAAATATATCATAAACAGTCGTTGTGTTTTTGACACCACAATGGTTTTGATATATTAAATTTGAATACAAGAAAAAATAATTAAGTCACCCCAAAATCACTACTACCATAGGATACCTCGTTGGGGTTTGTGAAAAGCAGTGGTTTGGAGCCTCCGTGGTTTAACAGAGGTACCGACCCCAATAACATAAGTTGTGACAATGGACACCAAGCACAACGACCGTTACTGGATCTTTGCTAGGCGGAATACCAGGCATGTTTCTGTATTTTTCTCCTGGTATTGATGAAGATATTTCCCTAGGTCATTATCATGGTAAAAAGAATGAAAATTTGTCTGTCATGATAAATGTTTTTGACTTTCGGTCTTGAAGTTATCTAATTTATATCTGTTATTTATAAGGTTTCACATGATGGGCAGATTTTTGTTAAGAACAGTGTATTGGTGTAAAACCCTGAATAATAATCTTGTTCCTCGAAATCTTTCCAGTATTGTAAAAATACACATATATTATTTGTTAAGATGGTGCTTTTAGGGATGCAAATTTTAAGGGTATCACTGACTTGCATCAACGTAGCGCTTTTACCTTTGGAAACCATCCCTATAGTCATTATCAGTCCAGGTACAAGTTAAGGAATGAGGAATTAAACTAAGGTGCAGAATTTGGTCAAATGCTCTTCACTGAAGAAAATGGAAATGATAATTCCAATTGCAAACCAACAGACAATGCTAACACGAGGGAAATTCTTGCACATGACACGGATAGCTCCTTTGTGCTATCAATCTTCATTCATCTGATTTTTAATGGTTGCAGCTGTTCCTTGAGTAATTTTATTATTCAAGTCAATGAAATTCCTCAAGATTGTACAAGGATCAAAGCAATACCATTCCAATACTTATTATATTCAAACAACAATGGGAATGTGAGTTTAAAATTAGGCTTTAGTCTTTAATTAAAAATAAACTTATTGTATAATAAATATGTTAAATTACAAAAAGAGACAGGGCAGAAATTAATTATTGCAGCAGAATTTGATTTATTCTGCACTTTACTGGGCATCTCAAACATCTTGAAATATTTCACGCAATATCAAATATGGGTTGTTATGTAGGCAAGCTCGACATCTGTGTAGTGTGGAACTTCACACCAGTGATTAAAGACATGTAATTCTACTTTACTTTAATGCTTGATACCGAAGAAAACCCGTGACCTGCGTGGGCTTTCTCCGAGATCTTCGGTTTCCTCCCACACTCCAAAGACGTACAGGTATGTAGGTTAATTGACTGGGTAAATGTTTTTAAAAAATTGTCCCTAGAGTGTGTAGGATAGTGTTAATGTGCGGGGATCGCTGGGCGGCACGGACTCGGTGGGCCGAAGGGCCTGTTTACGCGCTGTATCTCTAAATCTAAATTCTAAAACCTAGACAATATACAGGGAACTCTCCGTATGTCTTTCATATCATATTGGGGGAATTTTAATATGTATTTGGTCCAATGATTTACGTGAAAGACAGGAACTCCGACAAAGCAACTATCCCATATTGTGTGGACTTGTCACTCGAGAGTAGAAAACACAAACAGCACTCCCCCTATCCTGCTGGCAGACTGCTGACAACTGAGGAAAGCTGATAAATGAAGGATGTACAAATACACCTGTGCCTAGATCTGGATTTTGGCAGCTGCTTCCTAGTAGTCTATCTATTTTATTAAAGTGTCCCAATTCATGTTGAATTTAAAAAAAACCATGAACACTATCTGACCAATAAAGCCATTTTTTCCATCACCAATCAAACCAAGTTAGACACAAGTAACTCAGTGGGTCACTCAACATCCCTGGAGAACATGTATAGGCGATGTTTCAGGTCAGGACCCAACTTCAGTCTGATCTGAAACCACACCTATCCATGTTCTCCAGAGATGCAGCCTGAACCACTGAGTTTCTCAAGCACTTTATGTCTTTCTTTGGTATAAACTATCATTTGCAGTTTCTTGTTATTACATAAATTAAATAAGTTAACAGCTTAACAAAGCTTATTTGGCCTAACAAATCCAGGCCAATCAAGATGTCCATCCACGCTAGTCCCATTTTTCCATGTTTGGCCCATATCCTGTAACCCCTTCCTTATCTATGTACCTCTCTAAATGTGTTTTAAATGTTGTTATTGTAGCTTCCTCAGCCACGTCCTCTGGTAGCTTATTCCATACACCCACCATCCTCTGGGCGATAAAGTTGCTCTTCTGGTAACCATTACATATTTCCCCTCTCGTCTTAAATCTAGTTCTTGAATCCATAGCCCTGAAGAAAAAGAGTGTATTCATTCTATGACTGTGCGCTTTCACTCTGTCTATGCCCCTCATATTAATATGTAATTCTGCTAATGAATTCAGACACCTGCAAGCATTTGAAATGAACAAATACCAAAATAAGATAGAAAAAAATGTGATGGAAAACTAATTGATTCCACCAAGTTGCCCAACAACCTTAATTTTTAGGGAAATCCCAATAATCTGGTGTCCACTTGTTCAGAAATCCTCATTGTTCAGTATCTGGCTCACTCATTTGTTTGGTACACTAGCCTGCATTCAGAGTGTGAGCCAGGGTTAGAGGTATGATCCAGAGGTCCAGGGTAGAGGAAGGGCCATGGTTGTGGTCTCGAACACAGGTGGGTTGTGGCCAGAGACAGTGTTTGGAGTGCTTTGATATTTCCTGCTCCCTTTAAACTCACCGGCTCACTAGAAAATTTGTTATACCGCTATGTAATAGAAAACTAATTAGAAACATAAAAACATAGAAAATAGGTGTTGGGGTAGGCCATTCAGCCCTTTGAGCCAGCACCACCATTCAATATGATCATGGCTGATCATCTAAAATCAATACCCTGTTCGGGCTTTTTCCCCATATCCCTTGATTCCCTTAGCCCTAAGAGCTAAATCCAACTCTTTCTTGAAATTGATCCCACATGATGAGCGTTTGACAGCACTGGGCTTCTACTCGCTGGAATTTAGAAGGTTAAGGGGGTGACCTCGTTGAAACTTACAGAGTAATGAAAGGTATAGATAGAGTGGATGTGGAAAGGATGTTTCCACTGGTGGGAGAGTCTGGGACCAGAGGTCATAGCCTCAGAATTAAAGGGCGCTCCTTTAGAAAGGGGATGAGGAGGAACCTCTTTAATCAGAGGGTTGTGAATCTGTGGAACTCATTGCCACAGAGGGTTGTGGAGGCCAAGGGGATGAGGAGGAACTTCTTTAATCAGAGGGTTGTGAATCTGTGGAACTCATTGCCACAAGGGGTTGTGGAGGCCAAGTCAATGGATTTTTAAGGGGGCGCTAGACAAATTCTTGATTAGAACAGGTGTCAAGGGTTATGGGGAAAAGGCAGGAAAATGGGATTAGGAGGCAGAGATCAGCCATGATTGAATGGCGTAGTAGACTCGATGGGCCAAATGGCCTAATTCTACTCCTATAATGTGAATGTATTAAAATAGTGAGATGTAAGCATTTTAGAGTATAAATTGGAGTTACAGACAGAATTACAGAAAATCTGCAAGTCTTGCACCAAAGGAAAAAGGCCACCAGATTACTGGGGTTTCTGCTGCAATGCAGAAACAATACCATCAATAAATCATCCTAAAATGTTTCACAGGAGAATGCGGCATTTCGACCATCAAATGGTTGAAGCCTGGCTAGGAACCAAAACATTACATTAAAAAAATTATTAAAACTGTAAAGGATGTCTAATCAAAGCATTGAAGCTTTTTGCAGCAAAATCCTGTTGCACCATATGGCCTCCCAAAATAGAGTTTTGCAGATTATTTCTTGCTGATACAACTTGATGTGATGGTTTTATGGCCTGATTCTTATTTGATCTGAAGTCTTGAATGGAAAGCTGTTAACTTATACCTGAAAGTTTAAATTACAATGATTATTTGTGCACTTTTGAACTTTGATTTACCATTCATTGTAATCAGGCGAAACAGGTGCAGTCTACCTTTATTGTTCTCCTTCATGCAACTGCTAATGCAATTGCCTGAATACGATAAGTTGATTTTCTATCAGCGAGTCCTATTTTAAATAATAAAAGTTATTTCACGTACTTCAATAACCCAAATGGATATGCAACACGAATATATTCAGTGGCATTTTGTATATTTATTAGTCACTGCATTTGTCAAGTGGACAGCTTAATAAAGCTATAAAATAAGTAAGCAACTAAAATGATAAAGCAAGAAGACAGATCGAAAGAATCTTAAGGCTGTCTCACTCAACGCAATATAGATAGATCAAACAGTAGAACAGAAAGCACAAGTCCCACAGAGTTGCGAAATTCATTTCCTAGGCCAGTGGTTGAGACAGATTAGATTGGACAGCTGAATAAAGGAAAGATAGGATAATACGATGCGGAAATCTAATCATATTTTATTCAAGATCGCTCATACATTTTCAGCTATACCCACTACTTCTAAAAAAAGTTTTAATTGACTTTTGACTCATTGTGAAATGACAAAACAATTTAAAATTATGCTAAAATCTAAGTATTTAAACAAAAACAACTAGAACTTGAAGACCTATCACCAGTTTTATACAGCCATCAGTGAACCTCAGATTGAGTCTTCATTATTAATGAACTGCCAACTGATAATCAGGAGCAGAAATGCAGCAGGACAAGTTGCCGCAATGCTTTTGATGGAGTGGGAGCGGAGTTAGAAACAAATATTTTTTGTATCCCTATTCAGATGCAGAAATCAACAAATTGGAGCCTCACTTTCAAGGGTGCAGGAGATAAATCAAAGGGCCCTTACTTGGCTAAATGCAGTGGTATTTTTAAAAACACATTCATAAAATAACGATGGACCGCATGGATTTTTATATTGTAGCCATTACTGTTATTTTCCTTGGAAAATAATGGATTTTTCTTTACTATTTAAAATTGGAGAGATCCAAAAATTGTCTACTCCACTAATAGCGCCAACATTGTTTTGTAGATAGGGCATTTTCAAAGCAGTTTTGATCGAGTTACAAATTCTTAATAAAGGCTACATCAAATAACAACCCTTTTAGTGAAGAACATTTTCTTTCCACTACATTCTCCATCAGTAATGATTGGGCACCATGCACCTATCCCATCAATCAGCACTGACCTCAAAAACACACTCATAGCTATTTTGCAGAATGGTTGAAAATCTCACTGTGATCAATATAAAATAACTGCATCACAGAATAATGACGGGGGAAATTGTGAAGATTTAAAATATGCACTTGTAGGGACACAGAAATTGGTCCAGACCATCGAACCCTCTGATTGGTAGATGAGGTGAGGTGAGGTGGTGCGCAGGTAAAGGGAACGAGGCAGTCTCGTTTAGTCCTCCAGCGGAGACAGTAAGATTTATGGTTGTCTGTCTTTTGATGCGTTGATTGTCATGGTTGTTAATGTTATAATAAACGGCTACTTCAACGTACTTCGCCTACGACTCGCCATAGTGGTGACCCCGACGTGATCACAGATCACCAAGATGTCCCATCAGGAGGCATCGACGCCAAACGCAGGCGGCGTTCATCTGCCCCCGTTCTGGGCCCACCAACCACGCCTGTGGTTCGCCCAAGCGGAGGCACAGTTCCACCTCCGGGGAATACAGGAGGACGCGACCCGGTTCTACCATCTACTGAGCGTCCTGCCGTCGGAAACGTCCGCACGGGTCGCACAGTACGTCACCGAGCCGCCAGAAGCCGATAAGTATGCGGGCCTCAAGTCGCTGCTGCTGAAAACCTTCGGGCGCAGCCAACAACAGCGGGCCAGCACACTCCTGCACTTACCCGAGCTCGGAGACCGACCGCCGTCGGTCCTCATGACGGAGATGATGACTCTAGCGGGAGAACACACCAAATGCCTCATGTTCGAGGAGGCATTCCGCGAAAAGATGCCAGAGGACGTCCGCGTAGTCCTAGCAGACGTTACTTTCGGGGACCCGATGGATTTCGCAGAAAAGGCGGACGCACTGGTCGCGGCAAAGGCGAGGCGCCCCGGGTCAGTAAATCGGGTTTCAACACAGGTGAGCGACCGACCGCGCGGCCAAGATGGCGCCCATCCGCCCGCCACTTTTCAAAAAGCCCGCCAAGCTGCTACGTCGACGGCGGCCATTTTGAAGCAGGCCCGCGACACAGAAACACACCAGCGCGGCCGGTGTTTCTTTCATAGAAGATGGGGAGCAGCAGCACGCAACTGTAGAAGCCCCTGCACATTCTCGGGAAATGCCTCGGCCGATCAAATGTAGAGGCAATCTCGATCGGCCAGAACCATCGCCTCTACCTGACGGAGCAACATACGGGCATCGTCAGCATTGTGCCCCCATCCTGCCAAGAAGCGCGATCAGGTAAGACCGGCCCCCCACTCATTGCGGTCAACGGCAGCCCTGTCCGTACCTACGGAACATGTCCCTGTCCTTTGGTTCCAGGACTTACAACTGGACTTTCATCATCGCAGATGTAGGCCAGGCAATCCTGGGCGCAGATTTCCTTTGGGCTTTCGCGTTAATCCCTGACGTCCGCGGGAAGACCCTGCAGCCGTCGTCCAGTAGCGTTGACCCCCCTCTCCTTCGGTTTCCGTGTCATCCACCCCGACCGTCCAGGCCGTCACTTCGACCTCCGACCCGTTTGCTGCGATACTCGCTGATTTCCCGGAGCTCCTAGTCCAGCGATTCAACACACCTTCTGCCAAGCACGGAGTCGTACACTTCATCCCCACGGAGGGACCGCCTGTTTTCGCCCGAGCCCGACGCCTACCCCCCGATAAGCTGGCAGTCGCTCGCGAAGAGTTCCTCACTTTGGAACGACTGGGGATCATACGCCCGTCAGACAGCCCGTGGGCCTCACCGTTACACATGGTCCCAAAAGCATCTGGGGGGTGGAGACCATGTGGCGATTACCGACGCCTGAACGCCATCACCACGGCTGACCGATACCCGATCCCGCATATTCAGGATTTTTCGGCCAGCCTAGAGGGTGCCACGGTTTTCTCAAAACTGGACTTAATCCGAGGGTATCACCAGATCCCGGTTCGCCCCGCAGACATTCCTAAGACCGCCACAATCACCCCGTTCGGGCTTTTCGAGTGGCTGCGGATGCCTTTCGGCCTCAAAAACGCCGCCCAAGCGTTCCAACGTCTCATGGATCATGTGGGTCTGGGTATGCCTTTTGTATTCATATATCTAGACGATATCCTCGTGGCAAGTCGGTCAGCTCACGAACACCGGTCCCACCTGCGCTCCATATTCCAAAGGTTGCAGGACCACGGACTGATCCTACACCCGTCCAAATGCCAATTCGGACTATCCTCAGTAGATTTCCTGGGCCATCGGATCACACAGGCCGGTGCCGTTCCCTTGCCCGAGAAGGTGGCTGCTATCCGCTCCTTCCCCCGCCCCGACACTATCAAAGGGTTACAAGAGTTTGTAGGGATGGTAAACTTTTACCACCGCTTCGTCCCGGCAGCAGCCCGGATCATGCGCCCCCTTTTCCAATGCCTCGCAGGTAACCCCACCGAGCTCGTGTGGTCCCCTGCTGCCGACGCGGCTTTCACAGCAGCCAAGCTGGCCCTCGCGAACGCCACCATGCTCGTCCACCCGCGCTCCTCGGCACCCACTGCCCTCACCGTCGATGCCTCCGGCGTGGCGGTGGGGGGCGTCTTAGAACAACAGGTTAACGGCCTCTGGCACCCTTTGGCATTTTTCAGCCGCCAGCTCACCCGCTTCGAGATAGCTTACAGTGCCTTTGATCGGGAACTCCTGGCCCTCTACCTAGCGATCCGTCATTTTCGCTATTTTTTAGAGGGCCGCTTTTTCGTGGCGTTCACCGACCACAAGCCACTGACGTTTGCTTTTTCAAAGGTTTCCGATCCGTGGTCGGCCCGCCAGCAGAGACACCTTACTTACGTTTCGGAATTTACTACCGACGTTCGGCACATCGCGGGAAAACTAAACGCCGTGGCGGATGCCCTGTCCAGACCGGCGGTTTCCCCGGTTGCCGAGGTAAGTTCCGGGGTGGATTTCCAGGAGCTCGCGGAGGCTCAGCGCCTGGAAGACACCCCCTCCCTGTACCCCCACACCACCTCGGGGTTGCGGTTGGCACAGGTAGCCTGCGGTCCCACGCGTACCAAACTCTGGTGCGACGCTTCCCTACCGCACACCCGACCTGTAGTACCCACTTCCATGCGGCGCCAGGTTTTTGACACTATCCACGGCCTAGCACATCCGTCCATACGGGCCACTTCGGCTCTGATTGCGGCTCGATTTGTCTGGCACGGCCTGCGGAAGCAGGTGGCCGCCTGGGCCCGCTCCTGCATTCCGTGCCAAACCTCCAAGGTCCACCGGCACACTCGGCCCCCCGTCCAGCAGTTCACGGTCCCAGCAGCCCGATTCCTCCACATCCATGTGGATCTCGTCAGCCCGTTACCCCACTCTAGGGGCTACACCCACCTCCTCACGGTAGTCGAACGATTCACCCGGTGGCCAGAGGCGCTCCCGTTGTCCGACATCTCAGCAGCCTCCTGCGCGCGGGCTCTGGCGCTAAATTGGATTGCCCGTTTCAGCGTCCCGGACGTCATCACTACCGACCGGGGCGCCCAATTCACCTCATCCCTGTGGGTGGCCCTGACTCAGCTGTGCGGGTCGCGATTACAACAAACCACCGCCTATCACCCCCAGGCCAATGGGATGGTGGAACGGTTCCACTGACAGCTTAAAGCCTCACTCACTGCCCGCCTGTCCGGCCCCGACTGGGCCGACCAGCTCCCATGGGTCCTTCTAGGTATCCGCACGGCTCCTAAACACGATCTCGGAGCTTCCTCGGCAGACCTGGTCTATGGCTCGCCCCTACGAGTACCAGGCGACGTTCTCCCCCAATGTTCCACCCCCCCTTTCTCCACGCCAGCACTCTTAGCAGCACTCCGAGCGCGGGTGGGGTCCCTGGCCCCGGTCCCTACTTCTCGTCACGGGGATCCCCCTTCACACGTCCCGCCGGCTTTGGCCGACTGCGAGTTCGTTTTCAGGCGCATCGATGCCCACCGCCCACCTTTTCGGCCAGTTTACCAGGGTCCGCTCAGGGTAGTGAAGAGAGGCACAGTCACCTTCACGTTAGAAGTGGGTACACGACAAGAGGTCGTCTCAGTGTCCCGCCTCAAGCCCGCCTACCTGGACCCAGACCAGCCAGTCACAGCGGCTCAACCTCCTCGCCGGGGCCGCCCTCCGGCCACGACTCCCGTACAACAGTTTCCCCCCTCGCTGCCCCCGTTCGGGACCCCGCTTCCCCCGGTCTCCTTGCCACCGCCGCCTCCGGATCCGGCAATTTCCCCTCCTCCCGCGGTGCCGTTTTCCCCGCCCCCACCCCTGGCAGGGCCCCCCTCTCCTCTCCACACCCGCTCCGGTCGGGTGGTCCGGGCACCTGCCCGGTACCGCACCGAGGGTTCTGGGGGGGGGGGGTCATGTAGGGACACAGAGATTGGTCCAGACCATCGAACCCTCTGATTGGTAGATGAGGTGAGGTGGTGCGCAGGTAAAGGGAATGAGGCAGTCTCGTTTAGTCCTCCAGCGGAGACAGTAAGATTTATGGTTGTCTGTCGTTTGATGCGTTGATTGTCACGGTTGTTAATGTTATAATAAACGGCTACTTCAACGTACTTCGCCTACGACTCGCCATACACTGTCTGATAAAAGTGACATCCATGCCGAACATTAATTTTACTTGAAGGTAGACACAAAATGCTGGAGTAACTCAGGCAGCATCTCTGGAGAGAAGGAATGGGTGACGTTTCGGGTCGAGACCCTTCATATTTTTTGCAAACATCTATGTAACAGTTAGTTATTGCAACGCAAACAGGATTGAAGTGGTCAAAGATTGAGTGATTAAAGAGCACAAAGAAGATTAACTTTCCGAAAATTAATACAACTCTTGGCATATACCAGGGAATTAAAGACCGCAATTTTGATCAGTGCATACCTTTTCCTGGAATATATATTCATTAAACACTGCATATGATGACTACATACATGAACATAGCTCATACCTCTGCTGCCTATTCAACTACATAACCTGACTCGAGAGTCAATTCAATAATTAAAGAATGCCATAAAATCCAATGGTTTACTACATAACTTTACTTGGTCAAACCCTCTCTTAAAATTACAGCCAGTTTTTCAGAGGCAGAAGGAAATAAGTCTTTTTTAATGTTTATTGTAAGTTTCAATCCATATATTTGTTACTTTCCACTCCAGGTCTCCAAAGCCATTGCATCATTTAATCCATTGTCAAAGGAGACATGTTGAAAATGAAGCGACTCCCTGACTGATTTCTTAAACATGACCTGCTTGAGTAATGGTGGAAAGCTAAAGGTTCACACAAGATAGGAAAGGTGATGGGATTTAAATGCTCTACTTGAGTCCGATTATTTATGGCAATTCAGGTTCAGATATATTCTAATAAAACTTATAGGAACTTGAAAGATAGCTGGACTTTGACAGAATAGGTATTGGCACAGGACCACCAGCAGACTAAAGGGCCTGTCCTACTTTAGGCGATTTTTTGGGCGACTGCCGACGACTGTTAAAGTCGTAGCAGATCGCCGAAATTGTCTTTTACCCGACGACAATGACCACGACAATGCTGAGTCAGGTCGAGATTACACCGTCTTCGGAAACATCGCAAAATTCCCACGCTGTCAATGCTTCCCCAGTGTCCTAATTTTCGCTGAAATCACTGACAAGTCGGTAAGTACTTGAGAGTTTTGAACTATAACATCTTGTATGGGTTACTTAAAAACCAAGCTTCACAGTAACATGGCATAAACTGGATTGACTTATAGTTTACTAATGGCAGTATTAAGAAATTTAATTTTAAAAGTGGTTAAATGGATTTTTGTGAAAAGTGTGTGGGCATTCTTTGAAAATGTACGGGAGATGCATATCTGGTTTCTGGGTTGCATATCTGGGTTGGGAGCCTACTTTAAATGTGATCGCTGATGGCCATAAACATCGCAAAAATTCCCATGCTTACCTGACCGTCAAACTGTCGCCTCCAATCTACCTGTCAAATGTCCCGACGGTAAATAAATTGGTTAAACACTAGTATTTTATGGTATCTAAAAATGACTTTAGTTATTTTAATATTATGTGCTTCTAAATGCATCTAAGAGAAACTAGCAAACCTGGGGACAGCATGCGACAGCGTCCGCAATAAGCAACGATACCTGGTGACAAGCCAGCTGTCGCCGAGAAATTTCACTCCGGAGCAACGGTAGAGTTGCTGCTTTACAGCGAATGCAGCGCCGGAGACTCAGGTTCGATCCTGACTACGGGTGCTGTACTGTAAGGAGTTTGTACGTTCTCCCCGTGACCTGCATGGGTTTTCTCCGAGATCTTCGGTTTCCTCCCACACTCCAAAGACGTACAGGTATGTAGGTTAATTGACTGGGTAAATGTAAAAATTGTCCCTAGTGTGTGTAGGATAGTGTTAATGTGCGGGGATCGCTGGGCGGCACGGACTTGGTGGGCCGAAAAGGCCTGTTTCCGCGCTGTATCTGAAATATGAAAATAATAAATATAAAATATGATTTCTCAGCGACGCGCTGAAATCCACTACAATTCTTGGAAACATAGAAAATAGGTGCAGGAGTAGGCCATTCGGCCCTTCGAGCCTGCACCGCCATTCAATATGATCATGGCTGATCATCCAGCTCAGTAGCCTGTACCTGCCTTCTCTCCATACCCCCTGATCCCTTTAGCAAAAAGGGCCACATCTAACTCCCTCTTAAATATAGCCAATGAACTGGCCTCAACTACCTTCTGTGGCAGAGAATTCCACAGACTCACCACTCTCTGTGTGAAGAAATGTTTTCTCATCTCGGTCCTAAAAGACTTCCCCCTTATCCTTAAGCTGTGACCCCTGGTTCTGGTTCTGAGGAAGACTCCTCACGATCATGCCCGCGACACCCCGGCGAACTGTCGGCGACAGCCTAGTCGCCGGCAGTCGCCTTAAAATCGCCTAAGTGGGACAGGCCCTTAACTTCAGACATGTGCTCAGTTTGAGCACTGCTACCAATGCCAAGTCAAGAAAACCACAGATGCGAAAAATGGTTTCATTGCAGTGAAACATGTATATTCATTTGGTCGTGCATGTCCATCTTCAATGCATTTGTATATAACACACTGTATAATCTGCTATTTATCATAAAACACCATTTATATCCTATTTTAATTTATTTTTCAACTTTATCTTCAGATCCTTTAATATTGTACATTTGTATATGGAGGGCTCTAGAACAGCACATTACAATAATTCAAAATATTTGCCAATCAATTATATTAGAAATAAACTGGATACTAACAAATTAGCTCAGTTTATTGCTACAATGGAAAAAACGTACAGAAATCATAGCACACTACATTCTAATATGCAAATCATCTTTTATGTTTGACCTTATCCAATCTCAACACTACAATGTAGCCACTGGAAATTGGCACATTCAAAAATAGTTGCAGAACACAATTAGGTTCAAAGATCAACTGTTAAGCAATTAAGCAATTTCAAAAGCCAATTTCAATTCATAATTCAAGAGAATGACTTGCAGTGCTACGGGGAGAAGACTGGAGGCAAGGGAATATATTGGACCACTTTTTGCAAAGATAGGCCAATAATCTCCTCCTACTTAAAAAGTACTAAGAACAAACACCAATCAATACCTGCCTGGGGAGTGAGCATGTTAAATAATGAACATATTCAGCAGCCCAGCAGCATCAGTGGGGAAAGTAGTACAGTTAACAATAAACTTTCTTCCGTTGCCTAACCTGCTGAATTTTTGTAGCATTTTGTGCTTTATTTTAGAATCCATTATTTTAGATCAGATAAAACACCAACTGATTAAAAAAATGATTGAGAAATACAGAATTTGGTAGAGTTTATGTACAGGAAATATATTTGAGCAAATGGTTGTAATGGCTAGGAATAAAACCATATAATTACACCTTGATGCCGACAAGTAACTAAGGAGTTTTTTAAAAATAGGACAGAGCACATGCTGATGCAATGTCTTACCTCCCCGGGGTATTTGTGCAGTTATTACGACTTGCAGCAATCTGTCCACCTCAAAGATTAACTCAGAACATTCTTGATGAATGTAAGAGGGGAGGTTTTAAGTGCACTGAGAATATTTAGGAATAATATGTACCAAGAGACCACCCATTGTGAGTATATTTTTTGTGCTCTTACCAAAGCCTTCACTGAAGCCCAAGGATCAATAAAACATTTCATTGTTATTCCTTGTCCTCCAAAGCAGTGATTTACTATCTTAAAATGCATGAACAGGTCTTCAAATTTAATCAATGCTCAAAGACTTGTATTTTTATCTTGATATTGGGAACAATTGCAAAACAACCCAGAATTTGTTAAGTGAAATCCTCTCACCCACAAACACCTCTAAATCCTAGTCTAAATTACACTTGAACCTGCATCATGTAATGCTTGTACAGGCAACCCCTGGGTTACACAAGGGTTTTGTTCCTGAGAAATGTTCATAACACAATTTCTCCAGAAATACCTGTTTTCTATAGTAATCTATATCATAACCACTCTGCATACACATACCATAATTCTTTCACTTCATTGAATAATCACTCAAACCCTCCCCACAATTAATCTAATGGAACATATACAGTTTCCAGTCATTGATAAATACTAAGAAACATTTTATTATTACTTGATCGAACAATGCTTTAAATATCAACGTGAGAATCTGTGCAAGGCCAGGTTTCTGCAAGTCAGCTCATTTGTGACCCTGGGGAGCCCTCTATTCATCCATTACTTGTGTGCCTGGCATTCTGTTCAATGTCAACCCATTCCAAAATAACCAACAGCAACACAATTCACCTCTGCAGTTCACTAAGGTTCCACCCTTGGCCATATTCTACACCGCAGCTTCATGGGATCAGCACTTGCAGGCATGCCCAGAAAGAAACCTCAATCCCCATCACTGTTAACTCGGCCACCATGCTGGCAAATGACTAAAGCTGTGAATGTATTTTAGCTTTCTGCAGTTTAAACGAGACTCATTTACATCTTTTCCTAATTACTCCACCGACAATTTTCTTCCTGGTACAAAACAGATTCTGGTGTATGTTCATCTGAAGCTCATTCTAATCTCCTTAAACTATTTCCCCATATTATGCAACCAACCGAGGTCCTCCTTTTATTTATTGTCATGTGTGTTCACAATAATGGTACCTTTAGAATATCTTCCCCTGTGAAGACTGATACAAATCAGAGCAAATCCATCCTTCCCCGATTTTTATTTGTCACTAAAGGTCTATGAAGTACTTTGTGAGGTTGGTTATGGTGGATAACAACTCCCACCTCAACAAGAACCTCGACCCACTGCAGTTTGCCAACCGTCACAAGAGGTCAACGGAGGATGCGATCTCACTGGCTCTCCACTCCACACTGGACCACTTGGACAATAAAAACATTTACGTCAGGCTGTTGTTTATAGACTACAGCTCGGCGATCAATCCCATCATCCCCCTCCAGGCTGGTTACCAAGCTCACGGAACTGGGTCTCTGCGCATCCCTCTGCAATTGGATCCACGACTTCCTCATCCACAGGCCACAGTCTGTTCAAATTGGCAGAAAATTTTCTTCCTCATTAACAATCAGTACAGGAGCACCTCAAGGCTGCGTGCTCAGCCCCCTGCTCTACCCACTCTATACTCATGACTGTGTAGCCGGACATAGTGCGAACGTCAAGTTCGCCGACGACACCACCGTTGTTAGACGAATTACAGATGGTGATGAGTCAGAGTATAGAAGTGAGATCGGCCGATTGCCCAAATGGTGCCAGCACAACAATCTGGCTCTCTATATCAATAAAACCAATGAACTGATTGTGGACTTTTAAGAAGAAGGGTGAGGACCCACAATCCTGTTTATATTAACGGGACAATGATGGAGAGAGTCAAAAACTTCAAATTCCTGGGCGTGAATATTTCCGAAGATCTTTCCTGGACCCAGCGCACTGATGCAATTATTAATAAAGCACATCAACGCCTCTACTTCCTGATAGGATTAAGGAGATTCGGTATGTCAAAGAGGATTCTCTTGAACTTCTACAGGTGTACAGTAGAGAGGATATTGACTGGTTACATCAGAGCCTGGTTCGGCAACTTGAACGTCCAGGAACGGAAAAGACTGCAAAAAGTTGTGAACACTGCCCAGTCCATCACCGGCTCTGACCTCCCCACCATCGAATGGACTTATGGGAGTCGCTGCCTCATCCTGGCCACACACTCATTTCACCACTGCCATCGGGAAGAAGGTACAGGAGCCTGAAAACTGTAACGTCCAGGTTCAGGAACAGCTTCTTCCTACAGCCATCAGGCTATTAAACACTACAACCTCAAATAAGCTCTGAACTACAATGGACTATTATTATTATTATTGCACTACTATTGTTTGTTTTTTTGAGTATGTGTGTGTACTTGTGAGTAGGTGTATACACAGAACTTTTTTTTTCTCTCTCGTTTATCATATTGTTTACAGTGTACTATGTTTACATATTCTGTTGTGCTGCAGCAAGTAAGAATTTAATTGTTCTATCTGGGACATATGACAATAAAACATTCTTGACTCTACGCATAATGCCAGAATGCAGAAATTATGGATAACATGTTTCCAGCCTCTCACACAATAGGCCAAATTATTCAATCCGCCAACCATGTGTTTCGAGATGTCACCGGCATTCCTACTTCCAGGGCCGCAATCTCTATCTTAGCATTTGATGGAGTTGCCAGTCTCCATCTTGGGAATCCTGCCTCCTCCCAATAATCCCCGTGGTTTGCAATCCATCTCTCTGACCCAGATCCATCTGATCCTGTAGCAGATCTCACCTCAATTCAGTCTTGTCGCTAAATATTGGAGCACTATTTTTGCACCAATATTCCACTTTGAGGGGGGAAAAAAGAGGCTGGCTATTAATTTAAAAATACTCCACTGGCATGACTTGAATAATTTAATTACATCGCCAAGGATTTTCTATACACTTTGAGAGCTGTGTTGTAAATGATATCACCATCAAAATGTCAAATTGAAGACGACACCAATCTGATATTAAAAGCAAAACAGACAACCACTGTATCCCTCAACCCAGCACAGAATCACGAGTCTCAATAAGTGTCACATCTTGAATTTGACAAAGCATTCTCAATTGTAAAATATCATGCAAGAAACCGAACAACTCAAGAGAATTCATGGAGAAAGAGACTCATGATACAAGTGTTTATTCACAAAATGCTGGAGTAACTCAGCGGGTCAAGCAGCATCTCAGGAGAGAAGGAATGGGTGACGTTTCGGGTCGAGACCCTTCTCAGGAAGGATGTAGAGGCTGTGTTCTATGTTCTAAATGCTTAACATTTTATTTACTATGACAGAACATATCTGCATCAACTTTATTCCTCGTCGAATTGACTTTGCTTTCTTACCTATTTACCCGACTTTGCTTTGCAACTCTACCTCTACACCACCGTGCCTAGTCCCTCTACCTTGCTCTTTTAAGTTGAAGTTGTGTGGAACTGAATAATCATCTCTGACTGATTTTATGTTGCAAGAAAGATGATTAATAAAGCAATAAAGCAGATATCAGAGGCTAGGCGATGGCTCCAAGAAACATTTGCAGTGACGTCCCTGGACTGGCTCCACTAACAGCAAAAACCATTCCCATTCCAACCTTTCTGCCTGAGCCTCCTCTACTGCCAGAGTGAGACATGCAAACTGCAGGAACAGCACCTCATATTATGCTTGGGTAGCTTACAACGCAACAGTATGAACACTGCATTATCTAATTTTATATGACACCCCCCCCCCGTGCACAACTATTTCACCCACTATCCCACCACCCTGTTCTCTTCCACCTACTTCCTTTCCTCTGGCTTTACATTTCACTCCTCTTATCTATCACCCTTGTCTTCTTTTCATCTCCAATCTTTGTCCACCCATCTGCCAATCAAACCCCACACCTATATCCACCAGACTTGCCAGGCTATGACCCACTCCCAAGTTATTTCCAGTTTTTTTCCCCCTACTACAATCAGTCTGACGAAGGGTCCCGACCCAAAATGTCACCTGTCGTTGCCTTCCACAGAAGCTGCCCGAGCTGCCTGAGTTACTCCAGCCCTATGTGTTTTAACCATCCTCCTTTATAGGATGCTTGACTTCTTGACGTAATTCTCAGTCATATATTACCCTTGCTGCTAATGACAGGTGCTCACATCAGACCTGTGGGATGAAGCTTAAGGGACCCTGTTCACAACGTGCTCTGAAACCAAGTAGTCTGGCAAAACCCAGAATGGGTGTGGACAAGCAGTTAATCCGTGAACAAGTGTGCTAGATAGCACTGTTGAAGATACCACAACCTACCAATTAAAATGGAAGGAATCGCAGATGCTGATTTGCAAATAAAAATACGAAGTGCTGGAGTAACACAGTGGATCAAGCAGCATCTCTGAAGGACATGGACAGGTGCCGTTTTAGGTTGGGACCCTTCTTCAGACTGATCGAGTAGAGGGAGGAAGCTGGAAAGGGGAGGTGGGTGCTGGTCAAAGCCAGGCAAGTGATAGATGCATACAGGCAAAACAGAGGGGGTGATTGTAACTTAAGCTATCCAACTGCCAAAGGCTAGATGAGAAAAGGACGAAAAGAGAAGTGAAATGTAGGGAAGGATATGGGTGAGGAGGAGGGAAGTGAGGAAAGAGGGGAGATAAAAGGGTAAAGGGGAAATTGGGGATGGGAGAAGAGTGTAGGAAGGAGGGGAAATGTGCAGTGTGACTAGGGAGGAGACACAAGGAACTTTGGATGCTGGTTTACAAAAAAAACAAAGTGCTAGAGTAACTCAGCACTTAAAGCGGACAGTGGGTGTACCGCTGGGATACCCTATGGGAGGTTGAAACCAACTGATAATCTCGCTCTGATATGCAGCGTCAGTAAATCTACACTGGTTCCCTGCAGTTTCAGCTTCCTCCGAGCAAAAACTTGTAAAATCGACCAAAAAAAGCCGATTAAGTAATCAATGTCCCAATAGTGGGTAGAAATCGGGAATATAAAGACAGACTGCTGGAGATACTCGACAGTCAGACGGCGTCTCGAGAGGGAAACTCGCTGGTTGAAGGTGATGACGATTCACTCTCAAGGTGCTGAGCGTCTCCAGCATTTTCTCTGACAAATGTTTTCTGCCTCCTTCACCCGGCGCCAGTCTTCGCCCTCCAGACTCAGTAAACCGAGAGGCGGGTCGAAGATGATAGTGCATGGATAAGATAATCTGCCCGTCAACGAGTGCCACTGTTTTTTTGCATAACATGATTACACTCGATAAATGAAACCAGGGTGAGACTGATTCCGTCATCCTTGCCACATTTTTACCCTTTTCTAATCATTCTTTGTCTGTACTTCATCGACCAGTCCCACTGACCTTAGCCCAAGGATTGGGCAACTCAGTGCAAACTAACATCATTACTGATAGCAATGGTCCATTTCCCCATTCATATTCTGATAAACATTGGTCAGCGTCCGGCTTGCCAGTTCCCTGAATTCTATCACTCTAACGTTACTTCAACGATGATCCGAGCAGCTTAACTCAAATTCTTGCCAATTATATTTACAAGGCTGAATCTATAATCTTATCAAAAATAAGATCTTAATCTTCCTAAAGTGCTCTAAAACCAGCTCCAGATTTAAATATTGTAAAACATTGTTACATGAACACAGTCTGTGATGGAAATACATTTCTGTCACAGACTATGAACGAACAAACTGGGAAGAAGAAAACAGATCCTTCGGGAAATAAGAGACTTAGAAGTAAATTGGTGGAAATAAACAGCTGCCGGATTTGGCAACTTTCGAAGAGCAAATCTTAACAGCTCTGGCAGCGTTGTCTGAAGAAGGGTCGCGACCCGAATCGTCACCCATTCCTTCTCTTCAGAGATGCTACCTGGTCTGCTGAGTTACTCCAGCATTTCGTGACTTAGCCTCGTTACACTCCCGTGTGTTAGAGATTCCCTCTGAAAATCGCCCACCTCCAAATCAGTGCGTCTAAATCCAAAACCTCGAATTAAGTTTTGTAGGGGTAATTTCTAAATGGATAATGAAGCCAGGGAAACGGTAGTCACAGTTTACATTTTTTTGGTTTGCAATCCACATATTTTAGTCCTCGTTGACATTCAACCTTAAAGCAAATGTAATCGCCGATCATGTTCCCATGGTATCACAAAATGTTGGAGTCACTCAGCAGGTCAGGCAGCATCTCTGGAGAGAAGGAATGAGAAGAAATATTCCCCTAATGTATTTCCCCATTCCTTCTCTCCAGAGATGCTGACTGACCTGCTGAGTGATTCCAACATTTCGTGATACCTTCGATTTGTACCAGCATCTGCAGTTATTTTCCCGCACAACTATGATCTTGTTCCTAGACACTTTCACGCGGAAAGACGAACAAATATTGTTTTCAGAATTCCCGGGACAAAGCATAAATTTCAATTACAGTTCTTTGGTGGAAAGATCATTTGTAGGGTAGTTATCCGCTATTTCACATTCTCTTCCACTGCAGTGTCTATTCATACAGTGGCCAGCACAGAAACGAGCCATTCGACCAACCGCGACCTTGCCGACGTTATTGCCCATTTTACGAATCCATTTGCATTAGGTCCGTATCCTTCTATGCCTTAAGGAAAAAAACTGCAGATGCTGGTTTAAATCGAAAGTAGACACAAAATGTTGGAGTAACTCAGCGGGTCAGGCAGCATCTCGGGAGAGAAGGAATGGGTGACGTTTCGGGTCGAGACCCTTCTTCAGACTGATGTCTGACGGGACTCTATGCCTTGATAGTTGAAGTACTTCTCTAAATGTCTCTGACATACAGTGATTGCCTTCACCACCTCGTCTGGCTGTGAGTTCCACATATTAACCAAACACTGTTCCAAAAATCTATCAAATCCCCTTTAAAATTTATTGTTCTCACATTAACCTATACCCACCTATTTTTGACCTCCTACCACAGGTAAACGAACACAAATATTCCCCCAAGTACTGACTTCTTCGCGCTTGGGCTAGTGTCCATTTACTCTTCTCGGTCTGCATCTACATTGTGTCCGAACTGCCCCAGCCTCGTCCTAGCCACGTGTGCAAGTTACCAACTAGTACACTACCCAAACACAACCTCCCCGTCTCCATCGTTACCTACCCCTCACCGATTTACCCACCGATTTACCGAGTTTTGTAACGATCCATTTACAAGAGCTATCCGTGTACTACCGCTCGCCCTTCCATCTCTAGCCACGTCCTCCCCGTCACATCTGCCCTCTCACCTTGTTCCGCAGCCACGGACTCGAATTTCTGGAGCTCCTCAAGCACACGTTTCCTCTCCTTGGAATGCAGGCTGTACACAAAGTCGCGGGCTCCTTGCGCCGTGTGCAGCGGCTCCAGTGGTTCCTGAGACGAGTGAGTGCCATATCCCCGTCGGTCAGGAGCCGGCTCCGCGGTGCTCGGGCGAGCGAGCAGTGAAACACGAGGGAGGAATCCACTCCTTTCAGTTTTACTCCCAAAGCCGACGCTGCACAAGAGAGTCTGGGACGGGCGCAGAACTCTCCTCAGCAGCATAGCGAAGGCTGAAAGAAAGCGATTGCGAAAATAAAAGCTCGAAGACTTGCTTATTGTCCGGTGGTGGAAGCAAGGGAGAAAGGCGGCAGTGGGAAGGAGGGAGGGAGGGAGTCCTTGCACTCGGTCAAGTGCCAGCTCCGCCCAAATGTAACATTGTCGGGGCCGGACAGCGCCGCGTTCCAATTCTAAATTCGAATCCAATGTCTGAACATTCCAAGTCAGCTGACACGCGAGCCCGGGGTAACTCCCCAGCGGCTGCAGCTGACAGCTGCCGGAGAGCAGCAGCGCGCATGCTTCGGATTAAGTCCCGCCCCCCACGCACAGTCCCGCGCGAAGCACTGTGGTTGTTGTATTTCTTCCTGTCGAATTTCAAGGCAATTCGAGGGCCTGGGAACTATCACTCCCGGCATCCTTTGCCCGGCCACTCAAACACTGCGGCCAAACATGCAAACTGGTGGAAAGTGTGTGTCAGACATCAGCCTGTTCCATTTCTGTGGCCTGGCTTTCCCACTTCTTTTTCCCCAGATTTTTTCACCCTACTTCATCAATTTGAAGAAGGTCCCGACCCCAAACGTAATCTGCCCATTCCCCCCACTTCATCCAGCACTTCGTGTTTTGCTTAGTTTCATAGCAATTATTTACAGGGCGCGTAGTCCAGATTATGACGTGATTAACGCCCATCCTTGAGGTAGACGCCCAAATCACTGACACAAATCCAAAAAAAGTGTAATCTTTAATTGTGCGCAAAAATGCGGGACAGTTTTATTTAAATGTTTATGCCACTTTAGTTCTTCCACGGTGATTTTTCTGCGCACACTGCACCCTGGGTTTAAGAAGATAACTGCAGATGCTGGTACAAATCGAAGGTTTTTATTCACAAAATGCTGGAGTAACTCAGCAGGTCAGGCAGCATCTCGGGAGACGTTTCGGGTCGAGACCCTTCTTCAGACTCACCCTGGGTTTACTGAGTTGGAATAGAACAAGTCAGCCTTTGGCAAGATACAGAGACAATAGGTGCAGGAGTAGGCCATTTGGCCCTTCGAGCCATGTGATCATGGTGTAATGTCCCGTCATATCTGTTAGTCTTGTGTCATGTTCTGTGTTTAGATTCTCATTTCAGGTCCCTTGATTTCCTGCCATTGTAATTGTCAGCCCCGCCTTGATTGTTTCCACCTGTGTGCCCTTACCTCATGTATATATAGTCCACGCCTCCCTTTGTCCTGTGCCAGTTCGTATTGTGATTCATGTGCTCTCGGTCGTAGTATAGCTAGTAAGTAATTTTTGTAACCAATGTTTTTGTAGCTGAGTAAGTTTAGAGTTTTTGGTTCAAATCGCAGTGTTCTTTAATGTGAAAATTAAAGAACGCCTTTATTTTCTCCAAATTGACTCTTGTGTTCCCCAGAGCATAACAGAACGAACTGGCCATAATATGGACTCAGCCGACTCTAAGATTTGGAAATCAGCCCTTGCCAACCAGGGGACTAAGATCCAGCACCAGGAGGAGCAGCTGCGCTCAGTCAGTCACGGGGTGCGCGAGCTGAACGATCGACAAGGCGAGTTCCAGTCATCAGTGACGACCCAGATTAACCACCTCGCTGTACAACTCCATCAGGTTCTGGCTCGTCTCGACCCAACCTCGGCAGCTTCTCCACTGGATCACGTTGAACCTTCAGCCGGCCATCCGCCTGCTGTTCCGGCCACGCCTGCGAACCCCACGCTGATTCTATGCCTGGCTTCACCAGATAAGTTCTCTGGAGACTCAGAGAATTGTAGATCATTCCTTGTACAATGTGATCTCCACTTCAAGCATAACCCTGCACACTTCCCCTCAGACCAGGCCAGGGTAGCATTTATTGTGTCCCATTTGACGGGACGAGCCGCAGAATAGGCCACTGCGGAGTGGTCTCCGGGCTCCACAGTCTGTCAGGATCTAGACCTCTTCCAGAACATTTAGCAGTATTTTTGATCACACTTCCTCTGCTAAGGAAGCTTCCCGAGTCTTACTGCAGCTAAAACAGAACACTCGCCCAGTGATAGACTATGCCATTGACTTCCGAACCCTTGCAACAGACAGTGGGTGGAATATGCCTGCACAAGTGGATGCATTCATGAATGGGTTATCGGAGGCTATAAAGGACAGACTTTCACCTTTTGAGTTACCCAGTGATCTAGAGACATTAATTACCAGGGCTATTCGTGTCGATAACAGGATAAAGGAAAAGGAAAGACACCAGGCTGCTGATCGTCCTCCCAATCACCAGGGGCGCTCCTCCGGGTCCTTCACACCGAAGAAGTCATCGTTCCCTGTCCATCGCTAGCCGGAGAAAACAGCGTCCTCTCAGCCGTCGGAGGAACCCATGCAGCTAGGACGAACCAGGCTGACTCCGGAGCAGCGACAGCGCCGCCTGAAGGACGGAGCCTGCTTTTACTGCGGTCAACAAGGACACCGTCTGGCCGACTGCTCGGTAAAAGGGGGTGGCTCACCAGTGAAAAGGAGGACACTGGTGAGCCAATTCCCCGTTTTGGACTTACCTCCTCGACCTCTGACACAGGCCACCCTCACTCTGAATCAGCAAATTGTGACTCGGGGGGTTTTGATCGACTCCGGAGCCGATGAGAGTCTCATGGACTGGACTCTAGCTCGATCGTGTAAGGTTAAATCTGTGCCCTTGTTGCAACCTATTGTGGCGAGCGCTTTAGATGGACGTCAGTTGTTTGAGATAACTCATCGTACAGAACCTGTCAAAGTCATGTTCAATGCTAACCATGTGGAGATAATGTCTTTTCACTTGTTTGACTCGGCTCAACATCCCTTGGTCTTTGGTTTCCCTTGGCTGCAGAAACACAATCCTCAGATTGATTGGCGATCTGGTAAGATCAGACGATGGGGGGTTGAGTGCACACAATCATGTCTTGTTGAACCAGTGAACAAAGGGGTGAGTTACGGGAAGATCGGGGCGGTTTTGGGAATAAATGTTCTTAAATCTGAAGAAATAAAGATTTCTAATGATGATGATGACTATCCCGATCTGTCGAAGGTTCCACCATGTTACCATGAACTGAAGGAGGTGTTCAACAAGTCCAGGGCCACCACCCTACCTCCTCATCGATCTTTCGACTGCGCTATCAACCTGCTGCCGGGGGCCCCTATTCCCAAGGGGCGACTGTACTCCATATCCGGCCCCGAGAGGAAGGCGATGGATGAGTACATTGAGTCCTCCCTGAGGACGGGCATTATTCGCCCGTCCTCCTCGGCAGCAGGCGCGGGGTTTTTCTTTGTGGGCAAGAAAGATGGGTCACTTCGTCCCTGCATAGATTACAGCTTCCTAAACGAGATTACGATCAAGAATCGTTACCCGCTTCCTTTGATGTCTTCTGCTTTTGAACTGTTGCACAAAGCCAAAGTATTCACTAAACTAGACTTAAGGAATGCATACCATCCAGTGAGAATCAGAGAGGGGGATGAGTGGAAAACTGGGTTTAACACCCCTAACGGGCACTACGAGTATTTGGTGATGCCGTTCGGGTTAACCAATGCCTCCGCAGTCTTCCAAGCTTTTATGAACGAGGTCCTCAGGGAATTTCTCAATGAGTGTGTTTTTGTCTACCTTGATGACATTCTTACCTTCTCTCCAGACAAACAGTCTCATGAGCGTCATGTCAAGTGTGTGTTGCAGAAGCTCCTAGCTAACCGTCTGTATGTGAAGGCCGAGAAGTGCGACTTCCACGCAGACACAATGTCCTTTCTGGGCTACATTATATTGGCCGACCACATCCAGATGGACCCTGGTAAGGTCAGTGCGGTGGCCGATTGGCCCACCCCCACTAACAGAAAGAAGGTGCAACAGTTTCTCGGATTTGCAAACTTTTACAGACATTTTATTAGAGACTTCAGTGCTGTTGCAGCTCCTCTGCACTCTCTCACGTCTTCCAAGACCCAGTTCCAGTGGAATCCTCAGGCCGAAGCCGCCTTCCAGCGCCTCAAAACATTGTTCACCAACGCTCCTGTTCTGACCACCCCAGATCCCCAGAGACAGTTCATTGTGGAGGTGGATGCCTCCAACGAGGGGATTGGGGCGGTACTTTCCCAGAGAGCGGAGAAGGACAACCGGATTCATCCCTGCGCCTACCTGTCACGTAAGTTGACCCCCGCAGAAAAAAATTACGATGTCGGAAACAAAGAACTGCTGGCGGTCAGAGCCGCATTGGGGGAGTGGAGGCACTGGCTGGAGGGGGCCGAGCAGCCTTTTCTGGTATGGACAGATCACAAGAACCTGGAATACATCCGTAAAGCCAAGAGACTCAACTCACGTCAGGCCAGATGGACTCTGTTTTTTAATAGGTTCAACTTTTCTCTGTCTTACAGGCCCGGTTCCCAGAACACAAAACCAGATGCCCTGTCCCGACTTTATGACCCTGAACCTGATACCAGAGAACCCGAACCCATCCTGCCACTTAACCGTGTGGTAGGAGCGGTGTCTTGGCAGATCGAAACAGATGTGAAGCAGGCTAATGATGAGACTCCAGCACCGAGTGGCTGTCCTACTAACTGTTTGTTTGTTCCTGTGACATTGCGCCCCCAGGTAATCCACTGGGCTCACACGTCCCTGCTCACATGCCATCCAGGTGCCAAGAGAACTGTTTTTGTGGTTAAACAGCGTTTTTGGTGGCCTTCACTTGAGAAGGATGTAGCTGAATATGTGGCCGCCTGCCCTGTCTGTGCAAGGAGCAAGCCCTCCAGACAAGCCCAAGCGGGCCTGCTGCACCCACTTTCAGTCCCTCAGAGGCCCTGGTCCCACATCTCCATTGACTTTGTTACTGGGTTGCCGGCCTCCAAAGGTAACACAACTGTCCTGACAGTGGTAGACCGATTTTCAAAGATGGTACATTTTATCGCTGTGGCCAAGCTCCCCTCTGCCAAAGAGACGGCAGAGGTAATGATGTCTCACGTTTTCCGTATCCATGGTTTCCCTACAGTCATTGTCTCGGACCGAGGTCCTCAGTTTGTGTCCAAGTTTTGGAGTGAGTTTTGTTCCCTCAAAGGTGCCACCGTCAGCCTGTCTTCTGGTTACCATCCGCAATCCAATGGCCAGACTGAGCGGATGAACCAGGAGCTCGAGACCTGCTTGCGCTGTCTGATCGCGCAGAACCAGACCACCTGGAGCGACCATCTCATCTGGGTCGAGTACGCACGCAACACGCTTCCTACGGCTGCCACGGGACTCACACCCTTCCAGTGTGCCTAAGGCTATCAGCCCCCCTTGTTCTTGGCTTATGAGGGTGAGGTGACGGTGCCTTCTTCCCACGCCATGATCCGACGCTGTCGCCGAATCTGGGACGGAGCTCGGAGGGTTCTACTCCGGGGTCAGTCCCGGATGAAAGCGGCAGCCGACCGCCACCGCAGATCCGCTCCGCATTATCGCCCAGGCCAGAAGATATGGCTGTCTACAAAGGACTTGCCACTTCACGTCCACGCCAGAAAGCTGGCTCCAAGGTTCGTGGGTCCATTTCCCATTTCGAAAGTCATTAACCCTGTTTCGGTCCGTCTACAACTCCCCAGGTCATTAAGGGTTCACCCTACATTCCACGTCAGCAAAATAAAACCGGTCAAGGAAAGTGCACTCGTGCCCGCCTCCAAGCCCCCTCCACCCCCCCGGCTCGTCGACGGTGGTCCGGTCTACACAGTTAAGGCACTTCTTGCAGTCCGCAAGAAAGGTCGCGGTCGCCAGTTTCTGGTCGACTGGGAAGGCTACGGTCCTGAGGAGAGGTGCTGGATTCCTGCCAGCTTCATTTTGGACAAAACTTTGATCAAGGACTTTGACAAGACTCATCCTGACCAGCCTGGACCGTCAGGAGTCGGTCCTAAAGGAAGGGGTACTGTAATGTCCCGTCAGATCTGTTAGTCTTGTGTCATGTTCTGTGTTTAGATTCTCATTTCAGGTCCCTTGACTTCCTGCCATTGTAATTGTCAGCCCCGCCTTGATTGTTTCCACCTGTGTGCCCTTACCTCATGTATATATAGTCCACGCCTCCCTTTGTCCTGTGCCAGTTCGTATTGTGATTCATGTGCTCTGATTCATGTGCTCTCGGTCGTAGTATAGCTAGTAAGTAATTTTTGTAACTAATGTTTTTGTAGCTGAGTAAGTTTAGAGTTTTTGGTTCAAATCGCAGTGTTCTTTAATGTGAAAATTAAAGAACGCCTTTATTTTCTCCAAATTGACTCTTGTGTGTGAGTCGTGCGTTTGAGTCCAGTTCCTGTGTGCCCCAGAGCATAACACATGGCTGATCATTCACAATCAGTTTTTGCCTTCTCCCCATACCTCTTGATTCCGCTAGCCCAAAGAGGTCTATCTAACTCTCTTTTGAATATATCCAGTGAATCGGCCTCCACTGCCTTCCGAGGCAGAGAATTCCACAAATTCACAACTCTGTGTGAAAAAGCTTTTCCTCATCTCAGTTCTAAATGGCCTACACCTTATTCTTAAACTGTGGCCCCTGGTTCAAGAGAGTAAAACTACTCTCCACAGAGTCACAGCCACAGTCTAAGAATAAAGGGGAGGCTATTTAAAACTGAGATGACAAAAAACTTTTTCACCCAGAGAGTTGTGAATGTGTGTAATTCTCTGCCACAGGAGGCAGTGGAGGCCAATTCATTGGATGAATTTAAAAGAGAGTTAGATAGAGCTCTGGGGGCTAGCGGAATCAAAGGGTATGGGGAGAAGGCAGGCACGGGTTCCTGATTGTGGATGATCAGCTATGATCACAATGAATGGTGGTGCTGGCTCAAAGGGCCAAATGGCCTCCTCCTGCACCTATTTTCTATGTTTCTACTCAATAGGTCAGGATACATCTATCAAGAAAGAGCATAGCTAACATTTTACGTCGGGAACCTTTCAAAATAAGAGACCTGTAGTTTCTTTTTTGATTGCAGATTCTCATCATCTACAGTTTCTTTTATTTTTTTTCCAGATTCCCAGCATCTACTGCTACTTTTACCCTTTGGCCACTGATTTGTCCTGGGAACAATCTTTAGATTCACAGCATTAGGTGACGAAGTAATGATTCCTGAAAAGGTCACCTCTCTTTATTTACAAGACAGTGGAAGGGGAGGATAGAAAAATGGGGATATACTCCCAAGTCAGCATGGTTTGTGCCTGGAAGGTAATTTGTAAATTTTGGTAATGGGTTTGGGAAGAGCTGTGGAAGGAGTCTTAGGATTTCCTGTTTAATTGTGAGGTCATGTGAACTCACGTCACAACAATGGAGCAGGTATCCTCAAGGACCGCGACAGTTCTTTCAGGTGGGACAGAGCTCACATGTACCTCTTGTAATCTCATCTACTACATCCGCTGTTCCCGATGTGGACTCCTGTACATCGGCGAGACCAAATGTAGACTCAGGAAATGTTTCGCTGAACACTTACGCTGGGTCCACCGAGACCTCTGGGATCTTCCGGTTGCCAACCATTTCACTCCCCTTCCCATTCCCTTAATGATCTTTCTGTCCTGAGCCTCCTCCATTGCCAGATTGAGACCACATGCAAATTGGAGGAACAGCATCTCATATTTCGCTCGTGGAGCTTACAATCTAGCAGTGTGTATGTTGAATTCTCTAATTTTAAATAACTTCCACCTACACTCCCCTCCCCTGCCTCCTTGCACCGGCAGCACGGTGGCGCAGCGGTAGAGTTGCTGCCTTACAGCGAATGCAGTGCCGGAGACTCAGGTTCGATCCTGACTACGGGCGCCGTCTGTTCGGAGTTTGTACGTTCTCCCCGTGACCTGCGTGGGCTTTCTCCGAGATCTTCGGTTTCCTCCCACACTCCAAAGACGTACAGGTATGTAGGTTAATTGACTGGGTAAATGTAAAAATTGTCCCTAGTGTGTGTAGGATAGTGTTAATGTGCGGGGATCGCTGGGCGGCACGGACTCGGTGGGCTGAAGGGCCTGTTTCCGCGCTGTATCTCTAAATCTAAATCTAAAAATCTAAAACTTCCTCCCCCGCTAGTCGTTCTATCAGTTCCTCAGCTCTCCACATTGTATTGTATCTCTCTTGAGTTCACACCTTCACCGAGTCAAAAATGGGCTCACTAGGGCACCACCGCCTGAGGTCACTTGTGGCTGGCCCTGATTGGTCCTGTTTTTTTCTCGCCTCCAGCTCTTTTCTCGTCTCCTACTCCCCCTCTCCCCACCCCCCCCCCCCCTACACCTTCAGTCTGACGTAACCTATCCTTTTTCTCCAGAGATGTTGCTTAACCCACTGAGTTAATCCAGCACGTTGTGTCGATGTTTGGTATAAACCAGCATCTTTGTTTCTACGTTTTAAAATTAAGTGAATGTTTTACCTTTGTTTTCAGAAAAATTGTATTTGACATAAGAACATAAATTAATATAAGAAACTTAAGAAAAAGGAGCAGCAGCAAGTCAATTAGTCTTTTGAGTTACTTTGAATCCCTTCTGCTGCTCAACAAAATCATGTTTGAACTTCCAACTCAGCATTATTTTCATGCAGTGGCCCCAATTCCTTGATATCTGGAAACATTTAGAAGTCTTTTGATGCAATCAATGACTGAGGATAACGGCCTTCAGCATAAAAATCTCCAAAGATTTAAGTTACTTCAAGCCAAGTTTTTTATCACATGCTGTGAGCTACAGATACAGAGAAAATATTGCTTGCAGCAATACCACAGATATGTAGATTCAGACAGCACAGTTATAAAGCATAAATTATACATAAATTACACGTGTATTCTACATGGCGATAAAATTAAAATGGCCATAGGCAAAACACAATTATAAAACAAATGTGTTTGATCTGTATCAATGGATCACAGTAAAAAAAGTTTTTTTTGTGCGTTTCCGCGGCCAGTATACCGCTTACGATATGATACGATACCACAGAACTTTATTCATCCCCAGGGAAAATTGGCTGCTTCAGCAGCAGCTTGTCTTGACATCTTGACACAATCATGTTTAGTTTGTGCTTTATTTTAAATTATATTCTGATGACTTCTGTAAAATAATTTATCTGGTCTTTACCACGTTGTTAACAGGGAGCAAATTTGCGGGCAACTTTTCGATATTACGACAGCAAGCAGCACATTGCCAAAAGCGTTTCATTAGCTTCAAAGTACTTTGTTTTGATAGGTGGTATAAATGCACGTTTATTTTCCTGCAGTTAAATTGACCAAAACCTTGAATCAAGCTATAAAAGCAACTCCAAAGATGAAGAATAAATGTCATAACCTAATATACCTCAACTGTAGTATTGTTACTTCTTCATTGACCAGCATGGGGGTCTCTGGAACTGCTTAATGGTGTCTATTTGTATTCGTAGTATACATCTGCTTATCTGCAACATTTAAAGGTGACTTTTTATTTCAAGGCATTTCAGCCCTTGCTCCATGAATACAACATTTCCAACTGGCTTGGTTGGAAAGGTAGACAGAGTGGTAACTGTAGTAAAGTAAGAGTCGTTTTGGGGAACTATTCTAACTCTTCATAAAAAATGGAAAATAAGTTTGACATGTCAGAAAGGATATACATTTCCTGGGTATGTTTAATATAATTCTCTGCAACAATATGTCTTAAATCAACAAGGTTCAGGACTTCTGAGATTCAGTGATGAGTCATGAGCCAGATTTGGTTACCTGTCCCTAGTTAATTGTGACTGCCATGTCCAAGTCACTGGAAGAAACTCCACAGTCTAAGTGGACTTCTGCCATGGTTCTGAATTCAACTCATTTGCAACACAAGCAGAATTTAAGGCCTTTGTGTCAGTGTGCACAGGAAAATATTAAAATAGTAAACTTAAAGCATTCCAGATGCACTGAACTGCAAGATTTGTGCCTTCAAATTCTGCATGTGACTTCACAGTTAAAAGAGGCAAGTAATAATCTCTTAAGTTCTAAAGTGCATAGTTGCCATATAACCTTACCTATTAACATAAAGAGAGGTGAAACCAGAGATATTATTACGCTTCAACATTAAAATTGTGTCTTCAAATTATAGAGGAGAAATACAAATCACTGACCTCATAGACATCTCCTTGATGATTTGATATGTTTTTCCTGGATTCAAAGTCAAAAACTGCTTCTAAATTGATTTTCAGCCACTAGTTTCCTTGGCATGATTTGTCACATCTGGGAACAATAACATCATAATTCTTTTGAACAGATCCCAAAGATTTTTAGCAGAACTTTGGAATTGCGACCCGTCTTTCCAAGTGAAAACGTCATATTTTTGTGAGTGATATCACAGCACTCCGGACATGGGGGAGGGGGACGAAGATTAGGATTACATGGGGACCTTGAATAAATCTAAGATGAACAGCTCTGTAATCAGAGCAGCAATTCTTCTGACAAGATTTTTCTCCTTCATATATGTGGAGATTTGATGCAGCTGAAAGTTTGATTCCTTCAATCATCTGTTTGCATAATACCTATAATTTAAAGATCCGTTCAAATAAATTAAAACTCAATCCAAACTCAACCTGAGTTTGAGGACTTTATTTTTGGTATCTGACCCAACCCTCACTCAAGACACATAATTGGATCCTGTTGGAGGATCTGATCTCCTTCTGTGACATTTATAAAGCAGGGAAAGAGAGCATAATGTGGACAGATTTAAGGATATTCTCAAAATCTAATTGAAAAAGTGCAACATCTCGACTGAATCCTGAACATTCCTGGCCCAGAGCTGCTCAAAGTGTAGAAGGGGGACACAGGATCGCATTGCCAACTTTGTATCCCTTCATTAAGAGCATGCTGAGGCTCAGTGTAAATGGTGGAAGGAGCAGACCTCACAAGCTACCAACCGATCTGTTGCATCGGGCACTTTCTCTCCCCACTTTCTCCTTTCTCCCTCGTCCACTCTCTCCTCCACATCTGCCTCCCCCCTTATCCTCTTTAACCACTCTCTTTATGCATTCTTTCAATGTCTCCTCCCTCTCTCTCCCCTCCCTCTCTCTCCACCCATCCACCTCTCCCTTACCCCACTACACTAATCTTATTTTTTCACTCATGTTCCCATTAACTACCCCCACCCCCACCCCCCAGTATCAAAATGAAACAATTTGTGACAAATACTGACTTCATTGTACGCTTGGGGAAATAATGACCAATGGAACAAGGCTCTGAATATTAGCTTAAATATGCTGTTGGAAAATGCATCAAATGATATGTTTCTTGGAATGGTAACCAAGTAACAAATGCATTGTGAACAAAACTTAAATGTGAAAAATGAGCAATTAGGGTGAATATATGTCATATGATTCACTAACAACTCTCTCCACTCTAGCTCCGCTTTCAGTCAAGGCAACTGGAAGAAGAGTGTAAATAATCCTGCACGCTCTGCCAGCTTTGTATGCTCCATGCTGCAGCAGAACCTATTATTAGGCAGCAGAACACTGCACTTGAATTTTATACAATCACATGGCTACTGGCAGAAGTAAACCAGAAGACTTTAGTAATACTTCAATAATACATCCTATAGCTCTCTTACATATGTCTATATTAAAACAACTATATATCAATACCCCTTACTAAAAAATGTCCCATCTGTGATAAAAGTGTGATTTTTTAAGAACTTTATAATGGAAGCGTGGGCCAAATGTCATAGGCTCGATAACTTCGGCCAATTCTGTGAGCTGAATCAGGATTGTGCAGTTGATGCATGCAGCAGATGCCAAAGTTTCCAGGATGCATCAGTAATATTCAGTCTGATGGAATATTTTTTGTAATGTTTCAACACCAGGCTGCTTCTGCAAATGAAAACATTATGAGGCTATCAATGCCCAGTATAATTATATAGAAGGCCGAGCGGTACATTCCACAACTACACATGCAGAGTTCAGGAAGTGGAGTATGTATAATTAATGATGATTCATTGTATTTTGATGCCTCTTGTCGTTGTGCTTTTTCCAGGTGTCACTGGCAAGGCAACAGTGGCTCAGCAGCTGCACTGTTCCGGGCTTAATCCTGACCTCCACTGCTATCTACTTGGTGTTTGTACATTTCCCCCATGCTCCTGTTTCCTCCCACATGCAAAGAAGAACTGGGTGGAAGGCTGTTTGATTACTGTAAATTGCCCCGAATGTGCAGTAGGGTGCTAGGAGAGTGAAAATACATTACAGGAAAATAAGTGGGGGAATGGGATTACTCTTAATGCTGGCTTTGATAGACAAAGGTCCTCCTCCTGCATCATACGGAAACATGAAATAGGAGAAATTTATTGCCTATTGTAAATTATCCTAGAGAAGTGGACAGTGAGCTGCCTTTTTGAAATGCTGAAGTCCTTCTGGTGAGGGTATTCACACTGTGCTGCAGAGGAGGGGGGTTCTAGTATTTAGACCCAGTGACAGTGAAGAACAGTGATAAATTTCCAAGTCAGGATGATGTGCAACATGGAGGGAAACCTACAGGTGGTGTTGTTTCCTTATCTCTTGCAGTGGTGGAACTCTAGGATTTGGAAGGTGCTGTCACAATAGCTGGGACGAGTAACTGAAAGTTAAGTTGCATTTATTGTCAGAAGCACAACTGTTGTGACGTACAGGTACAATTAAAATCTTGCTTGCAGCAGCATCACAGGCACATAGACCCAGTCAAGCACACAAAAAACCCCACCAATTATACATTCATTACGTGGAAAATTTCTAAAAGAAAGAAGATTGTGCAAAAAATAAGGCATTAGTGCAAAACACAATTAGAAAAAAATAACATACCAGTGACAGAGAGAATGAGTGTTTGGACCGGCTGATGGGTGTCAATTAATTAGGTTCCTTTGACCTGGACTAGAGGTGTTTCTGCCGCATGCAGCTAAACAAGTGTAGAGTATTCCATCACTCTGGTTACTTATAGTTTGTCAATACTGGAAATGCCTGGGGTGTCAGGAAGTGTGACACTCGCCACACCCCTGACCAGATCTTGTAGCCATGGCATTAATGAGGCTGGCCCCACTGAGTTTAGGGTCAACCGTGACCCACAGGATATTGATGATCGGAAGAAGGTGAAAGGCAGACTCCATCTTGTTGGAAATAGTTGATGCCTGGCAATGTAGTGTGTGTATGTTACTTGCCACATCAGCCTGTGTCTGAATGTTGCCTAGGTCCTGTTGCATGCAGGCATGGACTGATTCATTTGCTTGGAAGTTGTAAATGCAATTGACCATTGTGCAATCATCAATGGTAATCTCCACCTCTGATTTTATGATGGATGGAGTTTGGGTCTCAGGCGATTTCCTGACAAACCACAGCATCCTTGACCTCAGACTGGGAATGATTTGCCTCTGGCAATCGTCTTCATTTATGCAAGGTATGATTTAAAAAAACTAGGGTGTTTTCCTTTTGCGTAGGAACGAACTGCAGATGGTGGTTTAAACCGAAGGTAGACACAAAATGCTGGAGTAACTCAGCGGGACAGGCAGCATCTCTAAAGAGAAGGAATGGGTGACTTTTCGGGTTGAGACCCTTCTTCAGACTGATGTCAGGGGAGAAGGAGATACATAGATAAGGAAGTATAAGGTATGAAACCAGGACAAATGGGATGGAGATCAAGGAAAATGTAGAATAGATCGTTGTTAGCTGGGAGAAGGTAACAACAAAGCAAACAGAGATAAAATGTAGTCGGAGACAGTCAGACTGGTCGGAGAACTGGAAAGGGGGAGGGATGGAGAGAGAGGGAAAACAAGGGCTACTTGAAGTTAGAGGAGTCAATGTTCATACCGCTGGGGAGTAAGCTGCACAATCGAAATATGAGGTGTTGTTCCTCCAATTTGCGCTGGGCCTAACTCTGACAATGGAGGAGGCCCCAGGACAGAAAGGTCAATGTGGGAATGGGAGAGGGAGTTAAAGTATTTAGCAACTGGGAGATCGGGTAGTTTTAGGAGGACTGAGTGGAGGTGTTCAGTGAACGATCGCCGAGCCTCTGCTTGGTGAGACCAATCTGCAGGGAGCCATGAATAAGAAATTCTTTGCATCAATTTCCCAAACCATTTGCTTGATATTTGTATCACATCACAATGGACCACAGAAAGGTCGCTGTTTATTTATATTGTCTACTTGGTGAAGGAAGAATCACGCACAATTCTCATTTCCCATAGTTTCCATCAGCTGCCACAGATTGAAGCAGATGCCGTATTACAATTATCCAAGGGCTTTCAGTCAAGTGAGTCAAGGGAAAATGTACAGTGGTAGCTGAGGAAACATGATAAATGCAAATTCATGCAATGCAAATTTGACAAGGAAAATTAGCTTAGCCACACAAGATCAAGAATATAATTGAAGTGTGAACATTAAAAAAATGTGCATATCTGAACAATAATTTGAATAACTACTTTGATCTGCTTTCTTAAACTGCTATACTCTTCTTTAATGTGGGCAATATTTAAGGATGAAATTTGTCAATCCACTTCATTACTTGAGAAAGCTTAAGGACAAAATCAAATAATCTAAGGAGACAGATTAACAGCACTATTTGGTTGATTAGTGCAGAAATGAAGGTTGATGAAGATACACTCTTAGCTCCCTCTCTGTAAGGGTGTAGAAATTATGCTATAAATGGGGATGGTTACGGTATGCTCAGATGTCCTCCACATGAGCTGTAGATAGACACAAGAAGCTGGAGTAACTCAGCGAGTCAAACAGCATCTTTGGAGAAAAGGATCGGTGACATTTCGGGTCGAGACCCTTCTTTTGAGCTATTATATACCTCCAAGAAGGAGGTAAGTATACCATTGAGTGACAGTTATTTTGTTTGAGGCAATGTAGTTGTACACCAGACAGGTTTTGCAGGCTGTGGCATGTGGCTATGAAGCCTATAGCAGAGGAAATCAAGGTTGATCGTTATATAGTCCGTGACTACAAATGTGATGTACTTGAACATTTTGTAGCACTGTTTCCACATCCTCCTGGCATTGACTGCAATAATTAGCTGCTCCCACTGTTTTCAATGGCTTGTCTGACGAGCAAAGAATCACTTACGGGGGAAACGTCAACCGATCGCCTTTGCATATGTGCCTCATGTCTATCTTCCATGTACTATAACCTCTCATAGTGTTCCTAAAATAGATGAGAGCCAGGGCCGGATTAACATAGTAGCAAAAGTAGCATTTGCTATGGGGCCACGCGCTTTCGAGGGCCCCGCGCTAAATGCTGTCTTACACGCGTCGCTCCCCAACTGCCGCTGTTTGAATGTATTGGCGGGGCTGCGTGGACCAATGGGCAGCCGGCGCATCACCACCCCACTCCATCGGTGGTGGCCACCCGGGCCGGGAGGCGGGTTGCTGCACAGCCTCCGTTGGGGGCTTTCGGAGGTTGCAACAAGGTGTGGTGGTGGTCAGCGAGGTTTTGAAATCCCGGGTTTGGATGTGCGGGTTTGGGCTGACTTGGTGTGGAGTTTGGCAGAAATGCCACAGGGAAATGCTCAGCGGGTCAGAAAGGGAAACAGAGTTAATGTTTCGAGTTGGTGACCGGTCGTCATTCCCAAATCGCTTTGAGTCGGACGGTAGAGCATTGTGACTCCTTGTGTGAAGGTCGGAAGGTGGTTTCTAAAGTACAAGTGGGGACCTCTGCAGAGTATGGAAAGTAAATACATCACGCCATTGCATTGGGTGGCGATTGCAGTGAGGGCGAGTACGGCCAGCGCCTGCTCCACGTGTGTAGTGGCGCTGGAGACATGAAGGGCAGCTCTCTCGGTGTTGGTGGCGCCGGCTGCACACCATGTTCCCATTGGGGTGGCTCGGCCCCCTGGTGGCCGGCGCTTCCCTCTCTTGCGAGCCGGGCTCGCCCGCTTCGACCCCAGGCTCCACCGGCATCATGTGCAGGGTTGCCGGGGACGCTGCCTTAGTCTGTGGGTTCTGGGGAGGGGAAAGGAATTGGTGGGCCCGGCGGCTTCCCGCCCACCCAACCAACCAACCAAACATGCCCTCCAGGACAGACAGCAGAGTCTGGCTCGGTTCACCGGCTGCTGCGGGGAATTTAGCCGGACTGTCAATGGGGAACCTGCGATTGGTGTCGGGGAATGGCTCGGTTTCTGACTGTTTTGCGTGGATTGAATGAATTCCCGCGGGTTTGGGCAGTTTAAGTGGATTGTGGCCCGCTGCGTGACTTGGAGGCACTGATTTAATGTTGCTCCCAAGCTGAGAAGGTTGTTGGCTGCAATCTCCCCCCCCCCCCCATTGACGAACTGTACACTACAAGGGCCAGGAAGCAAGCAGGCAAGATCATCTCTGACCCCTCTCACCCTGGCCACAATCTCTTCGAAGCACTTCCCTCTGAAAGGCGACTCCAGACTGTCAAAGCAGCCACAGCCAGACATAAAAACAGCTTTTTTTCCACGAGTGATAGTTCTACTCAATAACAAAAGTCTGTAGTCTCTTTTTTACTATGGTTTATTTTCACCCACGTGTTTAGACCGTAATGTTGTATCCTTATTGTTTTGATGTGTTTATGCTTTATTCTTAATTGTTAACTGTATGTTTGTGTTGTCATTTGTGAGCGGAGCACCAAGGCACATTCATTGTATATGCATACTTGGCCAATAAACTTATTCATTCATTCATTCATTCACTCCCTCAGAGGGAGAGGCATTGAATCGGTGCTTCCGGGTCACTCAGCGAGTTACAGTCCACTTGGATTGCTTGAACCTGCGGGAATTCATCCAATCCACGGGGAGCGGTCAGGGACCAGGTCATTCTTTGACGCTGGTCGTGGGTTTGCCATTGGCAGTCCGGTTTGGTGGAGCGGGGGCACATGACCGCTGGCTGGGTGAGGTCACGTGGGGCACGAACGTCACCTTGTCCCGTATTTAAGGCCCCTTTATAACATACACACTAGCTGAATCCGGCCCTGATGATGTAACTAGGAAAATGGACAGGGGAGAGCCGGTGGATGTGGTGTACCTTGGCTTTCAGAAAGCCTTCGACAAGGTCCCACATAGGAGATTAGTGGGCAAAATTAGAGCACATGGTATTGGGGGTAGGGTACTGACATGGATAGAAAATTGGTTGACAGACAGAAAGCAAAGGGTGGGGAGAAATGGGCCCCTTTCAGAATGGCAGGCAGTGACTAGTGGGGTACCGCAAGGCTCGGTGCTGGGACCGCAGCTATTTACAATATACATTAATGACCTGGATGGATTAAAAGTAACATTAGCAAATTTGCAGATGACACAAAGCTGGGTGGCAGTTTGAACTGTGAGGAAGATGCTATGAGGTTGCAGGGTGACTTGGACAGGTTGTGTGAGTGGGTGGATGCATGGCAGATGCAGTTTAATGTGGATAAATGTGAGGTTATCCACTTTGGTGGTAAGAATAGCAAGGCAGATTATTATCTGAATGGTGTCAAGTTAGGAAAAGGGGACGTACAACGAGATCTGGGTGTCCTAGTGCATCAATCACTGAAAGGAAGAATGCAGGTACAGCAGGCAGTGAAGAAAGCCAATGGAATGTTGCCCTTCATAACAAGAGGAGTTGAGTATAGGAGCAAAGAGGTCCTACTTCAGTTGTACAGGACCCTAGTGAGACTGCACCTGGAGTACTGTGGGCAGTTTTGGTCTCCAAATTTGAGGAAGGATATTCTTGCTATTGAGGGCGTGCAGCGTAGGTTCACTAGGTTAATTCCCGGAATGGCCTGACTGTCGTATGTTGAAAGACTGGAGTAACTAGGCTTGTGTACACTGGAATTTAGAAGGATGAGAAGGGATCTTATTGAAACATATAAGATTATTAAGGGGTTGGACACATTAGAGGCAGGAAATGTTGGGGGAGTCCAGAACCAGGGTCCACAGTTTAAGAATAAGAGGTAGGTCATTCAGAACAGAGATGAGGAAAAACTTTTTCAGTCAGAGAGTTGTAAATCTGTGGAATTCTCTGCCTCAGAAGGCAGTGGAGGCCAATTCTCTGAATGCTTTCAAGAGAGAGCTAGATAGAGCTTTTAATGATAGCGGAGTCAGGGGGTATGGGGAGAAGGCAGGAACGGGGTACTGATTGAGAATGATTAGCCATGATCACATTGAATGGTAGTGCTGGCTCAAAGGGCCAAATGGCCTCCTCCTGCACCTATTGTCTTATTGTCTATTGATGAGAGCACATGGAAAGATTATGTGAATGGAGCCTTACACATTTCTCCTCCACTTCCTCCACTAAGCCTGTGCAGCTTTGGAAAACTTTGGACTTTACTCTCTCGCATGATGTTTAATTATCACACAGTTTCCATGCTAGAGTAATTTCTACAAAGATATTCATCACTGCCCCATCCACAACACACCTCCCATTGTAAGATATACAGGTTAGCACTGAATAGTGCAGGCCAAATATAGGGTAAATGTAAATTGACCTGCATTTATTTAACACAAAATTGCAGCAAAGACCTGATAAAACTGTGACGAGATGCCAATTCTCTGACTAAAAATCTCTGGATACTTTTTTAAGCAATTTAGTTTTCCTCTCTGTTAGGATAAGATAAGCACCAACTGCATTCTCTAACCAGCTGAAGCTCCCTCTCCAGGAGGCATACACTAAAGAAAAAACGAGAAACACAAATTGATTTCATTCCATTCTGTGCTCTTTCTCCAGCCCAACCTTCCCATCTGATCCCAATATTCTGTATAGGCCATTGTTTCTGCTGTTAGATGCTGTCAAATATTGTGAAATGAATTGCAGAGCATTGAGAGGGAGATCCACAATTTGCTTCTGTTGACATAAGTGATAGTTATTTGTACTTTTCAATGCAAATTGGAACCTATTACTCTTACAGTGGGAAATGACCACATCAGATTGCAGCTGCTAAACCCCACCCCAATTATTTAAGGCTCTGTAAATCAGGCTGAATGCTGACTTCTTACTAGGGATAATTCCTCATCATCTCCATTCAATAGCCTTATCATCTTGATCGTCAAAACATCAACTAACCATCAAGACTGTGCCTACCCCCCAAGAAATGAGCAGACAATTTCATACATGTGATTCTTAACAGTCAGTGTTGCCAATCGTTTCATTCAACGATAATGGAAAATCTTTGCCTGAAGCAAATATTGTGGCAGTTTTATGCAAGGGTTATGACACAGTAGTCCATTTCAGTTTGTGATGTTCTGGTGGCTGGAACCCATCCATTCAACCATCTTCACACATAAGGTATAGAAGGATGCACCCGAGTAAAGTATATATCCATTAAAACTTTTACAATTTAATAAAGTACCTGCTCTGGCTGTAATATTTTCTGGATGTACGGCAGCTAGTCATTTAAAACACTTTGCCAGCAATTACCCTCACTGTAATCTCTACCACTGAGAATGGGAATTCTGTCAGAGAATATTTTTGTTTTAGTTTCAAAGATATAGCATGGACACGGGCCCTTCAGCTTACCGAGTCCACGCTGACCAACAATCACCCAAAAACTATTTCTACCCTACACACGAGGGGAAATTTACAGAGGCCAGTTATCCAACAAATATTCGTGCCTTTGGAATGTGAGGAATGGGGAGAAATGGGAGGAAAGCAGAGCATCCGGAGAAAATCCACATGGTCACAGGGAGAATGTACAAACTCCACACAGACAGCACTCGTAATCAGGATCGAATCTAGGTCTCTGGCATTGTGAGGCAGCAACTCTACCGCTGTGCCAGTGTCACGCTAAGCCATACACTTTTCAGGCTTAACGTATACCTTCATTTTCCACCATTCTGAAGTTCCCAAGCTATTAGTATGGTGCGAGAACATTTATCATGAGGACTATGATGTTGCAAGATCTAGGCATCAACACCTCCTCAGAGCAGTGGGGAATTGGCAACCATCATAGCTCAGTAAATGCTGTCCACTCAGAGAGAACAAATTTCAATTTAATGTATTCAATTTCAATAAAATATATCAGCCATCATGTCAAAGCCACTCGATGTAATCATGCAAATGGTGCTTGACGATGCCTTTCACATTGTCTCATTTAAAGTATGCAAATGAGAAAGTTGACATTAAATATAAACCACTCAATGCTCAATGCCCACATGTGAACCCAAATGAAAATATGCACATGGCTTTGCTGTGAATCAACCATATAAGTGTTCTTTCTACATTTTTAACTAAGAATATATCTTCTTCTTCATAGGAAGCGCCTTGGGATGAAGTATTACATGTTCCACTTTAGGTTTTATGGGTTGTGCGGTGACAGAGGTGGCTTGTGTGGGAGCTGCAAATTCTTCCGCAGTAAAGCACATGAGGAGTCTGTCAGAGTCTCCCTCTGAATGTATGTTAAACATTGCCCAAGCATAAAAACATTAGATCTCCAAAGAAAATCAGATTCTGAAAACTGGCTCACATCTTCAATATCTGTGATCCATTGATATCTGAAGAGTCAGGAAAAGCCCAGAGGGTGTGATTTCGAAATCACACATGTCTTTCCTTTCTGTTGCTGGCAAAGTTTTGTGCCATTCTCCATTCAGTTGTGTGGGAACTGACTTGGCAAACCACGGACCTAAACTAATTTCTGTTCCTGCTCACCGCAAGAGATTGACGTTTTGATATGAAGATAGACACAAAAAGCTGGAGTATCTCAGCGGGTCTGACAGCATCTCTGGAGAGAAGGAATAGGTGATGTTTTGAGTCGAGGCCCTTCTTCAGACACGTTTTGATATGGTGGGTCCAGACCATTGATGATTACACAACGTCAACAGTATCTTGTTCTCATGTTGTGTATTGTACCACCACCTAATGGTCACTTCCAGAATCACACTCAATACAGGCAGGATCTCTGGCTGACATTTATAAAGACAGAACTTTTATAAAACAGCTCAGCTGTTCCATTGCAACTCTTAGCTAATGAATCATTTTGTTTTGAAGTATAGTCATGGTTGTGATGTTGGAAACCCAGCAACGAACTTGTGTATGGCAAGGTTCCACTTCCTGCTGATTGTGAGATCCATTTTGGCCAGGACATTGGGATAATACTCATATTCTTATTTCAATAATGCAAAGGGATCTTTTGCATACAGTTGTGAAGAAAAATGACTTGCTTTAATACCTGATAACAAAAGATTGTTTCAATTGTTAATGACAACTTCATGCTCGAAATTCTTCTACATGTGCAAAGGCTCTGCAGGGAGATCTGTAAAAGTCAGATCTGAGATCCCAAGCTTACTGCACACAATGTCTGATACAATCAGGTCATAGAGCCATATAGCATGGAAACAGCTCTTTGACCCAACACATTCATGCTGACCAAGATGCCCCATCTAAGCTAATCCCATTCGCCAGTGTTTTGCCCAAATCCTTCAAAACTTTTCCTATCAATGATTCAACATCTCTTTGTGATCGTATGGAGGGGAGTGGTGATCCCAGAGGATTGTGCTGGTGGGTAGATTGCACTGAAAAGGGAGGGCATGGGTAGTGAGGACATGGTTTAGTTTACTTTGTGACAACAACTCTGAGTTTGACTCAAGTCCATCTTTATTTTTTACTTTAGTTTAGTTTAGAGATCACAGCATGCTAACAGGCCCTTTGGCCCACTGAGCCTGCGCCGACTAGTGATCCCCACACATTAACGCTACCCTACACATACTAGGGACAATTTACACTTATACCAAGTATACAAACCCAAGCTAATTAACCTACAAACCTGTACGTCTTTGGAATGTGGGAAGAAACCGAAGGTCTCAGAGAAAACCCACGAGGTCACGGGGAGAACTCCGTACACACAGCATTCGTAGTCAGGAGCGAACCTGGGTCTCTGGCGCTGCAAGTGCTGTAAGGCAGCAACTCTACCGCCGCGCCACTGTGCTGCCCGTGCTGTTGATGAATGGAGATGGGTGGGAAAATGTTGGTGCAGATGCTGGTTTAAATCGAAGGTAGACACAAAAGGCTGGAGTAACTCAGCGGCTCAGGCAGCATCTCGAGAGAGAAGGAATGGGTGACATTTTGGGTCGAGACCCTTCTTCAGTATGGAGATGGGTGGTTGAGATCAGAGAGGAGGGTCGGCGAAAGTGATGGAAGTTGATCAGGGAGAAAATGTGTGATGACAGTGTTGGAACAAAATCCGTGTGGGCTAATGAGATGGCTGTGGAAAAGATGGATTGGAGGACATGTCTGATCTGAGCAGTGGAGCTGGAGAGAAGGGCAGAGATGGAGTTGGGCAGAAGATCAGAATGAGTTAGAGGATCGTAGTATTGGAAAAGCTCACAAGAGGAGCAAGGGGAACCAGGGAAGTTATTGTAGAGTGATCACTTCTTTGTATATTGTGCATATGGAAGCTATTGTGATAATTTCTTCCACTTACCACCTTGAGTCTTCAAAGCCTGGCTTTACTTAAATGAAATAGTCTTCTTGAAACTATGTATGGTAAGTGCTTGCTCAGTTTATTTGTAATTCCACAGGGCCATTTTCCATTCCATCCAAGGCAGGAGCTAGCAGGTGATGCAAACATCTACAGTTTTTTTTAGAGATATGATTGCTGCGGTTGACTGCATATAACGAAAACAAAAGTGAACCGCACGCAGGTTAGTAGACAGGCTCCTCCAGAACATGACATATCAGCACAGGTAGGTGCCCAGGTGATCCTAATTCATCCCCATAATCATACGGAAGTTCTATAATTGTTTAAGGTCTGGGGAAACTTGAGGTATAATATAATGCAAAGCTGGGAGGTGGAACCAGAGGAGACAGATTGATGAATATGCAGTAGTACCTTGACTTTGAGTGCCTGCACTGCCCCCTTGAGAGACAAGGTACAAAGTTCAACCATCAACATTAGCTTGAGGTGCTTATATTTCGCAGAGAGGTTCTCAGGTGAAATAATTCAGCAGGTTTATCGTGCAGCAAGTTCTATTGTCTGCTTCTGTTTTTCCGTGGTTTCCTGACAATAACAGATCATACTGTACCTACCCGTGACTTCGTTACGATTGCTGAAATCACTGCCCCCATCACTGTGTTCTGAAAGTAAGCATGCAGGTACAGCAGGCAGTGAAAAAAGCAGATGGCATGTTGGCCTTCATAGCAAGAGGATTTGAGTATAGGAGTAAGGAGGTCCTACTGCAGTTGTGAGGGGCGTGGCTGTGTTCTGAAGCTGCGGCTCACCGGCAGTCTCTCTGTCTTTTTTTTGTTTTTTGTCTATTGTCATCGTTTAATGTACGTTTTGTTCTATTTTTAACTCTGTGTATGTGGGGGGGTGGTGGGGGGGTTGGGGGAAACCTTTTTTTCTAATCTCTTCCTCAACGAAGATGCGACCTTTACCGTGTCGTATCTCCGTTCGCGCTACGGCCTAACATCGTGGAGTCGGCGGCCTCCAGCTGGGAGCGACCTTGAAGACTCCGGTCGCAGGGCCTGGACTTACCATCTCGGAGGCTTCGGCCGTGGGCCGTGGGCCCTGCAGACCGCAACATCGGGAGTTCGCAGGTCCCTGGCTGGCGACCGGTTTTTGGGAGCTCCAGCCGTAGCAGCTTCGACCGCCCCGAAGCGCGAGGTACGATCGACCCGCTCGCAGGCCCTTCATCACCCTGCGTGGCTCGGCCGCAGCACTTTCCATCGCCCGGTGGGGGCTCAGGACTTTCATCGGCCTGCTCGGCTCGGCCCTGGGACTTTCCATCGCCCAGTGGGGGCTCAGGACTTTCATCGGCCTGCTCGGCTCGGCCCTGGGACTTTCCATCGCCCGGTGGGGGCTTCAAAAAGTTGGGAGCCTCGATCACCTCGTGGCACCACGGGAGAAGAATGAGGAGGAGATAAGACTTTGCCTTCCATCACAGTGAGGGTGTGCCTAGAGCAATCACTGTGATGGCTGTTTGTGTAAAAATTGTATCTGTGTGTCCTGTGCTTTTTGTTGTCTACTGCCGGACCCTGACGTGAGAGGACGCTGGCGTTGTTTATTCGCCGCTTTTCCGTTAGGATAGTTTGTCTGTTTGTTTTTATGTTGATTGTTTTTGTAAAGCGCTTTGAGCACCCGATAAGGCGCTATATAAAATAAATGAATTATTATTATTATTATTAGTTGTACAGAACCCTGGTGAGACAACACCTGGAGTATTGTGTGCAGTATTGGTCTCCTAGTTTGAGGAAGGACATTCTTGCTATTGAGGGAGTGCAGTGTAGGTTCACCAGGTTAATTCCCAGAATGGCAGAATTGACATATGATGAAAGAATTGATCAGCTGGGTTTATATTCACTGGAATTTAGAAGGATGAGAGGGGATCTTATAGAAACATATAACATTCTTAAGGGATTGGACAGGCTATATGCAGGAAAAATGTTCCCGATGTTGGGGGAGTCAGAACCAGGGGTCACAGTTGAAGAATAAGGGGTCGGCCATTTAGGACTGAGATGAGGACAAACTGTCACCCAGAGAGTTGTGAATCTGTGGAATTCTCGGCCACAGAAGGCAGTGGAGGCCAATTCACTGGATGTTTTCAAGGGAGAGTTAGATATAGCTCTTAGAGCTAATGGAATCAAGGGGGGAGAAACCAGGAACAGGGTACTGATTTTGGATGATCAGCCATGATCATATTGAATGACAACGCTGGTCCAAAGGGCTGAATGGCCTACTCCTGCACCTATTTTCAATGTTTCTATGATTCTTCATAGGTAGCTCCTCAAGGTTGACGATGGCTTGGCTTACACAGGCTAGGAGGCCTCTGTGAAAATTTGTTTAACATAGGGTTGCCATTAAACAGCAGTTACCACAAGGTTTGACAGAGTTGTAATGGTAATGGAGCCCACCATGACTGAAGACCAAGCTGTATAACATGGGCTTAACATGTGGACATGCTACTAGATGCCCACCCACACAGCCTTTATCCTCACACAGAGCACCCTCTTCCAGATTAGCATTCTCTTCCTCTGATCCGCCTTGATCCCTTCTACTGTTCCTGTGCAAAGAACACTTGCAACAATTGGCTGGCTTTCTTCTAAGATGAGATTTCACATTGCACTATAACTGAGCATTAAACAACAAGCATGCTCAAACTTCCACGTGTTCAGATCAAATTCTGTTCAACATGTGGTCAAGGGCACTGTTAGCACAGTCACAATGTAGGAAGATGATCTATACCTTCCTCCATCAAGTTACTTGCTGCTGGGACACCACTAGGCCCACCATCCTTATCTCTCACAACAGCATTCTGTGTGATTACCTAAGTGCATCTTTTGAATTGATTTCCTTTACTCCTCTAGGATCCATCTGGCCACACTTCCTGTCTACCAGGTGTGAGCTGACCATCTCTTCAGAGATGAGCATGATTCATGTCTTCCTATCTGTTTATTTGTACTCAAGCTGGTCTGTAAGATCGATAAAGGGAACAGTTGATGTGGTTTCGATAAGATCCCACATAGGAATGGGTTAACAAGTTGAGAGCACATAAAATGAGGGGTGTGGATGATAATGAACTTACATGGATCGAGTATTTGTTATTGGACAGAAAGCACGGAATGACACAGTGTCCAGTGTTTAGACTGCGGCCACTCGTGATCTATATCAACAACAAGGACAAGGGAATAAAATATTATATTTCCATATTGGCTGCGTGTACAATTGGGTGCAATTGTGGTGATGAAGGAGGATGTCTAGAAGTCTCAACGAGATATGAACAAGCTGAGTGAGAGAGCAACAACATGAAATAAGGAATATAACAGAAATAATGTGGTTTCCCACAGTGCACACAATGGTCAAGCACAGTGTTATATGGTGAGAGATTAGACAGTATTGATATAGAAAGGGAATTCAGAGTGCTTGTACACAAGTCAGTGAGAGCCAATGTGAAGAGCAGCAGGTAATTAAGAGGGCAGCTGGTATGTTAGCCTTATTATGAAAGGGTTTGATTATAGTCTTACCAATTGTGTAGGGCTTTGTTGTGACTGCACCAGGAATATTGTGTAAAGTTTTTGTTTCTTTATCTAAAAAAGGGCATACTTTCCAGAGAGAATACAGTGAAGATTCTCTGGAGTAATTCCAGTAATTCAGTTTGTTTCAGTGACGTTAGTGCTTTCCTGGCCCCATAGCAGAAGCGTCCAAGTCACGTGGCTGGAAACTGGAAGTGTCCTGAGCTAATTCTGCTACCACCATCGTCTACTGTACAAGTGAGGCTCCCACTGATTGTCGCCAGAAGCTTGTGCCCTTTTCAGGACGGACGATGATAGTGATGTAACATTTGAATGATGGACACGAAAGAAGAAGTGCTTTGCTATTGTTACCAGTTACAGATTAACATTTTAAAACATTGAATTTATTTCTGGCAGAGCTGTTGTACTGGTTACAAAGAGAGAATTCAATATCATGAAAGGTTTTTAGTAAAGTAAATGAGGAAAAACAGCTTCCAATTGTAGTGTCATTAACTAAATTTAAGATGTTTGGCAAAAGAATGGAGTTAAATTGATAATTTTATTTACATAACAAATTTTTGGGTTGACCTCGAATACACTTCCAAACGAGAAGGCTGAGACCGAGTCAATAATAACTTTAAAAAATATAAATACTTTGAACAGGAAAGGTTTGTAGAACTAAGTGAAAAGAACAAGATCAATTCAATAGTGTTATCAAAGAACCAGCAGAGGTGGAATGGCCTGAAGGACTTCTTTTGATGTTGTATAGATCTATACTTCTGTAATGCATTGATAAATATTTGAAAATAAATAACAAATAGCATGTAATAAATAAGGCTAGATTAGTAACCAAAATGTAAACAATAGTTTACATAGTTTTACATAGTATGGAACATAGTTTTGCATAGTTTTACATAGTATGGAACATAGTGTTGCATTGTAAGCATTATAAAAGTTTTCTCATTTTGCATATTCACCATAAAATAATAAGCGACCAGTTCAGGAAATGTCAGAAATTATGAGTTCTTGTGAATTCTGCAATTTTGCAGCAAATACAGTTTTAGTTTAGAGATAAGAAATGAAACAGGCCCTTCAGCCCACTGAGTCCATGCTGACCATCAATCAGTCTTTCATACTAGTTCTATGTTATACCACTTTCGCATCCACTCCTTGCACACCTTACACATCTGGAATAATTTACTGGGGCCAATTAATCCACGGTGGGTTGGTAGGGTTTAACCGAGGGTTAAATTTGGTTAATCCTGGTTTAACTCCATTGGATTAAACTCGGATGGGATTTAATCCGAGCGCCTGTGAGATGTTGCACTGTGAGAGATCGAATATAAGGAGAAAGTATACATGACCCTTCACAGCACTGATATACAGAGGGATCTTGGAGTACAAGTCCATAGCTCTCTGAAAATGGCAACACAAGTAGATAGAATGATAAAGAAGGCATGTGTTTGTCTTCATTGGTTGGGGAACTGAGTATGAGTCAGGAAGTTATGTTGTAACTTTATAAAACTTTGGAGTATTTGAACCAGTTGTTCTCCATTTTTAAATAATTGTGGAGTGGACAGCAAAAGCATTATTGATATGACGTTGTACAGCTCAGAATCACTTGTTGCACCACTTTTGAGAATGAGCACTAGAATGTACAATCTGCTCATTAAATGTTATAGAGCTACCTAATTCTGGAAGATTCACTGAAATATTCAAGGTGCTGAGATGTGGTAAAAACCTGTTCCAATGGAATTCAGTCTAAAACGTTGCACTTGATTTTCAAAATGATTGCCACTGGAACAAGCTGTCCTCGAATTCTCATTAAAGGCATTGGAAGGAAGGAAATGAATAAATGAAAAGCAAAAAATCATAGTCTGAAACAAAATTGTAGACGTGAAAATATTTTAAACCACTCTTTATTTTTTTTTATGATAAAAGCTGCCTAGAGCAATGCTTTGCTCACCTCCATGATCTGAATACTTTATGCAGTGAATGGTGGTGTCCACAGAGAAGAGGACACATGGTTCCAGACCTGTCTGCATTGGTTTGGTTGATAGCAGTGAGGAACTTTAAAGGTACAAACCACCAGGCATCCTTGGGTAATGACCAGACAGAAGAAGAAATGTTTGCCAGGTTTTTGCAGTGGCGATCAGGGTATGGTGATCCCTGGTACAATTCAAATGTTTTGATATTCTGGGAACACAGTAGGTGAGTCCCTGAAGAATTAATGGGTATAAATCAATTACTGTTTTCCTGATAGTTCAAATGTGAATGTAGATGAAATGTGCTTTATTTGCAGTAATGTGCTTTTGCATATTCGGTTTTCCCAGCATACAGTGGGGTTTTAATCCCAAACTCAGATCCCTGTACTCATCACGAGTGACAGACTGGGTTCCAGCTTGGCAGGTTGCATACCGAAGATCAGACCGACTCATAACACTAGCAGGGTGGCCAGATCCTCAGCTCGAGGGGGTGACATCTGACCCCAGGGAAAGGGGGTTGCCCCAATTCCTGGGCCATGAGGGTTGGCGGAAGGGAGGTGGAGCACTCCTTGATCCTTGACCCCGGGAAGAGTCCAATTATTAACCCTCGGGGATGTGTTGTGCCGATATATGGGAGCTTGCATAGCCAAGAAGATTAACTTTTTCTCCTTTGATTCCATAGTCACTGCTACCAAGGCACTCACTTTCCCCCAAAACTTGTGCAGTGCTTCAAGTGCCTTGCTTCATATGCCAGGGAATCTCATCTATCTGCTGCAAAGCTGGCTGAGTAAGTTCTATCAGAGACGGATTTTATATATCTAAATAGCTAGCTCATCTCCTGGGATTGTGCTGGCTGCCCATCCCCCTACTGAGTGTCTAGCAAAGTTTGGAATGATTGAATCAATGTTATCCCCTTCATTCCACCTATATTACTCGGATAATTTTCTCGCCATGGAATCTTTGATCTGTTATCCCTGTGCCAGCTGCTTGAGATTGTCCATTTTGCCTCAAGCCTTTCTACATTATGCTACAAATCTATTCTATCCGGTGCACATCCAATTACCTTTTAAGAGTTGCTTTGAACATTCATTCTACCATCCTTTCAGCAAATGCATTAAATATCTTAACAGCTTTCATTTGAACACAAAAAAAACTCTCTCGACAACTTCTGTCTAGTTCTTTTGCCAATTAGTTTAAATCTGTGATCTTGATTTTGAAAAAGAGAATTAAAAATTAGGTGGGATTATTGGAGATGGTGGAGATCGGGATATTAGTTGCAGGACTTGGTATGAGTTAGGACATAAACAGAAGAATTTTGATTGTGAGTATTTCATGATTGTGTACAGTGACGAATTGAATGGTAACTTGCTCCCCCTGTGTGAGCTCTCTCACTGCTCCCCCTTTCGTGTTCTTGTTGTATGAAACTTTGCGAGTCTTCAAGAAACAACAGAAGTCTTTATTACATTAACTCAATGCTGGCAGCAAGACAACTAACATGGCTGCAACCACACAATTTGACTGCACACTCCACACTGTGTACAGCCAAGATAACTATGTACAAAGACATCTCCCTTTGTCCTGTGCAGCGCCACCTGCTGCGCAGGAGGAGCAACGGGTCCTCCCACCCCACACAGTACACCAAACATCACACCCTCTGTGTGAGCACTCTCACTGCTCCCCCTGTGTGAGCTCTCTCACTGCTCCCCCTGTGTGAGCTCTCTCACTGCTCCCTCTCTGTGAAGCTCTCTCACTGCTCCCCCTCTGTGTATTTTCCAACACAGATGGTAACCAGATCACTAGGTGAGAAGTTCTGAACAATTTTTTTCCCGTGGTTGTGATGATAGTCCATCAAAAATAGAACTACTGGGTTTTGTTTTACGTGTCCCTGAAATTGCATATTTCTGCTTTTTTGTCCGTGTTACATAATTAAAAAGAGCTCCTTCCTGCTTTATCTGCATTCTCCCATCACCAGAGGGTTTTAGAATTTGGCGTAAATGTAATGTGGGAACTCTTCGTGCAGCTTTGGTGACCAGGCTCAGTGGCATGATGACTGGGATCGTGACCTATTATTAGTTCATAAGTCATAGGAGCAGAATTAGGCTATTCGGCCCATCAAGTCTACGTCATTCAATCATGGCTGATCTATCTTTCCCTCCCAAACTCATTCTCCTGCCTTCTCCCCGTAACCTTTGACACCCTTATTAATCAAGAAACTATCAATCTCCTCTTTAAACATACCCAAAGACTTGGCCTCCACAGCCATCTGAGTCAATGAATTCCACAGATTCACCACCCTCTGGCTAAAAAAAATTAAATCCTCATTTCTAAAGGCACGTCCTTTTATTCTGTGGCTGTGCCCTCTGGTCCTAGACTCTCCCACTAGTGAAAACATTCTCTCCACATCCACTCTATCCCGGCCTTTCATTATTCGTTGTTTCAATGAAATCCCCCTTAATGTACTATTACCCTTAGAGTCATATAATCATAGTTATACAGCAAGGAAATAGATCCTTCAGCCCAACTTGCCTATGCCAACCAAGATGTCCTATCTACGCTAGCTAGCTCCATCTGCCTGCTTGTGTGGCATCGGGTCTGCAACCTTTCACCTCCTATTCCACCCAATCCCTCTTCACCCTTGCCTCATCCCCTGGGCACAGGCAAAGCCCAAAACCTCTTCACCCACCCTCGAACATAAAGCATAATGTCCAATTTATTTTCACCCCTCCTTCCCTGAACACAGTATTAAGCCTATTCCCATTTCATTTCCTTCTCTCCTCATCTAAGTCCTTCACCTGGGCAGTCAGCCTCTTTTCTGTATCTTTCCCTTTTCTTTTCTTTTCTTTTTCTTTCCTTTCCTTTCTTTTCTTTTTTCTTTTCTTTCCTTTTATCCTGATGCAGATGGAAGATTTGACCTGTTTTATCTTAGGGTGCATCAAGATATTGCAAGAGAGAACAATATGGGAAACCTTGTTTACTTTCTGATTCAAATCTAAACTAATCTAAGCTTCAGTTATTCTGAGTTTCAGCATTTTATGTAAGGAGATGGAGGAAGTGAGTTGAGTGTTATTTTCCCTTTATGCTGTCTAATTTCCCTTTATTCTGCTATTAAAGACTGTTGGAAGGATACGGGGGTGCACAATACACAAGCTGTATGAATTTCAGTGGAATGCTCTTCATGCTATAGTTCAGTTTGTGCACAACTATCAGATGTAATCCAGCAAAACGAAACAGTAATGATGGAAATATCATTCAAATCAGATAAGATATGTTTATGCAGCAATGACATATGGCACTTTGTTCCCGAGTGGCAAACATGGGTTTGCAGTGGAGTGATGCATTCATTACCTTGAATATTCAGATCATATTTGTTGTTATGCTTCATTAATGGTCCAACCTTAAACATAGACTGTTATTACGTACCCATTCAGCCAAGAACCAATGCAATACAGACAGCTCCAAGGGAAACTAAATTTGTAAGAACAATACAAATAAAATTTAATCTGGGCGGATGTGCACACGAAAGAAAAATTAGACAATGAATATAAAGCATGAATGGTGTTGAAATTGCTGGGAATGCAGCCTTATTTGGCTGAGTTGGGTAAGAGAGAGGTATATATATTGGAGGATCATTTTAAATTTCTACATTAGAACTTAGGGACTCAGGAGCAAACAAACTTGAAGATTTTCCCCCACTACGAGCATTAACCATGACATAATCAAATAATATTGTGCAGGTTAAAAATCCAGAATAATTCAGAAAACAATAGGCCTTACTTATCCATAACTAGACAGTGAATGTGTGACACAGAAAGATATTTTGGAATTTTCTTAGGGTTGCATCGTGGCACAGCTAGTGGAGGTGCAGCCTCACAGTACCAGTGACCTGGGATCAATGCTCACCCCAGTATTGCCTGCGTGGATTTGGCACATTCTCCCTGTGACCACATGGTTTTTCTCCAGGCTTTCTGAGTTCCTCCTACATCTCAAAGATGAAGAAATTGGTCAGATAATTGGCCATAGTAAATCGCTCCGAGTGTGTTTGTGAGTGATGGAATCTGGGGGTAGTTGATGAGAACATGCAAAGAATTTTTTAAAAGGATGAATCTAGGATTAGTGTCAATGGTCGGCTTGGACTCTGAAGGCTGAACAGCTTTTTTCCATGCTGTGTCTTTCCAACATTTGAATGATGGCGTGATATTCTTCTGCTAAAGTCAGGTGGCATCACAGCTTGTTTAGGGAACAGCTCAGCTCACAACCGCAAGAAATTGCAGAGAGTTGCAGATATAGCCCAGTCCATTGACTCCATCTACCCTTCATGCTCCAGGGAAAAACACCCAATGTAATCAAAGACATGTCCTGCCTGAGTCATTTCTTCTCCCTGCTCTCATCTGGCAGAAGTTTCAGAAGCTTGAGAGTGTGCACTACCAGACTCAGGAACAGCTTCTTCCCTTCCATTATCAGGCTTATGAAAGGTCCATCCATAAACCAGGGTACTGTCCGATTCACCTCTACCCCATTGTGGACATTGGACTTTGTCTATGGAACTGGTGCATTACAATGCCGAGAACTAGATTTTGCACCCTGAATTTTCCATTTTGCTCTAACTATTGTTCTTGAGTTTAGCCTGATTGTATTTATATACTATATATATATGATCTGTTGAATAGCATGCAGAACAAAGCTTTTCACTGTACCTCAGTACATGTGCCGATAATAAACATAAACCTAAACCAATACATGAATTCCCTTGATAGACGCAAAATGCTGGAGTAGCTTAGAAGGACAGCCAGCATCTCTGGAGAGAAGGAATGCATGACGTTTCAGGTTGAGACCCTTCTCGAGTGTCTCGACAGGCAGTATTTCTGAAAAAGATTCCTTCTCTTCAGAGATGCTGCCAGTCCCACTGAGTTACTCTAGCATTTTGTGTCTATCTTTGGTGTAACTCAGCATCTGCAGTTCCCTCCTATACATGAATTCTCTTTCTCTGTCACCACTGACACTACCCGGTGCTGAGTATTTCCTGCATTTTCTGGTTTTATTTCAGGTTTCCAACATCCACACTGTTTTGCTATTTGGTTAGTTTGATTTTTATTGGCTCCTGGCCCTCGGCACATGTTTATTAAAGGCAGCTGAGGGTGTGTGGTCTCACTTACAGCTTGACCTGAAAGAGAGTAGCTCCACAAAGTAGCATTCCCTCAACACTGAACTGGAATGACAAGCTAAATGCTTAGATGGAAATGGATTTCAGTTAAATTCCAAAAGGGAAAAATTAAAAGAATAATATAGATGGTAAAGTTCCATATATTAAAGAGTTCATGGTAAATTAGAAAATGATATTAGCTTGTTATCCTGTATCTGTACACTCTGGACAGCTTGATTGTAATCATGTATAGTCTTTCCACTAACTGGAGAGCATGCAACAAAGAAGCTTCTCACTGTATCTCGGTACACAGGGCAATAAACTAAACTGAACTAAACTAAAGCAATATAGGTGCAGCTAGAATAATTAAGTGGTGCTTAATTAATTACTCATTGCTCCAGGTCAAGGAATGAAAAGAATATTCCATTTAATTAAGTAAACAGGGCATAGAATTGAACAGTATATGTGCAGCGGGTGATTTCAATTACCCAGCGAGTCCCAGATCTGACAACAGACTGGCCAATATTGAAGGGTTAGTGAAGGAATATACAGGGGTCCATGAATGATCATTCATCATGCATGATTTTAGAAAGAACAAAAGGAAACATTTACTGGACTTGATTTTAGCATGATTCAGAACACCTGGGCAAACAAGATTGAATAAGTAAATGTGGAAAAAGTTACATTTTCATGTAGTCACAGAGAGATTCAGCATGGAAACAGGCCCTTTGGCCAAACAATTCCATGCCAACCATCAACCACCCATTGAGACCAATCCTGTATTAATCCTATTTTTTGTTCTTCCCACATTTACATCAACCCCTGCCAGATTCTGCCACTTACCCACACACTCGGGGCAATTTAGAGTGGACAATTAATCTACCAATCCACATGTCCTTCAGATTTGGGAGAACACAGGAACATCCATATTGTTACAGAAAGAATGTGCAGTCTCCACACAGACAGCACCCGAGGTCGGGATTGAACTCAAGTCTCTGGCACTGTGAGGCAGCGATTCTACCAGCTGAACCACTCTGCTGTCCATTCCTGTCAAAGATCAGGAGAGTCCAATTTGTGAGAAGCTATGAAGGCTATTCGTAATACCGACAGTATTGAAGAGGCAAAGAGCATTGAGAAGTATACTGAGCAATGAAAAGGCTTGAACACCCCACTCAAGTTAAGTGGCTCATTAATAGTAATATGATTGATGGTAATGTCATGTAAGGTTGGAGGTTTGCAGACCTCACTTGGACAAATTCTCACATTAGTTACTGGTCAGTTTCTTTGCCACAGTTGAAACGTTATGTCCAAATTTAATCTGTAGATGCTGATGCAAAGCTGGTACTTTTGTTGCAGGAGGAATGTTTTATAGAGAATTTTAGTTGAGCAAATTCCCCAAGATGTCTGGATTCACATGGGCATTTAATGGGGAAAATTGACATGTTCCTGCAAGTTAAATACATTTAAAGTTACAGAAATCAGGCTGTGATTGCTGACAATGAGTCATAGACTTGTATATTAGGGTTTGGAAAGTCATTGTTTAGGGCGGTTTCCTGTTGCTTTATTTAATGACTGGGATTTTGCGACCGTTGTGACACCGAAACCATTGGCATTTGCAATGATTGTACAGTGAGCATGATTGTAATTTTGGGACTTGCTTGTGTGCCTGCCCTAATTTGGAAATCCCATTTGCTGCAGGTGATTCAGCACCACCAAACAGACTGGGCTTTCTGCAGCCTTCTCCATTGCATGCAAACTGAATATGAGTGATTTAACTACCCCTACTGTAAAATACTCTAAAAATCTTACGGATCGTTACATGAGAGATACTCTTCTCTTCGGCAGTCCCCACTGATCAAGGATGGCTTTCTTCCACTCCAGTTCTGCGGGTGCCAAAATGATCGAAGAGGTCAAAACGGATCCCACAGACTTAGCAACGGACGGGGCAGCAGATGCCTGTTGGAGTGGACAGCTGAGTGGTTTGGAAAGTGGTGCAGTTGTTCGACCATTTATGCTGTGCTTCTATACATTCCAACACATGGATCTAAGGTCCTCAGGGCCACCCAGAATGCTCCACGCGTGCCTGGGTTTAATATCCATGCAGATGCTGCACCTTTTCAAGGAGATTTTGGGAACATCCTTTAATTTTCCCCTCTTTCCACTGTAATCTCTTCGCATGACAGAGTTTGGAATAATCCTTTTCTCAGGGGTTCCCTGCCAGCCACATGAATGACGAATGGCCCAACAGAGCTAAATCAAAATAATTTGGTACATTGGTCTGGGAGAAGACACTGCCATTGGTTTGCTTTTCTTGTTAGTGGAGTTGGAGAATTTTGCAGAGTCATTGGTAATACCATTCAAGTGCCTTGGGATGGCTGTGAAAGTCAGTCCAAGTATCAAAAGCCAACAGGAGTGCAGGTATCCCTGCTGCCCAGGGGATCCATTTTGAGGTCTTTAACTTCAAACTTCCTTTTCCTCAGATAAATAAATGTGCTCATTGCTGTTTGCCTTTGCTATGAGGTGACTCCCAAAATATGGGAAGTGAGTCATGTCTTTCAAAAGCTTGTCTTTTAGTTTAGTTTAGAGATACAGCGCGGAAACAGGCCCTTCAACCCACCAAGTCCGCATTGACCAGCGATCCCCGCACATTAACACTAACTTACCTACACACACTAGGGACAATTTACACCTATACCAAGCCAATTAACCTACAAACCTGTTTGTCTTTAGAGTGTAGGAGGAAACCAAAGATCTCAGAGAAAACTCGTGGTCACGGGGAGAACGTACAATCTCAGTACAGACAGCCCCCGTAGTCGGGATCAAACCTAGGTCTCTGGCGCTGCAAGCGCTGTAAGGCAGCAACTCTACCGCTGCGCCACTGTGCCTTCATGGACCTTTCTTGTCAGATGGTTATGTTATGAAGCAGAGCCAGTCTGGTAGATGGCCTTTATAACTGCAATGTGACACTTTTGTCAATCTGCTTCACTGTATTCCTGGCACTTCACCTCCACAAGCTTCCCATTGGAGTGGAGCTGGTCTGCAGGAGTAATTGAAAACCGTTCGACTTACTGCCATAACCTCCACACATCAGGCCCTAGGTCACACCAATCTTAGTAGTGGAGCTTCAGTATATATACACTTAGGGGTAGTACCCAAGTTCTCTGAGGTATACGAGAATGGTCCTTGTATTCAATATCCACAAAATAAATGAAGAACAAGTGAATTTCAAATTGTTCCTGGGTTTAATTAAAGCTAGAAGCTATACAGTAAAAAAAAATGCACATATTTAAAATATAAGACATTTAACAGGTTTGCTTAAGATATTTTATCTTCTACTTTATTCACAAGAAGTATTTCAATATCTTCCCTAAGGGACAATAAAGTCATGGAGTAGGCTCTGTTGTGCAGTAAAATACTGTGGCTGGCACTTCTCATACACAAGACGATTATGTGGTCAGATCTTATAAATACTTACGTTAGCGATCTCCATATGTAGTGTTTGATGAGGTAGGAGTGCACTGAGATTTAGAGTTACAAGCCAACAGCTGTTTGCCATTCACGAAGTGGCATCATTCTTCAGGAATCACAAGCAGTACAGAGGCTCAGCTAGTTGTTCTGCTGCCTCTCAGATACAGCGATTCAGATTCAATCTTTGACTTAAAAGTCAAGAGTATTTAATTGTCATATGCACCAGGAAAGGGATAATGAATTTCTTGCTCGCTGAATCTTTACAGTTCCATTAAGGCAACAACACAACAAACTGTTGGTAGGGTGGCACGGTGGCGCAGCGGTAGAGTTGCTGCCTTACAGCACTTGCAGTGCCGGAGACCTGGGTTCGATCCCAACTACGGGTGCTGTCTTTTCGGAGTTTGTACATTCTCCCCGTGACTGCGTGAGTTTTCTCCGAGATCTTTGGTTTCCTCCCACACCCCAAAGACGTACAGGTTTGTAGGTTAATTGGCTTAGTATAATTGTAAATTGTCCCTAGTGTGTGTAGAATAGTGTTTACTCGGTGGGCTAAAGGGCCTGTTTCCGCGCTTTATCTCTAAACTAAACTAAACATAGAATAATCAATCTTACAATAAATTACTTGTTTACGAGGTAACCAAAACATAGTAGTGCCAAACAAAGTGGGTAATGCAACCTAAACAAAGTCCAGAGGAGATCATTGTTGAGCTAGGTTTAGTTTAGTTTATAGTTTAGTTTAATTTAGTTTATTGTCACATGTCCCAAGGTGCAGCGAAAAGCTTTTAGGGTTGTGCAGAGTGGTTCAAGAACTTGGTGGTTGATGGGAAGGAGCTGTTCTTGAACCTCTAGGTCATGGTTCTCAGGCTCCTGTACCTTCCTGATCTTGATGTATTCAAGAGAGTGTTAGATATAGCTCTTAGGACTAATGGAATCAAGGGATATGGGGAGAATATGGGGTACTGATTCTGGATGATCAGCCATGAACGTATTGAATGGCAGTGCTGGCTCGAAGGGCCGAATGGCCAACTCCTGCCCCTATTTTCTATGTTTCTATTTTCTTCCGATGATAGCAGCAAGGTAGAGCATGGCCAGGGTGGTGTTTTTGAGGTAGTGCTTCATGCAGATCTCTTTGATGTAGGTGATGTCAATACCTGTTATGGACTGGGCAATGTCGACCGTTTTCAGAAGCCTCCATTCTTGGGCGTTCAAGTTAGCGAAGCGGGCCTGTGATGCAAACCATCAGTTTGCATCAACTGTGGACCTGTGGAAGTTTGTTAGAGTATTCGGTGACATGTCAAATCTCCTCAATTTTCTGAGGAAGAAAAGGCTTTGATGAGCTTTCTTTGTGGTTGTACCAATGTGCTGGGCACAGGACAAATCTTCAGAGATGTGCAATCCTGAACTCCATTGATGCATGCACAGAATGTTTACATTCTTCCAGTGCCCACAGTGGTTTCCTCCAGGTGCTCCAATTTCATCCCACATCCTAAAGACCTGCAGGTTGATAGATTAATTTGCCACAGTAAATTGCAGCTTGTGTAGGTGAGTGATAGAATCGGTGTAGGATAGATTAGAGGGGAGTTACTGGGTGAATGGGGTACTCTATGACCCACCAGAGACTCAGTGTGTCAAATGGCTTCCTCCAATGTGAAAAGGAAATCTAAAAGACTGTAGGTAGACACAAAATGCTGGAGTAACTCAGCGGGTCAGGCAGTATCTCGGGAGAGAAGGAATAGGTGACGTTTTGAGTCAAGACCCTTCTTCAGAACTTATCCTTGGACCATGACCTTCCTACTTATCCTTGGACCATGACCCAACAGACGAGCACCAGGTCTTAATCTCAAACACCATTACTGATTTCATCACTTCCGGCTCTCTGCCCTCTAAAGCCTCCAACCTTATCGTTCCCCAGCCCCGCACGGCCCGATTTTATCTTCTCCCCAAAATCCACAAACAGAACTGTCCTGGCAGACCCATTGTTTCTGCCTGTTTATGTCCCATCAAATTAATTTTCACATACCTCGACTCCATCCTATCCCCCCAGTCCAATCCCTCCCTCATGTCCAAAACACCTCACATGCTCTCCGTCTCCTCAATAACATCCATTTTCCAGGCCCCCACTCCCTCATCTTTACTATGGATGTCCAGTCACTCTACACCTCCATCCCCCACCAGGAGGGTCTTAAAGCCCTTCGTTTCTTCCTTGACCGCAGAACCAGCCAATTTCCATCTACCAATACTCTCCTCTGCCAAACAGAGCTGGTCCTTTCCCTCAACAACTTCTCCTTTAACTCCTCCCCCCTCTGTGATCCCTCTAGAAGACTGTACTTCCTCCATTTTTCTCCAGCTCAACCATTGTAATTCACACAAGTAGATGAGGTTGCTTCAGTATGTGACAAAGTCAGAGCAGTGAAACAAGAAGAGCTCTGAGAAAATTCTTGGCTCACATTATTTCATCTTCAATGGACTCACAATCCAATGTACAATTGGGCCCCTATAGAACATATGACTGTACAATGCAGGAACAGGCCATTCACCCCACATTGTAAGTGCCAAACATGATGCCGTTAAACTAATCTCCTCCGCCAATGTGTAATCCATATCCCTCCATTTCCTACATATCCATGAGCCTCTTAAATGCCACTATCATATCTGTCACCACCACCCCTGCAGTGTCTTTTAATCAGTCGAACATTTGTCAGTACAATGCTTGAAATTATTCAGTGGAATATTTGCTTTCAGATGTTTTGCACATTTGTGTTTAATTCTTCTCTGAGGTTTGAGAGAAAGTAGTAATCTATTTAAAATACATGTATTAACATCTCCAATAAAATGATAGATGAAGAAATTACAGACAAATATGTGAAGCATCTGTACACCATTACCCCTAAACATAATTCTCGAATTATGGCTTCTATTAGAACAATAGAAAGCACAAAATGCAAAAATAAAGAACTAAATGACAAAAGCAGACGAGTGCCTCCTAATCTGTACTAAAACAATACAATGATCTCACTCCATTATTCTAATATCAAATCACAGGTGAATTAAAAAAGACTGCAACAGAATCTTATTGAAAGGCACAACGAATGTACAAATTAAACAACATTACAGTGCCACAATCAAAATAAATGCAAAATAGTTCTCTATGTTTTTTTATTTTTTTAAAGTGCATACTTTAAAGAACTTTGGAGGGCGGCACAGTGACGTATTGAGTAAAGCTGCTGCCTCACAGCTTCAGTAAGCTGGGATCTGTCCTGACCTCTGCTGCTGTCTATGCAGAGTTTGCATGATCTCCTTGTGGATTTCCTCCGGGTGGAAAGCTCCAGTCTTCTCCACATTCCACACTTCCCAAAAGAATGCTGGTTGCTTGGCCATTTTAAATTGACCCTTGTATGTGGGTGATGGGCTGGGTCACGAAAGGTTGATGAGAGTGGGGGTGGTGGGTTGGGGGGGGTGGGGGATGAAGAAGGTGGTTCCGAAGCCTGCCACACTCCAGACAGCTGGCTCTTGGGCTACCCTTGCATGCTACAACCCCTTCATGATCAATAATTCGCCATGCCTCTACGCTAACCTCTACAGTCCCCCAAGTGTCAGCATCCAATAGCTGCCATGATCAGATCAAGTGACCTGCTCTCATATTGCTAAAGTCATTGAGCGTTTCTTGGCTACTTGAAAATAAAAAGCCTCGGGTACAGATTTATGATAAAGAAAAGGAGGAAAATGTCATGATGCGTTTTCTGCAGTTTGTAACCCAGAATATGGAATTGTGGAGATGAATGTAAGAATGATTACTTATGCCATTATCTTAATTGTCTCCTGAGCTGCTGATAGTCATGGACTCTGATAGCTGCTCCCACAGTGGCTAATACTTCCTTCCACTGAGTAGTGTGCCTCTTCTGTACCAAATCTGCATGACAGAGGAAAATGGGTCACTGAGGCTCGTGCAAAGTGTTGGCATGATGTACCTGGCATCGTTGAATAGCTGGCAGCATATGCAGAGAGTGAAACAAATGTTTACAGTAGTAAATTATCGAATGTCCAGTGAGTGGTAGGTCTTGACACTAATTGGGAAGACATATTGAATGGGAATGGGAGGTGGGATTAAACGAGTTAGCAAGTGGAAGTTCCAGCAGGTCTTGGTGGACTCAGTGCAAGTGTTCGGTGAAACTCTTGCTTAGTTTTCGCTCGGTCTCATCAATGTAAAGGAGGTCACATCGGGAGCACCGACTACACTAGATGAAGTTAGGGGAGGTGCATGTGAACCTCTGCCTCACAGGGAAGGGCTGCTGGGATCCAAGTGAGAGAGGTTCACATGTGTAAGATTTGAGAAGTTTTCCCTCATTCTGAAAGCAACACAAAACCAAAGAGCTGCAGTTTGGACATTTTAAACGGGACACTGGGGCTGATAGCGGAGAAAGGCTGCAGTCGGTTTTTTCCAAGGGACCAGCCACAAAAACAAAACCCTTACAGCCCAGTCTCTAGGTTTCTGCAAAGCCACGGCCAGAACAATGGATGGGTATTGGCCATGCAGAAGCTTGCGAAACCAGGTCGAAGTCCAGACACTGGGGCACTGACATCAGCATACTCACAATGCCCCAAGCCGACCTACACAGTTAATCTCGTTAAGGGGGCACAATAGCCCATAGAAAACTACCTGGTAGGTGATGGGAAACCAGTTAAACCCATCACCTCGCAACGAAATACCAATTAACACCGTCTGGCCATCCCCGGTATCCCCGGACATAAGCGCAGATCAGAGAGAAAACTCATACATATCTTTTTAAACAAAGAGATTCCAAGATCTGGCGGGAGATAGGACGGGTCAGAATAATATAACTGGCCACTACTTTTGGGTTTTAAACTCAAGTCAAGAAGCGCGGAGAAAACCGGGTTCCAAGAAACGGACGCAAGAAGGAAGTCAAACGAATGCAGGAGGAAGAAACGACAGGCAAGAAGAACGGATGCAAGAGAGAGGAACAGGCACGCAACTCGAGGAGAAATACTGAAAAACGAACAGCCAGTAACCCCAGTAATAGCCCCATGGTGAGCATGCACCCCGATCTAGCATATCCTGGACATAGTTTAGTGTAGAGGGGAGGGTGGTTTGAATAAACGTTGGGTGTGTAAAGAAATGTGTTGGTCAATGTTGCGATGTGTCGTACGTTCCCCATCTTACAGTCGTGTATATGTCTTGTAGAACTGTGTGTTTAAGAATTCAGCGAAAAAGGTATTCGTGTATATGTCTTGTAGAACCGTGCGTTTTATGATTCATAAGTCAAAGGTATTCATGTGATTCAATATGTGTTTAATAGATATGTCATATAGAAATGTATAAATATTCATGGACAATAGTCCCAAGCGCTAAATAAAAGCCTTTTTCATTTAAACCCTGGTTTTCAAATCTGGTCTGGTGGAATTTTCTGCACTATAAACGCTCCTGCATCTAAGTCCAGTGTCTAGAACCGTAAGGGGTGAGTGGGTCGAACCACTCACGGGGAACCAGTGTGCGTGGCCTGGTCAAGGGATCAGAGCAAGGCACGGGGACCTTAGGTCGGGCGAAAGCTCGGCGCAGAAACCCCTTACACATGCACCTCCTCTAACCTCATCTTTAGCACTCAGTACTCTCTAGGTGGCCTCCTTTATATTGGCGGGACCAATCGTAGACTAGTTGACCATTTCGCTAAACACTTGCACTCGGTCCACCAAGCTCTAGATTGCTAACCATTTTAACTCCCATTCCCATAGTGACCTTTCTGTCTTGGACTTCTGACAATAATTTCATGAGTTTTGAGTCCGGGAACAAAGCTATCTTACCACACATATACAGGAGCTTGGTATGGCCCTACCAAGTATTGTGTGCAATTTTGGTCTCCTTAGCTAAGAAACAGTATACTTGGCAAAGGGAAGGGAGAATGCCATGAATGTTTAGAGATTGATTTCTGGGAGGGGAGAATAGTTGTACAGGGAGACCTTGGGTTGATTAAGCCTGCAGATACTAGAATTTAGAAGAATGATATCTCATCGAATTATACAAAAATCTGCGAGATCTGACAAGCTAAATGTAGGGAGGATGTTTCCCCTGTCCAGAACAATCACAAAATACAGAGTAAGAATTTAGATTATAGACAGAAAATATCTTCACTCAGCGAGGGTAGAATGTGTGAAATTCTGTATCATAAAAGGCAGAGGAGACCCTGTCACTGAATATATTTAAGAAGGAGTTAGAAAGATGTCTCAACACAAGGAGTTTGGGGAGTGGGGAGAAGGTGGGACTATGATATTGAGATACAGAACTAACCATGATTGTATTGAATAACGGAGCACGCTCAAAAGGCCAAGTATCCGGCTCCTGCTCCTTTTCAAAAATATTTCTATGCTTTTTCATAGAGTGTCCATTGAGTGCCCAGAGGGCTGAGGGTAAAATAACCTGAACTGTCCATCAAAGCCTGCAGCATCTGGATGATTGCTCTCATTTGTGTTGGAACCTGTCCCAGCAAGTTGCTACCTCCTGTGAAGTGATTTCCACCATCAGTTGCACCTCCCCCACAGTTTGCGTAGGCTGCCTTTAATTGTAACTGGCTGGCCTCAGCTGGTACCAGACGCTCTATCAATTTGGCACTTGCTTGTGCAATAAGACCAGTGAATGCTGGCTGATTGCTGAGATAATGCTACTGAGGCTGAAGATAAATTTATATAGGGGTTGTCTTAATTGCTTGTTGTCATGCCCTCACATCCATTTACAGCCAGGTCTTTTACTTCCGACAAATGTCTTACCATTAGAATCGAATTCAAGAAGGATCCCTATGTTTTTAAAGAAGGTTCCAGATTGTTTTGCTGCTGACATTGATTAAAGGTTACATAATGACATGGGTAAAGCAAAAGGACAGATAGAGGTAAGTATTGTTAAATGTGATAATGAGCTGTCTAGCAAATAACAAAGTGGTTTATTGAGAAATCTGCTGAGTGTAAGTAGACAAACAATTCTTGCTCCCAACATCAGGATTCCATTGCAAAGCATCTCAGTAAGGCAGAAAGAATGCATTTGTGTGGGCTTGCCTAGCTTTGCAGTGAACGCGATTTATATGCATGCTTGCTGCAGAAGTTTGAGCTGCTCAATTTATCATTGCAGTTTGCCTACACAAATATATTAGGCTGGCAATTTCTTTCATACTCCTTAAAGTAGAAATTGTTGTAATCTGGTTGGTGTGTTTGCTTCTTGCTGTCCTGTTATCTATTTGATCGATGAAATATTAACGTCAAGCCAACTAATCAAACAATATTCTGTACCCATTGCTTTTATTCATCATTATCTGGGATGTGGGTGCAAAGACAGCATTTATTGTGCTTGAGAGGGAGCCGCCTTCTTGAATTGCAGTAGTCCTTCTGATATAGGCACTCCCACAGTGCTCTTGGGGAGGGAATTCCAGGGACAATGAAGGAACGGCAGTCCTTGTCCTTCTTGGTGTAATAGGTCCTGGTGTTTGAGAGGTGTTGTTGAATAGACAAGTTGATAACTGCACAGCAATGCATTTCCAAATCAGGATAGTGTGCAACTTGGAGGGGAATCTGCAATCAGTGGTGCTCCCCTGCACCAGCTGTCCTTGTCCTTTGTGGTGTAATAGATCCTGGTGTCTGAGAGGTGTTGTTGAATGGCCGTTGATAACTGCACTGCATTTTGTACATGGTATACCATGCAGCTACCAGTGGTGCAGGGAATATATATTTAGGATGGTGGACGAGATGCAAAATTCGGGAAACACCATGGGAGTGCCTATATCAGAACGACTACTGTGATTCAAGAAGGTAGCTCCCTCTCAAGAGCAATAAATGCTGTCTTTGTCAGTGGCACCCACATCCCAGATAATGAATGAATAAAAACAATGGAAACCGAATATTGTAGGGAATGGTGGACGAGGTGCCAATCAAGTGGGTTGCTTTATTCTGCATGGTGTCAAGATTTCTGAGTTCTGATGGGACTGCACTCATCTAGCTAAGAGAAAAGTATTCTGTCACATTCCTAACTAGCAGATGGTGGAAAGACTGAAATGGCATGAAATGGGTCATTCACTTTGGGAAAACTTGCCTCTTGTCCATTGCGTTTCTGGTTAATGGTGAGCCGCACAGGATGTGGATGTTAGGCAGATTTCAAGGGCAATCATTCTCATCTTACATCTGGAATCCAGCTCTTTGGTCCATGGTTCAACCAAGACAACGAGCAATGCAGTCCTGGTGAAAACCAAACTGGGGACAGAGGAGCATGCTATTTGAGAGAGTGAGTGTTACTTGGGAGAGCTCTTACTGATACGTTCCATCCCTAGGCAGATGATTGAGGATCGACTTTGGGTAGCATGATTGGATTTGTCCTGCTTTTTGTGAACAGTGCATACCTAGGCAATTTTCGACATCGTCAGGCAAAAAGCCTTTGTTGTAACATACATGGAGACATGACTGCTTCTGGAGTGCAGGTCTTCTGCAGACTGCAGTTGTAAGCAGTTTTAAATACTTGGGAGTCCGCATCACAGAGGATCTGACGTAAGCAACGCACATTGCCGCACTGGTGGGTAAGGCAAAGCAGCGCCTTTACCAACTGAGGAAATTCAGAGTGTCTCTGAGGATCCTTCACTGCTTCTACTCTGGGGCTGTAGAGAGCATCCTGTCCGGCAACATTACAGTCTGGTTTGGGAACAGCTCTGCCCAGGACAGGAAGGCCCTGCAGAGAGTAGTGCGTTCGGCAGAACGCACCATGGGAACTACACTCGTCCCCCTGCAGGACCTATACATCAGGAGGTGCAGATCCAGAGCAAGCAAGATCATGAGGGACCCCTGCCACCCCAGTAACGGACTGTTCCAGATACTACGATCAGGCAAACGCCTCCGCTGTCACGCTGTGAAAACGGAGAGGACGAGACGGAGTTTCTTCCCACAGGCCATCAGGACTGTCAACTTTTATAACCCCAGAGACTACATTTTAGTACACTATAGTAACTTATTAACTTTATTTATATGCTGTAACTGTAATTCTTTTTTGTGCACAATCCGCAGGCATTGCCACTTTCATTTCACTGCACATCGTGTATGTGTATGTGACAAATAAATTGACTAGACTTGACTTGACTTCAACATTAATTCAGTCAGGATATTTTTTGGTTTAGTTTAGTTTAGAGATACCCCATGGAAACTGGCCTTTCGGCCCACCAAGTCCGCACCGACAAGCGATCCCCCATATTAACACTATCCTACACACACTTATTTACACTTATATCAAGCCAATTTACCTACATGCCTGTACCTCTTTGGAGTGTGGGAGGAAACTGAAGATCGTGGGGAAAACCCACCCAGTCATGGGGAGAACGTACAAACTCCATATAGACAGCATCCGTAGTCGGGATTGAACCCGGCTCTCTGGCGCTGCAAGCGCTGTAAGGCTGCAACGCTACCAATGCGCCATCATGCCGCCCTGGTCACATAGCTTTTTCTGTCATCAGTTATCCTAGCTGTTTCTTTATATCATGTGGAGGGCATTGAATTGGCTGAAGGCTGTCCTTTGTGATGGTAGGAAGCACAGGAAGATCATCCACTGGACATTTCTGGCCTATCGTAGATGTAAATGCTTCAGCCTGGTCTTTAACACTCACATGGGGCTTGCCAACATTGATGAAGGTGATATACCCAACACTTAAACCTCGTGGATATTATTTAATATCCAGTGATCATTTCCACAAGGCAAGGCATGTTTTATATCACAGACACCGTCAGGTAATCTTCTACGTCAACTTTTATTCATCCTCAGCGCAGCAAGGATATCACAACATGCAACATCCAAACTGAAAGGTCACTGGATAGTGACCAAACGTCATTGAAATATTTCTCCCTTCATCTTAATACCGATTATTTTACTCTTTTTCTGAGATCACCATTAACCTCTAAAGTAAATGAATTTGTATACAATAGATTTAGATAATGCAAATGAAATTTTCTCCCGTTTATCCAACCCAGTCACTTGTCCATCCAGAATCTCTCTGTCATCGTACTCACAGCTGTGCTTCTACTTATATATTTTTAATATGAGACTCACTTTACAATTCTTTCTTAACCTTCCACGCTTTACCAGACCACTTGGAAACAAAAGTCTGCAGATCAGAGATCTATCAGAGACTGCACAAACTGGAATCTTGAGCAAAAACAAAGACACTTTGCTGAAGGAATGCACAGGGTCAAGCAGCATTTGTGGAGGGAGATGGATAGGTGACATTTTGGGTCAGGATCCTTCTTCACAATGAAAATTTGTTCCCCAGCAGACTTTGTTCTTCTCCCTATCAAACGCATTGTCAATGCCCAGGTAGACACAAAATGCTGGAGTAACTCAGCGGGTCAGGCAGCATCTCGGGACAGAAGGAATGGGTGACATTTCAGGTCGAGACCCAAAACGTCACCCATTCCTTCTCTCCTGAGATGCTGCCTGACCCGCTGAGTTACTCCAGCATTTTGTGTCTACCTTCAATTTGAACCAGCATCTGCAGTTATTTTCCTACACGTATTGTCAATGCCCATTCCCCAAAGTTATTTTTTTTATTGCTAAGAATGCTGCATTTAATACATTCATTTTACAAATAGCTTATTTTACTATATTCAACATGTTTATTTATGAAGGAAATCTGTCGTATTTGCTTAAATACTGTTTTTGAATCCTCACTTCCAGATCCTTCCACCACCTCTATTGTTCCGTGAAGCCATCCCAAGCCTACATGTGTGAGGTCCCCTTTTGTGCTCCTCCTTCTCTTCCCCTACTCCATACTTCAGGATTCATGTGGCATCTTTCAGCTGTTCACATTTGCTCTCTAGAATTACTTCCCATGTTCTTCTGCCTTGTTATTTCTTTATTTTTGAAAGGCTCCCTTTAATCCTATATTTTTGGTCATGCCTTTTGTTTTTCATTTCTTGTATCCCTCCACAGCTGTTTAGCATTCATTTACGTGATGTGCGATTGCTATATAAGTTTTCCAGACGAGGGAATCAGTGAGACCAGTTGTCGTTTAATCTCGGGGACCCAAAAATCTACGCATTTTGTGGATGAGGATGTTTTACTTTCCATAGTAACTTCTGAGATCAGTGTGCTTTAAAAAGACTTCAGGAAAATCAAATCCCTAGGAATATTAACAAAATAACAGAGTTAAGCAATATACAGAATGACAAAAGTACAAAGCATCAAAACATATTTAATAGGATGCAATAGTTAGGCATCGTGCAAGCAAATAGGGGGAAATATAAAATGTTCATGTGAATATATTATAATTCAATTCCTTGCAACCATTGGCATTCGGTTGTTGTTTTATTGGCTTCAATTTCTCAGTTTCGTAGGCAAACAGCAGATTAAAGATAATTTTCGTAGGCATGGTATGTTCATCATTGTGGAATTTGGATTACAAAAATAGGGTAAAATCAGACATGCACATTGCTGAAAAAAATAAGGAATGATTATTTTTTCATACATAACTGACGAGGCTCATTTTTCATGTCATTGCCATTCAGGAGTGATGTTTACCTCAGTGGTCTGAATGATGAACATACTCCCATTTTGTTGTTGGGTGGGGAATTCCAGGACTTAGGCATTGTGATGATGAAGGAAATACCATGAATTTCTAAGTCAGGATAGTGTGTGACTTGAGGTCTGATTTATAAGCCGATGCTGCTCTTCTGGTTTGCTGCCTTAGCACCTTGATGTGTTGTTGTCAGACAATTACTCAAATTTTAACTCCTGTCACACTTGCCCTGGGAGATCTGACATTAAATAGAGTACTGGGGTACATACATTTCCCATTAAATAAAATTGGTAAGATTGGGGAACCTTGGTTAACAAAGAAAATTAAAGGAATGAATGACGTTTCGGGTCGAGACCCTTCTTCAGACTGAAAGACACGGGAAAGGAAAACGAGAGATATAGACGATGATGTAGAGAGATATAGAACAATTAATGAAAGATATGCAAAATAGTAATGATGATAAAGCATATAGGCCTTTGTTCACTGTTTGTTGGGTGAAAACGAGAAGCTATTGCGACTTGGGTACGGGAGGGATGGTGTGAGAGGGAATGCTTGGGTTACTTGAAGTTAGAAAGATCAATATCCATACCACTGGACTGTAAGCTGCCCAAGATAAATATGAGATGCTGTTCCTCAAATTTGCGTTTAGCCTCACTCTGACAATGGAGGAGACCCAGGACAGAGACCCTATACCTCCTCCCTTGACTCTGTCCAGTGACCTCGACAGTTCTTTCAGGTTAGGCAGAGGTTCACTTGCACCTCCCCCAACCTCATCTACTGTATCCGTTTTCAAGATGTGGACTCTTATACATCGGCTAAACCAAACATAGACTGGGCGATCGTTTCACTGAACACCTTTGCTCAGTCTGTGTGGACCTACCTGATCTTCCAGTTGCTAAACACTTTAATTCAAGCTCATACCTCCCTGAATATGGCAACACAAATGGATAGTCAATGAAAAAGGTATTTGGCATGCTTGAATTCATAGCCTGAGGCATTGAATATAAGAGTAGGAATGTCATGTTATAACTGTACAAAGTATTGGAGGATTGTGTATGGTTCTGTTCAACACATTACAGGAAGGCTATGGGACACAGAAACGGAAGGAGAAACCTTCACCCTAGGCTAGAACGGGATAATATTAGGAAGATTGATTGATTTCTAGTGTTTGCGCCTGGACAGTATGTATATCTGGAAATTGCAATCTGGCCAACTCTGCTCAACAATTCCTCTCTGCACCCGAGTTCACCTCATGTAGGAATGGTCACTTAGACAAGGTAGCAGAGGGTCATAATTTCCCACAGAGGTATCCAAACCTTCCAGAGCAATGAGGGAAGAAAATAAAGGAGCAAAAGAAAGTGACAGCCAGTTAAAGCTGAAACTAATTAGAAGTGAAACATGAATCCTTTGTCCTCATTCTGGTTCACATAAGAAGTATTCGACCTTATGCTTTTGTTTAAAATCAGTGGGATCCATAATATTGAGTGATGTTGCAGTGATTTAACTGTGGTGATCTGGATATGTCACCAAATTTGACAATGCAGATAGCCCTCTGTCCATGATTCAGCAGTAGTAACTCACAGCAACCTCCATTGTATCAGATTTATCAGTGCCTAATTAAGCAGGTATGTAACGACAAGAAAAAAGTAGAACACACCCTGTCCGTCCACTGTGCAATCAGCCAACTCACTATTACAAAGTAATGCAAGTCGTCATTGGCAGATTATATCAAACAGCACTTACTCACCGATAACCTTGCCATTGAGTTTCAATTTGTATTCAACCATGATTGCTCAGCTCCAGACGTCATTACATCCTTGGCCAAAAGACCTGAATGTCAGAATGTCAATGCAACCGCTGGCCATTTATGCCACCAAGGAATTGTGATAAAACTGCAGAAAATGGGATCGGAGGAACCCAACCACTGAATTCAGATTTGGTTGTTGGAACCCATTCTTCTCCCATGAAAGGGAGCTTCAGCTTCTTCATCAGTGAATTTTCTTCTATTATATGTGATGCCTCTATAGAATTTCTGTGTTCTCCCTATGACCACATGGGTTTTCTCCGGATGCTCTCACACTCCAAATCCGTACAGGTTTGTAGGTTAATTTGCTTCTGTATATTATAATCTTTTAAATCCCTATTGTATAAGATTGTGTAAGTGGTGATCGCTGGTCGGCGTGGACACGGTAGGTCGAAGGGCCTGTTTCTATGCTGTATCCTCGCAGATTGGGGATGTTCACTTATGTCAAGATGTTGTTGAGTTCTATTCATAACTCTTAAGACCCAAGGAATCAATGGATGAACTCGATAGCAGCATACTGCACAACAAGGATAATACCCAGCCTTGCAGTTAATAATTTTCTTATGAAGTCCAGTTATTCATCTCCAGAAAATGAATATTTCCAAGAAGAGGATCCAGTCACCTCCAACTAATAGCATCTTGTGGGTCAACATCAACTGAAAGTTTAATGAGACCAGTAACATATATAAAGTGGGTAAAGAGCCTGTCAGAGGCTCAGCATTCTTTGCTGAAAGACTCACCCTCCGGTATCCCAAACACCTTCCACCACATAAAAGACACAATTTATAAATGTAATTAAATTCAATACATATGTTGACTTTAAATTTTTTAAAAACTCTTCAAATTCAAATCCATTAAAGATCAAAACAGCTGCAATTATTACCTTATCCTAAAAACAATCACTTCCTCCACTATTAGCACAATATACCAACTACAAGATGCACTGGAGTAACTTCCTAAGGCTTCAGCGACAACACCACACAAACATAAAGGTTAGAAGAATGAGGCAGTATGATCATAGGGACATCACCTCTTTATTTCCCTTCCTTGACCATACCCAATTCCAATGGAGAAATGTATCGCCATTCCTTCATCAACCACTGGGTTGAAGTCAAGAACCTCCCTGCCCATTGCCACTGTGGTCGTACTTTCACCAGTTGGATTGCAGCACTTCAAGATTGCAGCTCACCTGCATCTTTGCAAGAGCAATTAGAGACTTGGAACAACTGTTAGCCTTGGCCCATTAATGATTACAAAAGTCCAGGATTTGTTGTGGTAGGAGTTTACTTTATCACCATTGGGTTACCATTCTGATGATCAAGAAAAAGACGTTTCCAGGGATACCCAGGTGGACAGGGAACATCAATAGAGAAAGAAACAAGGTTAACATTTGAGGTCAATGACCCCTCACATGTAATGATTACTAGGCTTTCCTACCTCATATTGTTCTATCAGTTTGTTGCTCTATCAGTTATAACCATAAAGTCATACAGCATAGCAACTAGCTGTTAGGCCCATTTTCCAACACTAGGCCCATGGTGTGCCTGTCTTGATACATACTTCTCAAATGTTGAGAGAATCTCTGCCCTGGTGAATCTTCTCTGCACCCTCTCCAGTGAAGTCAAGTCCTTCCCATAGTGTGCCAGGTAGAACTGCACACAGTAGTCCAACTGTCCTTATGATATGATATGATACGATATGATAGGATAGAACTTTATTTGTCCCAGGAGGGAAATTGATCTGCCAACAGTCATAAAACACAAGATACATGAAACATGAAATTAAAGTGACGAGTGGAAAGAATTGGGGTTATGCAAAGATTTGAGGGGGGGGGGGGGGGGGCTGTCAGTCTACCCCACGACAGAAGGGGGAGGAGTTGTACAGTTTAATAGCCACAGGGAAAAAGGATCTCCTGCGTTCTGTACTGCATCTTGGTGGAACCAGTCTGTTGCTGAATGTGCTCCTCAGGTTGACTAGTGTGTCATTGTATTACCAATGTAAGACAATAACCTTTCTACTCTTACTTTCTATGCCCTGGCTAATGATAGCAATAATCCTATTTAGAAACAAGGAACTGCTGGTTTACATTAAAACATAGTGGTGGACTATCTCAGTGGGTTGGGCAACATCTCTGGAGAACATGGATAGGTAATATTTCCAGTTGGGACCCTTCTTCAGATTCAGTCTGAGAAGGGGGTCCCAATCTGAAACATCACCTATCCGTGTTCTCCAAAGATGCTGCCTGACCCACTGAGTTACTCCAGCACTTTGTGTCAATGATCCTGTTTATCTTCCTCACCACTTCATCTCCCTAAGCTGCCACCTTTAGGGATCCTTAGACGAATGCACCAAGATCCTTCTGTTCTGTAATCACAGTAAACCCTGACAAAAGGAAGAAAGCAATAGAATTTGTCAACACTTTGCCTGGGAGAGTTCATGATTTTTCATGGCACAATGCAATAGCAGTTGAACAAGTATGAACAGATAGACTACGTGGTTCAGGAAGGTGGCTCACCATTGTTTTTGCTGGACTACTGAGGTGGAAGTTAATGTCAGCAACGCCAAGAACTTGCAAATGAAAAAAAAAGAACTCGTATTACTGTAACAAATAATGAAAATATACATGAGATCTGGGTGAAAATTGAAACAAGGTTTGCCGTAATGTTTAGTGGAATGTTTTTAAACAAATGCGCCCTCTGAATTTCAGCTGCTAGCCAGATTTTTCTGCATGGTGATTAGACTGGCTCATATGTTGAAATAAATCTGTGTGTTGCTAATTACTGAAATGGCCTAACTCTGCAAAATTTCAGGCAGCAAACGGGGTCTGGCAGTAGCTAGTCACAGAACTGATTTAACCAAAACTACAAAAAATTCAAAATGTCAATGGTGAGAGCATTTTTCTTCCAATATTATCTGTGTTGAATTTAATAATCTTAATACCTGAACAGAAGAAAAGACTAGGAATAAAGAATAGCTCTTCAGAGTGACAGAAGGTGGAAAATGAGGCCCCAGAACACATTCTGGGATCTATATTGAAAGTCTAGAACTTGGAAACAAAACACAATTTCTAAACCAGTTGCTAAAACTAAATTGGGAATAGAGAAAAATAATAAGAGGATTGCAACACATTTCTTAAATCAATATAGACTTTCAAAATGAGTATTTAATTGATGAATGCAACATTGATGTGCCATTACTTTTTACTGGATGTGGCAAGGATTAAGTACATCTGAGAATACAAGTACTTAAATCACTTAAAGGTTGCTACAGAAGACAATCACTAAAGCAAACCAAACCGTATGGATTATTACCAAAGGACAGAATGAAGTAATAATGTTAAACTTGCATCAAATCTTGGTTAGACTGCACTTAGGTTACAATTTAAAGTTCTGGTTATCATATTTTTAAAGTGAGATACTATCTCTCAAGTGGTTGCAAAAACAATATGAAATAATGACATCAGAACCGAGATTTTTCCTCATCAACAGGATGAACAGGCTGGGGTCTCTTTTGTTGAAGAATGAAAAGGGTGAAGAGCCCAAGAGAGGGTCACACAGACATGTGTGAAAAGAAACAATCTGGAAGTTAGAAAAATTTCAAAGAACACAATGTCACAAGACTTGTGATCCAATTACCTGCAGCTGAGTACCATAGGTTCCACTGCTTCAGTGGCCGTGAGACCAGTGCTGCTGGGTGTTATGCTGGTTGAAGCTTCAGTGATTTCAAGTGAAGAAACGATCAGGGTCATAATTGCACCCATAAGATTCTGTTGTGTATGTCAGGAGACCTATGCCTATCACAATAAAGTTAAGATGAGGGATTAAAATAATGCTTGCAGCAACACTGTGAGACTGGGGCTTTTCAAACAATTCAATGATTTCAATTGTCTTCATCCCAGTGCATAAATTATCCATTTAATTCACAGCCTTGAATCTTTATAAATTTCTAATTTTGGCTTAGATTATACACCGATGATCCAAAAATTATGACCACTGACAGGTAAAGTGAATAACATTGATTATCTTGTTACAATGGCACCTGTCAAGGGGTGGGATATATTAGGCAGCAAGTGAACAGTCAGTTCTTGAAGTTGATGTGTTGGATGCAGGAGAAATGGGCAGGAGTAAAGACCTGAGCGACTTTGACAAGGGCAAAATTGTTATGGCCAGATGACTGGGTCAGAGCATCTCTGAAACGGCAAGGCTTGTGGGGTGTTCTCGGTCGGTCAGCAGTTGTGAGTACCTACCGACAGTGGTCCGAGGAGGGACAAGCCACAAACCAGTGTTGGGTGCCCAAAGCTCATCGATGCGCGAGGGCAACGAAGGCTATCCCATCCGGTCCGAACCGACAGAAGGTCTACTGTGGCACAAGTCACAGAACATTTTAATGGTGGTCACAGGAGGAATGTATCACAATACACTGTGCATCGCATCCTGCTGCGTATGGAGCTGCGTAGCCGCAGAGTGCCCATGATGACCCCTGTCCACCGCAGATAGCGCCTATAATGGGCACGCGAGCATCGGAACTGGACCTTGGAGCAGTGGAAGAAGGTCGCCTGGTCAGATGAGTCCCGTTTTCTTTTAGATCACGTGGATGGCTGTGTATGTGTGCGCTGTTTACCTGGGGAAGTGATAGCACCAGGATGCACTGTGGGAAGACGACAAGCTGTTGGAGGGACGGTGATGCTTTGGGGAATGTTCTGCTGGGAAACCCTGGGTCCGGCCATTCATGTGGACGTCAATTTGACACGTGTCACCTACCTAAACATCGTTGCAGACCAGGTACACCCCTTCATGGCAATGGTATTCCCTGATGGCAATGGCCTCTTTCAGCAGGATAATGCGCCCTGCCACACTGCACACATTGTTCGGGAATGGTTTGAGGAACATGATGAAGTGTTCACGGTGTTGTCCTGGCCTCCAAATTCTCCAGATCTCAATTCGATTGAGCATCTGTGGGATGTGCTGGATCGACAAGTCTGATCCACAGCGGCTCCACCTCGCAATTTACAGGAATTGAAGGATTTGCTGCTAATGTTTTGATGCCAGACACCACAGGACACCTTCAGGAGTCTTGTAGAGTCCATGTCTCGACGGGTCAGCGCTGTTTTGGTGGCACGCGGAGGACCAACAGAATATCAGGCAGGTGGTCATAATGTTTTGGCTCATCAGTGTATGTATAATATATCTAAAGTTTAAATGTTTTTTAGCATCATTGAGTAATACCGAGATATAGCGTGAAAACAGGCCCTTCCATCAACCAAATCTGCGCTGACCAATAACTACCCACTAATCCTAAATTCATCCCTTATTTTCTTCTCCCCACTTCATCACCAACTGCCCCCAGATTCTATCCCTTACCTGCACACAAAGGACAATTTACAGTGGCCAAGAACCTATAATCTGCACATCTTCGGGAGGTGAGAGGAAACTGGAGGACCTGGAGGAAACTCCTGTCACAAGGAGAACGTACAAACTCCGGACAGCACCTGCAATCAGGATTGAACCTAGGGCTGGCGCTCTGCAGCAGTAGCTCCACAAGATGTGCCATATAATAGGCCAATACAAAAAGTTTCACGGGAGTATTCTTCTTGTATACAACACTGAAGTCAACCAGAAGGGTCATGTAATAATGTCTTAAGTCAAGCTCCTTGGTACAAACCAAGCTCACAGCTTAGTTTATTTAGAGATACTGCATGGTAACAGGCCCTTCGGCCCACCAAATCCGCGCGTGTTGGGAGGGAAAAATCCAGAATTGATTTACATAACAGGCCAGTCAAGTGCTGGAGTAACGCAGCGGGTCAGGCAACATCTCTGGAGGACATGAGGTGACATTTCAGGTTAGGACCCTTCTTTGGTCTGAAGAAGGATCCTGTCCCGAACAAGCCTGAGTTACTCTACCACTTTGTGTTCTCCCATTTGAATCGCAGATTAAAAAATGAAATGAGTTACAGAATAATGGTAAAGAAGGAATTGAAGATGGAGAGGATTCTCAAGAGTCTAGAGTAGCAGCAAGATGCATGCCACTGGTGATATGGCAAAGGGAATTGAGATTCACCAGAGGCCTCATTCGAAAAAGTGGAAAGCTAACAGTTTGTAACTAGAATGAAATACTGTCGTTTGTTTCAAAATAGAATTTTATAAAATTATGAGAGGCATACATAGGGAGAAAGTCAGAACCTTTTTCCCAATGTGGAAATTTCAAATACTAGAAGGCATAGCTTTAAAGTGAGAGGGGAAGGTTTAAATGAGATGTGCGGGGCAAGGTTTTTAAACAGAGACCAGTAGGTGGCTGGAACACGCTGCATGTGGTGGTGTAGGAAGCCAATACAATAGCGGTATTTAAGAAACTTTTAGATAGGCATATGAATATGCAGGAATGGATGGATATAGATTCCTTGCAGGCAGAAGGGATTAGATTAATTTGGCATTATGTTTGGCACTGCCTTGATGAGGTGAAGGCCTGTGCTGTCCTGTTAATCCTTTTTTTAATACCAATGGACTTATTTCATGCATTAATATTTGTAAGGCATTCTGGCGCTCATTCGGCTTATAACATTGCACAGGTCAGATTGACCTTGGTTTCCTGCTAAATTGTTAATTAGCTGCCATCACTGAACATTTCATAGTTCAGCATAATGATCTTGACAGCTAGGAAGCAATTATAACTTTAGCTGACTCAAGCTACATTTGAGCAGAAACACTTAAATATAAAAGGATGTGATATCTTTAAACAGCCGAGTTTGCTTTTACACATCTGAGAAACTCATTTCCTTTGCTGCCTCAAAGACGGCCACACCCTTGGTACTAAAGTTTTGGTGAAGGAAGTTTCATATTGTTTACTGATGGTGAATATTCATGGTGTTAAATTTGAAAATTGTAGTGGAAATGTAAAATCAGATTCAACTGCTTTGGTAAAATGTAGGTATTAACAAAACAATTCACATTGAATCCATATGACGATATATTTTGCAGGATAAAGCAAGATAAAGCCATTCAATACAAATAGCTGAGTTTTGCAAAAGATTTTGCCAAAATATAGGGCGGCAACTGGTGCAGCTGATAGAGCTATTGGCTTATGCGCGAGAGATCCTGGTTTAATCCTGACCTCGGGTGCTGTCTGTGTGGAGTTCGCACATTCCCTCTGTGACTGTGTGGGTTCCCTCCGGGTATACCGGTTTCCTCCCATATCCCAAGGGCATAGGAATTTGTAAATTATTTGGCCTCTGTAAATAGCCCCTTTTGGTTCTGGTATCATTTTAGCACAAACATTGATATCTGTGAGTAGAGGAGTGGGCCCTCCAACCCCTCACTGCTCAGGCCCTCAAATAAGGTTTGTGTTCCCCTTGTAACTGGCTGACGTTGAGCAAATTACAAGAGCATTATGTTTAGAATGAGGCCAAAAGTAAGCTCCACCCTCCCTTCCCCTTGCCTGGGATGAGAAGTTAGGCCTGCATTTGCAATCTAATAAATCTTAACTGATCTTTCACAAACGTGCCTATATCTCTTTCACCTGATGGTGAACAATACAATGCACCACTTCTCATCCATCTGTGTTGGTGTTCATTTCCTGATTACAACCCCATTCCGTAAGGTTAATACCCTTTCGCATTTGATCGTAATCTCTTCTGAATTAACTTCTTTGCACAATTTGATGTCATGCTCAAAATTTCAATTTATCTTTCCCATTCCCAGGTCCAAATTGATTATGTGAAGGATGTGAGGTGTTTGAATGAGGATTGGATCTGACAATACCAGTGGCTCTTCGTTGATAGTGTGAAACATAATTTTATACAAGTTAATGCCCAGAGCAACTATCTTTAACTGTGTTATAGAATCATAGTCATACATCATGGAAACAAACCCTTCGACTAAACTCCTTTGTGCCGACCAAGATGTCTCATCTAAGCTAGTCCCATTTACCTTCACCAGACTTGAAAATCATGAGGGGAATGGAGTGGGAATGCACAGTCTTTTACCAAGGACAGGGCAATCAAGAACCAGAGGACAGGTTTAGGGTGAGATGGAAAGATTTAAGAGGAAGCTGAGGGGAAACATTTTGGACAGGGAGGGTAGTGGGTATATGGCATGAGCTACTAGAGGAGGTGGCTGAGACATATATAATAACAATATTTAAAAGACATTTGGACAGGGTCATGGGTAGGAAAGGTTTAGAGGGCTATGGGCCAAATGCAGGTAAATGGGACGAGCTTAGATGAGGCATCTTGGTGAATACATGACAAATTTCACCCCATCTAAGCCCTTGTTATCGTGGCAGTCCCAGTCTGTATTGGGAACGTTTAAATCCCATACTATGACAACCCTATTAATAAGGTCATAAGTAATAGGACAGAGTTAGGCCATTTGGCCTATCAAGTCTACTTCGCCATTCAATCATGGCTGATCTATCCCTCCCTCCTAACCCCATTCTCCTGCCTTCTGCCCATAACCCCTGACACCTTTAGTCTTGCAGCTGTCTGCAGTCTCCCAGCATATTTGTTCCTCTAATTCCCGTTGATTATTTGGAGGCCGAGAGTACAATTCCAATAGTGATCATCCCCTTTTAATTTTTCACCTCCACCCATGCAGTCTCACTTGACAATCCTCTGTTCCTCATTTTTCTACTTGTCTCTTGACTCCATATAGTTCCATCCCTGGTCATGTGTCTATCTTTATGGAAATCAAATATCTCTGCCTGGAGTTTTCCGTCAGTGGGGGAAAACTCCAGGCAGATATATTTGATTTCCATAAAGATAGACATATTGGCCGATGGTGACCTCAATAAAATATGCAAACTCACACTTAGTTTAGCTCAGTTTAGTTTAGAGATACAGCGCGGGAAACAGGCCCTTCGGCCCACCGAGTCTGCGCCGACCAGCGATTCCCGCACACTGACACTATCCTACACACTCTAGGGATAATTTTTACATTTACCAAGCCAATTTACCTACATGCTGTACGTCTTTGGAGTGTGTGAGAAAACCGAAGATGTTGGAGAAAACCCACGTGGTCACGGGGAGGACGTCCAAACTCCGTACTGACAGCACCAACTGGGTCTCCGGCGCTGCAAGCGCTGTAAGGCAGCAACTCTACCACTGCACCACCATGCCACCCCTAATTAACCTCCTATTGAGAATGTGAGGAAAATACTCCAAGTCTTTTCCACGTAATACTCCAAGACTTTTAAATTGCCTGCCTGCAGGTTGGTCAAGATAATTCCCTATCCATAAAATCAGTAAAACTGACAGGTGACTGAAAAACAAGGAAAAGATTGGTGTTTAAACAAGTTAAAACTTTTTGAAACTATCATGTATATCACGTATGTCGATAAACTTTTTACAACTTTCAGAAAATCTAAAGTAACATGTCATTGGAGAGATTTTGAAGTGTGTTTTTAATTTAACATGCTGAGGGAAAATGTTTAAAAGATCTTTTCAAATTAATAAGCCATGGGCATGATTTGACAAGGTCCTTCTAAATTATTAAACCATGGAAAAAGTTTCAGAACTTTTCAAAGCCGGCCACACCATTTTGGAAGGCCTTTAAACAATTTTTTTAATTAACGAGTTGTTGGAAAGATGTTACATTTTTAAAATAAGCTGTTTTGAAATCTGCCACCTGGATCTCCCACAGCTGCTCTCTTCCATTACAATCTTCTTCTGTTGTGTGAAAACACTTTGTATGTCTCCTCAAACCCAGTGCAAAGTTGTCAAGCCATTTATTGTCTCAACTGGAGGCCACATAGTTCACGTTCATGCCTCATCTTTGTTCTTGGTGGATGGGACTGGGAATGTAAAAGATGTATGCAAATATCATCTGCAGTTTATAAGTTAGAAGAGATAAGTTTAGTTCAGTTTAGAGATACAGTGTGGAAACAGGCTCTTTGGCCCACCAAGTCCACGCTGACCAGAGATCACCCCGTACACTAGTTTTGTTTTGGGTGGTTTCTGCTTCCTCAGGGTGTGACACTGCCAGCTGCAAAAGAGGGCAGGAGGGAAATGTGTTTAACTGGCTAATGTGGTAGTCATGGCTGAATATATAATAGTGTGTCCAAGCTGTGAGCTGTGGTTGTGAGGCTTGCAATCATGTAAAAAGTATGAGAATGATGTGAAACATCTGCATGCTATTTGCAAGTCCTGATTGAAGCAGGAGGTTGGTAGTGGTTGAGGATGGTGGTGTATGTAGTTCCAATGATACATTCACTGACCACTCACACAGCACTGCTTTCAGGTATCTGGAGGTGCCCTAATGCAATACATCTCTGTGGTTGCCGACTCCCATTGCCCTTTCACCAAGCATGTGTCAGGCCTTCTGGTCTTTTGGGCATATAGGATTCACCTCTCTTCTGTCTCATCTTTCGTGGTATTTAAAACCTGGGTATTTAAAACCTTGGTGCCCAGGACACCCTTCCATCAGCCATTCTCCTCACCTTTCAGGTCAGATTCACTTCCCAAAGCGTTTCCAACTCTGCGGCAGCCATAATGGAGCTTTCCTTTCAGACACGTAGACTGTTTTCTCATTCTCTAAGGAGACGTGGGTGTTTCTGGCAAGGACAGCATTTAACGTCTGTCTCAAATTGCCCTTAAGAAGGCGGTGGTGAGTCAAAGTCCTCGAATTGCTGCAGTCTTTGTGGTGAAGGCACTCCCACGGCTGGATGAAGAGTTGTGTGATTTAAGCTCTGAAGGGACAGATAAACATTTCCAAATCGGAAGAGTATGTGTAACATGCAGGAGATGTTGCAGGCAGAAGGTGTTCCCTTGCCATTCTGCTCTTATCCTTCTACATTGAAGAGGTCAGAGATTTGGGAGATTGTTAATCAATTCTACCGAATTTTAAATACCAACTTTGGGCTTCCTGCTGAGACAAGCTACAATTTGCCATAGAGCCATGCAGCATGGAAACAGGCCCTTCAGCCCAATCTGCCCATGCCGACCAAGAAGTCCCATCTACACTAGTCCCTCTTGTCCGCCTTTGGCCCATATTCCTATCCATGTACCTATCTAAATACCTTTTAAATGTTGTTAAAGGTATCTGCCTCAACTACCTCCTCTGACAGCTCGTTTCATGCACCCACCACCCTCTGTGTGAAAAAGTTGCCCCTCAGGTACCGATTAAATCTTTTCCTTCTCATCTTAAATCTATGTTCCCTGGTTATTCCCCATCTCTGGGTAAAAGACTGTGCATTCATCTCAATATCGTATACACTTCTATAATATCACCTTCATCCTCCTGAGCTCTAAGGAATAGAATTCTAGCCTGCTCAACCTCTCCCGGTAGCTCAACTTCTCAGGTCCTGACAACATCCTTGTAATTCTCTGTATTCTTTCCAACTTAACACCATATTTCCTATAGCAGGGTGAACGAAACTGAACACAATACTCCAAATGTATTTGGAGTCACCAACATTTTGTAGAACAAAATCATCAGTGTAGTTCGCATGTGCTGCAGGTAGATTTCATACTAAAGACTCAACAAAGATGCCAAACCACCTGTGTTACATGCAAGATGATTGCACTTCAGTCCCACCAGTTTTAGGAGCCTCCTCTATGTCAACACCAAAAAGAAAAAGCCTGCTGAGAAAGAAAAAAATAAATAGAAATCATGCACCCATTGTATCCCAGAAGTAAAATAGTCTTTATGGGTTCAGAACCTTTTTCCCATTTTAAGAGGAAAAGCAATTAATTACAACACGTTAAATCAGAGATAGTCTATTTTAATAGAATACTTAACAGTTCTACACACCCTACAGGGTCTGACCATTCCAATGTTATCATCAAAGCTTTTTTTAATCTCCCAATATTACATTGGCTTGGCAGAAGCACATCATCTATAGTTTTAGTTGCTACTCGAGCAGCTGGTTTCTTAGCTCCAGCTCTTTATCAGTCCCTTAGGTGAAATTCAGCAAAGTGTTTGATTAAAATTCAATCCTTTCATTACCCTTCAGGATGTTGTCCCAGGTATTCCTCAGGGCAATGTCCCTGGTCTAACTACCTTTGGCACCTTCATCAATCATCTTTCCTCCACCATAATTTATTTATTCATTCACAGAATGTAGGTTCTGCTAACAGGCCCCCTTGTATTGTCCATCTCCAGAAACAGGGCTACCACCTGATAATTTCACAGTGTGAAGGCCATTTGCAACTGCTCAGATAGTGAGACAGATTATGCCCACCATCATAACTGCTTCAGGCTTGGAATGGTGAGTGCAGAGGAACATTCCCTCCACAAACACGACCTCTGTCAAGGGTAAATCCGCTCCGCTCCCATCAACATTAAAGTGCTTTGCCATTGCCAAATGCTCTCCATCAACATCTTGTTACTATTAACTAGAAACTATCTGAACCAACCACACAAATGCTATGGATGCCAAAGCAGATCAGAGGCTGGCTATTCAATGAAAAGTTACTCATCCTTCAATTTTCCACAGCCGCTCCCTTACCTCTAAGGAACTTTTCGGAAACATGACAGAAATCCTTACATTTTCCTTCTCAAGCTGAGTCACTCTCTTCTGCTGACCAGCAACACACAGAAGATGCAGTAACCTAGCTTAGTTTGGTTTAGTTTAGTTTAGTTTAAAGGTATAGCGCAATACAGGCTCTTTGGCCCACCAAATCCATGCCAACCTGCGATTCCCGCACACTAGCACTATCCTACACACGAGGGACAATTTACAATTTTACCAAAGCCAATTAACCTACAAACTTGTATATCTTTGGAATGTGGGAGGAAACCGGAACTCCGGGAGTGATCCCATGTGGTCATGGAGAGCACATACAAACACCATACAGACAACACCCGTAGTCATGATCGAACCCTGGTCCCTGGTGCTGTAAGGCAGCAACTCTACCGCTGTGCCACCCCTATGGATGCCAAAGCTTTGGATACATGCAAACAAAAATACATACAAAATTAGATACATAGCATAAGTAACTATTAAAGCTATTTCTTTCTTAAGTAAATATTCCTTTACTAATAGATATATATGTAAAAAAGGTGTAAGAAACCCCCAAGATGAACATCAAGATATATTTTCCATTTCCATCAATAATCATTGCACCACATTAAATGCTTTTTTATACTTGGCGAGCAGTATGCCGTTGCACTGGCTACTTTCTTTTGTGAGGATGCAGTTCCAAAGGTGCAGAATTACGTCTCAATAATTGAATAATCCCATTGTGGATTATCAGTCATTTACTTTGGAATCTGCTCTCATAGCGAGAAAAAAACTAATGTTCTGAGATTAAAAGTGCAGCATGGGTCATAAATAGCAGGAAGGAAGTACAATTTGCATCTCATAAAATGCTTTTGTTGACAGTCATGGTTTAAGGCCACTCTGCAATCTGAAGCAAAAATACACACTGTGAACAATACTGTTTAATGCTCCTTTGAGAGGAGCATATTCTCCAGCTTAATATGATTAAATAAATGAGTAAAGATCCGGTAGCATATTGTCAAGATGTGATGCATTACAATCGGAGATAAGGTAAGTTATTAATGGCCCCAAATCGGGCTTGAGGTTGCATCATTGATCTGATATGTGACTGGGTTGTGAGTAAAGGGGAGTGCCAGCAAATAGGTTTAAAGGCCAGGAGGAATGGGTGATAAGCTGAGGATCAAGGGGAAGATTGTCGTCAAGCAAGGAGAGAGACTTCAAGGGTGTTGAAGAAGGGTGTTGACAAGAGAGATTGGGCCAAGGATATGTCACACTGCAAGATCAAGGGCTAGTAGGAGGAAGGCAATGGTGGGGGCTAGGATTGGTCATGGGTTAATGGGCATTGCTATATGAGATTGGCTGAGGGTGAGTGTCACATACTCAGGATGTAATCAGTGAGTAGGGGCTTTAGTGTTACTTGGGGGGAGTGAGTGGAGAGACTCAAAGAATAAAATCTAAGCATGGGCTTCCTTTAGTGGGCCCCAATCAGTACTGTGCTATAATTGTTCCAGGAGAACATGATACTATTTCCATGACAATGCACCAAGAAGAAGATTGTTTATGGAATGACGTCATTTGATATGTATCTGCTTATGTCAGGTCCACAAGTGTGATTTTGACAGGAGGTCAAATTGCTGGAGTGACACAATTTAATATAATTCTATTGGGTCTCCCGTCAGCCTCAAAAGAAAACAATCCAAGTTTGTCCAACTTCTCCTTAGAGTTAATACTTAATCCAGATCAGCTCTTCTGCATCCTCTGCAAAGTCTTGACATATTTCTTTTTGTAAGGTAATTAAAACTGCACCCCACACTCCAAACTCTTTCCTCATGCTTCAGCCACTCACCTACACCAGGGGCAATTTACAGTGGTCAAGTAGCAGATCAGGACATCTTTGGGATGCAGGAGGAAACCGGAGCACCTGGAGGAAGCTGACATGGTCATGGGCAGAATGTGAAAATTCCACACAGACAGTAGTGAGGTTAACCTCAAACCAGGTGTACCTGGAGCTTTGGGTCATTGTGCTGTAGGCCCCAATCTGTCCCATATGCAGGGAATCACCAGCTGAAGGAAGTGTCAGATAAGTTAGAATGAAAAATAATTCTACTAAAGAGGGATATGGGGAGAAAGCAGGAAAAGGGTACTGATTCTGGATGATCATCCATGATCATATTGAATGACGTTGTTGGCTTGAAGGGCCGAATGGCCTACTCCTGCATCTATTTTCTATGTTTTTATGTTTCTATGAAGACAAACCAGGGTGACCAGGCAACACTAAACCTAATAGTGTTTAAATCAAACTATGTAATAAGGTGACATTGCACGAAGTGATAGATGATACGCAGTAGCCAATGCCTGTTTCAAAGGATTTATATACAGAGTTGGCAAGAGTCAAAGTTTTCAAGTTATTTCAATCACTTGTATATGGCCAGCTTAGTATGTCCTAGGAGAATCAACAATATTTGAAAATTAATACTCTTACAGGTCATTCCTCCTATATAAACCTATCTTATCACGTGCAATCAATACCAGAGATCAATTAAACAGTCACGGATGTATGCTATAGACAATAAGGCATAGATTACTGTATATACAATCAAAACATTGTACTAACAGCCAGAAGTACCAAAGAAGAAACAAGTGTGCAATTGTATAAGACAGGAGTAAATTATTTTGGGCTAAAAGTAAATGCAGAAGTAAAATTAAAAATCAGTCAAAGTAAAAGTGGAAACAATTCTGAAGCCAAGAGAACCTGAAAACATTGTGGAATTTAGGTCATTCTTAGGCATGTTTACAATACTATGCTAATGTTTAAGAAGGAGCTGCGATGCTGGTTTACACTGAAGATAGTCGCAAAATGCTGGAGTAAATCGGCAGGCCAGGCAGCATCTCTGGGGAAAAGGAATAGGTGACGTTTCAGGTCGAGACCCCTCATCAGACTTAGTCTGTTGAAGACCGATTCCTTTCCTCTACTCTGTGAATGTTTCATGGATCTTGCAATAACATTGACAGTACTGAAGACAAAGGAAAATGGGATTTTAAGCAAAGTACAGCAAAATTCACATGTGAAGGTTAGTAATGCCTTCTATTCTTAGTGAGAATAACCATTAAATGGCAAATTACATCCGATTTGCAGGTTCATTTGGATGGGAGACGGGAAGGGAGGGGGGGGGGGGGGGGAAGGGAGATGTGTTGGTTGCTACGAATGTATGCCTGGCACAGTATCCATAAACAGAGGCTTCATGGTGGCTCAGATTAAACTCATGTTCAATTTATAAAGATTGCTGTAATTTCAAGCACATTCTTTAGTAGTTATGTTTGTGTGATGCATTGGAGGGAAATGGAAGGATGATGTATGGTCTTTTCACAAGCTAATCGTAAACTGCAGTGGTATTTGGAGGAAGTCAGTCTAACATCTGTGCATGTGTGAGAAATTGTGTACGTCTGGAGATTCTGTGCCTTTTCAATTGGAACTGACAGCACAGCTAATTAGGCCCTATCTTCTCTCCCTTGTTTGCTGGATCATTTCTCATCTCCTTCTGACACTTGTTATGGGTGGTGTTGAAGGCAGTCCTCTTCCACGACATCTCCTCCTTGTCATCCTCTTCCTGTACTCCACCTTTTCCTCCTCTTCCTGTATTTCCTATTACTGCTACTCTTGCCAGAGGCTGTCAGGCAATGACTCTACCCAGTTGTTTGCTAATTTGTGTGTAAGAAGTAGCGAATGACAAAGTAGGGGGCCTTATCTGGCGAGTACTAGCAAGGACTGTAGGAGGGAAGCAGGGAATTCCAATCTTGTTTTAAGCATTCTTGTAATACCTCCTTGTTTAGCCACAGCTTTCATTATATTAATGCTTAGCTGTAGTGCTGAATACCAGAAGCCAGGTATGGAGGAGATAGAATTGAACTCTCAATTGTCATCCACTGAATCCCTGGAGGATGCCAGCTGGCTATTACTCTCTCCAAATGATGGATTCAAGCAAGCCCCCAGGATACCTGGCATTGACCATAATAGCCTCTCCCTCGCGGTCAACCATGACGGAAACATGGAGGGAACGGAAAACCATGCCCTTCATGAAGAGCTCTGAGTTCTGAATAGGATTGTTAATGAATTTATGAACCCAGGGCATGCTAAGAGTGCTGGCATTTCCACAGGCTTGCTCTGCCTCAAGATCTCTGCACCAGCAAAAATGGAGGAAGTCATTTCTTCTAGAATGCAGAGCATTATAAATCTCATAAATATCTCTGTGAGCAGCAAACTATGAGAAATAGCATAGATCATCCACAGATACCTTCTAGAATGATCCTGGGGCTAGGAGGTTGAGTGCGACAGGTACCTTGATATTGATTGGCAGATAAAGGTGCGAGCATATAGTTCAGGTGGCAAAATGGTTGCAGACTCTACAATGGTAACTCTTGAATTGGACGATAGAAGTGTGAGTCTCTGTAGACTGAAAACATCTACAGTAGCGAGGCCTAAACCCTTCAGAACTACAGTCCATGCATGTGGTCCCTCTCATTCCTTGGCCCCAGTTTAAGTCTTCAAACAAATACTGTGAATCCATCAGGTAAAAATCATGTATAAGGTGTTTTCAGGTTCTGAAGACTCAGTTGTGAGTAGATTAGCAATGAGCAGGTAGCCACAAGAATATTCTGCAGCAGACTAACAATATGAGTGGTCGTTTAGGTCATATAGCTACTGAGTATGCAGAAGTTTTTGAGACGCCTGTCACATACACACTTCGGAGTTCAATGCTAAAAATATGTTGTTACATTACAAATTAGGTTCACGTCCAACAGCAGAACATGCAATCCGTGCAACTCGACTTATGCTGCAAATTGCCTCAATACATTTCGAGAATGATGCAAAACCAGCGCAAGCAATCATTATCATGCACTAGTCAGGAAAAAAAATCAATTTCCATTTGTATATCTTGAAATTTACATGTTTTGCAATTACTTTTCTAGGTCAGCATTCCTTTGAAAGTATAACAATGTATTTGGGTAGGGTGCCAATGAAGTTATTCACAGCAATAATGTATTCATGGGCAGAACATAAATATTTAACCTGGCTTTTCAGCTCAGTGCACCATGGATAATGGAAGTGGGCATGTAGCACTGAATTGTTTTCCACAAATTGGCCCAAGGATGTTTTCCTCCACAATTGGCGAGTAGGTTAATTGGCCGCTGTAACTTTCCCCTGGTGTAGAAGATGGGTGATAGGAGCATCAGAAGAGAATTGATGGGCATGTCAGAGAGAGAGGGATGCAGGGAAACAGATGGGATACTGAGATTGTTCCGCGTGGTCACTTTCGATGGTGTAAGGAAATATGAAGGATGACATACAAACCAACCACTCCTCAATAGCAGGAACCAGCCATCAGTCAATTGACTGTTCAGTTTTTAATCTGATGTTCAGTTTTATGTCGACTTATAGTTCTTCTACCATTGAGAATGAAGGGTGAGATCGATGAGGGCTGGAGGGATGGTCAGAATAGCAGACGGTATGCCTTTGGCAGGGGCTACGGACAATAACTAGCTACAGGTCCAGCACCCCCTCAACCGGAAGTGCCGGCTCCTCCTTAGCTGATGACCTGAACTCTTTTTATGCACAGTTTGAGACAGGTAACACCACCAGCTCGCCGTCTAAAAACAGCACCGAGGGGGCGCTGGCTAGCGAGGCTGGAGGGGGATCCACCGCCGGGGATGTGCACACATTCTCGGTGTCCGAGCATGAGGTGAGGTGGGCTCTGACGCGTGTGAACACGAGGAAAGCTGGAGGCCCAGATGGTATATCTGGGCGAGTGCTAAAGTCTTGTGCTACTCAGCTTGCTCCAGTGCTCACCACAATATTCAACCTCTCCTTGGCCAAGTCCGTGGTCCCTGCATGCTTCAAAAGATCCATCATTGTACCGGTGCCAAAGAATGCCTCTCCAGCGTGTTTAAATGACTACCGACCGGTGGCCCTCACCTCGGTTGGCATGAAATGCTTCGAGAGGCTAATCAAGAAGCACATCTGCGCCCTCCTTCCTCGCAACATGGACCCACTGCAGTTCACATACCGTCCGAACAGGTCCACGGATGATGCGGTCTCCCAGGTTCTGCACACCGATCTCTCTCATCTGGACAGCCAGGGGGGCTATGTGAGGATGCTGTTCATTGACTTTAGTTCAGCATTCAACACAATAGTCCCCAGCAGACTGGTTGAGAAACTGCTGGAACTGGGGCTTAGTACCCCTCTATGTGCCTGGGTCCTGGACTTTCTCACCGCCAGGCCCCAAGTGGTCAGGATGGGGGAACACACATCTAGCCCCCCTCACCCTGAACACACGATCCCCCCAGGGTTGCGTCCTTAGCCCCCTACTGTACTCCCGGTACACACATGACTGTGGGGCCAGGTTCAGCTCAAACTCCATCATCAAGTTTGCTGATGACACTGTGGTGGTGGGCCAGATCTCCAACAACGATGAGAAGGCCTACCGGGAGGAGGTGGCTGATCAGGCACTCTGGTGTCAGGACAATAGCCTCCTCTTGAATGTTACTAAAACGAAGGAGCTGATTGTGGACTTCAGAAGGGCTAAACATCCAAGGACGTACACGCCACTGGAGATAAATGGGTCTACTGTGGATAGGGTGAGCAGTTTTAAATACTTGGGAGTCCGCATCACAGAGGATCTGACATGGGCAACGCACATTGCCGCACTGGTGGGTAAGGGAAAGCAGCGCCTTTACCACCTTAGACAACTGAGGAAATTCAGAGTGTCTCTGAGGATCCTTCATTGCTTCTACTCTGGGGCTGTAGAGAGCATCCTGTCCGGCGGCATCACAGTCTGGTTTGGGAACAGCTCTGCCCAGGACAGGATGGCCCTGCAGAGAGTAGTGCGTTCGGCAGAACGCACCATGGGAACTACACTCGTCCCCCTGCAGGACCTATACATCAGGAGGTGCAGATCCAGAGCAAGCAAAATCATGAGGGACCCCTACCACCCCAGTAACAGACTGTTCCAGATGCTACGATCAGGTAAACGCCTCCGCTGTCACGCTGTGAAAACGGAGAGGATGAGACGGAGTTTCTTTCCACAGGCCAACTTTTATAACTCCAGAGACTAAATTTTTGTCTACACTATAGTAACTTATTAACTTTATTTATATGCTGTAACTGTAATTCTTTTTTGTGCACAATCCGCAGGCATTGCCACTTTCATTTCACTGCAGATCGTGTATGTGTATGTGACAAATAAATTTGACTTGACTTGAACAGTCGGGCAAGTAGGACATCTTTGTATGTCGTAAAATAATGAAATGGAGACACAAGAGACTACGGATGCTGAAATCCAATGAATGGAATCACTAAATCTTCTCTGGATATAGAATTGACTACAAATTAGTTAGGTCATTTGGATAATCCATGGAAAAAAGGTGTATTTTCAACTGAACAGAATTAGGCGATGAAATTTGTCTTTTACCAAATGTCATTACTCTCCCATTTGAGTGCATTTCCAGATTGAGCCTCTGGCCTTTGAAGTTTAAACAACAACCTGAAATATAGGCAGAAAAGATGAGAAAATTGCTAACTGTGTTTGCTAACATCACTGCAAATCAATCACTTTGCAAGCCTTTAAGAGGAAGACCATTGCAGCATTGATTGACAAAGTTATTTTTCATGAGCAACACACCTAAGCCTTTTGTTTCAATTATTCAGAAGGCGAAGGATGTATGTTGGTATATAGTACATCTCAAACTATAATCCAGATATAATAAGCATGGATTTTTATTTAACTTAAAAGCATTAAAAAAAAATTAGGAATTGAATCCTATTTTTTGTGAAAAATCTGGAAATATATTAATGGGTCACAATGCAAAATCCCTCTCAACACAGGCTTACACAAATAATTTTATGTTTAAGGATACTACACATATTTACATACACACAATAATTTGCGTAAAAATAATAACTACAGAAATAAAATCATGGCAGCACAGTGGCACAGCAGCAGAGTTGTTGAGTTGCAGAGACCCAGGTACGATCCTGACTACAGGTGCTGTCTGTATGGAGCTTGTACATTCTCCATGTGACCGTGTGGGTTTTCTCAGGGTGCGCCGGTTTTCTCCCACTCTCCAAAGACCCCCCAATTTGTGGATTAATTGGCTTCAGTAAAAAATGTAAAATTGTCCCTAGTGTGTAGGGTAGTGTTAGTGTGCGGGTGATCACTGGTCAGCACGGATTCAGTGGGCCGAAGGGCCTCTTTCCAGGCTGTATATCTAAAGTCTAAAGAGTACAAATCAGCAGAATGAATCCTACATGTTGATGTTGTGCTTTATTTAGACAACTTGCAATATATTTTATTGTTTGGCAGTTCTTCCTGTGACTCATTCCAGCTGTTTATTTTGCAGTTGCATGATGGTAACTGATGATAAACCATAAGAAGGATTAACAGTAAACAAGGAGGAGCAGCAGAGAACAAATACAGATGAAAGAAACTGTTATTTTGTCCTGACACAGATGGTAATCCTGGCAAGAAGATCAGAATCTAGATATACGAGAATTAGAAACAGGGAATTGCAGATGCTGGTTTAACCAAAAGGACACAAGTTCTATCGTAACTCCATATGTCAGGCAGCTTCTCTGGAGATCAAGAATAGGTGACGTTTCAGATCGACAAGGTCCTGAGCCAAAGCCTCACCTATCCATGTTCTCCAAAGATGCTGCCTGACCCACTGTTATTCCAACATTTTGTGTCCTAAATGTAAGATTGTAATGCAGCTGTTGTGCAGCTGTTACTTCTCTCAAAGCTACCTTAGATTAAAAAATAAAACTTAATGCTAATCCAAAATCCAAACTAACTCAGCATTATTACTGATCCTAAATTCTATTCCAGTTGCACAATGGTGCAGCTGGTGGAGCTGAAACATCACAGCTCCTGTTACCAGGGTTCAATAGTGATCTTCAGTGCTGTCTGTGTGGAGTTAGTACATTATCCCAGTCAATGTATGTTTACACATTCCTCCCACATACCACTCCCACTCCCACTGGTGTTACAGTGGAAGAGCATTTTGGGGGTAGTGAGCACAACTCCAAAGATTTTACGATTGTTTTGAATAGGTTGATGGTTGATGGTTGGACCATGCGGGAAAGTACTAAGTTGGAGTAAGGCAAACTACAATGTTATAAGGCAGGACTTCGGGAGGGTACAGTGGCAGCAACAAGACCTGATGGGATTTATCCCAGGTTATCCTAGGTTTAGAATAAAGGGGAGGCCATTTAAAACTGAGGTGAGAAGGAACTTTTTAACCCAGAGAGTTGTGAATTTGTGGAATTCTCAGCCACAGAGGGCAGTGGAGGCCAAATCACTGGATGGATTTAATAGAGTTAGATAGAGCTCTAGGGGCTAGTAGATTCAAGGGCTATGGGGAGAAGGCAGGCGCGGGTTACTGATTGTGGATGATCAGCCATGATCACAATGAATGGCGGTGCTGGCTCGAAGGGCCGAATGGCCTCCTCCTGCACCTATTTCCTATGTTTCTATATGTTATTGAGAGGGACAAAAGAGGAGATTGCAGCTGCTGTAGTGAACATCTTTCTAGCCACAGGTGCGGTCAGGTGGACTGGAGAGTAGTTAATATTGTTCCTTTATTTAAGAAGGGAAGTAGAGAATCCAGTGAGCCTCACATCAGTAGTAGGAAAGCTATGGAGAGGATTCTTTAACTCCCATTTTGAAGAGAATGGATTAATTAGAGATGGTCAACATGGCTTTGTACATGACAGGTTATGCCTTAATAACTTGATCAAGTTTTTTGAGCAAGTGACGAAGATGAACCATGAGGGTAGTACAGTGGATGTTGCCTTGAAGACAGAAGCAGGGGAATTTATTATGGGGAACAAAGAAATGGCAGACGAGTTAAACCGTTACTTTGGATCTGTCTTCACTGAGGAAGATACACACAATCTCCCAAATGTTCTAGGGGCCGGAGAACCTAGGGTGATGGAGGAACTGAAGGAAATCCACATTAGGCAGGAAATGGTTTTGGGTAGACTGATGGGACTGAAGGCTGATAAATCCCCAGGGCCTGATGGTCTGCATCCCAGGGTACTTAAGGAGGTGGCTCTAGAAATAGTGGAAGCATTGGAGATCATTTTTCAATGTTCTATAGATTCAGGATCAGTTCCTGTGGATTGGAGGATAGCAAATGTTATCCCACTTTTTAAGAAAGGAGGGAGAGAGAAAACGGGTAATTATAGACCAGTTAGTCTGACATCAGTGGTGGGGAAGATGCTGGAGTCAATTATAAAAGACGAAATTGCTGAGCATTTGGATAGCAGTAACAGGATCATTCCGAGTCAGCATGGATTTACGAAGGGGAAATCATGCTTGACAAATCTACTGGAATTTTTTGAGGATGTAACTAGGAAAATTGACAGGGGAGTCAGTGGAAGTGGTGTACCTCGACTTTCAGAAAGCCTTCGACAAGGTCCCACATAGGAGATTAGTGGGCAAAATTAGGGCACATGGTATTGGGGGTAGGGTACTGACATGGATAGAAAATTGGTTGACAGACAGAAAGCAAAGAGTGGGGATAAATGGGTCCCTTTCGGAATGGGAGGCAGTGACCAGTGGGGTACCGCAAGGTTCGGTGCTGGGACCCCAGCTATTTACGATTTACATTAATGACTTAGACGAAGGGATTAAAAGTACCATTAGCAAATTTGCAGATGATACTAAGCTGGGGGGTAGTGTGAATTGTGAGGAAGATGCAATAAGGCTGCAGGGTGACTTGGACAGGTTGTGTGAGTGGGCGGATACATGGCAGATGCAGTTTAATGTAGATAAGTGTGAGGTTATTCACTTTGGAAGTAAGAATAGAAAGGCAGATTATTATCTGAATGGTGTCAAGTTAGGAGGAGGGGGAGTTCAACGAGATCTGGGTGTCCTAGTGCATCAGTCAATGAAAGGAAGCATGCAGGTACAGCAGGCAGTGAAGAAAGCCAATGGAATTTTGGCCTTCATAACAAGAGGAGTTGAGTATAGGAGCAAAGAGGTCCTTCTACAGTTGTACCGGGCCCTGGTGAGACCGCACCTGGAGTACTGTGTGCAGTTTTGGTCTCCAAATTTGAGGAAGGATATTCTTGCTATGGAGGGCGTGCAGCGTAGGTTCACTAGGTTAATTCCCGGAATGGCGGGACTGTCGTATGTTGAAAGGCTGGAGCGATTGGGCTTGTATACACTGGAATTTAGAAGGATGAGGGGGATCTTATTGAAACATATAAGATATGTACTCCAAAGACGTACAGGTATGTAGGTTAATTGGCTGGGTAAATGTAAAAATTGTCCCTAGTGGGTGTAGGATAGTGTTAATGTACGGGGATCACTGGGCGGCACGGACTTGGAGGGCCGAAAAGGCCTGTTTCCGGCTGTATATATATGATATGATGATATGATATGATAATTAGGGGATTGGACACATTAGAGGCAGGAAACATGTTCCCAATGTTGGGGGAGTCCAGAACAAGGGGCCACAGTTTAAGAATAAGGGGTAGGCCATTTAGAACGGAGATGAGGAAGAACTTTTTCAGTCAGAGAGTGGTGAAGGTGTGGAATTCTCTGCCTCAGAAGGCAGTGGAGGCCAGTTCGTTGGATGCTTTCAAGAGAGAGCTGGATAGAGCTCTTAAGGATAGCGGAGTGATGGGGTATGGGGAGAAGGCAGGAACGGGGTACTGATTGAGAGTGATCAGCCATGATCGCATTGAATGGCGGTGCTGGCTCGAAGGGCTGAATGGCCTACTCCTGCACCTATTGTCTATTGTCTATTGTCTACATGCATCTGGGAGAAATTCCTCTTCATCTCTGTCTAGAATAAGTAACCCCTTATTTAAATATAAGATCATAATATATAGGAGCAGAATTAGGCCATTAAGTCAATTGAGTCTGCTCTGCCATTTGATCATGCCTGATCCATTTTTTCCTCTCAACCCCATTCTCCTGCCTTCTCCCCATAACCTTTGACGCTCTGACTAATCAAGAACCTATCAATCTCTGCCTTAAAAATATTCAATGACTTTGCCATAGTAATTTTGGGACCATATCCCGAAGAGAGAAAATATTTTTTCATTTCCTACATGTCAAGCCTCAGAATCTTTGTCATTCAAATCCTTAATAGAGTGGACAAAAGCGGACCTTGCGCTGATTCCTGTGGCACACCACTGGTCATAGGCCTCCACACTGAATAGCAATCTGCTCCTCCCAAGCTCTGACACCTTCCTCCAAGCCATTTTTGTATTCAGTTGTCTCACTGATCCTGGATCCAATGTGATTTAACCATCAAGATTAAGCTACCACATGGGACCTTGTCAAAGGCCTTGCTAAAGTCCATGTAGTCATGTGAACTGCCCTGCTCTAGTCAGTCCTCTTTGACACATCTTCAAAAATTGGAATCAAATTTGTTTGGCATGATTTTCCATGCACAATGCTTTCCTGACTATCCCTTATAAGACCTTGACTTTCTAAATGCGGGTAGATCCTGCCTTCTGAATTCCCTCCTGTAACTTTCCCATCACTGATGCTCGGCTCACTGGCCTGTACTCGCTAGCTTGTCTTTGCAGAGCTTCTTAAATGAAGGCACATAAAGGTCAATGAGGTTTTCATTCAAACAAGCAGGTACTTTTTAAGGGATCTTGCAATAATGCCCTGTCAGGATCGTATCAATAGAATTACTGTGGTTTTAAGACCGTGGTCAACTTACATTAAGGCTTCCTTTCAAGATATGATTCAGATTAGGAATAGAGCTGCATCGGTCTGGATAGCCTTGGGTTTAGCCCACTGCCTGCACACGCCCAGGGTGGCCAACAGTATAGAGTTACAAAAGATTGACACAAAAAGCTGGAGTAACTCAACAGGTCAGACAGCATCTCTGGAGAAAAGGAATAGGTGATATTTTAAGGATTTAACTCTCTCTTAGATGAGGGGCTAAACAAACTGGCTCTCCATACAAAAGAGGTGTCCCACAAGGAATGCCCAGATGGCATAGGAGAGTGCTGCACCATCAAAGTCTTTTAAACTATTTTTAAATGTCTCTGATGGTCAGGGGAATTATAAATCATTAAAATAGTAAAATCATTAAAAAATATTTCTAAGAATGAACATAAAAACATTTAAATAGGCATACCATTAAAACTGACAATCACGCAAGACATTAAAACAAAATAAAATAAAATCAAGCCAACTAACTGCACTGATTTTTTAATAAGTTGGCATCTGGATGCTTGGCATCTCCTATGTAAAGAAGTTGGATAATTCAATGTATCCAGACCTTTTCCTCAGCCTATTTGTACTCTGCTATATATTCAATGGTGATTCCAGTGGTGAAGCAGGAGGTGAAAATACCAGCACCTGACATTGAGTTTATCTCAGACTTCTGTGTTTGGCTGAGAATGTGTGGGAGAACAAGGCAAACTGAGTCGTAACATACTGAGAGCCAGTGTTTCCAGGGGGAGTCTGTTTAAGGATCAACATGCCCTTATTGATTGTCTGCATGGAAAAGCTACAGTTTTATGAAATGAAATGTATAAATAATGTTTGACTGAACTTTTGCAAACTATTTTTTTGTTTTATAAAAGAGAAACAAATTAAATAAATGCATCATATGGCAGATATTCTTCTGTGAATAATATATAAACATGGACTTTTGTATAAACAGATCTTAATGAGAAAATAATAATACATGTGATCATTATAAATAGGTACAGAGATATTTCCCTCAATGTTAATTTGATTTTGACCTTGGTTTCCTTTTTTGGTCCTCTAGCATGTGACCCCTTATTTAGATATCATAAGATCATAAGACATAGGAGCAGATTAGGCTATTCAGCCCATCGAGTCTGATCTGCCGTTTGATCATGGCTGATCTATTTTACCCTCTCAACTCCATTCTCATGCCTTTGACCTGTATATTATAGAAGCTGTTCCATTTGATAAGAGGTAAATATATATTAAAGTTGTTATTACAATCTCTTTTGTTTGTAATTATTATTTATAAATACCAGCTGTTGGTGATCTACTTAAACAATGATAGTTACATATTTCTGAGTATTAGGTCATAAGGTCTTAACAGTATTAAGGTATTAACAGTAAATCTAAATCACATATGTAAGGAGCAAATAGGTCCTTCTGCAGTTGTACAGGGCCCTAGTGAGACCGCACCTGGAGTACTGTGTGCAGTTTTGGTCTCCAAATTTGAGGAAGGATATTCTTGCTATTGAGGGCGTGCATCGTAGGTTTACTAGGTTAATTCCCGGAATGGCGGGACTATCATATGTTGAAAGACTGGAGCGACTAGGCTTGTATACACTGGAACTTAGAAGGATGAGAGGAGATCTTATCGAAACGTATAAGATTATTAAGGGGTTGGACACGTTAGAGGCAGGAAACATGTTCCCAATGTTGGGGGAGTCCAGAACAAGGGGCCACAGTTTAAGAATAAGGGGTAGGCCATTTAGAACTGAGATGAGGAAAAACTTTTTCAGTCAGAGAGTAGTGAATCTGTGGAATTCTCTGCCTCAGAAGGCAGTGGAGGCCAATTCACTGAATGCATTCAGGAGAGAGCTCGATAGAGCTCTTAAGGATAGCGGAGTCAGGGGGTATGGGGAGAAGGCAGGAACGGGGTACTGATTGAGAATGATCAGCCATGATCACATTGAATGGTGGTGTTGGCTCAAAGGGCCGAATGGCCTCCTCCTGCACCTTTTGTCTATTGTCTATTGTCAATAGATCGGTGGATGATGCAGTCAACCTAGGCCTGCACTTCATCCTCCCACACCTAGACCGCAAGGGGACCTATGCCAGGATTCTGTTTGTGGACTTTATCTCTGCTTTTAACACCATTGTGCCAGAGCTACTACACTACAAACTCTCCCAGCTGACTGTGCCTGAACTCCTCTGTCAGTGAACCATCAACATTTATTAGATTTTATAAATTAGTATATTAATGAACCAGCCTGTGAATTGTGCAATGAGAAAGGGCTAATTAGTAATCTTGTAGTTAAGACACCATTAGGAATAAGTGATCAAAAAGTGATAGATTTTTAAAGAATAAAAATAAATTGTTTGAAAGTGAAATCAGGCTTTTGCATCCAAATCAAGCAAACAACAGAATTATGCGATATATGTATTGGATACAGTAGATTGGGAAACTACATTAAAAGGAATGACAGTAAACAAGCAATGGCTGACATGAAAAAATATATTTCCCCAGTCAAAACAAACAGCTGTCCTTTTACGCACTAAAATCCAACAGTAAAAGTCATCCAATGGTTAACAAGGGAAGTTAACAATAGTATTAGATCAAAGGACAATTTTGGAATGTTGCCAAAAAGAACAATAAGTCTGAGAAAATTAAAAATTGTAGAATTTAACACAAGAATACAACTCATTGAAATGGAAAGGAAATAGTGAGGACACAAAACTAGAAATATAGAAGTAGATGTTCTTCACATATGCAATAAAGATACAATTAGTAAAATGTAATATTGCTTCCTTAAGGAATGACACTGGATAAAGTATTTTGGGGAGTAATGAAGAAGCAAAGAACTTGAACAAATATTTGATGTCTGTAAGGATAAAGATGCAAAAAACACCTGGAGAGCACGGAAAACACATCTGGAGAGAACGAGTGCCAGAAATAAATTAACATTCATAAAAGATGTCTAGGAAATTTTTTTGACTGAAAGCCAATAACAAAATGGAACAGAGTCAACGTGGATTTGTGAAAGGGAAATTAAGTTTGACAAATCTGTAAGTGATTTTTGAAATTGTAACTAGCAGAATAAGCAAGAACTAACTGGTGAACATGTTGCATTTGGACAATCAATATGCTTTTGTTAGGATGGTGCACATGGGGGTTATTAAATAGAGTAAACGCATTGAGAATGAGATAATATTGTCATGAATTGACAAATACACATAATACAGAGCAGGAATAAACAGATCATTTATCAGATTGGGATTTGGACTTTGCAGAAATCAGCGGCCTGGTCCACAATTTATAATCTAGTGATTTTGAGGAGGAGATGCCTCCAAATGTGCTGACAATAAAAGTTGGGTGGCAGTGGATGTTGCAAAGCAAATGCAAAGAGGATAAGCCAAGTGAATGGGCAAGGGCATATTAGATCAAGTCAAGTCAAGTCAAGTCAAGTCAAATTTATTTGTCACATACACATACTCGATGTGCAGTGAAATGAAAGTGGCAATGCCTGCGGGTTGTGCACAAAAAGAATTACAGTTACAGCATATAAATAAAGTTAATAAGTTACTAAACATAGCACAAAAAGTGTCGACAAAAATTTAGTCTCTGGGGTTATCAAAGTTGACAGTCCCGATGGCCTGTGGGAAGAAGCTCCGTCTCATCCTCTCCGTTTTCACAGCGTGACAGCGGAGGCGTTTACCTGACCGTAGCATCTGGAACAGTCCGTTACTGGGGTGGCAGGGGTCCCTCATGATCTTGCTTGCTCTGGATCTGCACCTCCTGATGTATAGGTCCTGCAGGGGGACGAGTGTAGTTCCCATGGTGCGTTCTGCCGAACGCACTACTCTCTGCAGGGCCATCCTGTCCTGGGCAGAGCTGTTCCCAAACCAGACTGTAATGTTGCCGGACAGGATGCTCTCTACAGCCCCAGAGTAGAAGCAATGAAGGATCCTCAGCGACACTCTGAATTTCCTCAGTTGTCTAAGGTGGTAAAGGCGCTGCTTAGCCTTACCCACCAGTGCGGCAATGTGCGTTGCCCACGTCAGATCCTCTGCGATGCCGACTCCCAAGTATTTGAAACTGCTCACCCTATCCACAATAGACCCATTTATCTCCAGTGGCGTGTACGTCCTTGGATGTTTAGCCCTTCTGAAGTCCACAATCAGCTCCTTTGTTTTAGTGACATTCAAGAGGAGGCTATTGTCCTGACACCAGAGTGCCAGATCAGCCACCTCCTCCCGATAGGCCTACTCATCGTTGTTGGAGATCCGGCCCACCACCACAGTGTCATCAGCAAACTTGATGATGGAGTTTGAGCTGAACCTGGCCCTACAGTCATGTGTGTACAGGGAGTACAGTAGGGGGCTAAGGACGCAGCCCTGGGGGGATCCTATGTTCAGGGTGAGGGAGCTAGATGTGTGTTCCCCCATCCTGACCACTTGGGGCCTGGCAGTGAGAAAGTCCAGGACCCAGGCACACAGAGGGGTGCTACTTGAAAAAATATAAAAATCTTTCATTTCAGCAGAAAAAATAGAAAAGCAAAATATATTTTAACTGTGAACGATGGAAAACCATTAGTAACAAACAATCTATTGAAGGAACTCAGAGGATTAGCCAGCATCTGTGGGTGCAAAAGGTATTTCCACTCACTCATGTTGCTCAAGTCATTGAGTTCCTCCATCAAATTATTTGCTGCTCCAGATCTAAGCATCTGCAGTCTCTTGTGTCAGTTTATCAGGACATGTGTGGCCTTGACCACTAATCTTTATAAGGTAACATGCATGCACAGTTTTCAATTTGGAAAGCAAATGGTATAGAGTCATAGAGTCTTACAGTGTGGAAACAGGCCCTTTGTTCAAGCTTGCCCACACCAGCCAACATGTCAGATCTACACTAGTCCCACTTGCCTGCATTTGGCCCATCTCCCTCTAATTTACAAGGATATTGCACACAAGGATGTGTCCTATCCATGTACCTGCCTAAATATTTCTTAAATGTTGTGATAGTCCCTGCCTCAACTACCTCCTCTGGCAGCTCGTACCATACACCTATCACCCTTTGTGTGAAAAAGTTACCCCACAGATTCCTATGAAATCTTTCGCCCCTCACCTTAAACCTATGTCCTCTGGTCCTCGATTCCCCTACTCTGGGCAAGAGACTCTGTGCATCTACCCGATCTATTCCTCTCATGATTTTATACACCTCTATAAGATCACCCCTCATTCTTCTGCGCTCCAAGGAATAGAGCCCTCGACTACTCAATCTCTATCTATAGCTCAGGCCCTCGAATCCTGGCAACATCCTTGTAAATCTTCTCTGTACCCTTTCCAAGTTAAGAACATCTTTCCTATAACACCATCTTTCCACCTACAATTCAAATTCCATTTGGAATATTTTGGAGGACCAAGAACCAAGAACCAAGAACATGGTGCCCAAAATTGGACTCAATACTTTAAATGCGGCCTCACCAACATCTTATACAACTGCAACATAATCTCCCAACTTCTATACTTAATGCTCTGACTGATGAAGGCCAATGTGCCAAAAGCCTTTTTGACCACCCTATTTACCTGTGATGCCACTTTCAACGAACTATGTACCTGTACTCCTAGATGCCTCTCAGAAGATCATAAGTGATAGGAGCAGCCCATCAGGTCTACTCCGCCATTCAATCATGGCTGATCTATCTCTCCCTAACCCCATTCTCCTGCCTTCTCCCCATAACCTCTGACACCTGTACTAATCAAGAGTCTATCTATCTCTGCCTTAATTGACTTGACCTCCACGGCCTTCTGTGGCAAAGAATTCCCCAGATTCACCACCCACTGACTAAAGAAATTCCTCCTCATCTCCTTCCTAATAAAATGTCCTTTAATTCTGAGCCTCTGCTCTACAATACCGTCCAGAGCCCCACCTTTCATCGTGTAGGTTCTGCCTATGTTAGTGCTCCAAAAATGCAAAATTTCTCTGTATTAAATTCCATCAACCATTCCTCAGCCTACAAGCCCAATCGATCAAGATCTTGCAGCAATGTTTGACAACCATCTTCACAATCTACAATACCACCCACTTTTGTGTTATCATGTATGCATAAGGTCTTTCAGTATCTGCTGGCTGAACCAACCTGGGCATGGGAACTACAGCAAAACAACATACCGTGTCAGGACAACAACCTCTCCCTCATCGGCAGCAAGATGAAGGAGCTAGTTATCAACTTCACTAGACGTGGTTGAGTATTTGCCCTGATCAGCATCAATGGTGTTGGTGGAAGTGGCCGAGGGCTACGTGGAGTAAGTATTACCAATGATCTTAGTTTAGCTTAGAGATACAGCATGGAAACAGGCTCTTTAGAATGTGGGAGGAAAGGAGAGAACCCCGAGAAACCCATGAAATCACAGGGAGAGCATACAAAATCCACAGACAGCATCCATAATCAGAATCATATCCTGATCTCTGGCACTGTAAGGCAGTAACTCAACTGCTACACCACTGTGCTGCCCTCTGTCGTGTGCCAACCACTTTGAAGAGGCAGCCAAAAAGTATACCAACGCCTCTACTTCCTCAAAAGGGCGGAGAAGTGGAGCAGCTCTCCAAATCTGCAAGAATTTGCAGAGAGTTGTAGATGAAACTCAGTCCATCACACATACCGACGAGGACCCGGCGTGGGGGGATCGCCGTGAGGGAGGTGGGGGAAGAACAATGGACAATTGGGGAGGGTGGGAGAACAAAGGCAATGGGGACCCAGCATGTGGGAATCACTGGGGGAGGGGGAGGAGGAGAACAAAAGGAGGAGCCGGCGTGCTTTGTAACTTTGTCAGCGCCATATTGATGGTAGTAGCATAATGAATTCTGCTATTTGTATACATTGGATATGCAAGCAAAGAATTTCACTGTGCCCAGTCACATGTGATAATAAAGTATTCCATTCCATACCAGACTGCCCACCACCGACTCCATCTACCTTTCATTCTGCTTCAGCAAAGCAGCCTACATTATCAAGGACAAAATATGTGATGCTGTTCGTCCAATTTGTATTTAGCCTTATTTTGACAATGGAGGAGACTTAGGACAGAAAGGTCAGTGTCACAATGGGAAGGAGAATTAATGTGTTTAGCAAACACGAGCAGGTAGGTTCAGGCAGACTGAGCGAAGAAGGGTCTGAAGAAGAGTCTGGACCCAAAACATCACCCATTCGTTCTCTCCAGAGATGCTGCCTGTCCTGCTGAGTTACTCCAGCATTTTGTGTCTATCTTCAGTGTAAATCAGCATCTGCAGTTCCTTCCTAAACCAAACAAAACACTGGTCTATGACCCCACCACTGAATATCATGTCAGTGACAGACTGCAAACCAACATTGTCAAGGTGACAGAACGCTGACAATGCCACCTGATCACAAAGGATCTGTTCTCAGCAGCAATGCCCACATTTCTTTCTCTCTCCAAGGATGCTATATCATACAAAGGGTGGTGGGGTATGGAACAAGCTGCCCGAGGAGGTAGTTGAGACAGGGACTATCCCGACATTTAAGAAACAGTTAGACAGGTACATGGATAGGACAGGTTTGGAGGGATATGGACCAAACACGGGCAGATGCGACTAGTGTAGCTGGGACATGTTGGCCGGTGTGAGCAAGTTGGGCTGAAGAGCCTGTTTCCACACTGTATCACTCTATGACTCTCTTAGCTTTTTGCTTTCATTTGCTTTATTTTTCTTTTCTGTTTTCTTTGAGTTCTGTATGAGAGTAGGGGATTGTGCCTTTACAGTTATCAGCGTAGCTGATTAAGGTAGAATATTTCTAATGTATTCTAGTGTAGTCAGATAAATTTACAGTATAACTGTAAAGGCACAATTTCCTGCTCTCATACAGAATTCAAAGGTTTTAATAATTTTTCTGCCAATTTCCATCCTACTCCCACATTCACATGATCCATACCTGACTCTATCTCCATCACAGAAGATAGGTGGTGACTTATATCCATTACAAGCAGACACCCACATCTGAAGAAGGGTCCTACCCGAAATGTCACCTATTTTTTTCTCCAGAGTTGCTACCTAACCCATTGAGTTACTCCAGCATCTATCAACCACATTTATCTTGACACCTTCTTCACCGCATAAGGATTATTTTCCCCTCATCTAGTTCTGATTGCATCCTGAGATCTACTTTTAATGCAATACTTTGACACGTGCACACTCTTGACCTCTCTCTGCAACAACACACACTTACTCAATCTCAAATTTGTCATGGGCTGCATTTCCATTCCATTTGCTACATTTGGTACTGCTACAGACAACTTACCCTTTCCCTTTCAGCATTAAAATTCCCAAAATTTTACAGCTCTTGGCTTACAATATTCTTCTTGATTACATTGTCCTGCCTTTCTTCTAGCACTGGCTAACCTTCCCTCCCCCACAACACTATTTCCTGTCATGTTTTCACCATCCCTTCTGATCCATTCTGATGAAGGATCCTGGACCTGAAGCATTTACTGTTTTTCTTTCCATAGATGTGACTGACCTAATGAGTGTTTCCTGCCTTTTGTTTTTATCTCAAGCACATGTTTATTTCCTCCAATTCTGCTCATGCCCCCCTCTGCACCCAGCCAGAATAAGGATTTGTTCCCAAACCTCACATTTTAACCCACCAGACCCAACTTTCAATGGATCATCGTGATTCAATGGATCATTTAGTGAGGCAGAGTGGTGCAGCTGTTAGAGCTGCTGCCTCACAGTGCCAGTGCCAGGTTTGATCCTGACCTCGGGTGTGTCTGGGAAGAGTTTCCACATTCTCCCTGTAACTGCAATAATTTCCTACGGCTTAGGCTAAGGCTTTATAAGGCACTGGTCAGACCACATTTGGAGTATTGTGAGCAATTTTGGGCCCCATATCTGAGGAAGGATGTGCTAACGCTGGAGAGGGTCCAGTTTACGAGAATGATCCCAGGGGTGAGTGGGTTAACATATGAGATGCATTTGACAGAGCTGAGCTTCTACTCGCTGGAGTTTAGAAGGATGAGGGGGGACTTCATTGAAACTTAGAAGGGCCCAACCTGAAACACCCTTCATTCCTTCCACATATGCTGCCTGGTCCACTGAATGGCTCTAGCACTTTTTTTGCTCAATTTAGCAGATTGGGCACTTAACATGTTCAGATATTGTATATAATTGAGAAACTTCAAACCAATCAAAGACAGTAATGATCTATATCATTTCATTGATAGGACGTACATGGACGATGTCATGTTAAAATTGTACAGTATCCGCATTGGACTGCGGCTTAAATAAAGTTTTGTCACTTTCTCAGCCACATGGGAAATACTCAAGTTCTGATGACGCTCTCAGGTATCAGAAGATTCTTCCATGAGAAGTGGCATTTTGCTGCCTTTTCATTCTTCACAAAGCAACAGAATCATAAAAATATAATTAGTAAATACTCTCTGCATACATATACACCGATCAGCCGAAACATTATGACCACTGGCAGGTGAAGTGAATAACATTGGTTATCTTGTTACAATGGCACCTGTCAAGGGGTGGGATATATTAAGCAGCAAGTGAACAGTCAGTTCTTGAAGTTTTGATGTGTTGGATGCAGGAGAAATGGGCAGGAGTAAAGACCTGTGACTTTGACAAGGGCCAAATTGTTATGGCCAGATGACTGGGTCAGAGCATCTCTGAAACGGCAAGACTTGTGGGGTGCTCCCGATCAGCAGTGGTGAGTACCTACCGACAGTGGTCCAATGAGAAACAAACCACAAACAGGGTGTTGGGTGCCCAAGGCTCATCGATGCACGAGGGCAATGAAAGCTATCCCGTCTGGTCCGAACCGACTGTGGGAAGACGACAAGCCGGTGGAGGGAGTGTGATGCTCTGGGTAATGTTCTGCTGGGAAGCCTTGTGTCCGGCCATTTATGTGGACGTCAATTTGACACGTGTCACCTATCTAAACATCAATATAGACCAGGTACACCCTTCATGGCAATGGTATTCCCTGATGGCAGTGGCCTCTTTCAGCAGGATAATGTGCCCTGCCACACTGCACACATTGTTTGGGAATGGTTTGAGGAAGATGATGAAGTGTTCACGGTGTTGCCCTGGCCTCCAAATTCTCCAGATCTCCATCCGATTGAGCATCTGTGGAATGTGCTGGATCAACAAGTCCGATCGACGGCGGCTCCACCTTGCAACCTACAGGACTTGAAGGATCTGCTGCTAATGTTTTGGTGCCAGGTACCACAGGGCACCTTCAGAGGTCTTGTAGAATCCATGTCTCGGCGGGTCGGCGCTCTTTTGGCAGCACACGGAGGACCAACAGCATATTAGGCAGGTGGTCATAATGTTTTGGCTGATCGGTGTATTTGAAATAATATAAATTGGAGCATGAGTTCAAGGTAATTCATTTTATTCATATAATTTTTTTGCAATCTGAGCAATGTTGGCCTAGCCAGCATTTGTTACCCATTCCTAAATGACCCAGAGAAAGTGATGGTGAGCTCTTTCTTTGAGCTACTTCAGTTTTTCTAGTGAAGGTGTTCACAGTGCTGACAGAGAGGAAGTTCTTTTATTTAAACACAGCTACAATGAAGGACCAACAACTCAGGATGATAGCCCAGAGGATAGACATCCCATAGAAACAGGAAATTGGTGTAGGAGTAGGCCATTCTGCCCTTCGAGCCAGCACCGCCATTCAATATGATCATGGCTGATCATCCAAAATCAGTTCCTGCTTTCTCCCCATATCCCCTGATTCCGTTAGCCCTAAGAGCTATATCTAACTCTCTCTTGAAAACATCCAGTGAATTGCCCCCCACTGCTTTCTGTGCCATAGAATTCCACAGGTTCGCAACTCTCCGGGTGAAAACGATTTTCCTCATCTCAGTCCTAAATGGCCTACCCTTTATTCTTAAACGGTGACCCCCTAGTTCTGGACTCCCCCAACATCGGGAACATTTTCTCCTGCATCTAGCCTGTCCAATCCTTTAAGAATTTTATATGTTTCTATAACATCCCCTCTCATACTAAATTCCAGTGAATACAAGCCCAGTCGATCCATTCTTTCATCGTATGTCAATCCTGCCATCCTGGGAATTAACCTAGTGAAGCTACACTGCACTCCCTTTCCCATGTATTCTTGGTACTGAATATGATGGGTTTGGGTAGGGTTTCTCTCAGGATTTGCTGAATCTTGGTACCGCCCAGGTGACTAACAGCAGTACAGTTTGTAGATGGTGCACAGTGAAGCCACTGTGCCCTGATGGTGGAGAGAACAATGGAGGTGAAATAAAAAAGCATTTCTTCACGATAGGAATGATTGAAGTTTGGATGGCTTTGTAGACAATTAATGTAGGTAAAAATCTGGTGATTAATTATGGGAATGTTGGATTTTGAGAGGAAGGAAAGCCCGCTGATGTCAGATGTTACTTTTAAATTTAGAGAGGGGCTCAGTAATTCTTCTTCGCTATCTTTGCCACATATCCATTCATCACTAGTTTTAAGATTGACTAAGTCCTATAGTACGATTTGTCAAATTGCCAAATTGTGTACATTGTCACCACTATATTTTTTAACTGGATGTTTAAAATGTAAAAGGATTAAAACGACAGTATTTTTCTATGATATTGTTTGACTTTTTAAATTGAACAAAGATAATTGTGGGTCAAGTCTATTGGCACAATATCTTTCACCATCTTTATCCCATACTAGCATTTTTAAAACGTAATGGTTTAAATTTAATTATTATATTAATTTAATAATTTGAAATGTGGTTTAATTGTGTTTGTAGATACAAACAATGAACAGATTCGTGATTAAATCTGAAGATGTGCAGTTTCTTGGCGTGTTTTTACGTTTTTCCGATTTCCGTTGCATTGGTCGATTTCCTGGAGTCCGTCCTGTCAGCCACATCTCTTTCCATTGTATTTTGTGCCGCTCACACGGTGGATTTTCCTTCCGTTTCTGATTCCCAATTTTCCACCGAGCACAAGAAACGGATATGGACACAAATCACAATTCTCTTCTCTCCCGAGCTGGCTTCGGTTCAACAATACTTTTGTAACAGTCGATTTCACTCAGACGGACTAAGCGGTCGAACCCGAAGACGAAAATGATATAATGGCAGATAATCTCGTAAACAGACTTTGGTCAATTTTGGAAGAAAATCAGTTTCAATCTTGGTAGGTTGCTGAAAACGATAGGCGTGGTCTGGGAAACTGCAGCATACACTAAGTCTTTTTTTTAATTGTCCTAAATAATGTTTATCAAAAAGTGATCCGTAAATATGGTATGTTTTGTTATTTTTTTCTTTCTCAAGTTACACCTTGAACTCTTAAAATTTCGACTGTGTAGACTTCTAAACAGCTATCGACATCGAAATAGTTTTTTGAAAGTATTTGCTGGAACTCGAAACTTTATAATGAAAATAATTTCGACCAACCTATAAATCTTCAGCAGCTTGCTTACTTTCTCATTCGATTTTAGAGCGTTTGTTTCCATAGATTTTAAGAACTCTAACCTATAGACAAACTTTGTTTATGTGGCTGTGAGATCTGGATTGCGTTGTTCCCGTTTCTCCCAATCGTTTTATTAAATGGGCAACGAGCCCCTGTGAAGCTAAATTGCGATAAAAGTAAGCTGCAGTTTACATCTTCACTTCGATATTGCAGAAGCCAACATTGCTGCTTCCATTCACGTAGGTGGTATTCGTTGTGAAACAAACCATGAGGTCTTCAACTTCCAGATTATCAACGTTCTCCTCCAGGGATTCCTTATGGAACCGGTAAGCTAAGGGTTAATCACACAAGCGTTTTTCCTGACAACACGCGTGTGTTATCATTGTTTATCCGTGAACGTTTTCGAAAAGTTGTTCTTGAGGGGGTTTTTTTACCCCCCTTTGGGCCAATCCCCTGTTAGGCAGGACCCAAGGAATATCCGTATGGAGGACGAGAGAAAGGGGCTCAGTGGGTGCTTGAGGAAGTTGTCTGCCGATGGTCAAAGTGGCTCGAAAGTTGCCGGGAAGTTGACATTTTCTTGGACGTTCCTGAAGCTAGTTGACCAAAGACATCCAAATCAGAAATGTTTTAATTTGAGCACTGGCGGTGGCCGCGACACCTCTGGTAAAAATAACACCATGCATATATTATAATGCTAGGGTTGTAATTCCGTCAGTACTCTTTTTAAAGTTAATTTTGTTTCTCTGATGCACCATTGAATTTTTGAAAATATATTATGGATTGACTGGATTTTTGCTAACCTCCCCCGTACTCAAAACACACATACATTTCTCCTGAATTTCTGAAAAATAATGAGCTGCTGGAAGAAAAAGCGCGAAAAAGCAATGCAGCTTTAAGTACGTTTGAAAAACTAAACCAGATAAATCTTGTAGCGAGGTTGAAAGCGCACAAGAAAACTCTAACCTCCCACGGTGCCCTTATCGTATGCAAGCTGGTGAAATGTTTATGTTAAAATGTTATTCTGGGTCAATTTGTCTCAGTCAGCTATTTAATTTGTGTGCTTGGTGTTATTCTTCCCTAGAGTGTACTTGTGAGGTCACATTCCACAAAGCTCCGAATTTAAAAGGAGAGTTTCGTTTACCATTTTTGCACAGCAGATTTTACTCGAGTTAAACAATGCTAAAATAAACGTGCATTATTTTCGGTTGGAGCAGTCGAACTATTGTTACAAATGCCTAAGTGTACAGGAATTAAAAACTGAAAGGTTGGCGTTGACTACTTTTAATTCGTGGAAAGTTTTTCTCTTTAGAACAAAATGATGATGTGGCACAATAAGCATATATATTCACCCTTGAATTGCGTCCATCCTTAGTTGATTGCTATTGTTCCTGGTTTTAAATCCGGAAGGTGGCGCAATAGCCGCAACTAAATTGTGTGTGTGAATGTGTGAGAGGGGGCGATAACACCAGAGAATGGGAGTTTGCACGTTGCTTTTACCTGCATGTAACAGTTAAAAAATTTAAAACACAGGTATTTTGCAGTTGTCAAGTAAAGAACGTTTGTACATAGCCACAGAATTTCAGTGAGCTTTTTGCACTGCGATTCCTCCCACGCAATTACCTAACGAGGTTAAGCGACCTCTCGTACGAACATGGCCCTTTTGTGCAAAGAACAAGCGCCAGACTCCCTCACCAATCAGGTTGGAGAAATCTTAATAAGCCTTGCCGAGTCTGAACCAGGAAGTGTCAGGTAGAATATTTCATGCAATATCAAATTAGATGTAGAAAGGAAGAGATAAAGAGACTTTAAAAAAATACTAAAAAGGCAAACATAGAGGCCATTTGGTCCTTCAAGCCAGCACCATCATTCATTATGAACATGGCTGATCATCCACAATCAGTAACCAGTGCCTGCCTTCTCCCTATATCCCTTGATTCCACTAGCCCCAAGAGCTCTATCAAACTCTCTTTTAAATTCATCCAGTGAATTGGCCTCCACTGCCTTCTGTGGCAGAGAATTCCACAAATTCACAACTCTGGGTGAAAAAGTTTCTTCTCACCTCAGTTTTAAATGGCCTCCCCTTTATTCTTAGACTGTGGCACCTGGTTCTGGACTCCCCCAAAATTGGGGACATTTTTCCTGCATCTAGCTTGTCCAGTCCTTTTATAATTTTATACATCTCTATAAGATCCTCTCTCATCCTTCTAAACTCCAGTGAATACAAGCCCAGTCTTTCCCATCTTTCCTCATATGACAGTCCCGCCATCCCAGGGATTAACCTCGTGAACCTACTCTGCATTGCCTCAATAGCAAGGATGTCCTTCCTCAAATTAGGAGACCAAAACTGCACACAATACTCCAGATGTGATCTCACCAGGGCCCTATACAACTGCAGAAGGACCTCTTTGTGCCTCTCCTCAAATCCTCTCGTTATGAAGGCCAACATGCCATTAGCTTTCTTCACTGCCTGCTGTACCTTCACGTTTACTTTCAGTGACTGCTGCACAAGGACACCCAGGTCTCGTTGCACTTCCCCTTTACCTAATCTGACACCATTGAGATAGTAATCTGCCTCCTGGTTTTTGCCGCCAAAGTGGATAATCTCACATTTATCTACATTATACTGCATCTGCCATGCATCTGCCCACTCACTCAACCTGTCCAAGGCACCCTGCAACCTCCTAACATCCTCTTCACAGTTCACACTACCATCCAGCTTTGTGTCATCTGCAAACTTGCAAGTGTCACGTCTAATTCCATCATCCAAATCATTAATATATATTGTAAATAGTTGCGGTCCCAGCAACGAGCCCTGCGGCACTCCACTTGCCACTGCCTGCCATTCTGAAAAGGACCCGTTTATTCCTACTCTTTGTGTCCTGTCTACCAACCAATTCTCTATCCATGTCAATACCCTACCCCCAATACCACGTGCTCTAGTTTTACTCACCAACTCCCGTGTGGGACCTTATCAAAGGCTTTCTGAAAGTCTAGATACACTACATCCACTGGCTCCCCTTCATCCATTTTACTTGTCACATCCTCAAAAAATTCCAGAAGATTAGTCAAAGCAGGATTTCCCCTTCATAAATCTATGCTGACTTGGACCAATCCTTTTACTGTTATCCCAATGTGCCGTTATTACCTCTTTAATAATTGACCAGCATCTTCCCCACCACCAATGTCAGGCTAACTGGTCTATAATTCCCCGTTTTCTCTCTTGCTCCTTTCTTGAAAAAGTGGGATACCATTAGCTACCCTCCAATCCACAGGAACTGATCCTGAATCTATTGAACATTGGAAATGATCACCAATGCATCCACAATTTCTAAAGCCATCTCCTTGAGCACCCTGGGATGCAGACCATCAGGCCCTGGGGATTTATCAACCTTCAGTCTCATCAGCCTACGCAATACTATTTCTCACCGAATGCAAATTTCTTTCAGTTCCTCTGTCTCCCTAGATCCTCTGTCCTTTAGTACATCTGGGAGATTGTTTGCGTCTTCCTTAGTGAAGATTCATCCGAAGTACCTGTTCAACTCTTCTGCCATTTCCTTGTTACCCACAATAATTTCACCCATTTCTGCCTTCAAGGGACCCACATTTGTCTTTACTAATCCTTTTCTCTTAACATACCTAAATAAGCTTTTACTGTCCTTCTTTATATTCTTGGCCAGCTTCCCCTTGTACTTCATCTTTTCAGCCCATATTGCCCTTTTTGTTACCTTTTGTTGTCCTTTCAAAGTTGCCCAATCCTCTGGCTTCCCACTACTCTGCTATGTTATACATCTTTTCTTTTAGTTTTATTCCATCCCTAACTTCCTTTGCCTCTTACTCCCCTTAGAATCTTTCTTCCTCTTTGGAATGAAATGATCCTGCATCTTCTGGATTATGCCCAGAAATTCCTGCCATTGCTGTTCCACCGTCATTCCGGCTAGGATTCATTTCCAGTCTACCTTGTCCAGCTCCTTTCTCATGCCTTCATAGTCCCCTTTATTTAACTGCAACACGCACACTTCTGATTTAACCTTCTCCCTCTCAAATTGCAGATTAAAATTAATCATATTATGGTCACTACCTCCAAGCGGTTCCTTTAACTTGAGTTCCCTTATTAAATTTGGTTCATTGAACAACAATAAATCCAGAGTTGCCTTCTCTCTGTTAGGCTCCAGCACAAGCTGCTCTAAGAATCCAAATCGGAGGCATTCTACAAACTCCCTTTTTTTGGGGTCCAGAACCAACCTGATTTTCCAGTCTACCCATAACCACAGTGGCTTTACCTTTGTTACATGCCAGTTTTAACTGCTGCTGCAACTTAAATCCTATATCTGGGCTACTGTTTGGGGGCCTGTAGAAAACTCCCATTAGTGTCTTCTTAACTTTACAATTCCTCAATTGTATCCACAGTGACTCTACATCGTTAGTCCCTATGTCACCCCTTGCAAGGGACTGAATTTCATCCCTCACCAACAGAGCTACCCACCTCCTCTGCCCACCTGCCTATCCTTTTAATAGGACATAAAACCCTGAATATTCAGTTCCCAGTTCCGATCCTCCTGCAGCCACGTCTCTGTAATCCCCACAATGTCATATCTACCAATCTCTAACTGAGCTTCAAGCTCATGTACTTTACGTCTTATACTTTGCGTATTTATATAATACTTTTAATCCAGTACTCATCTCACCTTCCACATCGATTCCTATTACATTTGGCCATACTCTCCTATCCCTTCGTGAGCTTTCTGTCCTGTTAATTCTGGGGTGTTTCTTAACTTTTCCTATACTCTCTTTCCCTTTAACTCCATCCTTGTCTATCCCATTTGACACACCACCCCCACTATTTAGTTTAAACCCACCCGTGTAACAGTGGCAAACCTGCCTGCCAGAATGCTGCCTGTTGAGGTGCAACCCGTCCCTTTTGTACAATTCACCCTTACTCCAAAACAGATCCCAGTGGTCTAAGAATCTAAATCCCTGCCCCCTGCACCAGCTCCTCAGCCACACATTCAGATCCCCTATCTGACTGTTCCTGCCCTCACCAGCACGAGGAACTGGAAGCAAACCAGAGATAACCACCCTGGAGTTCCTGCTTTTCAGCCCCCTTCCGAGCACTCTAAAGTCACGCTGCAGAATATCTTTCCTCTACTTCCCGACAACGTTTGTGCCGTCATGCACTGAATGAGATATAAATTGTTAGTATATTGCAAATATTATTTGGATGAAAATGTGCAAGTCATGATTAGTAAGTGTACAGATGACATTAAAGTAGGTCGTATGGTCGATAGTGAAGATGGTTATTAAAAATCAGAGCAAGATTTTGATCAGGTGGGCTCAGCAATTGCCAATAAAGGTTTTGCATTTTGGAAAGTCAAACCAGGGAGGATCTACACAGTGAATGGCGGGGCCCTGGGAAGGATTATAGAGCAGAGAATTCTGTGAGTACCCTGAAAGTCACTTCATGGGTAGATTGGTGACAAATAAGGCTTTTGCTACACTGGCCTTCATCAGTGTCTCTACTTGTAAGATTGAGGAGATTTGGTATGCCACCGAATACTTGGTGATCTTTTAGAGGTGTACAAAATCATGAGAGAAGTAGATCGGGTAAATGTACAGAGTCTTTTGCCCAGAGATGGGGAATTGAGAACCAGAGGACACAGGTTTATGTTGAGAGGGGGGAGGTGCCGGAGAAGAAGGTAGTTGAGGCAGGCACTATCGCAACATTTAAGAAACAGTTAGACAGGTACATAAATGGGATAGGTTTAGAGGGAGATGGGCCAAATGCAGACAGGTGGGACTAGTGTAGATGGGGCATGTTAGTCGGCATGGGCAAGTTGGGCTGAATGGCCTGTTTCCATGCTGTATGATTCCATGACTATATTGAACCTTTACAAGTGTACAGTGGAGATTATACTGACAGTTTGTATCACAGTTTGGTTCCATATTCATATGCCCAGGATTAAAGGAGGCTGTAGAAAGTGGATGCTATTGGCTGGTCCATCATGGATACTGTCCTACCATCAAAGCGGGCGCTGCCTCAAAAGGCAGCTCATATCACCAAGGACCCACACCACCCTGGCCATACTCTCATCTCACTACTACTATTGAGAAAAAGGTACAGGAGCCTGAAAACTATGACCTCCAGGTTAAAGAACAATTTCTTCCCACCAACCATGAATACTGCACAGCACTAACTACAGGCTTATCTCAGAAACTATAATCTATTATGAACTTTGGTTTGGTTGTACTATGATCTTTGACTTTGCACTATTATGATCTGGTTACCAAATATTACCGGTTATTAATTGCTCATATCAGTGACTATTGCATATTTATTTGTGTGGTATGGGCATTAATGGGCCAGGAGAGCTACAACAAGTAAGAATTACATTGTTCCAATGCCAGGACATACAATAGACAATAGGTGCAGGAGTAGGCAATTCAGCCCTTCGAGCCAGCACCGCCATTCAATGCGATCATGGCTGATCACTCTCAATCAGTACCCCGTTCCTGCCTTCTCCCCATACCCCCTCACTCCGCTATCCTTAAGAGCTCTATCCAGCTCTCTCTTGAAAGCATCCAACGAACTGGCCTCCACTGCCTTCTGAGGCAGAGAATTCCACACCTTCACCACTCTCTGACTGAAAAAGTTCTTCCTCATCTCCGTTCTAAATGGCCTACACCTTATTCTTAAACTGTGGCCCCTTGTTCTGGACTCCCCCAACATTGGGAACATGTTTCCTGCCTCTAATGTGTCCAATCCCCTAATTATCTTATATGTTTCAATAAGATCCCCCCTCATCCTTCTAAATTCCAGTGTATACAAGCCCAATCGCTCCAGCCTTTCAACATACGACAGTCCCGCCATTACGGGAATTAACCTAGTGAACCTACGCTGCACGCCCTCCATAGCAAGAATATCCTTCCTCAAATTTGGAGACCAAAACTGCACACAGTACTCCAGGTGCGGTCTCACCAGGGCCCGATACAACTGTAGAAGGACCTCTTTGCACCTATACTCAACTCCTCTTGTTACGAAGGCCAACATTCCATTGGCTTTCTTCACTGCCTGCTGTACCTGCATGCTTCCTTTCATTGACTGATGCACTAGGACACCCAGATCTCGTTGAACTCCCCCTCCTCCGAACTTGACACCATTCAGATAATAATCTGCCTTTCTATTCTTACTTCCAAAGTGAATAACCTCACACTTATCTACATTAAACTGCATCTGCCATGTATCCGCCCACTCACACAACCTGTCCAAGTCACCCTGCAGCCTTATTGCATCTTCCTCACAATTCACACTACCCCCCAGCTTAGTATCATCTGCAAATTTGCTAATGGTACTTTTAATCCCTTCGTCTAAGTCATTAATGTATATCGTAAATAGCTGGGGTCCCAGCACCGAACCTTGCGGTACCCCACTGGTCACTGCCTGCCATTCCGAAAGGGACCCATTTATCCCCACTCTTTGCTTTCTGTCTGTCAACCAATTTTCTATCCATGTCAGTACCCTACCCCCAATACCATGTGCCCTAATTTTGCCCACTAATCTCCTATGTGGGACCTTGTCGAAGGCTTTCTGAAAGTCGAGGTACACCACATCCACTGACTCTCCCCTGTCAATTTTCCTAGTTACATCCTCAAAAAATTCCAGTAGATTTGTCAAGCATGATTTCCCCTTCGTAAATCCATGCTGACTCGGAATGATCCCGTTACTGCTATCCAAATGCTCAGCAATTTTGTCTTTTATAATTGACTCCAGCATCTTCCACACCACTGATGTCAGACTAACTGGTCTATAGTTACCTGTTTTCTCTCTCCCTCCTTTCTTAAAAAGTGGGATAACATTTGCTATCCTCCAATCCACAGGAACTGATCCTGAATCTATAGAACATTGAAAAATGATCTCCAATGCTTCCACTATTTCTAGAGCCACCTCCTTAAGTACCCTGGGATGCAGACCATCAGGCCCTGGGGATTTATCAGCCTTCAGTCCCATCAGTCTACCCAAAACCATTTCCTGCCTAATGTGGATTTCCTTCAGTTCCTCCATCACCCTAGGTTCTCCGGCCCCTAGAACATTTGGGAGATTGTGTGTATCTTCCTCAGTGAAGACAGATCCAAAGTAACGGTTTAACTCGTCTGCCATTTCTTTGTTCCCCATAATAAATTCCCCTGCTTCTGTCTTCAAGGGACCCACATTTGCCTTGACTATTTTTTTCCTCTTCATGTACCTAAAAAAACTTTTGCTATCCTCCTTTATATTATTGGCTAGTTTACCCTCGTACCTCATCTTTTCTCCCCGTATTGCCTTTTTAGTTAACTTTTGTTGCTCTTTAAAAGAGTCCCAATCCTCTGTCTTCCCACTCTTCTTTGCTACGTTATACTTCCTCTCCTTAATTTTTATGCTGTCCCTGACTTCCCTTGTCAGCCACAGGTGTCTCTTACTCCCCTTAGAGTCTTTCCACCTCTTTGGAATAAATTGATCCTGCAACCTCTGCATTATTCCCAGGAATACCTGCCATTGCTGTTCTACCGTCTTCCCTGCTAGGGCCTCCTTCCAGTCAATTTTGGCCAGCTCCTGCCTCATGCCTCTGTAATCCCCTTTGCTATACTGTAATACCGACACTTCCGATTTTCCCTTCTGCCTTTCCATTTGCAGAGTAAAACTTATCATGTTGTGATCACTGCCTCCTAATGGCTCTTTTACCTCTAGTCCCCTTATCAGATCAGGATCATTAAATGTTCAGATTTAAATACAATAAAGCAGAATAGAACTGCAAAAACTCTCTTTCCTTTACGACAATTAAACACTCTTGACTCTTTTGTGGTTAAATGGGCAACATAAAATTTTGCAGCATTTGAACGAGAAGGGCATCTTCATTTATAACCTATTTATACATTAACCAAGCATGTGAAGAATGCTGTGGTTATGGCCAATGATAGTTCATTCATTATTTTTTCTCTACAGAATAAGGCTCAACAGAGTATGAGAGAGAAAAAAATAGAGAAATTGTATGTGGAAGGAAAGAGAGTTTTTGCAGTTCTATTCTGCTTTATTGTATTTAAATCTGAACATTTAAAGTAATTAGAGTAAAGATGGACCAACATATGTTGTAAAAATGAGACCAATAATTATAATTGTCATTATTTGTGCACAAATATAGTTTAGTTTAGAGATACAGTACAGAAACAGGCCCTTCGGCGCACCAACCAGCGAACCCTGTACACTAACACTACACTAACACTATCCTGCACACGCCACTGTATGTTTCTTTTTTTTTTCCTAATCAGATGTGCAGCACTTTGGTCAACGTGGGTTGTTTTTAAATGTGCTATACAAATAAAATTGACTTGACTTGACTTGACTAGGGACAATTTACAATTTTGCCAAGCCAATCAACCTACAAATCTGTACGTCTTTGGAGTGTGGGAGTAAACCAGAGTTCCTGGAGGAAACCCACGGAGGTCACAAGGAGAATGTACATACTCAGTATGGACTGCCCGGAATCAGGATCAAACCCAGTCTCTGACGCTACAAGGCAGCAACTCTACCGTTGTGCCACCGTGTCACCCCCTGGGCCACTGTGCCGATGTGTACTTTGACAATTGTGGCTTTGGACAGATATAGATATAGATATCTGAAGGCTGCTGTTTAAGTTAGCTTAGTGAAAATGACACTGATTCATCATTAAAATATATTTAATAATGTGAATTTGCTAGTTTTGTGGAATAGATACAAACTAAATGCCACTGAATGATAGATTTTGTCAGTTCCGATACCTTTAAAAAAAATATGATCAGAATAATGATTGTGAATTGACCTCACTGGCACTGAAAATTAATTATTAGCCAGTAACAATGGTGAAGGGGAACTACATCATTAAATGCAAGGTACTACAATTTGTTAAACAACATGCACAATACTGCTAATAGCTTTGTGAAAATGACATCTCACACCGTACTTCCCTGTGTGTCTCATGAAAAGGTTGCAGTATTTGTGCAATCTTTGCCTATAAAATTCACCACAGACTTGAAATGATCAGTTTAAGTGTCCTTGACATGATGGTTGTTAATGACTGGAATCACGTTTGTGCCCCAGATAATGAACAAATAGAACAGTGGAGCCTTAATCCTTTGGGTTTTAATTGTTGAGGATTTTAACAATCTGATTTTTTTTCCTTACTAGCTTTCTTGCTCGTTGTTAATTAAAACTATTACATTCTCTCTTTATCTATTCAAAATGTTGCCAACATATTCTTCCACATTAATTTACAGTTGCTTCTCAGCCCACGCGCTGTTAATTTCACAATTCTTCAATTTAATTGCTTGAGGAAAAGCAGAGGAGTGTCAGAGTAGGCTATGCTGGCAATGAATTTATTTCACCAGAAGAATGAAATAACAGTTGATTTGTGGCCTGAATTCTTGTACATGCCTTTTGGTGAATATGCAATAATAGCTTTAGTTTCAATTGTAGATTTATGACCAAGAATTGACCTGGCATCAGTTGGCATCCAAAAAGAGAATTCCAAACTTCCATCAGCTTTTATATGTTGAAGAGTTTCTTGACTTCATCCCTGAAACCTCCACCTTTCATTTTTAGACCAAGCCTCTTGTCCTCAACATGCAAAGAATGGAAATTACTTTTCTTCTACTTGTACTATTGGTTCCCTTAATAGCTTGAAAACGACCAAATTCACTCTCAGCCTTTACATTTCCAGGGAATATAATCTAATTTATGTAATCTTGTCAAGCATCTAATCCTTTTGAGTCCAGGCATGGTTTCAGTAAATTTGTATTGTTCCCCCTTCAAGAACACTTCCTTCCAAAGATATAATGCCCAGAATTGTTCAAAGCACTCTTGGTTTGATCTAATCAGAACTTTAGTAATATACTAGGCCAAGTGAACTTGTTGGGCCTAAACCTCTCCTCCATCATCCAACCTCTCCTCCCCCACTCCTCCCGCCCCTTTCCCCCCATCACTTCCCTCTCTCCCCACCACTCGACCCTCCCCCTCCCTCCCCATCTCCTCCCCCCCTTCCCCTCCCCTGACTGAAGCCTAAAGCATTTTTAGTCCCATCTCCAGCTCCTCTCAGTGGGAAAAATGTGAATAACTTAAAAAATGTGAATAACCATAAAATGTAAATAACTTCAAATATATAACACCGATTTCAATGAAACTTCTTCCATTAGCACTAAAGGGACAACGGTGAGTAAGGTGGGCCTAAAATTGTCACGCTATCGTGTACCGTTTTGGCTGTAGTTCAGGAACAAACAAACGAGAGTTTTAGTATATAGATTTTCTACCTTGTTATGTTCTTGACCTAATGTTTTTCCTTTAGTTTTACATTAATGTGTCTGACCACAAAACTGTAAATGAAAATCTAAGTCTCCTTAGTTACTATTACTCACTCCCATCCCCATCAATGACCACCATCCTGCTGTTTACAACTTTTCAACATTTAGCAATTTCACTTTGGCTCCAAATTGGATGACCTCATCAATGCATACGCTGAATCTATTTGCTGCAGTTTTCCCCATTAGCTGAGACTAGTGGCACCTATATTTTAGTCATCAGCATCCTTGGATGTATGTCCTTGTATTTCAGTCATGAATAAATATCAGTAAATATCAGTAAGTAGATGAAGACCCAGCACCAATTCTAATAATACCAACCTCCCTCCCCCCCATTTGAATTTCTGCTACTTCAGTCAATTCTTCAACAAAAAAAAATCAGTTTTTACATCTTTATAAATCCTTGCAAACTCACTCTGCTCAGCTGAAAAATGTTAGTGTTCAGTTAATCTATCCTCAATTATAAACTTAGGCTATTTCCTGACAACTATTTCCATGATAAATAATAGTTGCTTATTCATTCATACACCAGGTGTTTTAGTCTTCCTCACTTTGCTGTTAACAATTTACCTTTAAAGTACTTAGAAATCTGTTTATGCAAGGGCAACTCTAACCAACAGCAGATGTTATTATATACTTATTGTAGAAAATTACAATGTCTTTGTTTAATGATTTAATAAATGTTAAATCATTACAATATGAACCATAGGTAAAAAAGTTATTTAGCATTTTTTAAAGAAGCCTGTAAAATATTTCCACTTGATGAATTATATTTCATATTATTAATGGTTAACTCAATGCATAAATCCAAACTATTTTCCTGACGAAAATCAGAGGGGTGTGATGCAAAGACTTGCTTTTTACAAAATATGCTGAATGCTCCTCAAATCGAAATGTTAATGCTTTTTGATCTGTTAATGGGCAATAAGAAATTGTACTAAATACCTACGAACTAAGCACAAATATGATTTTTATTGCATTTACTCGCAATACATCCCAAAGTTTGAGGATAGATAACAAAATTACATATAATGGAGGCCAAATGTCAGATTGGATTACCAATTGATTGCCTGCTTTTAAAATTTTCATCGGGTTGTTATTCAAGAATCCTGGGTACATGGCTCTATTTGTGTGTAAACCTCTACTTTATAGTGTTGCTTGATTATTTAGTAATGGAAAGAGAACCATGAACGTCAGATGACTTATCCCTTCCCAAAATAGGGAACAAAATGCAAGACTGTACAGTTATTCCAGCTGTGATTGGTTAACAGGTCAAACAAGATAACTATATTATTGTGCCTTTAAAGCTCAATTTCACCCTATCTAGGCACTTATCAATGGCATTTCCAGGGAAGGTCTTTTTTTTTTGTTGAAGATTCATAACAAATCCTTAAATATTTGAGTGCATTTCCATGAGTAATTGTTGGCTACCTCGTTTGATTTAATGATAGTATGACTACCATTTCACTTCATCCAATTAACTTTCAATATGCACAATTAAATCACCTTACCTTGTGAATATTTAGATTGACCAAAATCATGCCAACCATATGAGAATGTCTCACTGAAAGCATAGGGAAATAAGTACCTCTTTCTAACATGTATTGTGCCCAAAATGCAAAACCCTAGACATATTAGATTATGGTAACATTACTCTAATGCCATTGAATGAGACATTATTCAATAAACCTCACGCTGTGCATGTCTGCTTTTGATTAAAATTCTAATATGCTGTTTCAACATAAATATTTAATACGACCAATCTATGTTCCACAATTAAGTGTATTCAAATAATGTGAACATCTAATGGTAAAATATCATATGATGATTTCAACAAAACATTAAAATTAAAATACTTATGTAAACAACTTCAGGAGGACATTATAAGAAAGTATAAAATATAAAGCTGAACTCCAAATTATAAAGTGAAGAATCATAGAAATAACCTATTCTTAATTCTCTTGGAAAAATTACCCTGAGACAAAGGAACCATTAAGAAGTAAATTATTGCAAAATATTCAAAACCAAACAGGTTATTACTGGCAGATAGTACAGATTCATTATTAAATACTCACATTAAAAATTCCTTCATCAATTAAAACTTAGATATTTTGTAGAATGTGCAGGTTCTTCAATTCAAGATAATTTGTTCAGTGCTTCTTTATATGAGATGTGTATTACTCATGTGCAGTCCTCCCAACACCTCAGAATTTGGTGGTAAGTTTCCGCTTTCTTATTTCATTTCTGCCATTCCGAATTTGCCTCACATTTTTCCGCAAAACACATGCCTCGCTGCTCGCCCTGCCCCTCGCCTGGCCTCACTGCTTGCCTGGCCACCTGTCTGACCTCACCTCGCCACACAGCGTGAGGCCCATTGATGTTGAGAGTGGATGGGGTGAGTGAATGGGTGGGGGGGGGGGCAGGGAAGGGAGGAGTTGGGGGGGGGCAGGGAAGGGGGGAGGGGTGGAGGAAGGGAGGGGGAGTGGGGGGGAGGGGAGAGGAGGTGTGGAGGGGAGTGGGGGGTGGGAGGGGGGAGTGGAGGTGGGGGGAGGGGTGGGGGCTTTGGGGGGAGTGGGGAGGAGGGAGATGGGGGAGGGGAGTGGGGTGGGGGAGGGGAGTGGGGTGGGGGAGGGTAGTGGGGGGACGGGACATGGACCATTGCTGTTGAAGACCACTGGAGCAAGTATGTCTTCAATGAAATTAGGTATGTGCAGTTTTAAATGAAACTATTTTTTCATAACTTAGTCATACATTTTATGACCATTGTTCTTTTATTCTATTAGCAATAGTGCTTTTGTGAGCTTTCAGCAGTAATGGGGATAAACAGTATAATTATCTTTTTTTGAACATGAAAGCTCAATTTCATAAAATATTGCCTACATTCCCTCAACATTTTCATTCAAGACCTTTATCTTCAGGCAATGCCATTCATTTGAAACAATGAGGCGCTCAGTTAAATATTTGTTTGTTACTATTAGAGATACATCACAGTCACCCAATTGTTTCTGCTGTTGTAAATGTAAATACTAACAGGTTGTAAATCAGCTGCTGAAATAGTGTGAGGAGAAATTAATGACGATCATTGTATATATATATTCAAAGAATTTTGGTGATCTATTTTTTTTGTAGACTATGATACATCATAAGATGTGAAAAATAAGACAGAATAGTCAAGTCAACTGCACATATAGCTCGTGCTTTTTAGGTCAGGTATTTCCCCTAGGTATATCCCCTATGGTAGATCTGAAATTCTACGTCCTTTAAATTTTTTATCGCAATGCCATAAAGGAAATAAAAAGACTGTCTTATTTCTTTTAACCTTTATTAAATATATTTCCCAGTGTGCATAAATCATCTACTGGCAGTGCTTGCAACCTTGTACAGCTTTGTTGTAAATCTTTGGCACAGAAGCAAACATGCACTAATTCATCAAGACAAAGGGTTGTTTTGCTTTGCTATCATTTGTCAAACTTACAGCTTTTTTGGCCTTTTATTGAGAGTAAGTTTGCAGATAGCATTCATAACAGGGTCCTTTTTTATACTTTCAGTTTTTAAGAGAGTTCCTTAGTTTTCCTGACAGGAAAATTAAGACCATCTGCAAATCATTGCACTTTACATTTTTCAGGTACAAATTGTGGGGTGAAATTTAAAAGTCTGATAGTATTCACCAGAAAGACATAGGCATATAATTTGGGTATTCTGATTTTCAGTTCTGGTACAGAATTTCTTGGAAAAGCAATACTGCAAATTATGTGATTATCCTCCTTCAGACTCACCTGCACAAAGCATCACATCAATGAGTTTGAGTTTAGTTTAATGTCATGTGTAGCGAGGTACAGTGAGAAAGCATTTTAAGCATGTGAATGTATCAGTAGCTTGCACATGTAACGTTCTTTTGAAATATATTGTGTTTTTTACATCAATACATAGCTAAGTTGCTGACTAATGTCTGCAGCAAAATGCAATGGCAAACCAAACAGATAAAAATGAGCGGGAGCTGTAATGTCTTAAAATTAAGGAAGGGTGGTGAAGGCAATGCTTTTGTTTGACTACTATTGCCTTAACTTTTGGTTATGCAGCTCACTGTCTTGGTGTTATGTTCCTGTTATTTTGTGTCAGCATTTTGTGTCTATGATCCTGTTCTATTCTCTCACATATGCATCAACCTCACCCTGATCCTCCCTCAGCTACTTTCACAAGGAGCAATGTACTGTGGCCAATTACTCGAACAAACATTATATCAATTATGATAATGCCCAGGGGACATACAAATAGATAGCACCCGAGATCAGAATCAAATCAGGTCACTGGAACTGTGAGATATCCGCACTACCTACAATGCAATTGTGTTGCTATCATAATCTCACAGATCTTTACATCATGATGAAGGTTTGTCACATATTTTGAACCACTCAAAATTTCTAGTGTGATGGTAGTCTGTTAATTTATGAAAGGAATCATGGTTTAAGGGAGTTGGTAATTAATCTCATGTTGCTACAGGTGGAAATATCCACAGCCCCAGAGTTGTGCAAACTGCAATTGCACCTGTGCTCAGCTGGAGCCTGCTGTCTGAAGTATGTTTTCTCCAGGGCAGTTTTTGAACAGGCAATTAAGAGTGGAGAAAGAAAGCCAGAAAGAATAATAGTTCCGCTAGTGGGAGAGTGGTATTCTCATTGCATGGCTTCTGATGCTAATCACATTATTTATTAAAAGTTTCAGCCAAGTATTTCAAGAACGAGTGCAGTAGTTTGAAACCATGGACAAAGAATAAAAAAAGAACAGAAGATCCATGTCACTTTGAAGGCTAACTTATGCTGTCATTTTGGTGATATTGCGCACATAAAATGCAAATTGCTGCAGCTTCCCAGGTTGTATCCCATATAATGGTTCCAACAGGATACAAGTGTGTTCAAGGTGCCAATGGCCAATATTAACGTTGCAAAAGCATGTTAGCAGCAGCAGAAACAGGTACTTATATTTTGGGAACACCTGTTTGAATGGATGGAGTGCAGGTGTTTGAATAGCCCTAAGTAAATAATGAGTTAACATCTGAATTAGCTTACAGTCATTGAAATCGCAGATATCCAGTATACATGCAGTATCTGAATTATTATGATTTTTCAAAGTATCCATAAATTGAGATAAAAAGGGTACTGGGACATTGGTCCAAAATAAATTTTAAAAGGATGAATTATTTTAACTCCTAAAACGTTGAAATTTTTGAGAAATAATAACTTAATTTGCTAGTTGTTGAAAAAATGAAAACAACACCTCAATATAAAGGGTTTTGAACAATTAAATAGAACTCAATCTCGATCTTCTCTATTACTTAAACTCATGATTTGGGTTAATAAGAAATTACTGTGGTTTCAGAAGCTAACCCAGAGGGTTTTTGAGAATTTTAATATGACTCAAGGTATTGCAATATGCCACAAGTTCTGTTTGTACCCATATTCGTCCACTGTATATGATTGGTTCACTGAAGAGAGAACAGCGGTGATGGAACAATGTAGAATGCGCTGCTGTTGTGATGTTAGAGTTGGGATGGGTCATTGGATTGGCTTCCTCTGATATAGTTGCCTGCTGTTGCCTTCAGCAGTGCAAGTGTGACAATGCATTTTTGTGAGTGGTAGACTCAAAGGGGAAAGTGGAACAGGTTGCAAGCTAGATGTGTTGTACGAATTAACCTACTATTTAGCCAGTGGAATGCTGTTCTCTTCACCTTTTCCTTTCAGGTACAGTTGCTCAAGAGCCACTACAGTTCCAGTATTTCAACTGACAACTGTTTGTTTCACTAAGAGAGAAATGAGTAAAGAATGATGGGGAATAAGAGGAAGTAAGGGCAATGGAAAGGGGGGTGGGAAGAGAGGAAAAGGGAATGATTGAGGAAGAAAGAGGAAGGGCAGGGAGCAGGAAGGTATTTTTTTTACCCACACAACCTATACCCTTTTCTAGAATTGTTATGATCTTCTTACTTTCCCATTTTTTAATGCTAATACAATACACACCGTGACTCTCTATAAATTATTAATGTAAATTGTAAATAGCTGATGCTTTAGCTATTCATTGAATCCTGTGGTTCTCCACCAATTATAATTGGTGGCCTGAAACAGACAGGTTATTCCTATCGTGTATTTCCTATCAGTTAACTAATCCTTTAATTGAACTGTATAACCTTCAAACAGTGACCTTTTTGAAACATATTTTCAAATGCCTTTCGGAAATCCAAATACACTATACTGGTGGTTATCAATTGTATATCCCAAACAGATTCTACTAAATTTGTCAAACATTATTTCTATCTCATGGAACTACCTTGACTCTGCCTAATCATATTATCATTTTCAAAGTATCTTGTTACCACTTCCTCAGTAATGGATCCCAGCATTTACTGAATGACAGATGTTAGTCTTACTAGCCTGCAGTTAGTTATCTCTTTCTTAAATGGCAATGTTACATTTGTGGCTTTCTGATCCACGGAGCCCTTTCCAGAAACAAGAGATCTTTGAAAGGCCATAATTAATGTATCCTTAAGATCCTTGCAGCCACTTCCTTTGGAACCCAGTATTCGGGCCTTGTCCAGGCTTTAGTTGTCAGCCTGTAGTTCCGTTAATTAGCCCAGCACCTTCTCTCCAGGATTGTTTTGACTATTTTAAGTTTCTCTCTCTTTCCTATTCTGATTTGCAATCAGTTTTGGTATAGCATTGTGTCTTCTATTGATAAGACATGCAATTTTCTTAACATTGCTTTTATTCAAGGGATTAAGGAATCAAGGGATATGGGGAGAAGGCAGGCATGGGTTACTGATTGTGGATGATCAGCCATGATCACAATGAATGGCGGTGCTGGCTCGAAGGGCCAAATGGCCTCCTCCTGCCCCTATTTTCTATGTTTCTATTTCATTATGCACATTATTAATTTCCCTGTCTCAGCTCCTGCAGCATCTCTGGAGAAAAAAGATGAGGGACATTTTGGGTTGGGATACTTCCTCAAACTGAAAGTGGTGGGTGGAGGAGAGCTGAAGGTGAGCAGAGACCAGGAACCAATCAGGGATGGCCACAAATGGCTTCAGACAGGCTGGTGCTCTGGTAGGCCTATTATTGGCAGGCCTACAGGATCCCCTGGTTGCTAACTATTTTAACTCCCCTTCCCCATACTAACCTTTCCGTCCTGGGCCTCCTCTCTTGCCAGAGTGAGGCCACATGCAAAATGGTGCAACAACACCTCATATTCTAGTTGGGTAGCTTACAACCTAACAGTATGAACATTGAATTCTCCAATATTAGGTACCTATCCACAAATAACCCCCGTTTTTCCTCTTCCCACCCAACCTCACACCCATTTCTCCTCTCCCCTCCTCTTCCACCTACATTAGAGACATAGTCATACAGCATGGAAACAGGTCCTTCAGCCTAACTTAGCCATGCCAGCCATAGACCAATTATACTATACCCACCTGCCCACATTTGTCCCTTATCCCTCTAAACCTTTCCTATCCATATACTTTCCCAATGTCTTTTAAATGTTGTTATAGTACCTGCCTCAACCACCTTCTCCGGCAGCTCGTTCCATCTACCCACCACTTTCTGTGTGAAAATGATGCCCCTCAGGTTCCCATTGAATCTTTCCCCTCTCACCTTAAACCTATGTCCTCTGGTTCTTGATTCCTGTATTCTGGGTAAAAAAACACTGTACATTCACCCCATCTATTCCTCGCGATCTTATACACCTCATGACATCACCCTCCCCCACCCCCGGGCCGCTTGCACTCTAAGGAATGAAGTCTTAACCTGCCTACTTCTCCCTATAGCTCAGGCCATCCAGTCCTTGCTCTGGCTTCACAATGCACAACAATGCTATCCTTATCTCACATATTTTGTCTTTTCATCACTGGCCTTCTTTAACCATCTGCCTATCAGGAATCCTCCTCACCTGTATCCACCTATCACTTGCCATGCATTGTACACACATATTGTTCTGCCCTTCCTCTCTTCCAGATTTCTCCACCACCCCTTCCCCTAAACCCACCATAATCAGTCTGATGAATGGTCCCATTTTTCAGAAAATGTTTTTGTAAAAACTTGGATTGTTTTCTTTGGAGCATCAGTGGTTGAGGGAAAACTTGATAGAAGTATATAAAATTACAAGAAGCATAGGATTAGGTAAACAGTCAAAACCTTTTACCCCAGCGTAGAAATATCAAAGGCTAATGGGGATGGCTTTAAAATAAGAGGTGGAAAGTTTAAAGGAGATGTGCAGGGCACGTTTTTCCACACAGAGTGGTGGGTGCTGGAGCACATGTTTAAGACTCTTTCAGATAGGCACATGCAATGTGCAGTGATATCGAGCACAAACAAGCAGAGGAGATTAGTTTAATTTGGCATCATGTTCAGCACAGACATTGTGGGAATGAAGGACCCTTTCCTGTGCTGTTCTATGTCACCCCCTATTTGAAAATGGTCTCTAGTTCTGCATAACATCACAACTCCTTCCAGCACCTTCCTTATCAACACCCCCCAGAATCTTATGTTTCAATATGATCACCCCTCTGTACGTCCAGATAGAATCTTTAACTTTGTCTTTTAATCATTAATCATCATTGCGTTTTTTATGTTGTCTGCACTGTCCATTCCCATCACATTCTCAGTTATCTTCTACATGGTTACGTTACTATGCAATACTTTGCCATTTCGAACTTCGAACCATGCAGCACGGGAACAGGTTCTCTGGCCAACCGTGATGCCAATTAAAACTGCATATCTAACTGAACATATTTTATATGCCTCTATTTCTAGCCTGTTCACGTGCCTGTCTCAAAGGCTCTTAAAATTGCTGTTGTATGTGATTTTATCAATTTCGCTAGCAGGTTCCAGGTGTCTACGATACTGTGTAAAACACTTGCCTCGCAAATCTCTTTTAAATTTCCCCCTTTCACCTTAAAGTTACCCCTTATTTTAACGTACTACATTTTCACTCCACCTGAATCTTACCTACCATTACTTGCAGCTCTTAAATTTGCCAGGATGCTGGTCCCAGACAATTCAAATTCAGAACCGTCGCCTGTCCATGTTCTCCAGAGATGTTGCCTGCCCCGCTCAGTTACTCCAACACTTTGTGGTCTTTTTTTCCGAATAGCTTCCTCGTTCCTCATTAGTGATGCTGGTGTTCCCAAAAAAACAACCCTTTCTCTCACATCATCCTTTAACCCGCACATTCAATTCTGTTATCTATTTGATCCTCTGCCATTATGCATATGGTTCAGGTAGCAATGCAGACATTATATCTTTAGTGATTCTGCCCTTGTTGCATCGCAGGGAATGGGGTCATTAGAGGACACTTTTTTCATCTTGGCCTTCCAGGGGGAGGGGGGGAGAGAGGGGGAGAGGGAGCCTTAACTAACAAAGAAATGTTGGAGGGAGGGAGCATTGATGGAGCTACATTCGACGCGTGCGCACTGCACTTGTGTGTGTCCCCCCTCTGTTGGCACGTGACCTGCTACCTCGAGCGCGAGTCGGACGGAGAGTGGAAGCGAACGCGCGCGGGTAACCGCCGATCTCAGCGTGCTGCGCGAGCGGGTAACCGCCGGCCTGAGCGCGGCGCGCGCGCGCACGAGCGGCCGACTGCGGGGCTGGAGGAAGAGACGTCGGGCGCGCGTGCGCGAGGGAGCGCAGCAAACTCGGTGGCGGCGGCGGTAACGAGGGCGCTTGTGATTAACCTGCTCTCGTTCTTGTTTCTCTTTTCATGTTCACCCCTCTCCCCTCCCTCCCACACCACCTGGACCCTTGGCTTTTCCTCGCCGCTCTTCCCGCCTGCCCTCCTTCCATCCCCCCTCTACCTCCGCCACTGTGAAGGATGCCCGATCAAATATCCGTATCGGAGTTCATCGCCGAAACGACGGAAGATTACAACTCGCCGACCACCTCCAGCTTCACCACCAAGCTACTCAACTGTAGGAACACAGCGTCCCTGCTCGAGGAGGTAAGGTCGTGCGTGGTGCAGTCGAGCTCTCGAGTCCGGGGTGTGGGGCTATAGAGGGGGGGGAGAGAGAGAGAGAGAGATTGCCGGAGCGAAGAAAGGAGGAACAAGCAAAACAAGGGGGCTGGGAGAAAGGCAGCCATCTGTCTCGCTGTGTTGCAGATGCCGCTGGCTCTTCGGCAGGCACGCTGCCGTGTGTGTTTCGTTCCTCCCTCCCTTTTCTCTTGAAGTCTGCGCATTTTGTGGTTGCATAATTCAGGTACTGGGGGGCGAGCTCTGACCGTTGGTGATGGGGCTGGTTACATCTCTACTAGCTGTCCAACCTTATTCCGCATCCCCTTTTAATTCGAACCACATTTCCTATTTTTTAAATTTATTTTTTCTCTTGTGGGATATTCCACGATCCCGTTCAGTTTCAGAAGGACGTGCGCGCAGAGGAATTTAGGGCTGGTGCCCTTTCTCCAATATTGTTTTTTTTTGTGTGCATGTGTCAGCAAAAGATAGACAGCACCTTTCTTCTTGTAACCCTCCCCATGTTTGGCAGAGCTTGTGAAAGACAGATTCGTACACTGCGTTTTGGTGGTGTAATATTCTGGCGAAAGACTAATTTTATTATTCCAGTGTTATGGGTATCGTCAATCTTTCCAGACAGCCCATGGATTTTTTTTCATATTAAACTTTAAAGAGCCAATTGGATTTTCTGTCACTGTCACTGACCGAGCAATCAAAATTGTATTTTCCTTTATAGTTCGTGTCCCATTTTTAAAGATTTAATGCTTTTTTAAGTGGTGGTGCGTTACTGGCCATGCGTCTTGATTGATGAAGGGTTTATAGTCTTAATTATTGCATTTCCTTGATGGATTTTTCATCACCTCTGACAACGTTTCAGGGTTGCTATTGGTGTAGAATTGGGGTGGCAACTGGGCCTAAGGGTAAGGCTCATTTCTTGGTTTGCTCAGAAAATTTTGGTATCTGCAATTTATTTTGTGTTTCTTTATTGTTAAGATTATCTTATTGGGAGATGGCATGTTGTCTCCATCCATCACTTAATTGGGCTTGGACTAAAACCACTTGCATGGAATATAATGCCAAGAAAATAACATGTAATGCTATTACACGTGGATTGTGGAGCAAGATAGTTGTTGCCCTGACAATATTGTTAATATTAAACTTTATTTTAAGTGCTTTGTTCAAATGGCCATTTTCTACATATGTTATTTACCTAAACAGTGAACTACACAGTGAATGGTAGGGCTCTGGGAGTGTTGTAGAGCAGAGGGATCTCGGAGTGCAGGTACATAATAAGAAGGGTCTCGACCCAAAACGTCACCCATTCCTTCTCTCCAGAAATGCTGCCTTCCTATACATAATTTCTTGAAGCTGGCGTCACAGAAAGATAGGGTGGTCAAAACCGTTTGTGGCACATTGTCCTTCACTGTTATAGGAAAGATGTTGTCAAGTTGGAAAGGCTACAGAGAAGATTTACAGGAATGTTGCCAAGATTTGAGGGTCTGAGCTATAGAGAGAAGTTGAGCTGGCTGGGACTCTATTCCTTGAGTGCAGGAGGGTGAGGGGTGATCTTATAGAGGCGTATAAAATCAAGAGAGGAATAGATTGGGTAGACATACAGAGTCTTCTCCAGAGTGGAGGAATAGTGAACCAGAGTACAGTTTAAGGTGAAGGATGATAGATTTAATGGGAACCCGAGGGGTAACCTTTTCACACAAAGGGTGGTGGGTGTATGAGACGAGCTGTCAGTGGAGATAGTTGAGGCAGGGACTATTTCAATATTTAAGAAACAATTAGACAGGTACATAGATAGGACAGGTTTAGAGTGATATGGGCCAAATGGAGACAGCTGGGACTAATGTAGATGGGCTGTATTGGTTGATGTGGGCAAGTTGGGCTGAAGGGTCTGTTTCCATGCTGCATGACTCCATTTACATAATGTGATGAGAAATTTTAATGTTTACATTTCATCTCATAATTCTTTATAGATGCTGAAATGTATTTGGGTTGAATTAAGATTTCATTGCAAAAATAATTCTTGATAATACGAGGTAATTTGACCAGTCTGCCATTAGTCACCTTGTCAAAAGTCCTTGGGATCTAAGAGATAGTGCCAAATTTACAGTACCAGGAATCAAAAGTGAATTGTTTTGGTGTTATGACTGGAAGGCTGCTACCAGCGGGGTGTCAAAAAGACACGGTCGTCAATCCCTTGCTTTTTGTAGTGTTTATTAATTTACAGAAGATACAAAAATCGACATTGGTTTACAACAAGTAAGTGAGACTGCAAGAAAATTGCAGATGCTCAGGTCAGTTGGGCAGAAAGGTGACAAATGAACTTGAATCCAGAGTTATAATGCATTTGGGGAGATGGGCGGCACGGTAGCGCAGCGGTAGAGTTGCTGCTTTACAGCGAATGCAGCGCCGGAGACTCAGGTTCGATCCTGACTACGGGTGCTGCACTGTAAGGAGTTTGTACGTTCTCCCCGTGACCTGCGTGGGTTTTCTCCGAGATCTTCAGTTTCCTCCCACACTCCAAAGACGTACAGGTATGTAGGTTAATTGGCTGGGTAAATGTAAAAATTGTCCCTAGTGGGTGTAGGATGGTGTTAATGTACGGGGATCGCTGGGCGGCACAGACTTGGTGGGCCGAAAAGGCCTGTTTCCGGCTGTATATATATGATATGATATGATATGATATGATATGGAACAAGGCAACGGTGATGCTGAGAATTGTTGAACAAGAGTACCTTGGACTACGTATTTACTGATGCTGAAAGAACGCAGGATAGGTCAATTAAGGTGGTTAAAAAGGCATTGGGGGCGCTTTATTACATGAGACAGAATATTATGGGCAAGGCTTTTACGATAGAATTGTGCACAACACTAGTTAGACTAGGTTTAAGTATTGCATTAAATTCTGATCATCACGTTAGAAAATACATTTTTGCACCGAAGAGAATGCAATGGCAATTCAAGACTAAAATCTTAACAGTGGAAAAAGTTAGATCAGCTTGGTGTTTTCTCTGAAACAGAGGAAACGGAATCAAATTTTATACAGAGTAAAAATTAATACAGAGTAAAAAGCAACGGCCTATTTCCCTAAACAGAGAGGCCATGGAGGTCAATGATAAACCCTCTTCATACAGTGGTTTATAGGGGTCTAGAACTCACTATCCGAAGGCTGGTATATACAAAATGCTGGAGTAACTCAGTGGGACAGGCAGCATCTCTGGAGAGTTGTTGAAGACATGTCGAATGACCTAAGCCTTTCAAGGAAATAGAGGCATTGATGTGCTTTTTTGACAATTGCTTAAATTTGGCTGGTCTAAGACAAATTGCCAGTGATATTTATTCCTAAGAACCTGAAACTTTCAATTGTCTACTTCGGTGTCGTCAATATTTCCCAGGGTGCGTGTATATTCGCTTCTTGAAGTCAATTAGCACTGAGTATAATTGGTAGCAGTGATTGCTGAAATATTTAATTTCTGTATTAATGTTTTAACATGATAAGCCATTAGTTTTGGCCAATGGTAGTGGGTGTATATATTGTCAGAAGGCATAATAATTTAGCTTTTTTCAAAATCCAAAATGTAGTGAATCTTTGCAATTCTCTATTTAAGATGGCGGTGGAGGCTCAGTTTGTTTTGTATTCAAGAATGGCATTGAGTTTTAGATATCAAAGGACACGGTTAGTGCAGGAGAGTGACACAGAAGTTTTTAAAAAAATCAGTTGTGACCTTATTGGCTGGCAAGAGGGGAAGAATGGCATATTATTTATTCTCTTGTGTTTGAAGAGAATATGAGAAATAAATGTTATATTTGATTGATAAGCAATTTGAGAAGTATTTATAGCTTTATTGTATACAGATACAAACTTCTCAAAATTCTCCACTGTGTAATGTGTACATCAGATTTGAACTGGTCAAGTCTTTTGATCAACAAATTGTGATTTTTATAGATCAGACAATTTTCTGCACAATGCATTGGATACCTGTGCATAGCCAATATTCTGTGTTTGGAGGAATATATGGGCAATATAATAATGTTGGCTTGTATTAATTTGAAGTGAGACAGATGCGTGAAATATTTAGTGTAATTGGTATGCAGCGGATGCTGAAAATTCTGTATCAATGTTTTGATGTGCAAAGCCATTAGGTTTGACCAGCGGTAGTAGGGTGTATATATTGTCAGAAGACAGCTATACTCATTCCCACTTGCCTAGGCTTGGTCCATATCCCTCCAAACCTGTCCTATCCATGTACCTGTCTAACTGTTTCTTAAACGATGGGATAGTCCCAACCTCAATTACCTCCTCTGGCAGCTTGTTCCATACCCCCACCACCCTTTGTGTTTAAAAGGTTACCCCTTGGATTCCTATTAAATCTTTTCCCCTTCACCTTGAATCTATGTCCTCTGGTCCTCTTCCCCTACTCTGGGCAAGGGACTGTGCATCTACCCAATCTATTCCTTTCATGATTTTGTAAACCTCTATAAGATTCCCCCTCATCCTCCTGTGCTCGTAAATCTTTTCTGAACCCTTTCAAGCTTGGCAATATCTTTCGTAGAACATGGTGCCCAGAACTGAACATCTATATACTACAACTCTTGTTTGTTTGTTTGTTCCTGAACTACAGCCAAAACAGTACATGATAGCATGACAATTTTAGGCCCACCTTACTCATTGTCATCCCTTTGGTTCTAATGGAAGAAGTTTCATTGAAATCGGTGTTATATTTTAAGTTATTCACATTTTAAAATTTAATCTCTCCTAGGGGTTAGGAGGGTGGATAAGGCAGGGGATTGAGGTGGGGGGGGGTGAGGAGGGAGGGGGAGGAGAGGGAAGGGAAGGGAGGAGAGGGTACTGCACCAATGCAAGAGAGGTTTGGGCCCAACGGGTCCACTTGGTCTAGTAATACTCTATATGCGGTCTCACCATCGTCTTATACAACTGCAACAAGACCTCCAGACTTCTATACTCAATACTCTGACTGATGAAGGCCAAAGTGCCAAAAGCCTTTTTGACCACCTTATCTACCTGCGATTTGACCTTCAAGGAACCATGCACCCATACTCCTAGATCCCTCTGCTCCACAACACTGCCCAGAGGCCTACCATTTACTGTGTAGGTCCTGCCATTGTTCGCTGTCCCAAATGCAACACCTCACACTTCTCTGTATTAAATTCCATCAACCATTCCTCTGGCCAATCGATCCCGATCCTGCTGCAATCTTTCGCAACCATCTTCGCTATCTGCAAAACCACTCACTTTTGTATCATCAGCAAACTTGCTAATCTTGCCCTGTATTTTCTCATCCAAATCATTGATGTAGATGACAAACTGTAAAGGGGCCCAGTACTGAACCCTGAGGCACACCACCAATCACAGGCCTCCAGTCTGAGAAGCAACCTTTCACCATCATCCTCTGCTTCCTTCCATGGAGCCAATTTGCTGTCCATTCAGCTATCTTTCATTGGATCTCATGCGACCTAACCTTCCAGAGCAGCCTACCATGTGGAACCTTGTCAAATGCCTCACTGAAATCCATGTACACAACATCTACAGCTCTGCCCTCATCGACCTTTTTGGTCATGTCTTCAAAAAACTCAATCAGATTTGTGACCTCCCAAGTAGAACCATGCTGACTATCCCTAATCAGCCGTTGCCCATCCAAATGCCTGTATAACCTATCCTTCAGAATACTCTGCCTGTTCATGTCCCACTGAACTAATTTCCACCTACCTCGACTCCATCCTATCCCCCCTGGTCAAATCCCTCCCCACCTATGTGCAAGACACCTCACATGCTCTCCTTCTCAATAACTTCTGGTTTCCAGGCCCCTACTCACTCATCTTTACCATGGATGTCCAGTCACTCTACACCTCCATCCCCCACAAGGATGATCTTGAAGCCCTCCGTTTCTTCCTCGACTGTAGAACCAGCCAAACTCCATCTACAAACACTCTCCTCCGCCTAGCAGAGCTGGTTCTTACCCTTAACAACTTCTCCTTTGACTCCACCCACTTCCTCCAAACCTGAGGCATAGCTATGGACACTGACATGGGCCCTAGCTATGCCTGCCTCATTGTCGGGTACGTCGAACAATCCCTGTTCTAGACGTACACTGGCCCCATCCCCGAACTCTACCTCCGCTACATTGACGACTGCATTGGTGCTACCTCTTGTACCCATGCAGAACTCACTGACTTCATTCATTTCACCACTAATTTCCATCCTGCTCTTAATTATGCTTGGACCATCTCCGACATCTCCCTTCCGTTTCTCGATCTCACCATCTCCATCACAGGAGACAGACTAGTGACTGACATCTACTACAAAACCACTGACTCCCACAGCTATCTGGACTACACTTCGTCCCACTCTGTCTCCTGCAAAAAGTCTATCCCCTACTCCCAATTTCTCCGTCTACGCCGCATCTGCGCCCAGGATGAGGCGTTTCACACTAGGGCATCAGAGATGTCCTCATTCTTTAGGAAATGGGGCTTCCCCTCTTCCATTATAGATGAGGCTCTCACTTGGGTCTCCTCTATATCCCGCAGCTCCGCTCTTGCTCCCCTGCCCCCCATTCGTAACAAGGACAGAATCCCCCTTGTCCTCACCTTCCACCCCATCAGCCAGCGTATCCAACAAATTATCCTCCAACATTTCTGTCACCTCCAAAGGGATCCCACTACTGGCCACATCTTCCCATCTCCCCTTTCTGTGTTCCGCAGAGACCGTTCCCTCCGTAACTTCCTGGTCCTCTCGTCCCTTCCTACCCAAATCACCCCCTCCCCAGGCACTTTCCCCTGCAACCGCAGGAGATGCAACACCTGTCCCTTGACCTCCCCTCTCGACTCCATCCGAAACAGTCTTTCCAGGTGAGACAGAGGTTCACCTGCACCTCTTCCAACCTCATCTGTTGTTTCCGCTGTTCCAGATGTCAACTTCTCTACATCGGCAAGACCAAACGCAGGCTTGGCGATCTTTTCGCTCAACACCTTTGCTCAGTCCGCCTTAACCAGCCTGATCTCCCGGTGGCTGAGCACTTCAACTCCCCCTCCCAGTCTGACCTTTCTGTCATGGGCCTCCTCCAGTGTCATAGTGAGGCCCACCGGAAATTGGAGGAACAGCACCTCATATTTTGCTTGGGCAGCTTACAGCCCAGCGGTATGAACATTGACTTCTCTAACTTTAGATAGTTCCTCTGTTCCTCTCTTCCCCTCCCCCTTCCCAGTTCTCCCACTGTCTTCCTGTCTCCACCTATATCCTTTCTTTGTCCTGCCCCCCCCGACATCAGTCTGCAGAAGGGTTTCGACCCAAAACGTCACCCATTCCTTCTCTCCAAGATGCTGCCTGGCCTGCTGAGTTACTCCAGCATGTTGTGATACATCAGAATACTCTAGTAACTTTCCAACTACAGATGTTTTGTACAACTGTAACACAATGTTCCAGCTTCTATAATCAATACCCTGACTGATGAAGGCCACTGTACCGAAAGCGGCCGTTACTATCCTATTGATCTGTGATGCTGTTTTCAAGGAATTGTGCACCTGTACTCCGAGATCCCTCAGCTCGACAACGCTCCCCAGGATCATACTATTCACTGTGAAAATGCTGCCGCAGTCTGACTTCCCAAAATGCAACAGGATTTGTTATTTTGAAATCTAGTTTTTCTAAATGCAAGATATTTGATAACTTGTAATTTGTCATTGCAATAAAAGTTTAAATGTGGCTCTTGTAATTGGAGAAGTACGTTCTCACGCATAACTTGAAGATAGATCGGAAATTCTGGAATGCACATAAATTTGTAGATTCCCCAATTAAGAATCAGAGTATAACGTATTGTATCCTTATTGTTTTGATGTGTTTATGCTTGTATCCTTATTGTTTTGATGTCTTTATTCTTAATTGTTAACTGTATGTTTGTGTTGTCATTTGTGAGCAGAGCACCAAGGCACATTCCTTGTATAAGCACATTCTTGGCCAATAAACTTATTCATTCATTCATAACTATTGTCCTAATATTTAATGTTTGTTTACTGTAACTGAATTCTGTGCAGTGCCGTATGGATATTAGATTGAGATGAGTATGGTACGATTATTTTGGGTTGAATGAGTTAATTCATTGCAGAGTGTTTGTAAGTGATACAGTTAGCCTGCTGTGTTGGCTGATCCTCGCATGACCGCATTTGGGGGTCTCATTAGAACACGACAGCTAGAGAAATGGTGGAAATGCAGGAATGGAGAAGGCCAAAGTCATTAAATATTCCCTCTCTGGAACAACTCGCCTCACAGCATTTTGTAAAAAGGATATTTTTAGGAGTTGAAATAACAAGCAATTATTAGACTGAATCTTGTGGCAAAATGCTGACATTTACATCTGAATTCAAATAAGCATGTGCTTCCAAATGTGGAAATTTTGAACTTATTGATACATTCCAGCTTGTGAATTTGTCAGTGTTATCTTCTGGGTTCTGCAACAGCTCATTGACATGGTCTTGCACAGGATTTGTGACCATTTTCCACTTTTAATTTAGATTTTGCAGCTGCCAAGGGAGAAAAGTTAAAATAAGATATATATCACATTTTTTATTATGTTACAATGTAATTATCTGAATCTTTTTGTTTTGCTTTTACTTCCAAGCATTTGTTAATGTTTTTAAAATTTCACTTTTTATAATTTTTGAATGCTTCCAATAGGGAAGTTCAGAAATATTTGAAAAGCTTGACACTAAAGTTGGGGACTTGCCATCTTTCCTGTTGATATAACCTGATTACCTTGTTGGGCTGGGTGCAGGGCTTTCTTCCTAAGTGGATCCAAGTCAGGGTAAAATGTGTGACAGTGGTGACCCACTCAGCAAAATCGAGCCAGTTAGCTACTTTATTGGGATTAAATTGAATTGCCTCGTGTAACACTATTCAATAACCTGGAATTTAATGCAGAATTTTCATTTGTACTCTGGTTTCATTGGTTTGTTTGCATCCTTGCTATTAATTAGCTTTAAAAGTTAGGGTGAATATTTTAAATCATCTTCAATTGTGATTAGAGCAACTTTTGTGCTGGGTTGGGATTTCTTTGTATAGTCAATTGATGCATAATTACATTTTGTCTATTGCAAAAGCTGTTATGATTGAACTTGAAATTGGAGTTAATCAGTGATAGAAACAGAATTCAGTTGAGATGCTGCAACCGTCCAAGGGCAAGTGTAGACTTGCTACTCTTTGTATTGAGCTAAATCAGAATTACCTAATTATGCACTTTGCCATTGTTGTGACAGATTTTTGAAGCAGGAATCATTGTGAACAATATTTGCAAAAATGAGAGCTTGGTGTAAATAATATGCAGTACAATGGAAATAAATTAAAAACATTTTTTTTAAACTGTATTACCAGTGGTGTTATAAAACAATATTGCCTTTTCTGGTTAAAACTTAGTGGAACAGAATTTGCAAGTGAGCTGTTCCCGTTGAAAGCATTTTGTTAATCTTGCTTTTCTGCAAGTTTTGTTTGAAGCTGTTGTTATAATATGGTTTAATGAATTCCAAAGTATGGTCTTTATCATGAACACTTATTATGTCAGATATAAATATATTTGCACATATGTTCTACGTTTAAAACCAAAGTGTCTATCATTATAGCAAACACATTTAGTCGAGAAAGGTATTCCATGAGTAAAGGCAGAAGTGATGATCAAAGTTGGGTTGATGCAGACCAATTATAATTATCTTTGCCTTTTAAAGGGGACTAGACGGTTGGGTCCAAATCTCTCCTGCAGGCGTCTCCTGAGGCAACCCTCACCCACTCCACCCCCCCTTATCCCCCCTCCTCCCCCCCCCCCCCCACGCATCCACTCCATCCCCCCTGAGCCCCCCCCTCCCCACCACTCACCCACTCCATCCCTCCTGAACTCCCCACTCATCCACTAAGTCAGGGAGCTTCTGTATTAGATCGACGGGCCCCAACTGAGCATGCGATGACTGACGTTGAAAACGCAGCTCGTCCTGGGAGGGGAGGGGGGGGGGAGTGCATCCGTTGCCGGGCGGGGAGTGTCCCCCGGGGCCGTGGGCAGGCGAGGGGTGACGGAAGGGAGCAGGGAGCCAATCACATCGGCCCCATGCCGCCAGCGCTGCAGCCAGAGCGAGCCGTGGACCTGCGGCGAATGGCAGCGATGGCCATCTCGTTGGACCCTCTGTTGCCGCGCTGCACCACGGGAGGAAGGTCGGGTGCGGGGCACACCGGGATGGGCGCCGGTCCTCGGGGGTGGGGGGGAGCACATTCGCTGCTCCGTCACTCTGGCAGGTCCCGACCACGGCAGTCATCATGCCCCCCCCCCCCCCTTCCCATTGGCCGTCACTCGGGCGAGTCCCATTATGATATGAATGCTGAAGACGGGCAAGGTAGGTTGGAGAGTGTATTTTTAAACTTTAAAATGTCAATAACATCAAAAATCATGCAATTGATTTTTCTGACCTTAATTACTACACAACCCTGCTCAAATTGTAAACTGGATATTGCAGTACACTACAAAACCTATGTTTTCTGGTTGGGTTTGGGATGGGGGAGGGGGAAACTGCTTTTTATTAACTTGCTACCCGCAAAGACAAAGTGCTTTCTGAAGAAGGGTTCCAAACCAAAACGTCGCCATTCATGTTCTTCAGAGTTGCTGCCTGACTCGCTGAGGTACTCCGATACTTTGTGCCTTTCATAGTAAACCAGCAACTGTTTCTACGCCTTGCTTCCAATACTTGTTTTCTTGGATTTTTTTTAAGAACTCGCTATCAGCTTCCGTTACTCCCTTTGGTTTATTCTTATTGCTTCCCTTGTACCAGTCATTTTGAGATCAATGTTATTTATATCCTTCCCTTTTCCGTGTTTTCAGTCACCTTACCCGTGCTTTCCATTTATACTTGATTTCCGCGAAGGAGGAGGAGTATAAAGCTATTGCCCTAACTTAATATTACTTCTCTACTCCCCAACTTCAATTCACTTAAAAGAGGTTTGATTTATCAGATTTGATCTTTTAGAAACCGAATTAAGGTTGGTATTGAATGTCTGCCTTCCTGTTTTTCCTCGTTGAAAATAAATGCATTTGGTAATTTTTTTTGTAAAAGAACTTTTGAAATTTAAAAAAATTATTTTAAAAGTAACTTGGCAGAACAAAAACAAAATTCACCATTTCAGATATTCATCACTAAACTTTAGAATTCAGCATTGACAATTTCTGCAACCTAAAGTCCCAGAAATGGTACCTTAGTTTCTAAAATAGTAACATTCCATAAAATAAAATCAAACCTATCCTCTTGAATCCATTCATGCAAATAATAGACACTTGCTTAATTAATGCTGCCATGTAGTTTTTAATGGATTTGTATTCGAGAGGTTTTGACTAAGAATTCAGATTTGAGAATTTGAATTCATTTTTTTGTTTCAGAAAAGGAATAAAGAAATTGACACCATTAATGATTTATAAACACCTTTATATAGAGGAAATCTGCCATCCTATTCAGTCCAGTTGTGTAACTTTCCATCCTATACCATATTTTGATTAAAATTGTAATAAGCAACATGTTAAGGAAAAATGGTGGTCTTGCCAGTAATCCCCCAAATTCGTGGATGAAGAAACAAACAACAATGTCCAAGAGTATAAGAAAATAACTGCAGATGCTGGTACAAATCGATTTATTCACAAAATGCTGGAGTAACTCAGCAGGTCAGGCAGCATCTCGGGAGAGAAGGAATGGGTGACGTTTCGGGTCGAGACCCTTCTTCAGACTCGAGACTCAGTTTTCTTGTATTTAGTTTTGAGTATCGAATAAAAAATTGGCATCATTGGGCGTTTATGTAATACCAATTCATTAATATAACTGAAAGGATACTAAATTTTAAAATTATTTGTTTTCTTGCCAATGTTATTAATTCTGAAGTATAATATTTTCACCGACGTGGGGAAATATTTTTGCATGCATTTAAGAAGGCTGATGTGAATATGTAAATCGTAGGTCTATTTGAAGTTCTATATTCTCCTTGTGTGGTATTGTTTTTTCACAGCAGAACTCATTTAGTTTTGGGTTTGTAAAGAGTGCATTCTGGTTTGGTTTATAACCTGTTAAACCACATTCTAAACTCAAATTTATGAATATAGGTTATTTTCATTTTCTTGCTAGTATCTGGAGATAATGCACGCTTTCACATGACTGCCACAGGTATTGTCAACCTTTTCAGCTGAGCTCAGCTAATACAAGTGTAATAACTTTTTAAAAAGTAAATGAAAACATATTTATTATATGTAATTTCCAAGTATTATCAACTACAATTCTTTGCAAGGTTAAGTTTAACAAATAGCCATTCATCATCAGAAATGGATTGTTTTGTATTTAGTGTAAAATTTAACTTTTTCAGTGTTATACTTAGGCGCAGGGTACACTAAGTATAAAATCTCTATTGGTCTGCTTTTCCCCGGTGTAAGCCCTTTCTACTCGTACTACTGTGACTAGTGGTGTGCCTCGGGATTCGGTGCTGGACCCATTGCTGTTTGGCATTTATAGCAATGATTTGGACGAGAACGTACATGGCAAGATCAACAAGTTTGCAGATGATACAAAAGTGGTGGTATTGCAAATAGTGATGATAGATGTCAAAAATTGCAGCAGGATCTTGATTGGTTGGCTAGATGGGCTGAGGAAAGGTTGATGGAATTTAATACATGATGTGAGGTGTTACATTTTGGAAAGTCTAACATGGGCAGGACCTACACAGTGAATGGTGGGGCTCTGGGGAGTATTGTAGAGCAGAGGGATCTAGGAGTGCATGTACATAGTTCCTAGAAGGTGGTGTCTGGACACCATGTTACAGGAAAGATGTTGTCAAGTTGGAAGGGATACAGAGAAGATTTACAAGGATGTTGCCAGGACTTGAGGGTCTGAGCTATAGGGAGAGGTTGAACAGGCTGGGACTCTATTCCTTGGAATGCAGAAGGATGAGGGGTGATCTTATAGAGGTGTATTAATCATGAGAGGAATAGATCGGATAGACACAAGGAGTCTCTTGCTCAGAGTTGGGGAGTCGAGAACCAGAGGACGTAGGTTTAAGGTGAAGGGGGAAAGATTTAGTAGGAATCTGGGGGGTAACTTTTTAACTCAAAGGATGGAGAGTGTATGGAATGAGCTGCCAGAGGAGGTAGTTGAGGCAAGGACTATCTCAACATTGAAGAAACAATTGCACTGATACGTGTATAGGACAGGTTTGGAGGGATATTGGCCAAACGCGGGCAGGTGAGATGTGTGCAGATGGGATATATTGGTTGGTATGGGCAAGTTGGGCCGAAGGGCCTGTTTCCATGGTGTATGACTCTATAACTATTTCCTCTTTTATTATTACGAGTTTGCCTCTTCTGGTTGTGTGTATATGTTCTGTTTGTGCCGACATTGAATGCTTTTGGCTATATGTGCCCGACAAACTGCTTTTCAAGTTTTGTCTTTTATTTCTATCGAGCCTTGGTCATTTCCACCGATTGGCTTCTAATTTGGAGGTTATTTTCTTTAAGATCATGTGAAGCGTGACATTTAAAAAAAATAACGTTTATGATACTGTATAATTGATGGATATTCTTCTCAAATTTGTAACCGATTTGAAAATTTCAGGAATGTTGTTGCCGCCTTATAAAACTGAGTTGCCAATAAGACTAATGGAGAAGGGGGTTTGAAGTATTTCTTTTAATGCTTAATGATTGGGTAGTTTGTTATCAATGATGATGCAGGGATGCATGCATTGACATTCTCCTTAGAATTCAATATTGAACCCCTGGGGGTTGATCCTAAAGATAATGGGCTGGTTTTTGCACTTAGCAAAGAAATGAAGGAACTTGTCAATGATGGCGATAAAAGGCATACAGTGGAGATCTCACTGACAGGCTATAAATACTCAGGAACAAAAGAAGCTTCTTGTTGTTGAAGAAGCTGGGGACATTGCTCAGTTCATCATTGGTACTAACGTCCCCTCCATTGAAGGGACCTCAGCAAGTGGTGCATCAAGAAGGCAGCTAATATCAGACTAGCAAGGGCCTAGTTACACACTTCTCACTGCGACCCATTGAGAAGAAGGTGCGGGAACTTGAGGACAGTTGCCTCTAGGTTGAAGAACAACCTCTTCCCGTCAACCATCAGGTTCTTGAACCACCCTGTAAAAACCTAACCACCACCCTTAACCATCTCAACCCGACCAAACTGCAATGAACTTTGCACTACTACTGATATTCTATGCACTTTGGGTTTTGTCTAGTTTACGTAGAATAATATCATTTATTGCTGTTGTTGCATCTAATGTAAGAATTTCATTGTCTCGCTTCATATCCAGTATATATACCAAATAAATTACTGCTGTCTGGTGTCAAGGGTTTTTTAAAATATAAAATATCTTACAAAGTGCAAAGAAGAGTGAGAGACTTGGAAATTGAAGTATTATAACAAACCTAGGCTTGAACACAATTGTAAATGGGTTGATTAGTGAGTTTGCAGATGGCACAATGACTGCTCGAGCTACGGACTGCGACGAAGGGTATGCTTTAACTACACAAATGGGCAGAGTAATGGCAGATGGAGTTTATTCCGAGTCGGTGTGAAGTGTTGCACATTGGGAGGTCGAATGTAAAGGAGAAAGTATACTGTTAATAGCAAACCCCTTATGATTAGTAGAGGATAATTAGCTGCATGCATTAGGGGGTATTAGCTAAAGGGAGAGGTTGGACAAATTTGAATTGTTTTCTCCAGATCTTCGGAGGCTGACGGGAGATCTGATAGAATTATGTAAAATAGAGTCATGGATAAGATAGTCAGAACCTTTTTCCTACAGTGGAAATATCAAAGAATAGCGTGCATAGTTATACGGTGAAGGGGGCAAAGTTTAAAGGAGATGTTACACAGAGGGTGGTGGGTGCCTGGAATGTGCTGCTTGGCGTGGTGGTGGAGGTAAATACGATAGTGATGTTTACGAGGCTTTTAGATAAGTCTTTGGATGTGTAGGGAATGCAGGGTTATGGATCATGTGCAGGCAGATGAGATTAGTGTGGCGTGCATCATTTCGACACACACATGATGGGTAGAAGGGCCTGTTCTTGTGCTGTACTTTTCTGTTTTTGTTTAACCATTTAAAAAGTGTTTTATATTTTAATTGTGTTTAATGTTTTGTGATTTTAGTTAAATAGATATGACATGGTTTACAAATGTTGAGTTTTTGTCGGACATTTGGAATCATTCAATTACAATAACAACTGAAGGCTGGTAGTACCTCGAAGATAGACACAAAATGCTGGGGTAACTCAGCGGGAGAAGGAATGAGTTACGTTTCGGGTTGAGACTGTTCTTCACCCATTCCTTCTCTCCAGAGATGCTGCTTATCCCGCTTAGTTACTCCATCATTTTATGTCTATCTTTGGTGTAAACCAACATTTGCAGTTCCTTCTTACACATCTGCAGTTCCTTCCTACATGGGGATATAACCTCACTGGCTGTCAACACTATCCAGATGATGAGATGTGCTAATTATTCTCAGAGAGTCTGTGCAGAACTCTGAGTGTTGCCAGTACATTGGGAACCTGCTTTCCTGAAGAAGACTGCCTGAGACCCTATTAAAAAAAACAGACATGCAACTGCCAAGCTCATGTGGCTCATTGGTCAGAGCAGATCTGGTTTGTTACTTTTGTCTGTCATATTTATAAGATCCAAGCTCAATGGACTGCTTAAATTGCCATGGAATGTCCTATGTTGTTTTGTACAATTTGGATATAACTTGTGTTAGACAAATCTAAGAACCTGAAAAATATTGGATGTATGAAAGAGTGCAATTACAGGTTGAACCGATTTTCTGGCACCCTCGGTTCCAGAGCCTTTCTGGATTATCTGTTTTTCAGGACCAACAGAGGTCATGTGTTAATGAAATAACAATACATCCCTGGCCCACTAATGGCGCCCCTCCTGCGACTCTAAAGCGCATGGAGTGCCAGAAACTTTAACACAAATATAAAATATAAACTGAATGTGAATGGAATGACCTACCTACCCATCCCCCAGCCTCCACTTTTCTCCGGCCATTTCGCCACCACCTCCCCCCACTACTGCTGCCGACATACTCTTCATTGGAAGTGTCAGTAGATGAGAGGGGAAGGGGCACCACAGTGAGCGAGTGCATCTTGTCGTTGGCAGCGGCCTGAAGAAAGCGCTGTCCCAGGGGCGACAACATGAGTCGCAACAACAGCCAGTGAAGAAGGGCTTACTGGTGCAGACCAGTGGCATCGGTGCCTGGTGTTAAAGCGACATTAAGTGCTGGCGTAACTCAGCCAACTGAATCAGTCTGAGGAAGGGTCCCAATATCACCTATCCATGTTCTCCAGAGATCCTGAATTACTCCAGCACTTTGTGTCCTTCCATTGTGTGAAGATGGGCTCGCTGGTGCACCTCGGGAGTGGGGTCAGAAGTCAGGGAACCAAGTGGCCAGAAGACAGTGCGAGCCGAGGATGGGTTGGCAGGTCTGCCTGGTACATTCAACATCTGTTATAAGGGGGTGGTTAAAACAGGGTATTACTGTATTGTCTTTGCGAAACATTTAAGAGAGAAGATTGACAGCATAGTTGACTCTTTCAAGACAGAGGGACATGACCGGAAAGAACTCTCGCCACTCACAATGCCTTCTGTGGCTGCTCAGGAAATTTCAACCGAGCTCTTGTAATTTTGTCCAGATTACAGGGTGGGCAGACCATCAGTTGCTGGAAAATTGGTGTTGAACCTGTAGTAGCTCCTGTATTACGGCTTTGCATATTGAGTCTAAGTCCTGTGATTAATATTTTTGAAATCTTGAGTCCATGTCAATTAACTCCTTTGTTTAAAATTCCTCTCCAATTATATTTGTGTGGGAGCATTGAAATTGCCAAAATCAAAACCATTAATTACATCGTGTGGCAGTGAATGTCATGAATTGTCTAACCTCGTCCTGGACAAGCCTTCTGAAACTTTTGTATGTTCGATGACAGCACACTTTTTTATCTGATCAGTTCACCAGTCTGTAATCTCTGAAGTTTAGCTACCAAACCTCTTAAGATTGCACATTTCTCTATAAAGTGTGATGTCCCCAATAGTATAGAATAGAACAAGAGTTGGAGCACAGAGAGAGATTTAATTGCCTTGACTGATCAGCTTTTGCCATCTTGTGATTAATTGTGGAAGAATTTAATGGTAGTTTCAGGTATGTATAATATAGGCTTCCACTTCAGAAATACTTTTGTTGTAATTGCGTTCATCATCATTACATAATTATGATACAGGAAAATGACTCATTGCATCAATCCATAGGTTAAGTAATATTACTTAATCCATAGGTTAAGTAATATTACTGTGACTTTGCAAACTTGCCGAGAAATTGAGTTGCACAAATCTTTGCTTTTCAGCGTTGTGCAGTTGAAATTTCCTCCCCACCCCCACCAACAAATTGTGTTGCATTACTTGGTAAATTTGATAGAGTGCATCCGGGATCATGACAGCCATGTGTTACTGATACATATTTTGCATCAAGGCCATATAAAAGAACAACATTCCATGTCCAATGCTTTTATGTCTTAATCGCAGTAAAACTCCATAAAGGTTTGATTCTTTCCATTAGCTCAAGCCTAGATAGTTGCTGCCATCTTAATGCCACTACCTTGTCCTGACACCTGTTTTGGAACCATTATGGGACGGAGTATTTTAATAATAATAATAATAATGCATTACATTTATATAGCGCTTTTCATATACTCAAAGACGATTTACAGAGATTTAGAGAACATAGGGAAATGAATAAATAGATAAATAAGTAAATAAGTAAACAAACAGAGAAAGGAGACAGAAGGTGAGGTGACCTTCAGTGGTTGAAGGCAGTACTGAACAGGTGAGACTTCAGCGATGTTTTGAATGTGGTGAGTGTGGAGGAGTCTAACGGTTTGGGATAGTGAGTTCCATAGGGTGGGAGCAGCGATGGAGAAAGCCCTGTCCCCCCAGGATCTGAGTTTGGTCCGGATGTGGGGGGGATGGGAGATTGGCAGCAGCAGAGCGGAGGGTGCAGGTGGGAGTGTGCCTGTGGAGGAGGTCGGTCAGGTAGGATGGGGCCAGGTTATGGAGGGCTTTGTAGGTTATGAGGAGGATTTTGTACTGGATTTTGCTTAAGTGTGTAACACGTTTGCAGAGAGGGTTAACAAAAATAAATGATTTTTAGATTTAGAGATACAGCGCGGAAACAGGCCCTTCGGCCGACCGAGTCCGCGCCGCCCAGCGATCCCCGCACATTAACACTATCCTACACACATTAGGGACAATTTTTACATTTACGCAGTGAATTAACCTATATACCTGTACGTTTTTGGAGTGTGAGAGGAAACCGAAGATCTCGGAGAAAACCCACGCAGGTCACGGGGAGAAGGTACAAACTCCGTACAGACGGCGCCCGTAGTCAGGATCGAACCTGAGTCTCCGGCGCTGCATTCACTGTAAGGCAGCAACTCTACCGCTGCGCCACCATGCCGCCCTCCTGATGAAATGTCCACCTGGTGCATTCTTTTGGATACACCAGAATTTCAAGACCAAGTTATCGATACGATGTGTACTCTTTATGGTGGGACTAGAAAATGGGGTGAAATGGATTTAGGAAGGGTGGAGCAGTGGTAGAGTTGCTGCCTTATAGTGTTGGGTTTGATGCCGACTACGGGCGCTGCCTGTACGGAGCTTTTACATTCTCCCTGTGACCTGGTGTGTTTTCTCCGGGTGCTTAGGTTGCCTTCCACATTCTTGCAGGTTTTTAAGTTAATCAGCTTCTGTAAATTATCCCTAGTGTGTAATAATAATAATAATAGTGCATTACATTTATATAGCGCTTTTCAAACACTCAAAGACGCTTTACAGGGATTTCTAGAACATAGAGAAGTGAATAAATAGATAAATAAGTAAACGAACAGAGAAAGGAGACAGAAGGTGAGGTGATCTTCAGTGGTTGAAGGCAGTGCTGAAGAGGTGAGACTTCAGTGATGGTTTGAATGTGGTGAGTGAGGAGGAGTCTCTGACGGTTTGGGGTAGTGAGTTCCATAGGGTGGGAGCAGCGATGGAGAAAGCCCTGTCCCCCCAGGATCTGAGTTTGGTCCGGATGGGGGGGGACAGGAGATTGGCAGCAGCAGAGCGGAGGGTACAGGTGGGAGTGTGCCTGTGGAGGTGGTCAGTCAGGTAGGATGGGGCCAGGTTATGGAGGGCTTTGTAGGTCATGAGGAGGATTTTGTATTGGATTCTCTGGGGGATGGGGAGCCAGTGGAGTTTGTAAAGGACGGGGGTGATATGGTCACGGATCGGGGAGTGGGTGAGTAGACGGGCAGCGGAGTTTTGAATGTATTGAAGTTTACTGATGATTTTTGAGGGTGAGCCATAGAGGAGGCTGTTGCAGTAGTCCAGACGGGAGGTGATGAAGGCGTGGATGAGGGTTTCTGCAGCTGTGAAGGAGAGGGATGGACGGAGACGGGCAATGTTTTTGAGGTGGAAGAAGGCTGTCTTTGTGATGTGTTTGATGTGTTTGTCGAAGGAGAGGGTTTGATCAAAGATGATTCCAAGATTCCGGATGTGAGGGGAGGTAGGATAGAACTAGTGTATGGGTGATCGTTGGTGCGCTGGAGATGTTGCCATGCCGTATCTCTAAACTAATAAAAGCCAGTATAATTAAACTGAATTACTCAAGCTCTACTTGGTTTTCTTTGTGTATACAGCAAATCCCTGTTATAATGGACCATGCAGGAGGGGATACTATGTAATTTCTGTAATTTCTGCATGGTAAAACCGAAATGTATAAAAATACCCTTAAATAAAATCTGATAAGATTTAGTTTACTACCTTTTAAATTTGGTACTTTCAAAATTGCCCTTTTCAAGTTCTATTTTGAAAATACTTAAAGATATATTATGGAAATAATTAATGGAAAAGTTTTCATGGTATTTGACAACTTTGCAATAAATTAGTGTCTCCTTTTCAGGTGGTTTGGGTTCACCTAGGTTAAATGCTTGTTATTTCATTTTGCTGCTGTGCCAGTACATATCTGCTGAGTATCTTAGTCACATTTCCCGACAATCTTTGCTTTTGAGATGACCCCATTTCTGATCATGTGATTTATTCTTCAAACTATTGCATTTGGAGCTTACCTTTGTTCTTTTTAATACATCACAGTAGATCGTGACAAAAAACAAATACAACATTTTGGCATTTTGTATGGATGTTTTTAAATGTTGCGCTGTTATAAATCTTATTTGATTACCATTTGAATCCCCTTTATAACAAATCCCCTTCAGAATAGTAGTTGATAAGTAGCTTTCAATGATGAATGAAAGTCAGGGTGGAAAATGACATTCTGCATTTTTTAAATTATTATTAGGTGAATATTTTATTATATATGTCGCAGAAAAGGCGTTGCGATAAGAAACTTGCTTACTGTTTCGTTTCCATTGTTTCCTTTTATAGGCGTTAGATTTGGACAAAAATGCACTACAAAAAGTAAAGAAATCAGCAAAATCAATAAACAATTCAGGTCAAGGTATGTTTTAGTATTATTCATTTGTATTCATAAGCAAATATCTGTATATAAGGAATGTAATTTATATCTGTTTCATTAAAGAAAACTGTTAAACAGTTGGATGATCAGTATTCCCACAGTTAAATGCAGTTTACTGTAATTAACAAGGTGCTAGTTGTAAATGTTTAAAGATGATAGGAATAGTAAAAAAATAAGACTAAACCTTTTAGCATAAAAGTTCTTTGGCGTTTGAATTCTATTTCTCAAAACCCAATGTAAACATCAAAATATTGGTGTTCAATGTTGTGCTGCTATATCATGGACAACTGGTCAAAGAAATTCTAGCCTGTTTTTGACATGGAATTGGTGCAGTCTGTATGTTCTGGCGCGGGAAGTTCTAGTCAGCTATCAATGCTACAATTTTTAGGGAGTTTTTCTAAATATACCCATTACTTTCTAACACGATACCTCTCTTCCACATCTCTAGTTGAAGAAGTAAGTAAGCCGCCAATGTGTCCAGAAATGTCCTGTCCAAGCCATTGTGAACAATGCAATATACCCCTTCAATTCATTATGGGTTCCCTTGAGTAGATTTATTGGGGCCTCATATCTCGCACATTGACAAATGCATTACAATTGGAAAAGCAGTGAATCAACATGAACTGCAGCAGCAAATGTATTTCTCACATGCTGTACTTGGGAGGGATCAGTCTATTGTCTATTGAAATAGTTGAATGGCTCTGAAATTTAATGTCCTAGTGATACCATAATTGACATACACTTTAAATCCATGTGACTTCATCCACAAGCGAGGAGAATAATTCATCACTTGTAGTGTTCAGCAATCTCTCTTCCCCCCCATTTTTTTGTTTGAGTGGAGACCTTGGTGAATGGTCATTCTAAGATTAATTGCAATCTTGTTAAGTAGCTTTATTTATTCTGCAACATTTTCTTTATCTGGGAGCCCATGCATATCTACCAGTCATGGGATGGAAGCTTGAATGAATTGCTAACCGTTCCTTTCAAAACTGCTGGTATTTTTCCTAGGTTCAGGATTCCTGTGGGAATGCAAAAGTACTCAACTTGCTGCCTGATCTCCAATGGCAATTTCTTGACTAGGCTCTAACTTTATACTCCACATGGAGCCCAGCAGCAGAGCATGATCGCATTGCCATTTATCAGTAGTTATGCTTGCAAAACTGCACATGTGCCAGTTCTAATCGGGCCAAGCACAAAGGTAGACATTAATTTGACTGGAGGAGAATAGCTATGAAAAGAAGATAGGTAAATACGATGTACATTTAAGTTGTTTGAGTAGAACGTTTTAATGTTTTCAGTTATGTCAGTGTTTTTTAAGTGATTTTATTTGTAGTAATTGTTTGAAAGTCTCATTGTATACTTAATTTTTTTTAAACATCCAGGAAAGCTATAATCAGCTGACAAAATGTAGGAGCAAAACTTAGACAACTATCTTGTGATGGGGGTCAGGGAAGGTGACAACAGTGTTCCAGGTTGCCCAGATAAAGGCATGACATTGCTTGCAGGTTTGTTGTCATAATAGGGCGAGTATAAAACAGAACAGAGATTCTGAAAATACTCATAACGGGTCAGGCATCATCTGTGGAGAGAATATCAGGATGATGATCTTTTGTCAGAACTGGGAAAATTTAGGGGGAGGAGTGGGGAGAAGAAGAGGAATGCTTGTTCTATGGTGGTAAACAAGAGAAAATGGATGGCACGGATAAGTGGTTAAAAAGGACTGTTAATGGCAACTCGTCTGTCTTGAGCGGGTGTAAAGAAGAGATAAACAACCATTCTGGAGCTGTTAGGTACATAACGTAGCAGTTGCTGGAAATCTGAAACAAAGGAGAATGCGTTGGAAACCCAGGAAATGAGGCACCATATGTGGAGAGAGAAAAGCTGAGTTACATTAGAACTGGTCAGAGATTGAACAACTGTAGCTGCTGGAAATCCAGAACAACAGCATTTGGCAGGTCAGGCAGCATCCCTGGAGAGAGAGAGAGAGAAACGGAGCTAATACTCCACCATGCCCCACCATCTGCCCCTCACCCCTGAAACATCACCTGATCTGCAGACCCCCCACCCCAGTATTTTGTTTTTACATCTGATTTGACCTGGTCTGACAAAAAAACAGCCACAGCGTGCCTTCAGATAAACTGTGATATTGTTTCTTGATCTTATGCTGGGCAACTTGAATAAAGGTTTCTGCAAAGTTTTCGTTAAATCTGCATTTGATTTCTCCGGTATAGATGAGATGGCTGCTGTACGCTAAATTGGAAGAAGTGCAACAGAATTACTGTTTCACCTGGGAGTGTTTTGGTCCCTTGATCGGCGTATCTTTCTGAATCTTACTGAAGGTGGAGCAGAACGAGAGATTACCTGTTGAACATTGACGTTGGCTGAGTGGGAAGTCAAAGCAAACAAACCCTATTCTTGCTATAAGTGAGAAGAGAGGAATTGTGAACAGATGTGCAGAAAATGGAACAAACTTGATTTTCAGCCCTGGCAAATAATGAGGTAACCACCATTAAATAAGAGAGAATTCCTTAGAAGCAGTTGTGTGGTAAGTGTTACCTTGAGAGTATTGTGAGGGATAGGATATACAGGCATTTGGATGGGCAAGGGCTGACTGGGGATAGTCAGCATAGCTTTGTACGTGGGAGGTCGCGTCTCTCAAATCTGATTGATTTTTTTGAAGACGTCACCTAAAAGTTCGATGAGGGCAAAGCTGTAGGTGTGTACATGGATTTCAGTAAGCCGTTCGACAAGGTTCCACATGGTAGGCTGCTCTGGAAGGTTAGATCGCAAGGGATCCAAGGAGAGATAGCTGAATGGATGGCAAATTGGCTCCATGGAAGGAAGCAGAGGGTTATGGTGGAAGGTTGCTTCTCGGACTGGAGGCCTGTGACTAGTGATGTGCCTCAGGGTTTGGTGCTGGTACTGTTTGTCATCTACATCAATGATTTTTATGAGAACATAAAGGGCAAGGTTAGCAAGTTTGCTGATGATGCAAAAGTTAGTGGTTTTGCAGATAGTGAAGATGGTTGTGATAGATTGCAACAAGACCTGGATTGATTGGCCAGGTGGGCTGAGGAATCCAAGGGGTAACCTTTTCACACAAAGGATGTTGGGTGTGTGGAACAAGCTGCCAGAGGTAGTTGAGGCTGGGACTATCCCATTGTTTAAGAAACAGTTAGACAGATATATGGATAAGACAGGTTTGGAGGGAAATGGACTAAGCGCAGGCAAGTGGGACGAGTGTAGCTGGGACATTGTTGGTCTATGTGGGCAAGTTGGTCCAAAGGACCTGTTTCCATACTGTATCACGCTATGACTCTCTCAGAATAGATGGGAAGAGCTGAAGAACGCCCCTGAGTGGGGGTTGTATGGGAAAGAGCTAAAAGTGCAGGTGTTGTCTCTTCCCAGGTTGCATGGGATGATAAGTGAGAAAGGAAGTGGGTGTTGGTGGTGAAGGAAGAGCAAATTGTATTGGAAAAGCAAACTGGGGAATTGTGATTTAATGAAAGGGAAGGAAGGGAAAGGAATGCCTAGTGGTGGCATCTTGCTGAAGGTGGTGGAACTTATGGAGGGTGAAACATTGATTGTGTAGTGTGTTGAGGTGGCAGGCCAGGACAAGGGGAACCCTATTCTTGCTTGAATGAGTTGAAGAGATGAGATCAGAGTTGCTGAAATGGAACAAATATGGTTGCCATCAAGAGAAACTCTCAGTTGAGAACAGAAGGCATTTCAGAAGCTCTGACATGTAAAGTGTTGTCATGTGAACAAGTGCAATGATGTTAGAGAAACTGGAATATTTGAATTGAGTCCTTGCAAGAAATTGGGAAAGAAATGTGATTTAAATAGCTGTGGAAATCTATGGGCAGTCTTTAACTCTTCCCATCTATTTGGATAACAATTCTTACCACACAATAGCTTCTGAGGAACTTTCTCTCATTTAATGGTGGCTACCTTATAGTTGCCAGGGCAGTCAATCATGTTTGTTCCATTTTCAGTTGAGCACATCTGTGCTCAACTCCTCTCTTCCCACCCATAGGAAGAATAGGGTTTCATTGCTTTTACTTTGTACTTGGCCAACTCCATGTTCAATACGTCATCTCTAGTTTTGCTCCATCTTCAGTAAGCTGACACTGCTGTAATTTCTACATGTTGAAACCAATATATATAGAAATTACCTTTAATAAAATCTGACCATATGTACTTTAACCACATGTAATTTTTTTCTATTACAAATCTCAAATTGTGGAGTACAGAGGTAAATAAATAAATGATGGATCTTTGTCCCAAGCATTATGGAGGGCACTGTAGCCACTCTGCATCTTGTTACCTTCCCGCTGCAACTTAATCCTTGGACTGTACACTGTTTCCCCAACAAAAAGCCCTGGGTCACCAGTGACATAAAGGCCCTTCTCAACCAGAAGAAGAGGGGCTTCAGGAATGGTGACAGGGAGGCGGTGAAGTGGGTACAGAAAGACCTAAAGGCGTGACTAAGACCTGTCCTGGCTGGAGTGGAAACCAGCAGAAAAACATGAGATATGTGTGGAGCAGGATGAAGAACATTACACGCTACAAGAAGACCATTGGCCTGGGGAGGGAAAGCAATCAGGAGTAGGCCAATGAGCTAAACCTGTTTATTAATAGATTTGATGGTGGGGCCTCTACCCACCCTCCCCCCTGCTCCCCAACAGTCTCTCCCCCCCCCCCATCCCCCTGGTCCACCTTCTCTGCCCTTTCTTTGCCGAGCATGACCATCGAGGCTGAGCAGGTGAGGAAGGAGGTGAGCAGACTCCGCCCAGGCAAAACTGTGGGTCTCGATGGTGTCAGCCCTAGTGTAGTCAAGGCGTGTGCCATTCAGTTGTGTGGAGTGCTACAGCATACCTTCAACCTGAGCCTGGAGAGGGCTTCTGTGATGTGGAAGACATCCTGCCTGGTTCCTGTACCAAAGAGGATGCACCCCAGCTCCTCCAAAGACTACAGACTGGTGGCGCTAACTTCACACATCATGAACTCCCTGGAGCAGCTGGTGCTCACTCGCCTGCGACCCCTGGTTAAACCCTGTCTGGACCCCCTGCAGTTCGCTTACCAGGCAAAGATGGGGGTTGAGGATGCCAGCAGCCACCTGCTCCATCGTTCCTGTGGTCACCTGGATAAGCATTGTGAGAGTCATGTTTTTTTACTTCTCCATTGCTTTTAACATGATCCGACTTGCACTGCTAGGGAACAAACTGACGAAGATGCGGGTGGATGCTCCATTGGTGTCCTGGATCACCAACTACCTGACTGAACGACCACAATATGTCAGGCTACAGAAATGTGTCTCGGACATGGTGGTGACTAACACAGAGGCCCCACAGGGGACGGTCCTCTCTCCCTTCCTGTTTACCACCTACACCTCAGACTTCAGATATAACTCTGCCTCCTGCCACCTGCAGATGTTTTCAGATGACTGCAATTGTGGGCTGCATCAGTGAGGGGAGGGAAGTTGAATACAGAGGTGTAGTCAACGACTTTGTTGAGTGGTGTGGGCTGAATCACCTGCAGCTTAACACCGACAAGCCGAAGGAGTTGGTGGCCGTCTTTAGGAGGAGAGGAACACCCCTGTCCCCTATCTCCATCAATGGTGGGATTGTGTAGTTTACCAGGAAATACCTGGGAGTGCACCTGGACAGTAAACCACTGGTCCAGGAACGCCGAGGCCCTGTACAAGAAGGGACAGCCGCCTGTACTTTTTGGGAAGACTCTGCTCCTTCAATGTCTGCCGTGAGATGCTGCAGATGTTCTATAGATCGGTGGTAGCCAGTGCCATATTCTTCACTGCGGTGTGCTGGGGCAGCAGGGTGAAGGCTGCGGATGCCAATAGGATCAACAAACTTATCAGGACGGCTGGCTTCGTCCTGGGGGCAGTGTTGGATTCTTGGGAGGTGGTCTTGGAGGGGAGGATGCTCCTCAAACTGCAAGGCATCCTGGATAATACTGCTCGCCCCCTCCACGACACACTGGTCAACCTGAGGAGTACCTTCAGCAACAGAATGGTTCCACCAAGATGTTGGACAGAATGCCACAGGAGATCCTCCTTCCCTGTGACTATGAAACTTCACATCTCCCCCTTCTGTCGTGGGGTAGACTGAGACTGAACCCCCCCTCCACCTCCTCAATCTTTGCACATCCACAAGTCTTACCACTCGTCACTTTATTTTCATGTTTCATGTATTTTGTGTTTTTTATGACTTGGCAAATTAATTTCCCTCCTGGGATAAATAAAGTTATTTCATATCATAACTGCAGGAGATTATACAAACTATTCTTTCACCTATTCCCAGTACTTAGGGACCAAAACACTCACTCCAGGTGAACAAATTTGGTGCTCACATTGTGACCTCCCGACATTGGAGAAACCAAATGCAGCTTGGAGACTCCTTTGCTGAAATCCTACATCCTACCCAATTTTGAGTTGCCTGTCTCTTTATTCTCCCATCCACTCCCACTCTGAGCACTGACTTTCTTTTCGCCCGAGGCTCAAGTTCCAATTCAACAGTTTCAGACAATTAATCTTTAAAATTGTGTTAAAACTGAAAATACTAAGGTTGATCATTACATCAGCTGGTGGCCTTGGTTGACTCAGGGTCGGGTTGGGGAGAACTTTCCGCAGAGGTTGTGTATTTCTCTGCAGATACCTGGTCAGTTGAATGTTTCCAGCATTCTCCTTCACTTCAGATTCCACTGGATGCTGTATTCTGTATTACAATAACAGTGTGTTTTGCTTTGGTTGTTTTTCCTCTATTGCTGTTCTAGACAGATGAACAGCCATTAATAAGCTGCTTTCGTCCAATCAATTTACACCACTGTTATCCATTTCCTTGTTATCTGTCCTTCACAGACATTATTTTATTCACCCATTCCTCCCCTTTCTCTAAATGTTCCCAGTTCTGACAAAAAAAATCATCAGCCTGAAAAGTTAACTGTTTCTCTCTCCACAGATGCTGCTTGACTGCTGAGTATTTTCTGTTTTTTATTTCAGAGATTTACAGCATCTGCAGTTACTTGCTTTTGACAAGGTAAGTTTGCACTACTTCCGTCTGTCAGCTGCAAGTGTGGGTGCCTTTGACCCAATGGCGAGTTCTGACCCATTAAATCAAGTGACTGGTATTAATTTCTTTTTTCCAACATTAATACTTCTTTCCAAAACCATGAAGTCTGCATAATGGTGTGGTCCAAGTTGTATTTCCTTTTACAAAGGAATGTTAACCCTATATTTCTAATGTGCAAGGGAAAGGTAAATCTACCACTTAGAAATGTTTTCCTTTCAAGGTGGCTTTCTTGCTATATTTTACAAATTTGGACTGTGTTCTCTGTATTGGTGTTTTTATTTGTTTTACCCTCTATTTCATTATTGAAAAGCTCTGCTTTGCAATGGTTCAAGAGGCAGCTCAACACCACCTTCTCAAGGGCAATTAGGGATGGTCATTTAAATGCTGGCTCAGCCTGTGAGGCCCGCATCCCTTGAACAAATTAAAAAGTGCTTTACTTTGAGATTAGCATTTATGTCGGTGAGAGGGAATGTGTAATTTAAATCTAGACGGAATATCGCAGGTGTTTTCCATCTTGAGCTTTTCTCAATCTTCTCTTACTATCAGCAAAGTTTGAATCTTTAAATACACTAGTACAAAAATTTGCCAAATAGCTTGACTGGGAAAGCTTGCAATGTTTTATATACAGGATATACACTGATGAGCCAAAACATTATGTCATCATGGGCACTCTGACCGACCGGTCTGTGGCTACGCAGCCCCATGCGCAACAGGGTGCGATGCACTGTGTATTGTGACACATTCCTCCCGTGACCACCATTAAAATTTTCTGTGACTTATGCCACAATGGACCGGTTCGGAGCAGACGAGATAGCCTTTGTTGCCCTCGCGCAAAAAAAAAGCCTTGGGTGCCCAACGCCCGTTGCCGGTTTGTGGTTTGTCCCTCCTCGGACCACCGTTGGTAGGTACTCACCACTGCTGACCGGGAGCACGCCACAAGCCTTGCCATTTCAGAGATGCTCTGACCCAGCCGTCTGGTCACAACAATTTTTCCCTTGTCAAAGTCGCTCAAGTCTTTACTCTTGCCCATTTCTTCTGCATCCAACGTATCAACTTCAAGAACTGACTGTTCACTTGTCAGTCTGTAAAGGTCGGGAAGTTGGAGAGAGGACGACCATTGGCTGAAAGTAAGTACCTGTTAATAGTGGTAGAAACGGCAGTTTAAAAAGAGCGCCAATAGGGCACTGTTATCAATCGGTAAAGGTCGGGAAGTTGGAGAGAGGACGACCATTGGCTGAAAGTAAGTACCTGTTAATAGTGGTAGAAACGGCAGTTTAAAAAGAGCGCCAATAGGGCACTGTTAATCAGTCTGTAAAGGTCGGGAAGTTGGAGAGAGGACGACCATTGGCTGTAAGTAAGTGGGAATTACAGTGTAATAAGTCAGTCAGAAGAGAATACGTGGATTGGTTGATCATTTAACTGGTAAATTGGACAATCAGGCAATTTAATTGGTGATATAAGCAAGACTTGCAAAAGGGTGCAGCCCTGTCCGGGTGCAGCCCTGTGAGAAAAGTGCCCTGTGAGAAAAGTGCCCTGTGAGAAAAGTGCCCTGTGAGAAAAGTGCCCTGTGAGAAAAGTGCCCTGTGAGAAAAGTGCCCTGTGAGAAAAGTGCCCTGTGAGAAAAGAGCCCTGTGAGAAAAGTGCCCTGTGAGAAAAGTGCCCTGTGAGAAAAGTGCCCTGTGAGAAAAGTGCCCTGTGAGAAAAGTGCCCTGTGAGAAAAGTGCCCTGTGAGAAAAGTGCCCTGTGAGAAAAGTGCCCTGTGAGAAAAGTGCCCTGTGAGAAAAGTGCCCTGTGAGAAAAGTGCCCTGTGAGAAAAGTGCCCTGTGAGAAAAGTGCCCTGTGAGAAAAGCGCCCTGTGAGAAAAGCGCCCTGTGAGAAAAGCGCCCTGTGAGAAAAGCGCCCTGTGAGAAAAGCGCCCTGTGAGAAAAGCGCCCTGTGAGAAAAGTGCCCTGTGAGAAAAGTGCCCTGTGAGAAAAGTGCCCTGTGAGAAAAGTGCCCTGTGAGAAAAGTGCCCTGTGAGAAAAGTGCGAGTCTTTGGCTGCGAGTCTTCGGCGAGGTGAGGAGGTTACAATTGTTTTAAGCCAGACACAAGGTAATGGCGGAAAAGTTGGTGCAGTGTGTTTCCTGCAGGATGTGGGAAGACAGGGACGTCGCTGGAGCTTCTGGGAGCTACACCTGCAAGAACGGTGTCCAGGTGCAGCTCCTGAAGGGACGTGTGGTGGAGTTGGAGAGGCAGTTGGATGACCTCAGGGCCATCCGGGAATGCGAGAGTTTCCTCGACAGGACCTATTGTGAGGCTGTCACGCCAAGGGTCCAGGTCGAGCGAAGGTGGGAGACTGTTTCAGGGGGGAGTGGACGAGGACTACAGGAGACCCCAGTGGCTGTGCCTATTGCAAATAGGTATACCCTCTTGGGAACTGTCGGGGCAGAAGACGTTACCAGTCCGAGTGGCGGACCTGTTGGCAAGGATACTCGACAGGGGAGACCGAAGTCAGGAAGAGCCGTAGTGGTCGGTGACTCCATCGTCCGAGGGACGGACAGAAGATTCTGTGGCAGCAGGAGGGACTTGAGGATGGTCTGTTGCCTCCCTGGTGCCAGGGTTCAACACATCACGGACCGGCTTCAGAAAATCCTAGTGAGGGAAGGCGATCAACCTGAAGTCGTTGTGCATGTGGGCACTAATGACGTCGGGCGGAAGAGGAAGGAGGTGCTACAGCGGGAGTTTAGAGAGTTGGGAAAAACACTGAGAAGTAGGACGTCGAAGGTGGTTATCTCTGGACTGCTACCGGTACCTCGTGCTGGTGAGGCCAGG